>NC_139559.1:80290316-81490316 GCF_965112155.1 Podarcis liolepis | reverse complement strand
CTGCAATGCACATGTGGTCCAGTTTCCCATATTATGGTATCATTTGGCTAATTACTGGGGTGAGGGGCCTCTCCTAGTTTGAAGGTTCCCCCCTGCAGTGGGAAGATCTCCTGTTCATGGGCAAAGCCCACCTGTCAGGCAGCAATGTTAGGGTGCTTTGTTATCCTGGACCACTTTCAAAACATACGGCACATTTTATTAATCACCTGTGCTGCCTTTGCAGTTTTCAAGCAAAACCACAACATTGGCCATTGGCTATGATGTACATTTGATTTTCCAAATGGCTTTCTGTTCTGCTTTCTCTCCTCTTGAATTAATAATGTTGACAAGTGGCACAATGTAAGCCAAGAGACATTCTTGCAGCCTAATCTTTGACCTGTTTACTCGGAAAAGCCTACTGAGTTCAACAGGACGTCTTCGCAATTGAAGAAGCACATATCAGGCCACAGCCTGATGCTGTGGATGTTGAGTTAGACTTAGTTCTAGGTTTGTGTCCAGCCTTTCCATTACTTTTGAGTGTGCCCTTTGGCGCTTCAGGTCAAGGAGCTGATTCCTTCACATGGTCCAGCTGGGCTCTTGTCATGCTTGTTTTCAGATTCCTCTCTTCCCCAATTCACCTTTGCATTTTGGGTTGATATATATGCAGCGTGTGAAAATGGCATGACAATTACAGTGGTACCTCGGGTTACATACGCTTTCGGTTACATGCGCTTCAGGTTACAGACTCCGCTAACCCAGAAATATTCAAAAATTTTATTAAACGGTCACAGACCAGATACCCAGAAATATTACCTCGGGTTAAGAACTTTGCTTCAGGATGAGAACAGAAATTGTGCAGCAGTGGTGCAGCGGCAGCAGGAAGCCCCATTAGCTAAAGTAGTGCTTCAGGTTAAGAACAGTTTCAGGTTAAGAACGGACCTCCGGAATGAATTAAGTACTTAACCCGAGGTACCGCTGTATTGTTATGATATTGTATAATTGAACCAGCGCCTTTAAGGCTACGTCCCAACGGACGCTTGTGGGTCAGCCCTCACTGAACACGTTCCTTTTGAGTGAAACTTGTGCAGGATAGGTTCAGAAATATTCAGATCTAGGGCACCAAACCCTTTCACATGGCAATAACAGCCTAAACCCTCTTCTTCCTGTGATCAATGGCTCCCTGCATGATGGATTAAGGGGTTTAACAGAACAGAACAGAACAGAAAGGAGATAACTGAAAGGCAGGCTAGGATTGGCTTATTTCTTTATTATTATTATTTTTAAAAGGCCTTGCTGAGCAGAATTTATGTGGCCGTTGACCTCGACTCCCCCACCCCTTTCGGGTGTTGTAGCTAAAACAGAAGTAGTAACATTTTCCACCAATAAAAAGATTGCTGTCTCCTCCGAAATTCTAACTCCCAACATACTGGGATTTGTCAAAAGAATGTAGCAGTGACCTCTGGTGGCTTCTGCAGGGAGAAGCCTTTCTCAGAGAGAGGAGGCAGAATATTTATTTTAAAAAACGTAGGGGTTTTTTGGGTGTGTGTGTGTGTGTGTGTGTGTGTGTGTGTGTAGGAGCTGTCTGTTGCTGCTGCATTGGCCTTAAATGTGAGAGACAGCGAAGAAAAGATGACATATTTTAATAGGCCAACTTTCTCGTGTTTGCCAAGCTGCCTTATATTCAGAGCAACGTTCAGAAGCTGACTGGATTTGAGGCTGTTGTGTGTGTTCAGACTTTGAGGGGTTTGCGTGCTTTTCGTGTGTTGTGTAGAAGAAGGATTTTTGCCAGTTATGCTGCCAGTTATGCTGCCAGTTATAGTGGTGAGGCAAAGTGACCTACCCAGGTCAATTGTAATCAGAGAAAGTTCTGTTTCCCTTAATGAGCTGAATTGCCAACTGTTCCTTTCCTAGGAAATGTGGCTTGATTCAGATCCAGTTTTAAAATGTACATTCGTAAAGGTTCTCTCCAGATCAGACCAATAACTCTGGCCCACTAATTCATTTTATCCAATTCTCAGTGGCAGCTGTGTTACCTCTGGTTCTAGGATGTGATTATGTTTGTTTTTTGTTTTAAAAAGAACATTTTAATGATATAACAAGAAGGACAACGACGAATGTCCTTCCTGAGGCACTCCTTTAGGATGTGAATATTTGAACTATTTATTTTTAAAGAAGAGAAGTGAGAGTTGAGGAGGCAGAGGGAAAAGCTAGCAAAAGGCTCTCTCCCATTTGAGATGGTACACTTTCCTACAATCTTTGGGAATAGTGCCTATAATTCCCCGACAACACTTCTGCCATGTTTTGTTAGTTCCCCATCTAGATGTCATGATTTACCACCTGGCTGCTTTGTGAATAAGAGATCTCCCTGGCCTACAGCCTGTGAGCTGGAGTGCTGTTTTTATACAGCATCAACTTGCAGGATGGCTCAGGTTCCAAGAGCATTTTCACCCATGACGTGAGGTTGGTCAAGAGCCGTGGTCTGTTCATGTGTCTTTTAAACCGCGGATTGATGTGAAACTGCTCAAGGTGTGGAGAAAAATATTTTTACTTGCCATATATCAAATTTTTGTTGTAAAGGGCTGCCAATCCTACACGATGCGACTATAATCTGTACATAAATATGAAGTCATAGGGATAAAGCCTAACCTACAGCTAGAATATCTATTGGGGTTTTAAAAAGGGTCCTTTTTCTGCTTTTAATTCCACACAAACAGCCTTTGTATGCAAACTATGAATAACAAGCACAAGAATAGCTCTAGGGTGCTTCCTTGTATGAAAGCATCACATGTGAAAACATGGTTGGAGTACTACAGTCCTGTGTAAGCAGGCCTACTTGGCTGGGAGTAAATCCCATTGAACTCAGACAAGCTCTCATCTAACATATCGGGCTGCAGCCCTGTGATCACTTATTCATCATGATAACAAAACTATTAGCCTGCAGATCTGCTTACCTGGGAGTAAGCCCCATTGAAGTCAATATGATTTACGGTAATTTCTGGGTAGGTATGGTTTAGGTTTGCGTAGCTGATCTCTTTTCTCATGAAAATAAGTTTTCAAAGTAGGGTGGCTAGATGAAAAAGGAAACTGGGCTCCTACCCCTCTGATGGTTGTGGGGCAGAAGTAATTCCCATTGGTGCATCTTGATTGACAGGCTGCACCTACTGAAATTCCTTCTGCTACAAGGATAGAAAAAAAGGTTTCTATTTAATCTAGTCATCTTAGTTAAATATATATATTGGTGTGTGTGTACACCATATAATATGTAAGTTAAAACAATTAACATGCCAGCTAAAAACCGAACAGCAAAGCTGATTGTTTATGAATGTTTTCACCTGGTTTTGGGAGGAATCAAGTAAGGAAGTAGCAGCTTGGTTGATTTTTCCTAGGTAGGGAATTGCAGGAGGCTGAAAAGGCTTTAAGTAAGGTGGCGTGATGCCAAAGAGGCCAGGATTCCCGAACCTTTAATAGTTGTATGGAAGAGGGGATTCCAGTGGGGTAGCTTGTCATGCAAAAGCCACACCTGCTGATGTCACCTCTGCAGGACAATACAGGTGCAGGAGTCTCTCCTCAGTCTCACCTGGCCTTTGTTCACTAATGGCTTTCACATCTGGGGGGGGGGGGACAGAGAATAACAGAGCAAGCTCTAGCCCATCCCATTTTATTTTCCTGATCTGAGCAGCTTTGGAGGTCATATTCACTGGGCTCAACCCTCCATGCTAACACTGAGCTCATTCTCTAAGTGCAGGCTATTATGTAGTCAAAAACAGCCCCAGCCACACATGAGAAGGAAGTTATCAGCATGCTTGAGGGAATCCTAATGTTTGTAAAAGTAGAACAAAGGTTTTTTGGTGGGGGGAACCCTAAGTGTGCAAGCATAGACCAGCACATTATGATAATGCTCAGCAATGCTGACTTAGTGCGGGGGGGGGGGGAAGGGAATGAAATGGAGTGTCCAGAAATAAAGCCAGATTGGAAGCAACACTCTGCACTGCAACAATTTGTTGCAGGTCTCACTTGTGGGCCTTAATTCTGAGTAAAGACACACACAATCAGGTGGCAAACATTGTAGATGGAGTTATTTTTAAATTAGGTTTTTCTCCATTTTCTGCTTTAGTTCTATGTTTTTTAAAAAAGAGGACCTTTTAAAAAAGGTATGTGAAAAGAGGACCTGCAGTCCAGTTTGCAGGCATGCCTGCATGAATGTACAGAAATGTGTATAGGATTGTAGACTCCCGAATATAATTTTTTAGGACCGTAGTCCAAGTGAGCTGGTTTGTTTTAAAAAGGGATACCAAGTGGTTTAAAATAAATTTAATATAGGGAGGGGGAAGTTGAAAGCCAATCAACAAAACTCTGGAAAACGTTAAGATTCTACTCATCATGATACCTGGATTTAATAAACTCATACTGCTGTCATCCCAACCTTTTCTTTTTAAAAAAGGAATGCAACACGTTGATCCGAGGAGCAAAATATTATAATTATGAGGGGGAGGGAAGTGTGTGCACGCACACGTGTGAAGGCAGGACTATGGGCTCGTCCATACTTCCTCTTGTGCCATGCCTGGAAAGCATGGGTCAGAGTGGTTTTCCTCTTGACCAGCTCCTTTCCGAAGGGAAAATCTGCTTCTTAGCGGTAGGTCAGAACAAATGGCAATGGGAGGGGACACGATTGAGGGGCTCTGATTAAGTGCTGAAGAGTGGTTTCCCCAGGGTGGGGGGAAGCAGCAGGACAAGAGGAAGTGTGGGTAAGTCCTATATAGCTTCATGAAGTTTGATCCTAAATGCTTTGCTCAGAGAATGTGTCTGCTCAGGACGGCAGCCTCAGATTATGTCCACCTTGTGCTTCCAAGGAAGGGTTGGGATGAATGAAAAACATATCACACGGAGGTGACTTTAAATTGCTCCCTGCGGTGCCAGTCTCTGTTGTGCAAGGCAGAGTTCAAATTCTATAGCAAGGAAGGATTGCCAACTTTTCTGCCAGCCCCTTTGGTTTTGACATCAACCATAGCTTCAACGGCAACATAGCAAATGATGCTGCTGATCTCCGTTCTACAAAAAGGCTCCAGCTGCTGATTTTTGCAGCTTATAACAGCTGTTAAAGGCACAAGAGCAGGTCTGGCCAACCCCCCACTCCTCTAGTGTGCGTGGTCAGTAGGAAACTTAAATTGAATAGTGAACGTCTTCAGGGGCAAGGAGAAAGTCACTCTGCCTTCTTTGTCATACTCTGCCTGCAAAAATCAATGCATTCAGCTAGGCTTAACTCTGCAATGGATTGTGATCTTGCACTATAGTAATATTTTATTGTACACTTGTGCAGTCAATGTTAGTTATTTCTGTGATATAGCAAGTGGGGGACATGTTGTGGGAAACTTAAGCATAACTGTAAGGCCTCTGCCATATTATGTGATGTGTATTATATGTAGTGTTTTTACTTGGAGACTATTTGTGACAATATATTGTCCAGAGCTGACAAATATCACAAAGGCAAGTGCCTATCAGAATTTCTCCAAAGTCCAGGCAATTTCCTTTTCCTGACAAGGTGTTACAAAGGCATTGCTTTAGAAGTCTCCTTTTAATTGAGAGTGCAGTAACTTCGTAGCTGAAACCTGAGAAGATTGTGCAAATGCAAAAAAAAAAAAAAGGTAAAGGGACCCCTGACCGTTAGGTCCAGTCGTGGCTGACTCTGGGGTTGCGGCGCTCATCTCGCTTTATTGGCCGAGGGAGCCGGTGTACAGCTTCCAGGTCATGTGGCCAGCATGACTAAGCCGCTTCTGGTGAACTGGAGCAGTGCACGGAAACGCCGTTTACCTTCCCGCTGGAGTGGTACCTATTTATCTACTTGCACTTTGACGTGCTTTCGAACTGCTAGGTTGGCAGGAGCAGGGACTGAGCAACAGGAGCTCACCCCGTCGCGGGGATTCGAACTGCCGACCTTCTGATCAGCAAGTCCTAGGCTCTGTGGTTTAACCCACAGCGCCACCCGCGTCCCTCTGCCAAAACAATATATGGCACCAAAAGCTGCAGAAGAACTTGAGAGAGAGACTATAGTTAAGTGACCTGCAGAAGGTCTCAGGTGGAACCACTACATCTTCATTAGGCAGAACAAAAGTTGCAGGGATCTGCCTGAGACTATAGAGCCAATGTCCGTAAGAGTAGACATTAGTGGTCTAGATATACAAACAGTCTGAGCTGGTATCAAGCGTCTAATCCTAATGCAAAGTAGCAAAAGATGGCAGTGGAATATGTGGTGTGGCAGAGAGACCTCCCTAACGCATGATCAACAGGCTGTTTTTTACAAACGTTACAGGCCAGAGAACCTGTGGTCCTCCAGATGTTGTTGGACTTCAGATCTCATCATCCATGACTAGCAGACTTCCTGGCTCTGGCTGGTGGGAGATGGAGTCTAGAAGGATCTGAAACAGGTCCCTCATCTCTGCCTACAGGGCTTCAAGAAAGCAAAGGGTCTATTTGCATGACATTTCTGTTTGTAGAATTACAGAATGTTTTGTAGATGGGGAAGAGGGGGAACGGCACCTTGTTTTCTCATCCTCTAGGGGAGGCTGGCTCAATATGTGGCCCTCCTCAATCAAATGCAGCACACCTGCTGCATCATGTGGCTCAACATCTCCTCCATCCTTGCAGTCCTGCGCAGGAGGAAAAAGAGCCGATTGCTTGAGCCTGCAGGGGACTGCCACACATGGCTGGATATTGATGGATTGGTGCTTGAACTTGGAGTGCCAGATTTAAATCTAGAGAACATCCATAGCTCAGTGGCCTTTGCTTTGCAGCCAGAAGGTTCCAGGTCCAACCCCCAATAGCAATTCCAGGACTGGGAATGTAACCAGTCGGAAACCCAGGACAGCTGTTGCCAGTCAGAACAGACAATACTGAGCTGGATGGATCAGTGCTTTGACATGGTAGAAGGCAGCTTCCCAATGTTCCTATTGATCAGCCCTTCTGTGTGGCTGGCCACAGCTTCTTTTCTTGCCCATTCCCTACCCAGCCTTGTTTTCTTCCCCCTTCACAGACTTCCAGGTGTGCCACACAGCAAGCAGGGGGGGTGCATGTCAGAGCTGGGAGGGATGGGGCAGCGTGAGCTGCCCCTGCCTCCTTGCCTGCCACATTGGGATTTCAAAAGATATGTGAATGTCTCCAGCTCTGAATTTGAACCCGTGATCCCTTTACCAAATGCTCTGCTCTTCTAGGTTGAAAAGGAAATATACGGAGGACAAGGTGTTGTTCTTAAAATAGTTTTGGAAGGGAACCGACAGGGTGAAGTCCAACTTTCCTCAACCTGGTGCCCTCCAGATGTTTGGGACTCCAACTTTCTTTAGGCCCAGTGAGGGATGCTGATGACGATGATGAAAATGTGAGTTTGAGTCCAACAACAGAAGGCCGCAGGCATCCCTAGTCTAATTGCAGAACATGCAACCTGGTGCTGCGCCTTCTTATCACAGTTCCGCTATTGCTGCTTCTCTGGAGAGGAGAAAGCCCCTGGGTTAGAATAGTGGAACTCTAGAGTTCGAAGGGACCCAAAGGGTCGTTGAATCCAACCCCCTGCAAGTCCTGAAGACCTTCTCTGGTACAGAAGGTATTCCATTTCTCCTCCTGGCCAGGGCATCTCTATTTAAAGTAGTGTTGCCTCCAAAGAAAGGCATAGGTAGGGGAGACCACTGCCTCTGCCTACCTTGAGAAGAGAACAGATGCCATCTTCTAAGTTGTGGGATTTGGATAGGAGCAATCTGGAAAAAGGATTCCCGGAAGGGAACTAGCTCCCAAATAATACAAAAGGCTTCTCTGCTCCAGACAGTGCCACTACAGATGCTTAATCTGGCCCATTCAGTGCCAATCAGAGATACTTTCGAATGAAAGGCATCCATCAGGCAGCCACCTCAGGGTGTGCCTGTGCAAGAGGGAGCTCTAACCTGGCATCAGCCACAGTCCTGTTTTGGAAACACAGCGGGCAAGAGAACCAAGCAGGATAAGAGCCCTTGTAGCCAGCTAAATTCTTTTTTATTTTTTGTGAGGACTTAAACAATTCTTGCCTGCCCCCCGCCCCTGGAAACCAACATGGAAATGCAGAAAACTGAGTGGAAGTATAAGAAATGGAGAGCTGAAATGGACAGATTTTCCCCATCCCTGCCAATACTCCTGGTTTTCTGTTCTCCCTTCCAGCATTCAAGCAGCAATCCATGGGCAATGAGCATGCTGAGTCTGCATGGGGCTGTTCCCCCCACCTACTCCCCCAAGTGTCTTTTTAAAAACAATGTTGTACTTCTGAAACCTGGGGTTTTTTCTTGAGTCTGCTGATAACCACCCTCTTGTCTTGAGAATGGAGGGTGCCCTTTTGGCTATCCAATGAGTTTGCTGTTAGTCCATAGTAAAGGTAAAGGGACCCCTGACCATTAGGTCCAGTTGTGAACGACTCTGGGGTTGCAGCGCTCATCTCGCTTTATTGGCCGAGGGAGCCGGCGTACAGCTTCCTGGTCATGTCGCCAGCATGACTAAGCCGCTTCTGGCGAACCAGAACAGTGCACGGAAACACCGTTTACCTTCCCGCCGACGCGGTACCTATTTATCTACTTGCATTTTGACGTGCTTTCAAACTGTTAGGTTGGCAGGAGATTAGTCCATAGTATTTGCAATATTTTTACGCTGCCATTTGACCATATGATTCCCAAGGTGTCTTACAGCTCATCAAACTAAAATGATATTATATTTTAAGTAACATACACTTGAAACATCTGAACTGAAAAATAGTGTTTTTTAAAAAAGTATTCCTCATCCCTTGGTCAATCTGTAGAGAGAAATGCTCTAGTTTCATCTCTAGGATGCGCAACATAGAAGAAGGGACAGACAGGTAGTGGAAATGGGTTGAGATTATACTCCTTTTCATAGAATCATAGAATTGTAGAGTTAGAAGGGACCACAGGGGTCATCTAGTCCAACCCCCTGCAACAAAGGATTCTTCTGCGCAACGTGGGGCTTGGTCACACAATCCTGAGATTAAGAGTCTCATGCTCTACTGACTGAGCATGACTGGAACTCTACAAACAAATTAAGTGGGGCGATAGTGTCACATTAGCTCTGACCTCAACTATTTTGTCTATGGAAAGCCCCAAACATGCTAAGAATAAGTCACACAACCATCTGGAGAAATGAGAGGAACTGGTTTAGAACGGATAGTCGATTTTCATTCTGTACAAAACCAGCCACTGCATCATGAAACCTAAAACAATATTCTCAAAAGGGTTAGTTCTTTGGGAACTATCGCAGTCCATTGTTTCATGGGTCTTTAGTTGCTACAGACATTGTAGCTTATCTTGCACCGCTAAAAAATGAATAAAACGAGCTGGTAACCTACAAAATTAGCCGTCTTCTAACACCCTGATCCTATTATGTGGAAAGATTCCCTGTAGAGATCAACAGGACTTGATATCATGCAATGCATTTAGGAATTGGAGTGGGGGAAGCAGACTTGTTTTAACTATTTAGCATGAAAAATTAGATCACTTTTCAGGATCTGTTCAATGTGGGAACAGCTAGAGAGACTTCAATGGTCCTGCTTATGTCACAGAGCAAACAATGCGAATTAAGTTTAATTGAAATGATTGGCTCTAAAGGAATTTAATTAGTCCATATTTAAAGCATGTGTGAGTGTGTGTGTATCATCTGATTTGCACACAGAGAGACACCTTGGACTGCTTCCCAACAGTTGGCTGGATTTATTCACAAAGCTTAAGCCAACCCCCAACCCCTGAGAAAAAGCTGGAAAAGCATACATTATACTCTGCACATTACATCAGTCCATGGAGACTTAGATTTTACAGTTTATATATTAAAAAGAGGCAAAAGCATCTCACATCTGCATTTACCCTCTCCTTCCAAAAGGGAAAAAAAATAACCTGCAGCATTTTAAAGCTGTTTTCTCAGCGCCACTGTGAAAGGCTGGCTCAAGTGCCCCATGCATTCAAATAATCTCTGAGACCAGGAAAAAATTGCTTAAAAGAAAATACAGAAGAGCCAGAGCTTTTAAAGAAGCTTTCACTACATGAAGAGGCAAGGCATTTTTTAAATTGTAAAAATCTAAACTTGAAACTGTTTGCTTCTTCAGCAGTACAGTGGGAAAGTATATCTATCTATCTATCTATCTATCTATCTATCTATCTATCTATCTATCTGAAGGATGTTTAAGAAAAGGAACCAAGTGGGCAGAATCAGGTTTTGTAGCTGTAAGCAACTGAGGAAAGGTGACCTTTGTTGCACCTTCGCACAGAAGGTGGTTCACAGAGAGAAAGCAAGCTGGAATATAGTGATCCCCAGTACAAAGTTTAAGAACCGTTATGTTACTTTAAAGTTGACAATGCTATCTCTTTGCAGTCAGTTTTTCCATGGTTTCTAATTAATATATGTATCAGTTTGGGGCTGCAGTTCATGCACACTTACCCAGGAGTTAAGTCTCACTGAACTCAGTTGAGCCTACGTCTGGGTATGCATGCACAGATTTGTGCTGTTAGTGCACAACCAAATTTCTCAGACACCCTGGGTTTGTCCACTTTGCTTGTCCCATGCCTAGAAAGCTGAACGGTTTTCTGTTCCCCCTGCTGCTATTCCTGGGGAAGCCTGCTCTTTGCCGCTGAATCAGAGCCAACGTCAACCTGTGGGAAACCCTATTGGCGTTTGCTCCAATTCATCAGTAAGGAGTGGGCTTCCCGGGGAAAGCAGCAGAACAAGAGGAAGTGTGGAGGAGCTTCCTGTGACACTGGTTATTCTTCTTCCTGTTTTATCAGTGCTGGAAACTGAAGCAAGAGCTTCCACACTGGACTTTTTCTCTAGTACTACCACCTATTCATTTGTGAATCCCGAGATGGGGACTTAATACTGTAAATGGATTGCCAAGATGGGGACTTAATACTGTAAATGGATTGCTGAGATATTGCAAGTTTCCCTTGGGAAGTGCAAATCTGGATTAAAATGAGAAGAAGAAAAAACAGGCTGGTAATTTTTAATGACAATAATTTTGCGTGGACCTTGCAAATAAGGAAAGAAAGGTGCATACATGAGGAGCACCCATTCCCCAGAATAAACACCCATCTGGAAGCACCTCCAGCCCTGGAGATGTTTCTTACGCAAATCACGTACGCTGCCACGGAGTCCCACCCCTTCCTCAAAGAGTGAGTCATAGCTGCGAAAGTGACTAATCCTAGGCAAACAGACCAGAGCTGCACAAACTTTTCATGTTGGTGACACACTTTTTAGACATGCATCGTTTCGCGACACGGGAATTCAGTTTTGCTAGCAAACTGGAGGTTAAACTAACCCCTTTCCAGCCCCGGGAGGAGCATGGGGAGCGTTCGCGCGACACACCTACACACTGCAGCCGACACGCTAACATGTCGCGATACTCAGTTTGGAAAGCTCTGCACTAGACTATCAGGGACGGGTGCATGAGAGCATACAGTGAGAGAGAATCCATGCATGTGTGTGTAGGATTGACCCATCAGGCTAATTGCTGTCGGGAAAAGGACGGGCAAGGGTGAATGAGCCTTGTGGGTTTATTTGGACCTAGTGGCACACATTTGTGTTCCATATGTGGCAGGGTGGAGCCACCAATCAGAAGGTTACTTCTGTGCAGGTGCTACATACTGTGGCTGCGTATGAACCAGCCTTGGGAAAGACTCTTATGCCTGAAACCCTGAATAACCTTTCCTCCATTGGTGTAGGTAATACTGTGCTAATGATCTGACTTGGTGTGATCTAGTTTCCTAAGTGTCGTGGTGGCAGGCGTGAGCCAACAACTCACGTCTGTTTCTTACCCCCACACAGGACTTTCAATGTCACAGCTGTGTGTGAATTGCTTACAGGGTTAATTCCACCCTAGAATCCTATACTGTACAAAACAACTCTTCATCACTTCATAATCTGACCTGGTTTAGTATGCATGTAGGCCAGGCTTACAGAACTGGGATCTGTCAAACTGAGTAAGATTACTGCCCCCCCCCCCAAAAAAATATATCTCTGTAAGGCAGTGAAACAAAAAAATGTGCCCAGCTCCTAATAGGCTGCCCTTAACGGCAGCCAGTCTGCACTTGATTTGTAATTTGCACAGGCCTGGTATACAGCATCATTAGAAATTGCAGAATTCCTATTGCCACTATATCAGTATAGGTTTAGGATGCAACTTGCATAGTAATCTGAGATGCAGGCTGTTTTACTTAGAATGCACAGCTCATCGCTAAAGACATAGAATTGTAGAGTTGGCCACAAGGGTCATCTAGCCCATGCAATGCAGGAATCTTTTGCCCAACATGGGGCTTGAACCCACAATGTTGAGATTAAGAGTCTCATGCGGTACCAACTGACTATCCCAGGACGTGGGAGTCTACATGCCAGTTTCTTGATGCTACTGCTCAAACTTGCTGGTAATGTTTGTGTGTGAGAGGGATGGGGAACCCTTCCTGAGAGTCACATTCCCTCATCTGCCACTTTTGAGGGGAGGCACATGCCAGCGGGGGTGCAGCCAAAGGCAAACGTGGGCCGAGCAATGGGTGCAACACTGGTAGGGCTACATTCCAGCCGCACACGCAAATCACAGGTTTCTGTGCGTGCTCCCCTCATGTACAACTCCTCCGTCCTCCACTCAGACAAGCAAGATGCATGATCAGAGTTGCAGAGCAGAAGCTCTTGCGTAAGCATCCATCCAGGGAACGCTTGTTGGATTGCAATGCTTGTAGCCCTACGTATGGCAGGTGCAGGTGGGAGGAAGATCCAGTCCGGGCTTTTGCTCTAGTTCTGGGAGGCAAGGAATCATAGAATCATAGTTGGAAGGGACCACGAGGGTCATCTAGTCTAAACCCCTGCAATGTGGGAGTCTTTTGCCCAATGTGGGGCTCAAACTCACAGCCATGAGATTAAGAGTCTCATGCATGGAAGAGGAGAAACCCGGTGCTTGTTGACACCTCCTACGTTTCCGAGGCCAAGGGGAGGAGAATTTAAGAGAACTAAAGGGAGAGACAGGGCAGAGGTCATGTTTAAGCCTCTGTGCTGGTGCTGGAGTAACCCTATTATTATGATGATGATGATGTATTTATTATTATTATTTGAATAGGACATCCCTATTTTAATCAGAGAAATGTTGGGCAAACTTCTGGGGAGCGGTGGTGGTTGTGGGGAGGTTAACTGCTCCTGTCACTTTTGGCCTCCTCCTTCTCTGGTGCACATTGCCCCTTCCTGTGCCAGGTAGAGAAGTGGGTCTCAGGATGTCAGCAACACATGAGAGGGCTGTGCAACGTTCAGTTCTTGCCATAGTTGGCCGATTTCTGTGAGTGAATTTTTCCTCCCTTTTGCTGCTCAAAATGTTGAGCGAGATTTTAAACAATTCTTTGGGAACACGCTGCAAAGCTCTTCCTTGCCCCCGGGGAAGAGGCGTCCCTTAAATAATAATGCAAAAGGAGTGAAACCTGGCAGGCTTCTTCTCAAAACACCGGCTCCCTTAACAGATGTGGAAGCAGTGAACATAATAAATGTTTAAAACAGGAAAAGGCCAAGGTGGACCCTTTGGCACTTCCGCCTCAACAGCACTTCTCCCCCTGCACCCACAAGTGATTTCGCTTACTATTCTGGGGTTTAATGTGAAATGAAATAGGAGAATTATGGACTGTACCACTTCTGTCTCAGCCTTTTGCTGGTGGAGCCTCTCTCTCTCCCTGGCCACTATCACACCACACACTTAAAGCACCATGATACTACTTTAAACAGCTATGGCTTCGCTCAAGGAATTCTGGGAGATGTAGTTTGTTAAGGGTGCTGAGAGTTGCTAGGAGTCCCGTTTTCTCAGAGTTGCAATTCCCAGAATTCCCTGAGAACGGAGACTGTCTGAAAAAATCACTCTGTGAACTGCAGTTCTGTGTGGGGAATAGGGGTCTATAGCTCCCGGAATTCTTCGGGGGAAGCCATGACTGTTTAAAGTGGTATCATGGTAATTTAAATGCACGATATGAAACATGGGGGTGGCCAGAATTTATTTTAGGGGGACAGGCTTTATGTTGGGGGGCAGAAGTGAGTTATCTGTGATGCAGTTTGTTAAGTATTTTTATATGTTTACTTGATTTGGGAGAGGCAGCTGCCCCCCTGCACTCCCCTAGCTATGTCCATGGAATGAAAATGGCCTCCGTGTCATATTTCTTAATGCTTCCCCATGTTAAGAATAAAACAAAACGCTTCCCTGCATATTGTAAGCTAATGCATCAGGGAGAGGTCTACGTCAGACCATCCACATGTCCCTATTTTCTAGAGACAGTCACAGATTTACAGAAACTGTCCTGGTTTCTGATTTGATTCTGGAGTGTCCCACTTTTCCTTAGGAAGTCCCTATTTTCATCAGAGAAATCTTGGAGGCTAAGGTTGGATGCTCCTATTTTCATTGGAGAAATGTTGGAGGGTATGGATGTAGGCGACCCCTGAGCCAAGGAGATGAATAACTATACAACCTTTAGCAGACATCTGAAAGCAGCCCTGTATAGGGAAGTTTTTTAATGTTTAACATTTCATTATGTTTTTATATATGTTGGAAGCCGCCCAGAGTGGCTGAGGCAACACAGTCAGATAGGTGGGGTATAAATAATAATAATAATAATAATAATAATAATAATAGGATGTCCCTATTTTCATCGGAGAAATGTTGCAGGGTGTGCTATGTTAAATCTTTCTCTCAGATACATTAGTATATTACATTCAGGCACCACCTTTATTCCTATTTTAATCCTGCAAGAGCATTCAAAAATGCACTTCCCCTTACTTGTTGTCTGAAGTGTGGTAGTCCAATATTGTACCACCTTATTTGGCGTGACATATAGATGTGCTCTTTGCAGAGGGTAGTAATAATACTGCATTCAGGCAATGTAATACACCAGAGTATTATGTGGGCCTGGTAAACATGTAATCCCATACTTAGGGGAAATAGATTTGCCTTCTCTTCTCCCTTATTTTTTAAAAAAGGTTTAGGAACATAGGAAGCTGCCTTATATTGAGTCTGACAATTGGCCCATATACTTCATTACTGTCTACACTGACTGACAGCAGCTGCCCAGAATTTCAGGCAAGGGTCTTTCCCCAGCCCTACCTGCAAGTGCCAGAGCTTGAACCTGGGACCTTCTGCATGCAAAACAGATGCTCTGCCACTGAGCTATGGCCCTTCCCCTCCATGGCACCTGCTTGCTTGAGATGTTCATGTAGGATCTCCACCCAACTCTTCGGGCGTTTTCTGTGGCTTCTCCAAACAGGTTGCAATGAGAACGAGGCAGACCACCTGGACAGAGACCAGCAGCCTTATCCCCCATCTCAGAAGACCAAGCGCATGCGCACTTCTTTCAAGCACCACCAGCTCCGCACCATGAAGTCCTACTTTGCTATTAACCACAACCCAGATGCCAAGGACCTCAAGCAGCTTGCCCAGAAGACGGGCCTAACTAAGAGAGTTCTGCAGGTAAGAGCCTTCCATTACAAAACTTCCCCCCTCCACTTCAAAATAGCACATCCCTTACTTCCAATGCCTTCCACCGCCCTTGTGCTAGGCTTCATTGAGTTGTGTCCCTCCATAGATACAGAGGGTTCAGGGCTAAACAGGTATACCTTCAGATCTAAATGCACCCAGGGAATGCTCAAGGGAAGCATGATGCTACCCTCCAGGGCCAACACCTCCCAGCGCTGAAGGAGCATCCAGCCCTCAGAAGAGCAGATCTTCTGCTCTCATCAGGGTAGGACCTTCTTGTAGTATCCTTCTTAACCAAAACAGGAACTAGTAGGCTTTGTTGAAGGCAAATGAAAGTTACAATTCTTGGGTATCCAGTCAAGCCATTGAGTGCAAACTTTTGTTTCCCCCATAGTAATTTTTCATTATGGAAGTTCCCCATTTTTTTTGGTCCGTTAAGGGGCCTCCCTATTAAACAGAATGGAAGGCTGCTATGCATGATCGGCAGCCCCATGTGACACATCTGTTGCTGGATTGTACCATTTTAGAATGTGGGCAGGGGATAGATTTCCTCATTGTCCTTCCAGAAAAAAATAATTTGTCTCCACATATAGAGCTAGCATGTCAGGGAGGAGGTGCTAGCTTGGTCTTCTCCTTTACATGCTAATTTTCACTCTGCTTGGGGCGCATTCAAACATTTGACCCTGCTACTCCTGAAGCCCATAGTAAGAGATAAATCTCACAGGTTTGCTGATTGTGTAGGGAAAAAATCCACCTTTAACCTGACTTTTCCCACAAACTGAGCATTTCTTAGGAATATTTCCCATTGATCAACTTTGGGTTATTCTTGGGAATGTGATGGATCTGAGGTCTGTCTACTGAGTTACTCAGTGAAAATAAATGATCACCATGCAAGAATGATAATTAGACTCATGGCGGCTTTCCCCCATTTGTAAAAAATAAATTAATCATACCTTTAAATTGCCCATAGTTTATCGTATCTTGTAAGCCAGCTTCGTAGAAACCATCAACCACCACCACCGCCAATGAATGGAAGATATTTAAATAAAATTAAGCAAAGTATATGCAAAGGGAAAGTAGTGTCTGAGCAAAAGCAACAACTCACCTGATAGTGAAACAGAATGCAAAGAGTGTAAGAAAAGTAGTTCATTATTGGGAGATAGTTTCTTTCCCTTTGCATTTCTTCTTCATGTTTTAAAATGTCTGTGTAAGTTAACCACCCCAAACACAACTTTTAGGGTTGTGTCCAAAAAAGTTAACCAGTTAGCACAAGGACTTTTGCCTGCACAAAATAAATTCCCTTCCCTGCCCCCCACTCCTCTGTTCGGAGGGTTCTTCAGACCCTCCAGAAGTAATTTGGGAGAGTTGGGGGGGTAGGAGACAAGGGAAAGCACCATTGTGCAGGTGGAAGTCCTTGCACTGATGGGACCACTTTGGTGGATAAAACACTGAGGGCTGGATTCAACTAAATAGTTGCATGAATGTGAACCCGCGCAATGAGTTCTGGAGAACCCCCAGAACAGTTTGTGGGGGGGTTTGGGGTGGGAGGAGAGGGGAGTTCCATCTGGCAAGCAGGAATTCTTGGGATGACAGGAGAATCACCATAATGTGACACTGAATTCCACCCTAAGAATTGTGTTTGGGGTAGTAAACCCAGATATTGTAGCAGAGATGAGAAAAGAGCTAAATTACATACCCATCAAAGCAATAATCTTCTAGCATGAATAGTTGAGCAGAACTTCTCAGGTCAGTTTCCAGCAGTGCTTCACCGTATCCTGGAGAAAGACATGGATTAGTAGCTATAGATTTCAGCTTAGCATTCTAAACAGAACAAATCTAAGCCAAAAAATAATGACTCCAATTATGATGTGGATCGGTGGTTTTCCAGCTGTGTCCCAGGGAAGCTGGGACTTCGTAGGAACACATCAGAGGTTCGTTAGGGAGAAGGTCAGTAATGGCAAGCAAGCTTTTCTGAAAGGTGGCTTGCCTGCCTCTATCAAACTCTCTCTGCAATGCACAGTTGCAGGAAAGTATTGTGTGTTGGTGTGTTTTGAGGGGCATTTTTACGATGTAAAAATGATACAGGTAGCCTGAGCTTTTAGCTAAGCTTAAAAGTGGGCGGATGAGTGGGTGCGGATTATAGATTTCATCAAGGCCCTCCCCTCATGTAATCTGAGCACTGCCCTCTCAGTTCAGACGAAGCAATGAAGGCGCCACAGCCGCCTCGGTAGTGCTGTGCCTGAAGGGATCATGCCCTAGGATCACCCACAACACACAGGGGCCTGAAGGCATTTCCCATAAGACAAGCTGGTATCAAAAGAGTTAACTGATGGGTGGAAAGCCTGGAAGAGAGGATTTGCTGATAATAATTATAAAAGGGCCACCGAAACACCCCTTAAAATGCATTAAGCTGCTACAAAAGAGAGAGAAACGAAGAGATTCCTGCAATGCAGGGGGTTGGACTTAGATGACCCTTGGGGTCCCTTCCAACCCTACAATTCTATGATTTCTATGAAAACCATCAAAATCAAAAGGCAAACATTGGTAAAGAAATCAACTGGGATTGGTTTGCAGGTTTGGTTCCAAAACGCACGAGCCAAATTCAGAAGGAACCTTTTGCGGCAGGAGAATGGGGGTGTTGATAAAGCTGACGGCACGTCGCTTCCGGCCCCGCCCTCAGCAGACAGCGGCGCTCTCACTCCACCCGGCACTGCGACCACTTTAACAGACCTGACCAATCCCACTATCACTGTAGTGTCATCAGTGACCTCTAACTTGGACAGCCACGATTCCGGAAGCCCCTCACAAACTACCTTAACAAACCTTTTCTAACATTTGACTTTTAAAAAAGAGAAATATTCTTACTTTCTTCTTCTTCTTCTTCTTCTTTCTCCATTATTATTATAATTATATTATTAATAATATTATTTGCAAGACTTTTTATTTTTTGAAAGAAAAACAAACCCACAAAATGTTTGGGGAAAACCAGCTTGGTCAGTAGCATCTGCAGCCACTTGGTAAATGAGTTTGCAGTAACAGACTTCTGTTCTACAACTACGTATTCTTTGTCTCTAAATTGTCTTTGGAATTTTTTTTAAACCACTGCCTAATTAAAGGGAAACTATTGAATCATTCTATTAAGTGCCTCTTAAAATTGTATGTTCCTTATTTCCAGATTTTTTTTTTTTATGGGGGTGGGTGAATGGTTACCATGGAAGTCAGAAAATTGTGTTATTTTTAAAAAAGGCATGGATTGTTATCCTCAAGCTTATTCTTAAAGAACATATAAACATGTCAGAAATTCCTGTCGGTCAAATAAGGTTGAGGTGTTTTGATGCCCGAGAAAGAAAGTCTGGCAGTAAAGGTCAGCAAATTCAGCACCCCCCAATCTGCCACCTGAGGCAGTTGTTCCCTTCTGCCACATAACAGGGCTAGGCCTCCCATTGACATCAGCTGAACATAATTCTATGTAAATGGGGATAGGTCACACCCTCCATTTAAAGCACATGCCTTTCCCCCAGAGAATCCTGGAGACTGTAATTCATTGAAGGTGCTGGGAACTGTAGCTCTGTGAGAGGTAAATTGCAGTTCCCAGGTTTCTTGCGGTGGTGGGGAAGCGTGACTGTTACAGTGGTATAAATGTGCTTTCAATGTATGGTGTGCACGTGGTCCAACTTGCAGCCTTAAAAGCTGCCTCTGAATTGGAGATAGGGAACCTGTGGCCCTCCAGATGTTGTTTGGACTGCAGCTAGGTCTGATAGGAGTTGGAGTTCAACAACTCTGACTCATTTACAAAAGTGCAGACAGGTAGCTCCTGCGATTAAAATAGATGTCAGGAGTATATACCTCTTAACAGTTTGCAAGTCACAATGACATGTGTGACGGCTGAGCTTATGTCAGATATTGGCCTCTTTCCTCTTTGGTCCATGGTGGCTCACTTTTCCAACTCATTTGCCAGATGTACCAGAGTGGTGGTGTGTGCTGACTTGCCAAACCAGCAGGCAGCTGACTGATGGTGCTGTCCAATGAGAGCCACCAAAGGCGGAAGGGGAAAGTAGCTACTGCATAGGATGTGAACTGGGGTACAGACAGATGACTAGGTACTAGAGAGCCAATACTCACAGAGAGTTCTTTCACCCTGAGGTCATCTCCATATTACTTGGAATAATGTTTCCTTCCACCCCGCCTCAGGTATAGGGCTATGGTAAGAGATCTGGGTCTGCCTTCCCCCTCAAACATGGGGATATCAAGAATCCTGGAGGTAGGGCTGATTTGCAAGTAAACATGGGTCTCAACCCTTCAAATACCACCATCTGCACCTTGACTTGTAGATGGTCTGTGCTTTTAATATCCTGAGGTCAGTATGTCCTCACTCTGGCCTAGTCTTCTGTGGCCAGTCAGGTTTTTTTTAGTATAAAACACTGTGGCCATTTTCAATCAACACCAGTATATCACCACTGAAAGATTGTATGGGAACAACTTTAAATTTTAGGTTCTTAATCCTCATTTTGTAGCAGGGGCAACTTAAGTGATGCCCTCCAGAGATTGATGGGACAGCATTAGCCACCATCAGTTGATGGGAGCTGGGGTTCAAAAACATATATAGGTCACCAATGCTGGCTATTATTTTATGATCAGGACATTTAAATTTTGTTCCTTTTTATTTTCTATGCAGACAAAACCCTTGTAAATTTTTTGTTAATGCATAACAGTAGGGTTTTTTGTTTGTTTGTTTAATTGAAGTTTGCACAGTTATTATCAGGCCTAATGTAGGTGAGTTAGGAAATCAGATGGGGAGAGTGTGTCCTGGGTAGGGTGGAGTATAAATCCAAGAAACTACGAAATCAAGTCTTCACATATTAGCAGTCACTGGTGGGAAGTCCTACAGACTTTCTTAGACGGATGGTTGGGTCCAGCTCAGGTCACTAGCTAGTGACTTGAAGGCCAGATCCAACTTCCCACTACCACATTTTCATCAAGAATTTGTAGAAAGTTCCCCCAGTTTCCCTAGAAGGAAGTGACAATTTGTTTTCAGAAGTTGTGTCTGTGTGAGAAAGACTCCACAGTTCAATTATACAACTCTTTGGTATGTTTAAAACCCCAGCTGAGTTTACGCACTTCATAGCTGTGAAGTTCCTACTGCTTAGACAGCACCAACTTGACTTTCTTCTAACATACCCATTTTAGATGCAGCTCCCCCTGATTCTATGCACACTTGGGAATATTCCTAATTCAGATGAGTGGGATTTACTTTGGAGCCACAAGAGCAAACTCCTAGGGGGCAGTGTGTGTGTGTCTTTGCCCCCCATAAAATATTTGAGGGGGCCACGCCCCCCAATTTATGGGCATTGCCATTCAAATGGTGTGTGTGCACTGTGGCATGTGATCAATTATTCTGGGCGGGGCTAACCTCCCCCCCCCCAATATTTTATTCACGTTGGCACCCCTGTTTGGAGCAAACAAATATCCGATCAAGATTTCATTGATTTAGAATGGAACAAGTAATTGGTGCACTCCACACAAAACTAAACACTTTGGGTCCCATTGATTTCAGCAAGAGAGTTAAATCTGTCTCCCACAGAACTACTAGGAGTCTTCATTGGGTTTAGCTTTGGCTGGATCACTCCTAAAGTGTTTAAAATTGGAGGGCCAGTGAAGAGAGCTTGAATCATCTGGGTAGTTTGAGGACAATATTTCTTCATAGCAAGCCTGGGTATTATAAAAAGGGCTATAGTCCTCTATATGCTTGCTTTGGGCTAGTTCCATTGAAATGAATTAGCTTGCTCTGGGTTAAGAGGCTTGGGGATGGCGGCTAAACAACTGAATATTGAAACGTTTCTGAGCTGGGTTTTTCACCTGCTCCTGAAATCCAGCATGCATGAAAGACTTTTAAGTTCTAATGGGACTGGCTGGAACATACCTGAGATCAGGGAGGAGGTGCTGTTGGTTTTTCTGTTACAAAATCACAAACACAATTCTGGCTCGAGTGTTCCTACCCACTATTAAGGTAACAGATGGAAATAAGCAAAATATAATTTCTTAAGACGTTTAAAAGCTGATTCCAGTATCTTGTATTCATTGCTGTTTTGAGCATCCTTCTGATTTATTTCCCATGAGATGGTGTCTGTCTGCCACGTTAATGTATTAACTTGAAAAGGCACAAATCAGCAAATGTAAGACTGCAGCTGTATACTTGCCTAGAAGTCAGCCCACTTGAACTTAGTGGAGCTTACTTCCAAGTAAACATGCACCAGACCTGGTTAAACAAGGCCCGTTAAAATCAACAGAACTTCAGCTAGTTGTTACTAAATTCTGTTCTGTGGCTTCCAATGGAGCGAGAATCATGGCAAACTTTTGCTAAACGGTGCCCTCTACAAATTGTCAGTTCATATCTCTATCTATGCGTGTGTATACTTGTATTTATATAATAAACACACAACCATGTACATTGATAGACACACTGGCTACATATCCAAGCATGTTGAACCCATTTAAATTAAAGGGCTCTGTGCTAAATCTAGCTTTTTCCCTTAAAAAATAATGTAGAGGAAGAGAGAATGCATTGGGGTGGGGAACCCCTAGGGATTTAAAGCTGGCAATCATTGAAGCTGCCAAACTCAGAAGCCTTGTGGATGCATTGCTAATTGGAAACACCTTTCCTAGTTTACATTTGCAAGTGTTTGTTTTTATTTTATTTTTTTAATTTAAGCTAAAAGTCTGAATGGTCTGGGCAGTGGTGAATGTTCATTTGTATCCTTTATTCCAGTAACCCCCTAATTAGACATGGGAGACACTCCAGAACCAAACCAAAATCCGCCAAGAAGATATTGCTTTGGGTGGATTGTTAAGATTAACTTTTTGCACAAGTACTTTGGATTTTACCCCTTCCTCCTCCTCCAAACCTCCCTTCAGTAGAATCTCCTTTTTCATTTTAAATTTTATTTTTTGGTATTAAAAAAAAAAGGAATTCTTTTTGTTGTTTTCTACTAATGCGTGGATACATACTGACACTTCACTGCCCACATTAAAGTGCATTATTGTAACTTTTGCTCAGGGTTTTTAGAAAATTAGCACAGAAAAGTAGCTTATTTTTAAAAAAAAAACAATGGAAGAGATGTTAACACTGTAACAGAGGAAAATGTGTCTTTGTCGTTATATATTTAGCAAGTGTGGTCATCATCTTCTAGAACGCTTAAGGCTTGCTGACCTGAAGCGTGTTTAGATGGAAGTAAGTTCAAATGACTTGAGTGGAATTTACTTCCAAGTTGATACATTTAGGATTGAGGTGCCAACCTTGGACGTTTCCTGTTTCTCTTACCTTATGGGCATTTACCACTAACCAGACCAAACAACCTTGGAGAGGCTGAGATCTTTATTAATACACTTTTACAGGTACAAAAAAAAATATTGATACTTATAAATTTTGTTCTTTGACAGAACAACTATATGGTACTATAGATCTACTTTATTAAGTAGACTAATTATAACTCAGTTCTACAATGTGCCTTATGCGATAACTTGGGAGTAAGCTTGTGGGGGAAAAATCAGGATATATATGTGTTGTTTGTTAAATTAACTGTTTTAAGCCCTTTTGACACCTCACTAGTTTTGTACTGTTTTACCTCTTATTTCTGAAACTCTTTTTATGGTGTATATCCTGGTAGAGGGGACAAACATGTCATAGAAAGCAGTTGTGCACTCTTTCGGATATAGTTGATAAATTCAATAATCTTATATATTGAGCTTCGTGTTTCTAGTACAGTTAAGTGGTCTAGCAAACTTGTCCATGTTTCTTTGTTTTATTGAGAAATGCATTGTATAGAAACTATTTCCCCTAAATATTTATGGACCAAACAATTGTGATATATCCTATTAAATTTGTGTGAATAAACCATTTTGAATTGAAGGAGTTTTATTTACCATCAATTTTTGTCTTCATCTTTTTTTTTTTTAATGGAGTCTTACCCATGCCAGTGTGTTGTGTTGCTTTTACTGTATGTGTGAGTGTGTGATGGTGGACACAGTAATCTTAGTGCTATATTAAAACAGGATTTATTTTTAAGTTTTTGCTTCCTAGTACATATCCATGATGAAATTTCAGAGGTTTTTATTTTTTATTTAAAAAAGAAAAGTAATGCCCCACTGATTTGATTATTATAACCCTGTCTTAGGCTGCAATGCTAAACACAGTGGCTTTGATGCAATGAACATTAGTTGTGCTTAAATCCAAGTGAAATGAATTGGATAAAGTAGTTGCGACTAGCCTATGTCAAGTCCCATTGAAAGCAAATGCAACTAACTTTAAGTGGATTGGGTCAGTTGCTTGGAAGTTTATGTTTCATTGAAAATCAGTGGGACCTACTTCTAAGCTATTGTGGGGTACAATCCGAAATGTTAGTGAAAACGAAGCACTATTGAAATCAATGGATGCCATTGCATTTAGTGGGACTTAGGCTGCGTTCCTATACCCACTTACTTGGCAGTAAGCCCCACTAAACTCAATGGGGCTTACTTTTGAGTTAATGTGTATAGGATTATGTTGTAAATCGCAAGCAACTCGTACTGGATTGTGGCCTTTTGTGTTTAGGGTCAGGTTGACCATGTTCTTTTAAAAGTAAAATATATATATAAACCAAACCCCCAACCCCAGGCACTTTAGAAGCGGAAGTAATTGCATGAAAAATATAACAAATAATGATGATGAAATGCATCACAATTTAGTTGCTAGGTATATTGAGCACAATCTAAAAGTACAGACCCCTAAAAGCCAGGTTGCTCTGTAGTTTAATAAATTGTCACTATGATTTCTTTCAGGGAGAACAAATCTTGGGGCATTACAGCCAAACATCCCGACGTTTGAAAATTCCCTAAAGTATTAAAAGAAGGGGAAAGTTTGATCGGATATCCACTGCAGTGAAGACAAAGACAATATTAGGTTATGATAAACCATACATTTAAAATTTATTGAGCCAAAAATAATTTTTTTAAAAATAGACTCAATGTCATTTCCTGAATGTTAACACAACATATGTTATTTGACGGTGTCTAACTAAAAACCTGAAGGCTGTGTATGGCATCAGAGCAACCTGGCAGTACCACCCAGTCCAATATGAGAAGATTCTTCCTTTTTTTAAAACAAACAAACACAATATTTAAAAGAACTCACAATTGTCAAGCAAAAATACCTGTAAAATAAAATCCAAAAATTGAAATTCATTCATCTTGCTTGCCAATGTGTATTAGTCATATATGTTCAATGACATTTTGTAAATTCAGAGAAGAAAATTCTCACCAATTCAAGACAATAGGGATCAAGATTAGTATTCTGTTTTCTGACTTAAAAATAAATAAAATTAAAGCAATCTGCATGCACTTTTTCATCTGTCACCTAGAGTGTACTTTTTCTGTATGATGCATTTCGCTTTGATGTTTCTTGTACAGTAGTTTCATTAATAAATATTTTACTTGATGCAAACCTAGTTAACACAGACATAACTGTTGGAATTAATTTAATTTAACAAAAATGGTGCAACAGTACATTTCCCTCCCACTAAAGCAAAGGGTGTGGGAACCATTTTAGATAGCAAACGAAGGACATTGCACAATGTAAAATGACTTCCTTGGAATTTTTTCCTGCTTTTCATTTTCTTCTCCCATTTTCTTCTTCACAACTGACATAGATATTAAATATCCATCATAAATTATGGGCATGATCCAGCCAACTTTCAGCTTGCATTTCTGCCATTCAAATCTATGGGACTGTAGAATGATTAATTTGGCTGGATTGTTCTCCAATGGCTTTTTTTTAAAAAAATTGATATAGTGGTGTAATTCTTCCTCCCAAAATTTGGAACCAGCAAGATTTTCTAGCAGCCAGAGAGAGTTGTGGATGAGGAATACACCCTTGTTCCTTGCCAGTATTTAAGGTGGCAATGGCTAATGGATTTTTACCCTCCTGCTACATTATTTTATCCATCATTTTAGGAAGGCTAACATAATACAGTATATAACACCATTAAAGGTGTTAACCTAACGATCCCTAATAAGTTTACATGTTCACTATGCAATGAGGAAATTCACTTCACAATTTTTAAAATAATAATAATAGAAGACTTGATCTGTGCGCCATCCAACCCATAGCTGAATTTCAGCTATGAAGGTTAAAATGCTATTACTACTTCAGAAACAAAGGCCTTGAAATTGTTCAAAGGCAACCTCTCTTGCAAAAGATTTTTGGATAACTATATTCCTCTTAAGCTGTACATCCAAAGCATATGTTAATTTGTTTAACAGGCTTGCCAAAAAAGAAGAAGGAAAAAAAATCCCTTTTCATTCAAATGAAATTTTATTATATACAAATGAACCCTATGTAAACAATGTAACTTTTATGAATATGAACTGACATTAAAATATTTCGCTTATGTGTGTATGCTCAGCATTTTGAATGTTTTCCTAAGCTGCTTTGGTTTTCTGAAAGCCGGGGGGAAATTAAGAACGAAAACTATGCCATTCCGAACAACATAGTACCAAATTTACAAAGAAATTACTTCAGTAATGTTCTGAACACCAGAAATAAGGTTGTGGCTTTTATAATAACAGTTCTCACTTACCGGTGAATACTGTGGACCAACTTTTAAAAAATTCTTTCTGTTGAAAATGTGACTACTGTTCTGTGATCTCAATCAAGAATAGTAGGGTGAAAAACGTAGGTATATCACACAATGTTTGGATTATTTTAGGCTGCAACCCTATACTCACATTTCCCAGGAGTGAGTGATCCACTGAATTTTTGAGAAGGTGTACATGGGGCTGCCCTTTAAAAAAGAAACTCTGGATGTTATCTTGAGTGAATACAGATTGTAAGCTCCTTTGGGGCAGGGACCTTCCTTATATTAATGTGTACGATTACATGAGCAACCCTGCACCAATTGTGCGCTTTCACACACCCCACATAATGGAGAAGAAAGCCTGGCCGCACTCGTGTTTCCTACATATTCAAAAGAATCGTGCGAGATGTGAAATTCAGAGGCAGGAAGGGAGACCACCTTTTAAAGACCTTTAATCTTTTAAAGCAAAATGCAGGGGGAATGCCACAAAGGGAATGAGGAACTTTAAGTCCACCTTGACTCCGCACCCTCCCTTTTTTAAAAGCTACACAAATATTCCCATGGTTTCCTCAAAGCAGTGGTTTTCAAGCCGTGTTCCTAAGAGTACTGGAGCTTGTGAGGGGATTTCTTGTTGAGAAAACCAGTGGTGTTTAAACCTACCTGGCTTTTAAAAACATAATCCGTCACTGTCCGCCTTCCCCACAACACGCAGTCTGAGCTGAAGGGTATACTCTCAATTCACGGATAGGCAATGTGGGGTGAGGCCTACTAGGTTGGTTTGGGGTCGATTCCAGGTCTGAGGGGGACTTAGGCCAACTGAATCCTGGTCGGCCTCTTCCTTGGTCTGTGAGATCCTTCAGACTTATCTGGTAGCATCCCAAGGTCTCTGAGTATTGTCAACAGCTGAATTTCCCACAATGCCCCAGAGCAAAGCTATGCCAGCTGCATTGTGGGAAACAGACTTGGCAGCTTGGCCCAGCAAGCCAATGCTGCTCTGAATGCTGGGTTGGATTATTATTATTATTATTTTAAAAATGGGGCTCCAGGGGGGTCCACTCAACAGTGGGCCCTGACGGCTGCCCAAAGCTGCCAGGATACGTCCCAGAATCCTTTGCAACACACGAGGAATCTGCTGTAGCTCAGCACACGGGTGGTCGTGGCAAAAGTTCCTTCGGAAACGAGACACCTGAAAACGCCCGCCCTAAAGGATGGAAGCGAACTCACGAAATGTGGATGGAAACAGAACGCATCGCAATCTCCCTCCCTGACCTTTCTGCACATTTGACGCTCATAGCGTCGCTTGTCACAAACCGCCACAGTAGCAGGAGGCTCAAACAGCAGTTTGAGGGCTGAGAAAATGTGATATCTCTGAAGTAGAAGCTATTTTTTAAAGGAAAGTTAGCTCGGTTGCTGGCTCTAGACTTGCAATGAGCAGAGTTCTGCTTGTGCTGGAGGAAGGGAGCAGCTTTGGGGGTTTATTTTATTTCTTTTTCTTTTTTTGGTCTGTTCCTCCACCTCCCTGTGGCCTCACAACAGCTGCTTCAAACGGCTGGGGGACCCTCTTTGGCACAGTGGGTGGCAGTGGTTCTGTGGCCTTCAAGGGGAATCTGAAAAAAATGGGCTCCCCTCTTCTTCCAGTGGGGAGCTTCGGCTAGATTCCTCTAGAAAAAGAAGGAGCCCTTCCATTTGCCAAGTGGCAAGTCTGGAGCTAAGTGACGATTACATCAATTCAAAATGACCACCTGGGTCACTGAACACGCCATACCATTTGTATTATTACTTAGTGTATCACCTAAAATGATGGAGGGCGGCATGGAAATTTTAACAACAACATCCAACTAGTTCCCCTCTCATTTCTGTTTTCCACCTGTCAAGGAATCTGTCTTTCATCTCAGGATGGAGACAAATACCAACTGGAATATATATATATATATATATATATATATATATATATATATATATATATATATATATTAGTGGCACTTTAATTTTCGTCCTTCTCTAATAATCCCTAGCATGGAATTTGCCTTTTTCATGGCCCGGCATAAGCTGGGTTGACATCTTATGAGTATGTATGTGATATTAAACCTTTTTTTTTTTTGCTCCAACAAGTGTCACTTTATACTGGTTTACATTGGATTTGCCATTTTCCCACTCATTCTCTCATTATGGTTGGCCTGAGAAAGGTATTGCTCTACCTTTTAGAATGTTTCTTACTGGCCAGAATAGCTACCTTTGCTTTTTGTTCTCCTTTTACTCATGCTGATTCCTGGTGTGTAAACCTCTATTGAGTTGAGTAGAACTAATTGGGAATTCTATATGCTAATTTGGAAGAATTTGAAATCTATATGCTAATTTGGAAGAATGCCTGTTGCATTAAGGCCTGCCTAAAATGTTATGCCTGACAGCAGACTTGCAGAGATCATGCAGTACAGTAGCTATGAAAATCTCAGCCCAAACATGAATTCACTAGGTAGCACTCATTCCCCATTTGTAAGCAGAAATTAAAACTACCACTGCTGCCTATTTTAGAAAGGTGCTTCCTGAACCAAAAACCTAACTCCTGTACGTTATGAGGCCTCCTCCTCCTCTTCCTCACACACAGAGTTTAACAGAATCTGTTTTCTGCAGTGTGCTCATGATACAGTTAAATCACATGATTTCCTGGGAACAGTAGTTTCTTAAAGGTGCTGGGAATTGTAGCTCTGAAAGAGGTAAACGACAGTGCCCAGAATTCTTTTGGGAGGGGAAGTCGTGTGTTTTAAATACATGGTGTGTGTCCTATCATATGCTAGCACTGTCCCTAATTCGCATGGGGAATCTGTGCTTTCTGGTATCTGGAATCTGTGCCCCAGTATTGACCCTCCTTTGTTTTCTAAGAAGTTGAGGGTGAGTTTCAAAAATATTGAGATGCACTACTGTTCTACAGGCGTCTTTCCACCCCATTCTAGTGTGCATGCATTAGATAAGGATCTCACAATCAAATACACACGCATACACGCAGAAATGCCAGTTTATGGATTACCTTTCACCCAGCCCCAGATGCCTGTCCCAGGTACTGAAGGTTGCTGAATGTGTTTGAAATGAAGCTGTTCTGTAACCACCAGATGAATTGTGAGTGTAAGCTGGCTGGTCTTTTTACTTGCACATCTGCTTTGGGAGTCTGCGCAGGGCAGGCTTTTGCTCAGTAAGTTAATACCAGCAGAGAAGAGGTGGTCTTCACGACAGAGAGCGGAGGAGGATTGCTCAGGCAGCTATCAGTGGAATGCTGAAAACTCAAGATAAGGAACAGTGGAGTATTCCTGCTAAATGAAATTTGGGGGGATTTGCAGCACACTCGCGTTTATGGAAAAGGTAAGATTTGAAGAAGCAAAGACAATGGAGGGATTTTCTGAAATAAGACATATTATGAAAGGCTGAAAAGGAATAATCTTTCATCATCATCGTTGTCGATTTATTAACAGCCTTCTAAACACCTGTTTCAATGTACACGAAAGATAATTGAAAACAGTTAAAACACAAAAACAGCCAAGGCAAAACCATACAAAACAGGCCCTCGTGGAAAATACCCATTTATCCAGCTTGGAAAACCTGTCAGGAAAAAATGCCTTCAGTTGTTTTCGTAAAATGCAGCTAGTGGGCACCTGCTGACAGGAATGCTATTCCATAGATCGGGGCAGCCACAGTGAAGGCCCTGCTCTTGAGTTACTGCAAGGTGGGTTTCTGAGATCTTTGAAACCTGCAGGCGATACTCTCCCACAGACTGTAGCTATCTACTGGATGTGTAAGAGATAAGGTAGTCTCTCACTTAACCTAGTCCAGAGCTGTATAGAGAGCCTTATATGTTAGTATCGACACCCTGAACTTAGCCCGGTAGCAGATTCGCAGCCAGTGCAAATCCTGAAAACAGAGTGTTTGCACACAGAGCACATTGCAGGAACACAACTTGTGAGGTTTCTAATCCACGGGCAACGGGGTCAAACAATCCCAAGCCAGGAATGGTGGTAGTTGTCTGTTCTCACAGAATTCTGCATCTCCAGTGAAAGAGTTGGATCCAGGAACATGCCTGGATATACAGTTTCCAAAAAAGAGAGAGGAAGAAATCAATAGGGCTCAGGAGGTTGAAGTAATATGTGAAAATTATACAATGACAGCTGTTATGTTGGCTATGATGGGATGCATCCTAACTGTAAGAAGAAGTTAGACAGTGGAATACATACCCTCCACCATTTCTCTGATGAAAATAGGGAAGTCCTGTTCCATAACAACAACAACAACAACAACAACAACAACAACAGCCCCAGCCACTCTAGGCTGCTTCCAACATATATAAAAACATAATAAAACATTAAAAAACTTCCCTAAACAGAGCTGCCTTCAGATGTCTTCTAAAGGTTGTATAGTTACTTACCGTATCTCCTTGGCTCGGAGGTCGCATGACTCCATACCCTCCAAGATTTCTCTGATGAAAATAGAGACATCCTAAGGAAAAGTGGGACAGTCCTGGATCAAACCAGAAACCAGGATGGCTCCTGTAAATCCAGCACTGTCCCTGGAAAATAGGGACACTGGAGGGTCTGTGGAATATGGTAGGCAGGTAGTTTTTAGCTTTGCACCTTCAATAATCCGAAGAAAATGAAGTGCAAATAAGCAAGTTTGCCCTGTGTTCATGGTTCTCTGTATTGGTTCTCTGCATTGAGACTGGGCTGAAGTTAACATCCGCAGCAGGTGGAGATGCATGGGCCCCAAACTAAGAGCTTACAAAGAGCCTTGCTGGATCTGGCTAAAGATCCAGAATTCTGTTCTCACAGTGACCTGCAAGCAGGAAAGGAGTGCAACCCTGTGTGAGGACGCTCAGTGCTTTGCACTGTAGCACAAAACCAGGAAACACATACAGGTACTTTCTAGGCATTCTCCCCTCATGCCGCTACAATTGTCTGAGGAAGAAAAGTGAGGGCACGTTCACTAGCCCTGCCCCTCAGTTGGATGCTCATTGGCCATGAGCGCCCTCTGGCTTGGGTGGAAGACCTAGGAGAAAGGTCTGGCCAGGAGGGAGCCAGCTCTCATAAATACAGTGGTGCCTCGCAAGACGAAAAGAATCCGTTCTGTGATTCTCTTCGTCTAGCGGTTTTTTCGTCTTGCGAAGCAAGCCCATTGAAGGATTAGCGGATTAGCGCTATTAGCGCTATTAGCAGCTTTTAGAGGCTTTTAGCGGCTTATCTGCTGATCGGATCAGCCAGTGGCGTAGCGTGGGTTGTAAGCACCCGGGGCAAGGCAAGTAATTTGCGCCCCCTAACCCGTGGATTTGCGTCCCCTAACCCTAACCCCAGATGTTGCGCCCGGTGCGGCCGGCCCCCCTGCACCCCACACGCTACGCCACTGGGATCAGCTGATAAGCGGCTTAGCGCTATTAGCGGCTTTTAGCGGCTTATCTGTTGATCGGATCAGCTGATAAGCGGCTTAGCGCTATTAGCGGCTTTTAGCTGCTTTTAGCGGCTTATCTGCTGATCGGATCAGCTGATAAGCAGCTTAGCAGCTTAGAAAAAAGGGGGGGAGGAAAAAAACCCAGCAGGATCTCGCAAGACATTGTCGTCTTGCGAAGCAAGCCCATAGGAGATTCGTTTTGCGAAGCACCTCCAAAACGGAAAACTCTTTCGTCTAGCGTGTTTTCCGTCTTGCGAGGCATTCGTCTTGCGGGGCACCACTGTAGGCTCCCTGTGGGATTTAGGATCGTGATTGTACTAGGGTTGCAATATGTCCGGAATTTCTTGTGTTCTGAATTTTACTTCTAGTAATATGGCAACCCTAGATTGTACAAACTCACAACTTTTCTTGTTTAAAGCTACCATATCAACTCGATCGTGAATGTGGGTTTCCCCCCCATCCCCAAACAACATGCCCAGATATATATGCACATATGTATATTAAAATTCATTGTTATTTCATTAGAATTGACTGGGTAACATCTACATATGTAATTTATGTTTCAAAAAAAGAGGTGGATTTTTTTAAAAATCAAAAACCTTCACTTTCTATTCATACACGTGGAGCAAGACAGGTAAAAAAGGGGGGGGAGGGTTTATTAATTTGCAATAAATACCGTATTTTTCGCTCTATAACACGCACCCGACCATAACACGCACGTAGCTTTTAGAGGAGGAAAATCCGTAGGCATGCCTCCCGTAGGCATTCCCTCCATAACACGCACAGACATTTCCCCTTACTTTTTAGGAGGAAAAAAGCGAGTGTTATGGTGCAAAAAATACGGTAAGTTCTTTTCTGGACCACAGTCAGTAAATAATGATAATCTGAAAACAACAATTATAATTATCAACATGATTTCCTAAGAACTCAGTGAATAACTTATTTACATTATGAACATATAGTGGATTTACAGCAGTTTAAATGCGTTGTTTACCCACCAAAGAATTTGTGCTGAGAAATCTTTGCCACTGTTCCCAAACAAGCCATTGTTTCCATACAGGAAGTCTAAGGATTCCCTGGAGTCAAGGGATGAACTAGTACATGGGTCACCAACCTATAGCCCAGGGGACTTGTTTATTGGGCCCATGGCGACTCCCACCACCTGCTCTTACCGGCGCGGCACGGGGACCCACTTCCAGGTTGGAGGAGCACCGGAAATAGCTTGTGTGCATGCGCACAGGCCTCCTCCTACCCGGATGTGCATCAGAAATAGCATGTGTGTGTGCGTACGGGGGTGCGGTCCCCTGTCCGCCGCACAATCGTCGCTGGAGACACCAGCCCAAGGCAAGGAAAGCTTGGAGACCCCTGAACTAGTATTATGAACTTAGCTTAGGCCACCCAGCCTACAGGCAGAAAATGGAATAGCACAGTCCAAAATTGGCCAATATGATTGGTTAGCAATGTTGAAGCCTCTAGCTTGGTCAGACATGATACACAGGAGTCTAGCCTTGTGTCCTTGCCTGGTTCCGCATGCTGCACTTCAGCAAGCATCCAGCCCTTAACTCTCCCTACACCCATCAGCATTTTTGCTCCCATAGCCTACCAAATCATTGACTTCCAGTAGAGACACCCACAGCCTCAGCCTGATTTTGACAAGCGGGACATGCTGGCACATCCAAAATGGCAAAATTGTGAGTAAGATGTCCTCCCTCCGAACCGCTGAGCTCGCATCGTTCACGAACATTAAAACTGACTTCGGAAATCTTCCAGCTCCACATACAGAGCAGGAATCGTATGATTGCTATTTCCTGGTACAGCTCCTGTGCCAGATAACTTACTCAGCTATAGAGCATTGATGAGCAATTATAGGCTTTTCGCTTGACGCAGCCTTCTCCAAACACATAACCTTATATACATATTTCCCAGGCTTGCCATCAGATACTCAGAACACACTCATTCTAATTGAAGTCATTCAAACGGAAATAAAACCTCCATACACAGTGTAATAGAAGTTGTAATTTTAACGTTAGACATTTCCTTTTTGCTTTACAGGAAAGCAGTGCTAAAAAGCTTAGATGTTTTGAACAAAAACACTTGCATTTGTATAGGGTTACATTTCTTTCTTTTTTTCTTTTTTACAATAGAATAGAAAGTATGCATGCCGGAAATATTTGTCTGCTGCTTTTTCTTTATTTCATGTCTGATGCACCACACCTATTGCGGGCCCTTGAACTCATTCTTACGTTGGCAAGGGAGCGTTTGTCAGCACTGGCTAAAATGACCACTCAACTCTTGAAAAAGCAGAGTTAAGGTGCATTCAGGAGGACAGTCTTTCCCGAATTACTCCATATGCCCATTTTTTGGCAGTGCTGCTTTGCTTATTTGCCAGCCATTCTTGTGCCTTCCTGCGTACTGGCAAACATGCTGGAAGGCGAAGTTGGACTTTGAGTTATGGGCAGGGAAGGGGGACTTTATTTGCTTTGTGTTTTAATGCAAACATATGTAATCCACCCTTCCCAAATCAATACAGGAACCAAAACATAGCTATCCTTCTTTAGTGAGTTCAGGCTGGGCTGCACTGGAACACGTGACTGCATCCTTCAGCATACTCCTCAAATGTCCTGATTTTCCCAGGACATCCCAGACTTGCAGAAGCAATCCTGGCTTCTGATTGGATCCCAAGCTGGTGCTTGCAGTGACTTATACGATACCAGCTGACTTGTATGAGAGCATGGCACCAAAAGACGTGCCTATGATGTATCCCAGATGAACAAGTCACAGAGAAAGATGAAACGAGCACAGGGCTGCTATCAGATTTGGGGATTACTCCTTCTTGGGTGTCAGACTTGGGTAAAATTCAACATCGAACCCAATGTGACTTGCAGGAAGCCACCAGGTAAGTCCAGTTGCTGTAGTGACAGGAAGGAACAGAGCAAAGCAGTGCTGAAGTTACAGGACAAAGGGTAGGGGAGACCTTCCTGCCATCCACAACAATCGCATGCCCGTTCTCCTCTGGTTGTTTGGTGGTGCCAACTAAGCACCCCCTCCCCTATTTTTTTCTTGTTTGTTTCAGCTGGACAATTTTAGGAAGGAAAACCCTCAAGTGTCTTTCTCATTAACAGTCAAGATTCTAAAAGATATAGACAGAACACGATCACCTCCAATATTTCCTTACGTATCTGCAGACACAGCTAGCTCAATGCAGTCTCTGGAAGCTGAGGCTTGGGTACTGTGCTCCACGATGGGAGGGCACTATTTGCTCCTTCACCTCAGGTAAGAAAACAACATGCGGCTACTCCTGCTTCCCAAGCCGTTTTAGCCAGACCATGGCTCTCTCATAGCCTTCTAAACACTGCACCTCAGGGAGTCATCACAAAAAAATGGGGCAGTTCACACCCCTTGTCCTTTTTAAATTCAAGCACAGGAGCTCAGGGTTCCTAGACATTGAATATATATTCCTGGGGAAACTCAGGCCTGGGAGGCTATATGTGTCCTTGCAGCCCTCTCTCTGGCTCTTGAAAGTCCTCCCAGGCCACTCCCCCTCTCTCCAGGCCACACCCCCACACACCCTAGGCCATACCCTCTTTGATTATTTTTGCCTTGAACTCTGATAACGCCTGCACAGAGGATAGAGAGGGGTGTGTGAGAGAGTCGGTGTAGAAATTCGCCCACTTTTGCTTCTGCCCACCACAGGTGTGTGGCCCTCAGAAGGTTGCCGAGAAAGGGAATATGGCCCTTGAGTTGGCAAAGTCTGTAGGAGGAGGATGGTGCATCTTGCAGTGCCAAAGTGCTGGGTTCAAGAAGGAAAAACAAGCACGACCAGACACCATCTTTAGATCAGGAACTTTGTGATCACTATATCAAACACGACAGTTAAGGGTCCTCTCCTTCAGCATAACAGCTTTGAATGAAACTTTCACACAATCAAGCTTAAAGAGAAACAGAGCAGTCCTCTTTGGGTGACCATGCATAGGTGTGCAGGAGGCCAAGGGTTTGCACCTGAGGACTTCCGACAACATTCCTGTGTTTAGCAGCCCTCCTCTCATGACCCTGAAGGCTGGAAGTGTGTGGTGGAGCCAGCATACCCAAGGACACCGAAGTGTGGTTGGTGTGGATATTTTTTTACTATTACCTGGTTAGGTTGAATTCTTTACGTGGTGGATGCAGAGGAATTGGGGGGGGTATCACCAAGGGAAGAAGGCTCAGAGCCCAGGGAGTGGTGGTAGGATGATGATCAGAGGGAGAAGAGAGAGAAGATGTGTCAAAAACTGAAGAGCTAACAGGGTTTAGTGAGCTGGGAGAGTCTGTGGCAGAGAGAAGTCCAGAATCAGAGGCACAAGCCAGTTCTGCAGAATGCACAAAAAGTATATAATTCTGACAAAAGAGACACAAAACTTTTGATTCCTGAGTAAACAGGGAGGGAGGCCAAGAGGCAGAGATGAGCCAGGCTGGTGAAGAGTCATTGGTGTCTCCCCCTGCTGCTGCGACAAACTCCCCTCTCCCCCTTGTCTCCCAGAACCAGAAGAGGCATGAAAAGGGCGGAGCAGTGATAGTGTGATGGCCTGGGATTTGGACTCGGAGGCTGAACCTGAGGGATCCCAGCCTGCACAGGATTCCCCGCCTCCAGAACCAGCTGAGCCGGGGCTGGGGCTTGAGCCTGAAGGGTCCTCACCTGTGCTGGATCCTCAGGTGCAGGCACCAGCTGAGTCTGCTCTTGCTCCTGAGGTGATGGAGGACCCATTGCCTGCAGGTGCTCCACTCTCAGCCCTGTCAGGGGAAGAGGAGGTTGCCTCTGGGTCCGGTAACCCTCCAGCCTTTCATGAGCTGCAGAGGCTCAGGGCAGAGAGGCGGAGGGAATTAAGTTCCCACAGGAGGAGTGCTCGCCTCTAGGCCAGGAGAGGCGAGTCACCTGTGGACCGGGGCCGCCCTATGCCTCGGGGCAGATAAAAGCCAGCCAGCCCAGTCCCAGGTTGCGGGAGCAACATTGTTGGTAGCCAGTTCCTGCCTGCACCCTGTCCTGCTCTTCTGCCAGAGCTCCTGACCTCACCCGACTCCCTGCCTTGGACCCAGCTTCAGCTTTGACGGACAGCCTCCATACCGCACCCTCGACCTTGGACTGGACTCGGACCTCGCCGCATGGTTAACCCTCGGGACCAGCACAGATAGGCTGCATGCAGATGCAGTATCTGATTGCTTGGGGAAAGCCCTGGTGAGAAGGAAACTTATCGACAGCTGTCGGGAGGAGGGTACTTTCATGTGGACCTATTGGAGATGAGCCACTGTGCTCATTAGGCCTGACACTCAGCCAAGTTCTGCGAATATGTGCTTTTGCTAATAGTTAACTCCAGCTCTGAACATGTGATTTACTGCTGGATCGCTCTTTGGCAGGTGGGCTCATATGGGGACATAGGAAGCTGCTTTATACTTAGTCAAACTAGTATAGCTCAGAGTTGTCCACACTGACTGAAGAAGAAGAGTTTGGATTTGATATCTCGCTTTTCACTCCCTTTAAGGAGTCTCAAAGCAGCTAACATTCTCCTTTCCCTTCCTCCCCCACAACAAACACTCTGTGAGGTGAGTGGGGCTGAGAGACTTCAGAGAAGTGTGACTAGCCCAAGGTCACCCAGCAGCTGCATGTGGAGGAGCGGAGACGCGAACCTGGTTCCCCAGATTACGAGACTACCGCTCTTAACCACTACACTACACTGGCTCTCACCACTGACTGGTGGCGACTCTCCAAGTTTTCAGGGAGGAGGCATTCCCAGTCCCACCTGGAGATACTGGGGATTGAACCTGCTACTTCTGAATGCAAAGCTATGGTTCTTTCTCGAAAGTAAACCAGCTTTAATTCTATCATAAAAGCTACCTGGGTGCTCCACTCCCCCCAGAATAATCTCTCCCTCCCTCCCTCCCCACACACCCATTCAGGAAAGCCTTTGATGTGTTTGTTGCTTATAGCATTCTTTGCTATGCTAACATTTTCTTTGTTGCCTGCTCAAAGCATGTTTTCTCTCAAAGACAAATGACATGTTGTTTTCTAAATGTCAAGCCAGCCCATAAGATAGCTGAGCCTCACAATATTGTACTGAGTTGCTGGGGTGTGTGTGTGTGTTAAGCTGTACGCCTGAGTCCCTTCTAATTCCTGTATCTAGCAAGGAATCATTTGTTGGAATAGCCAGGCCAGCTTCTTGGTAATGGCCCCCTAAGTATGGGTTGTTAGCATGACAAAGGAAATGGCTCTGCGCTAGGGGGCAATGCGTGGGCCTCCCTCCCTCAACTGACTGGTACTTAGAAGGAGCTGGGCTAGAAGCAGGCTGCAGGGAGAAGCCTGAGAGGGAGAGACATGCTTCATTTCTGCTTGAATCCAAGGCTGAGGCCATGGGAGAAGCAAGTCCTTATGCTGTGAGCCCCTCCATCATAGGCTCAGGTTGTAGATATGTGTAAATATAACATACATCACAAAGACACCACAGTTTCATTCCGAGGAACCCAAACCCTGGGTAAGTGCCTGGAACCCCTGGAATCTTGCACCACTCTGAAATTGTGGTGGTGTGCAAGAATATGTTAGAAGCTTTTAAAAAGAAATGGGACTGTCATGGTGGATAAAAGGAGTAAAGCATTTTTTTTCTGTAAGGGAGCGTCCCTGGAAATGACACAAATGAGCGATATCACAATATGCGTAGCCAGGAGCTATATAGCTGAGTCAGCTTTATAGTTGTGGTATGAATAAGAAATTACGCCAGAATATCTGCTCTGGAAACAGTAAAACGTGATGGTTTGTTCTGTTCTTCAGACGTTGTACCAGTAATTTTTTTCATACATCAAATTTGTAAAGTAAGCTTTAAGATGTTATATGCATCTTAACAGGTGCTGCCTAACACGTGTCCGTCACCACAAGGTTGATGACAACATTGCAACAGCTATTGCTAAGAAATGTATAGGTAACATGACCAGAAGGGAAATGCCAAGAGTCAAAGAGCAAGAGATCATTCTATGATTTGAGCCTTCAAGAGGAATGGTTTACACCAATGGTAGTGAATGTGGTGCCCTCCATATGTTTCTGAAGTAGTTTCCATCATCCCTGGCTCATGAGTTCACAAGGGTATAAATATTTCCTAGGTCATGATTTCTGCAGTTGGCATAATTTGGTGGAATACTCTGTGGAACAGAAATCCCACCTTGGCCAAGCTGCTGCTGCTGCTGCTGCTGCTGCTGCTGCTGCTGCTGCTTCTTCTTCTTCTTCTTCTTCTTCTTCTTCTTCTTCTTCTTCTTCTTCTTCTTCTCCTCCTCCTCCTCCTCCTCCTCCTCCTCCTCCTCCTCCTCCTCCTCGGATCTCAGGCTGGGATGAACAACAACAACAAAAAACCCTCTTTGTCAAGTGAGTTCTGAGGTTTACTTACTCCCATACAGGGGTGCCAACTTGAATAAAATATGGGGGGGGGGCAGGTAAGGCCCACCCAGCATAATCAATCACATAACACAGTTAAATGTTTTATTGAGAGGGGCAAAGTCTCCTTGGCCCCTGGGAATTGACTCCTATGCTTCCATACTGGCCAGAGTGACCAGACTGACCAGACGAGAATGGCTAACTGGTAAGCCTGTCTGTCAAAAGCTCACCATTCCCACTGAGCCATGAATGGGAAAAGCTGGTGAAGTTAAATATTTAAGCCTAGGCCCATCTGCCCCTGTGTCTACAGACAAGAAGAGACCAGTAGCATTTCTTGAGGGGAGCAATGTGGCAGGCACCATCTATTCATGGGAATGAATGACAATAACATTTCAAAGGACAAACAATCCCTGTTTCTTACATGCCCCCTCCGTAGGATAGCACCTAGACTAGGGTGTAAAATATCTGCTGTGTGGTGATTGTCAGCTCATTCTGGATATAAAATGTGGTTAGAATAATGCCTCTGTTGGTACACATGCCAGTAGCCGCATCGTTGCTCTCCTGTTCAACCTCAGAGCTGACATATGTCAGAGGAACAGCTACTGTTCTGTCTCTGACTAATAGGAAAGTGGTTCCTGGGGGAGCAGTTAAAGACAAAACCAAACCCTGTAAGGCCAATAATAGTCTTGTTCACAGATACCTTATCTTTTCGGATCCCATTAACATTTTGTCACATCTCCCCACATGATCACAACACAAGCCCCACCTCCTGACCCCTCCTGACCCAAAGCATCTTTCCTTGTCTGCAAAGGCTTTTCTGTGGGATTGTGCCTCCCAGCTCCCATGCCCAGAAAACTGCATGGCTGGGATCCATGATCTACCTACAAGATATGTCGCTTCTGGGAGTGTCACGTTCTTGGAGCACACAAAGTGTATTGCATTGTACTATGGAAAATACAAAGCCTTTCTGCGAGGAGTGCAGAATGGTCTCCAGAATCTAGCCTTCAGAAAGTCTCATTTGAATAACAGCAAGCTTCTATCCCTTATTGGCTGGAAAAAATAGGCTTGAAAGATCCCCAGCTGAAATCTCAAAAGCTGGTGGCGTGTATGTCAAGAGGTTATCCATGTGGCCTCAGTAAAATGTATAGCTCTTTCTCCCCTTCCTTGCTACGAAAACCAGAACCAATTGTGCAAGGTAACAAAATACCTGGGGCAGTCTCATATTTTGAGCTAGAACTGAAGAAAGGCTTGGTTTACTCTCTGTGCCGAATCCAAACCCCTAATGGGGGAGTGCTGATGCTATGAGTCTTTCCATGTTATGCTTTGCCTCTCTCTATGTCTTATATCAAAGACCACACTGTCTCCATCAACCTCCATTCCAAGGAAGCCAAACCTGAGGCACGCACTGGCACCCCTGAAATCTTACTGCTTGGAGACTGTGGTATGTGCAGAAATCATCAATAAAAATTGTTCAGTATAAGGGATCTTTGAAAATGTAGCTTTAATACAATGGGTCTGGGAATTCAGGTTGATAAGATCTGTATTTTTTAAAAAATAAAATCCTTGTGTTAATCATAACAGCCCCATGAAGTAAATCACAAATATTCAGACTTGACTGCTAACATTTTGGTGTAAAAATGAAGTAATGCTGCCAGTTTCCTGAAGACTTTTCTTCTGGAGAAAAAGCAGGGAAATTTAAAATAAAAATAATTGGACATTTGACCTGTTTTTTAACAAGCAACATACCGTACTTCCCACACCAAACTATTGTTGTTGTTGTTGTTAAAAATATTAAAGATTTCTTAGTTTACAAAAATAGGTGCACTGTCTCTTTTTTCAAGTTGTCTTTTCTACAGATCAGTTTCATTTGTTGTGAGACATTAGTGTTGCATACAGTATTAGGTTGGGAATAAAAGAGGGGGGAAGAGGGGGAGGTTGGGGTGGGGTGGTAATGGTACATCAAACTATTATTAGCATTTTAATTTTTTTATATTGCATTCTCCATTTAAATCTCTCTTACCTTGAGACTTTACTGTATTCCTAAGGGGTCTGATGTATTTATAAAGCACCAAAGCTCAGGGTTTGAGCCCATGCAGGAGGTCCCAGGTTCACCCCTTACCCTCTCCTGGAAGGTTTGCTTGAGGACCACATCCCTTGAGGACCACATCCAGTGGTCCAGACAAAACTGCTTTAGATGGACCAACGGTCTGACTTTGTATAAGAAGCCTTCTATAAATAACTACATTTCACATTGTTACAGCTTCATCCTAAGCATAAGGGTGATTTCTGAACCCTTTCTGTGAGGGTATGCCGCTCTCAATTTTCATATTATCTCCTGCTGAAATAACAAGTGACTCTTTGCACTGAGCAAAAATAACCAAGAAGAGGGATCAGTCAAGACATGAACTGCCTCTCTGGATTTTTTTTAAAAAAACTAAACTAAACTGAAACAACAATTATTGCTAATAATAATTAGATGTAGGAAATATGTTGCTTGTCAAAATAACAGGTCAAATCTCCAATTACCCTTTTAAAAAAATTCACTGCTGGTTCTTAAGAAGAAGCCTTCTGAAAACTGACAATGTTACTTCATTTTTACACCAAAATCTTAACAGCCGAATGTGGATATTCATTATTTAGTTCATAGGGCTGTTGTGGGGATTAATATAAGGATTCTATACTAACAATTAAAAACATTGCCTTTTAAAGAATCCTTTCAAATATAATTAGCAGTAATGTCGTATAGGGCCAAGGTATGCTTTTGATGACTAGTCTCACGTAGGCAAGCTTCTATCCTGTCATCTAATAAATTTGATAGAATCAAAACTTTGCTGTCGACATGCCTTGCCTGTCTCTCTTCCCCTCTTTCCCTGTCTTTGAGCTTCTGTTTTCTCTGCTGTCCCTTCTTATTTCTTAAGACACTTCTTAGCTGCCGGTTAGATGTTAGTGCCAAGTGACATGCACAGCCTTAAAAACAAATAATTTATTCTGAAGGTTGGCCATTCTGTCGCATGTTGTGTTGGGCGGATGCTGAATTGGAGATGTTCTTTCCCGTGACGTCGCCACCATTCAGTTATCTTTTAGAACGGGAATACAAATGATGCTTAGCCTCTTCTTAAAGCGTCCATTCCTCCTCCTCCTCCTTAGACAAAAATGGAGAAACTTTTGTGTTGTAGCTTCTGCTTGCTCATTATCCAGGGGTGGTGTTTGGGGCCATAAATGGCACTTTCATCTTTCTCCTGACAGCCACATCTGAAGTAAGCAAGAGATCTAACTGGTCTCCTGCTAGCTGCCATTCCCACTCATGTTTCTATGGAGAGAGATGTCAGTCCGGGTAAAGCTGGCTCCTGAGCAGTGCAGGAGTCCATAAAAAAGGTTAAGAAAGACACACACCCCAAATGCCTCCGCTGGTGGGCAGGTTCCTCCTTTGTTCTTTTTCTGTCCAAAGGAGAGCTTTCTGGGTGTTTTGATTATGAAAGGTACGTGCTGTGCTGGAAAGCTGAGTCGATCTCAAGCAACATCTTGAAAAGGAAGATGAGCAGAAAGCTGGTAAGTTTGCTTTTGTGCCCCTTTGCTTTGGTGGGGGCAGGTCTCCCAGGACCATGCTACACGTAACTTTGCCTTTAACTGCAGAATAGTTGGGTTTTTTTGTTTTTTTTTGTTATTGTACAAATGGCCAGCAAAGAAGCAGACTCTCCAAGTGTCCCTATTTTCCAGGGACAGTCCCAGATTTATGTACAGAAGCTGTCCCAGTTTCTGATTTGATCCTGGAACGTCCCACTTTTCTTTAGGATGTTCCTAATTTAATCAGAGAATTGTTGGGGAGTGAAATATACTCGGAGTCCTGCAGTGATTTCATGCTCTTTATTGCAGCTTGTAAAACAGTGATTAAATTTTTCCCCAAACCTCAGGTTTTCTTTACATTATTTACACAATGAGTCCCGTCTGATTGGCTGATTCTGCTTCCCTCCTGGAGCCTGATTGGTCTTCTCCTGCAAGCCAATCAGTTGTTGCATTCTAAGATCTTACCAGCCTAATAGGCTGATTAACTTCCTCCTGGAGCCTGATTGGTTTTCTCCTGCAAGCCAATCAGTTGTTGCATTCTAGGATCCTACCTGCCTATTGTTCTAGGATCCAAGCTTAGTACATAACAGGCAGTATGGAGTTATGTGACCCCCGAGCCAAGGAGATAAGTAACTATACAATCTTCCTATAATTAAGGGCTCAGCTAGGCAAGTCTTCAGAATTATTATTATTATTTTATTTATTCATTGTTATTTTAAAAATTTGTATACAAATTTGTATTTATTGAAACTGTATACTTCACCTGATGATCACAGAGCAATTTGCAACATAAAGACACCACATGAGAACACAAAATATATAATAAAACAAGTACAAAACACACCAATAACTCATCACCCACAAAAGCCATAGAATGTCCAGTCAGCCAAAGGCCTGGCTAAAGATGTTTTTGTCTGTTGCCTAAAGATATGTAACAAAGACTTCTGGCAAGCCTCCCGAGGAAGAACATTCCACAAAAGGGGAGCCACATTCTCGTGTTGCCACTTTCTGGGCCCCCTGTGCAGTGGGCACATGAAGAATGGCCTCAGAGGATGATCACAGGGTCTGGGTCAGTTCATATGGGGAGAGGTAGTCCATTAGTGCTGGGAAAACTCAGGAGGCATCCTAACTCAGTAACTATACCCAACTCTTTGGTCAAAGGCTGTGGGGTTTTTTTTAACTAGCCTTCTCAGGGTCTACTAGCCTGCATTTGTATCCTGCCTGTAAAGTAGAAGGTTTCCTCATCTCTATGGGCTTCCCTGGAAAACAGAAGTTACTCCCCTCTTCAAATAGAAAATACAGAGCATGTGCTTCTCCAGCGCCTATATTATAGAGACATCCGTATTAGCCTCATCTCCCCACTACTCCGTAAGTACCCAGGACGCACAGGACAATTCTATACAGTGGACGCTCGGGTTGTGAATGTGATCCATGCAGGAAGCTTGTTCTCAACCTGCAGTGTCTGCAACCCCGCAGCACCACGTCTGTGCACGTGCGGGTCGTGATTTGGCGCTTCTGCGCAAGCGCCGAAACCCGGAAGTAACCTGTTGCGGTACTTCTGGGTTCAGTGCGGTGCGCAACTTGAAATTGCACAACTTGAAGCGTCTGTTACCTGAGGTATATAAAAGTAGCAGGGAGGTACAGTCATATCAAACATGCTACAACATACAATGTTGCCAGGTTCTGCATAGCAGCCTTCAAAATTCATCGGTTGATGACCTGCGCCACAAACTAGATTTAATGAATACTCATATCAGAGTGCTTTGTAAATTTCTTTGTAAATTGATAGTCATAACCTTTTATATACGAACCTTTTATGCTCTTCCTTATTCGTTTAATGCTCCTAACCCTTCTTTTAGATTATTTTAGCTTCTTTTAGTTTCTTATAGTCTTTTACATATACCTTCTGTTTTAATAACATTAGATTTCCAAAATGTTTTATAGATTTTAAATGATTGTACCTCACCCTATTTATGCTGAACCGTAATAAAGATGTGATTGATACTCCCCTCTTAGCAGCTAGTAATTTTGTTTGTTTGCTCTGCAGACAAGTAACCTTTGTGGGCTTTTTTCTAAGGCTGAAGAAAGGTCAGCTCTAATGGTGTTCATTGCTTAAAACCAAGCAACTCTTGCCCTGGCTTACCCCCAGGAGTAGGGCACAAATGCCGCCCCGGGCACCCAAGCAGCTAGCTACGCTGCTGTGGGTCCCCTTGGGTATGTAAGTTCAATGCATTTGGTAAGGAAAGTTTCAGGGAGGGAGAGGAACCTGATGCAGGCAGAGCTGGTGAATTCTCTTCCCACAGCAGCGGTTTCAGCTTGCAGCCACCTGAGCTGTTCTGCTTACCTTGGACAATGCAGGTAAGATATGGGAGTGTTTCATTGTAGGAGCTCCGTCCCTCCCTGGTTTTAGGAGGAAGCCTGAAATGCCATAATACTAGAATGTGGGGTTGCCCAGTAAGTAGGAAGGACCTCTTCCTGAAACCTCGGCTGCCAATCACAGTAACGGTAAAAGGACCCCCAGACAGTTAAGTCTGGCTTCTGTCCTGGTGTCCCGTTGTGCCAGAAGCGGTTTAGTCCCGCTGGCCACATGACCCGGAAAGCTGTCTGTGAACAAACACCAGCTCCCTCGGCCTGAAGTGAGATGAGCTTTTGACTGGACTTAACCATCTAGGGGTTCTTTACCTTTACTACTACTCATAGGCGCCGACTCCATGGGGCTTGAGGGGGCCCGAGCCCCCTCAAAAATTCGTTTGGGGGGGCTCTGCCCCCCCAATAATCTCCGGCGCCCCTCCAGCAGAGCGCCATCGCCGCCCCTCCCCCAGCCCAAAATGCACAGGGCAGGGACGCGGACTTATAAAAAATATTGGGGGGGCCCGGGAAAGCTCATGAATAATAAATAAGCTCATGAATATGCAAATAAAGTGGCGCCGCCTCCTCATGAGCGAATAGGGGAGAGCGTGCTGCTCCTATTAATCAGCTCCGAAGGTGGAGCTTTTGCTCGGGAGGGAGGGCAGGAGGCATGCAGCCCGACCCTGTGCATTTTGGGCTGGGGGAGGGGCGGCGATGGCGCTCTGCTGGAGGGGCGCCGGAGATTATTGGGGGGGCGGAGCCCCCCCAAACTAATTTTTGAGGGGGCTGGGCCCCCTCAAGCCCCATGGAGTTGGCGCCTATGGCACAGGGTCGGGCTGCATGCCTCCTGCCCTCCCTCCCGAGCAAAAGCTCCACCTTCGGAGCTGATTAATAGGAGCAGCACGCTCTCCCCTATTCGCTCACGAGGAGGCGGCGCCACTTTATTTGCATATTCATGAGCTTATTTATTATTCATGAGCTTTCCCGTGCCGCCCCCCCCAATATTTTTTATAAGTCCGCGTCCCTGCTGCTACTACTACTACTACTACTAATATTTCATCCTGTGAGTGATTAGTGGTTAAAAGTGATACACAGCCTAAGTCAGATTTGCAAATCTGATCTCATTGTTTTCCGTTATTAGGCACCGTTAGAGCTTATCTAACAAATGATACATTCTATTTTCATTTGGCGCAGAAGACTCATTACAAGAAGACACAGTCTCTGTCCTGAGGATTTGATATGCTGCTGGGTTAGTTAGCCCAAACTCATTGTCATTCACTCTGAAGCAAAAGATATTGTTATCTTACATAGAAGTTTTGCCATCTGATTATTTATTTTATTTCTGGAGTCGCCTTTTAAAAGGTCAGTTCCCATGTGAACAGAGATTTGTGGGGCTTTAAAAATGTCTATAGATTTTACAAACGTGCCTCATGAGTGGATAAGAAGCAAATGTGCATAGGTAGTTCTAGTACAAGTCAGCAATAGTCCCTGAAAAGCACTTGCACACACAAAGGCCAATTCTTGCCAGCCAGAAACCTCCTAGCGACCTTCCCAGTAAACTCTCAACTCAAAGGTTATTTTCATTACTCTCTCCCAGTGTCATACTGCAAAAACTACACCCTCTGCTTCTACCTAGGCACATATTCCAGTAGCTTGGAGTAGCCTTGTGCAATCAAAAACAGTAATTCAGACTTAACAGCCCATTAGGTGACAGGCTATATGCAAAAACCTAGCTGCAGATGGCCATTTAATATAACCAAAAAGCAGGGGCATTGCTAGGTACTTAAGGGAGATGGGACTAGGCATGGGGGATAAATTCAGCTCAGCTTGCATTTAAAGGCAAATCTACCTAATTGCAAGGGTGCTGTAGGTTAAACCGCAGAGCCTAGGACTTGCCGATCAGAAGGTCGGCGGTTCAAATCCCCGCGACGGGGTGAGCTCCCATTGCTCGGTCCCTGCTACTGCCAACCTATCAGTTCAAAAGCACGTCAAAGTGCAAGTAGATAAATAGGTACCGCTCCGGTGGGAAGGTAAACAGCGTTTCCGTGCGCTGCTCTGGTTCGCCAGAAGCGGCTTAGTCATGCTGGCCACATGACCCGGAAGCTGTACGCCGGCTCCCTCGGCCAATAAAGCAAGATGAACGCCGTAACCCCAGAGTTGTCCGCGACTGGACCTAATGGTTGGGGCCCTTTACCTTTTACCCAATTGCAATTTCCAAATTTCATGCTAAGAAATGAAACACAGCTTTCCTTCAAAATCTGCTCTTCTCTGAATGCAATGTCTCCAGTCAAGAGAGACACCGAAATTGCCAGTCTCCCACCCCTACTTGAGACACAGCCCCCCCAGGTCTTTCTCTCTGGCCCTTGAGACTCTCCCCAGGCCAAATCCCCTCCCCAGTCACACCCCGCTCTTCCCAGGCCATGCCGCAGCTTACCAGCTCTGCTTTGCATCTTGATGTGTTGGTTTCGCCTGGCTGGAATGTCCTCTGAAAATGCCTCTTGCTTGCCTGGATGAAAGATAAAGAGGGGTGTGTGAAGGAACTAGCTTATGGTATAAAGGTAAAATTTACATACATGGCTCTGGCCAGTTTTGCCTGTGGCCCTGCCCATCACTAGTACATCACTCCTGGAAGGTTGGCCAGAAGGGGATGTGGCCCTTACACTGAACAAGGTTTGACCTCCTTCCCCCATTTTATAGTATCCATGGGCTTGTTTACCTACTCACCCAGCCCAATGATTCTCATTGTATAGTGAAGGTGCATCCTGCCTCTGCTCCACATGGAGGTTGCATAAAAGTGGCCTCTTGTTTGTAAGAGAGACGTTGTTTGGAGTATTGGTCACAATGTATAGATGGATATTCTTTCAGATGCTTTGAATGCTATAGTATCAGTATTGTCTGAACAACTGTCTGAGGGGAAAACATCATGTCAACCGGGCCTGTGCCATATGTTATAGAATAATAAAACTGTAGAATGGGAAGGGACCACAAGGGTCATTTAGTCCAATACAACCTTGAGATTAAGAGTCTCGTGCTCTACTGATTGAGCTGTCCCAGCATGTTGTTATGTTATGTTATGTTATGTTATGTTATGTTATGTTATGTTATGTTATGTTATGTTGTTATGTTATGTTATGTTGTGTTGTGTTGTGTTGTGATGTGATGTGATGTGATGTGATGTGATGTGATGTGATGTGATGTGATGTGATGTGATGTTATGTTATGCACAGTGGCTTTTCTTGGTGAAATATGAGGTACCCATACATTGCTAAAAAGTGCTATAGTGGCAGCAGAAGATGGCTGCCATTAGCAGCAAAACAAGTGCTGCCTCCTGGTGAGTGCTGTCAGGACTTTTCCCCAGCCAGAACTCACCGGAACCCAGTGCCGGCACCTCTCAGGTGGGCACCATTGCCGTTATGAGAGAACAAAGGAGGACGAGATGGTTGGACAGTGTTCTCGAAGCTACCAGCATGAGTTTGACCAAACTGCGGGAGGCAGTGGAAGACAGAAGTGCCTGGCATGCTCTGGTCCATGGGGTCACGAAGAGTCGGGCACGACTAAACGACTAAACAACAACAATATATCAGTGGTTCAGTGCTGGTTGTGGAAATCAAAATGGTGGCTGGAGCCAGCTGCCTGGCACTAAAAAAGCTAGGGAAGGCATTGGCTGTGGGCCCTGTCAGGGTAGTGGATCTGGGCCGCTGATTCTGCCCAAGGATCTCAAGTGCTGATGCCACGACTGTATCCGTCCACAATGTTGAGAATATTATTGGACGGGGTAAGTGTCTAAATCAGCCCTCTGGCAGATCCATCCCATGAAGTACTGAGCAGTTTGGCTGGATGAATGCAATGTGTCCAAGACATTAAACTTTCCAGTCTGGGTGGGCCTCTTTAAGCATAAAGCCTGTTATTTCCAGCACTCCCAGAACACAGAGGTGGATCCCTGTGTTAACTTTCAGTCAGTTAAAACGCTTTTAAAAAAATTATTGCTGTACAGAGAGAACAATTATTTTCCCTCCTCTACTGTTACCTTATTAAGTCTCTGAAAATGGTCAACATATATCCCCCTTTAATCATCTGTTCCATAGGACAGACATACCCAGTGCCTCAAGATTTCCTCATATGATTTGTCTCCTCATCTGCTTTGTTGAATATCAACCCCCCCCCCCAAGTTTAGGTCTTTGTAAAGGGAATGAGAGTGGAAAGTGTTGGGCTCTTATTTAGCTGGCTGACAGCAAGATTCCCTGTCATATTTCCAACCACTAGCATTATAGGCAAGGATTTTTATTGTTACGCAAAGAGTTGATCATCTAGTCCAACCGCCTGTGATGCAGAGATATACAGCTGTTCCATGAGGGGATCGAACCTGCAACCTTAGTGCTATCAGCACCATGCTCTACCCAACTGAACTATCCAGGCAGTAAAAAGAGTAAAAGTACAATTTCAGCACTTGAGGAGGGTTCAGACCAGGGCCAAGGAAGAGTGGATATTGCCCAGGGAGAATACCAAGGGCTGAATGGAGAAGCCTGGAGATACATCATTCTTGTTCTAACCTCCAGTGGTGGCTGATGCCCATTAGGACTGGTAGGGCCGGGGCGGAAGGCAGGGAGACCAGCAGTAAGTGCAGCCACACACATCTCCAAGTGTTTGTAAGGAAGAAGGCAGGCAGGTGGGGGCTTGCTGAGCACAGGCTGAGGTTGGTGGGCCAGTGCCCCATTTGCCTTAATGGATGAACTTCCTCTGCTAACCACTACACCACACTTGCTTTGATAGGCAGTGATTTAACGAACACATTTCTCGAAGCACATGAACAGTTTTCTCACAACACAGAAGTTGGGAATCACTACTGTAGGATAGGGAGGTATAACCAGGGATTCTTTTTCCAGTCGGAACTCAGTTCCAGCATCTCTCAGGTGGGCACCATTGCCATTACAAGAGAACAAGGGAGGCTTGCATGGCGAGTTCCGGCACCTTTTCTTCCAGAAAATAGCACTGGGTATAACATATAAGCCACCATCTTTGTCATTGTCCAGATTGCTTCCACCTGCTCTTCTAAGGTTACAGGGTTAAATTAGCTGGCGACTGGAGTCATTATCAGGTGTACACTTGCATTTTAATGAAGGTTTCCGTCTCACTTATTTGCAGGATTGAAAGAGTGAAAAAGGCAAAGCAAATAGTTGTTGCTGTGTCGCAGGCAGGGTAGCATTATTTTATTTTTTTAACAGAGGGAAAACAGGTAAAGCAGGATTAGAGGCTGGGAAACAAATTAAGAGGCAATAAAAAAGAGATCGAGGAAAGTTTGAGTTGCCGTGCTGCTCAGCAGAGGTGGGACTGGGAAAAGAGCACGTTGGTTTGGTTTGCAAGGTGTCCTGGAATCCTTTTTCAGGAGGTGTAGACAGAGAGGTCATGCAAGTCGTTAACTGCATGGAAGAAAATGGGAAGCATCATTGTGGAGTACTCACCACTTTTAACTGCTGGAAGGTGTGCCCTGAATCTGTCAGCAAGATTTCAGTCTGTGTTTTTCAGATGAAACAGTACAGCAAAACAGATCAAACTTCACTTATTTTTGTCTGGTCCCCTCCACCCTCGTTCCCTGCAGGAAATGACAAGCTCATTTTACATGTGTGTTGTTGTTTTTTAAAAAATTAACATTTCCCCATGCCCCTGTAAAATTTAGCTTTCCCTCTTAATTGAAGTTTTCATCTTAGAAAAAAAAACAACCCCACAACTATTAAATAGGATTATCACCTTTTCATTCTAATATTCTTTCTAAACAGCCTATACATATCCCTGTCTCGTTTATAATATGGTTTTGATCACGTTCAGGATGCAAAATACCCACTTTTCTTAACCATCCTAAGGCCATATGAAGCCACTCTTAGGCTGAAATCCTGCATAAGCATACTTGGGAGTAAGGCCTGCTGAAGTCAGAAGGGCTTGCTTCTGAGTACATATGTCTAATATTGCACTAGTCCTATTCAGGTATTGGGTTTATGAGTGAAACAACACGTTACGGGCTCTGCCAAGTAGCCCCGCCTCCCAAACGAGGAAAGCCTTCTGCTCTCTATGCTTACAGGGCAAGTGTCTGTAGGAAGAGGGCATTTCAATATATGAGTCTTTCATGCAGACATTTCTGCTATACATGCAGACACGGGGGGCAGGGATCTACTCAGTGAATGGACTACTCAGCATGGCTCCTTTCCTTGGTTCCATGTTGCTTTTACTCTTATGTATAAATGCCTGAATAGGACTGCCGCTTTGGGTGGTGGTTTCCCATTGGGCAATGCCCCCACGGATCTCCGCCCACCCTTGCTGGGGCCACATGACTCCTGTAAGCGAGGCCGCAGTTGGCAAAATGTGTATTTCCACATGCTCAGTGTACAGAAATCAATCAATAGATGCAGTGGATAATCATGCAGGATCTAGGTGTCTTTTCACAGGGGAGCAATACTGGTGGAGGAATATATTGCATTTCCCCAAATGCTTTCCACAACTTTTTATAGCTGAGAGTCTTTTCTTGTTGGTTGTACTATGTCAACTTTGTGGCTGAGACGGGCCACGGCTGGCTAGCAGCTTTTTCATCACGACGAGTGATGAAACACCCAACTTTCTGCACCCAACACTAGCAAGTTTAAATTAACTTTGTCCTCTCCCACCACCAGTGTCTTCAGGGGCCAGGTACCCCTTTGGTCTCCAGAGACCTTTGGTCTCCAGAGATTGCTGAACCACAGCACCCATCGTCCTTGGAAGTTGTAGTTCAGTGACAAAGGTTCCCCACTCCTGTCATAGGATTACAGGAAGCAGCCTCATGCCAGGTTAGCAGATTTTTCCATCTGGCATAGGATCGTTGGTAACATTTCTCCAGGGGTCTCAGAAAGATACCTTTCCCATCATATGCTATCTGATCTTTTAAACCAGACATGCTGCAGTTTGAACCTGGGCCCTTCTGTATGTAAAGCATAACCTCTATCACTGAAGCAACATCCCCCCCCCCTTCACCATGTACTACCACAATGCTTACCCAGCTGCTCCCCTACAAATGCTGGCCTTAAAAAATGCTGGCCTTAAAAAAAAAAATCTTCTGCCAGCCCAGAAGTTCCCATCCAATCCAATTTGCATGCGAAGAGCAGCATGTCTCTCCACTTCGCAGAATGTGGCTTGGATCCCTTGCATTCATGAGACAGAAATTTGCACCAAGCACCTTTGGAGCTTAGGATGAGATCACTTTGAAGGGTATCCTCTGCTATGACACCCTTACCACAGATGCACTACTGCCGAATAAAGAGTAACATGCTGATAGCACCAATCTAAAACAGCAGAGGGCACTTGCTGAAACCTAAGGAGCATAAATGCTTTTCTTAAGGGAAGGAGCTCAAGTCTGACAGATAGTAGATAGGAAGCCGTGTTGGTCTGCCATAGTCAAAATAAAAAATTCCTTCCAGTAGCACCTTAAAGACCAACTAAGTTAGTTCTTGGTAAGTTAGTTCACGAAAGCTCATACCAAGAACTAACTTAGTTGGTCTTTAAGGTGCTACTGGAAGGAATTTTTTATTCTGACAGATAGTTTTCAGAACCACAATGGCATTTATCACTGCATATCAAGGGTCTAGTTCCCCATTAGCTAACACCAGCTACAACATGTTCTCTCTCTCTCTCTCTCTCTCTCTCTCTCTCTCTCTCTCTCTCTCAGTTTTTTTAATTCAGATTTTGCAGCTCATTGTTGGAGACCCTGAACATAGCTATGGTAAAACTGAAACTTTCTGATTCCAAGGCAGTTGTGCTGCTGCTCATAAAATGAAACTTTCAAAATCCAGTTATCAAATGTTAGATGATAAAAAATATTTATAACTTACCTTTCCATTAAAATAATGCTCATAACACCTTTTTTATATGATTAAAACTTTAAAACTTAAAAAAAGGTGACAGCAGATAAATTTCAGAAGCCAGTATGTCATGGAGATGAAAACCAAAAGCAATTCAACAGGTCCTGCTGGCTATTATATCTCCTCTTCATCTCCTCTTTTTCCAGGCTAAACATACATCTCCCTCAAACATTCCTTTTAAGACTTGGTTCGCTTGATCATCTCCTCTTCACATGTTCCAACTTGTCAATATCCTTCTTAAATTGTGGTGCCCCAAACTGGACACAGTATTCTAGGTATGGTCTGACCAAGACAGAATAGAATGGTACTATTACTTCCCTTGGTAGGGACACTATACTTCTGTTGATGCAGCCAAGAATAGCACTAGCTTCTTCTTCTTTTTTTGCTACTGCAGCACACTGTTGACCCGTGTTAAGCTGGTGGTCTACAAAGACCCCTTAGATCCCTTTCATATGTACGGCTGCTCCAGTGGAGCAACACTGGAAGGGTGACAGTGATGCCAAGAATTGGGGTGGTGATGCCAAAGGGCATCTTGCTCAGTTGTCCTTTGCAGCTTGAAAATTTCACTGTCTTCGGCCTATACTTTGCTTTTGGCATATACAGTGGTACCTCGGGTTACATATGCTTCAGGTTACAGACGCTTCAGGTTACAGACTCCGCTAACCCAGAAATAGTACCTCGGGTTAATAACTTTGCTTCAGGATGAGAACAGAAATCGTGAAGCGGCAGCGCAGCAGCAGCAGCAAGAGGCCCCATTAGCTAAAGTGGTGTTTCAGGTTAAGAACAGTTTCAGGTTAAGAACAGACCTCCACAATGAATTAAGTTCTTAACCCAAGGTACCACTGTACCCCTAAACCTCGCTGACCTTGTGGGTTTCATCCTGCTTTCCTCTATGTTCATTTAGCGATGATTCTAGCAATCAGCATTGTTCTGGTTTCCGGCTAACTTCCTGAGATCTGCCATTTTAAAAACGATGGGCTCACCACCCTAGAAGTGAAGAAATGCTTAAGTCACTGGAAACAGATGAGAAGCCTGCAGCAAATCCTTGCAAATGCTGGTGTGGCACTCTGTGCTTGCAACTCTTGCTGATCCAATGTAAGCACAATGTGTGGGGAGGGGGTGGGGGAGAAAGAGGGAATATTTCATGTGGCTTTTCAAACGAGAGAGATGTCAGGGTGCTCTTTTCAAAGAGCAAATGAAAACTCTACAGAAGAGAGGTACGGCTCAAATACCTGGACAAGGTCCTTGATTTTTATTTTTTATTTTTACATCAGTTGTTTGATCGCACTGCGGGGCCAGATGAGATGCTGATGCTTGCGTCTCTGCAATGAAAAACATAATGTTAAATTGCCTTGACTAATCAAGGAGGAGGCAAGGCCTTGCATGTATATTTAATGGCAAACAATCCCACTGAAGGGAAGGTGGATTATTTCCATAGACATATCCTTGCGGAAGGGCCAGCGCTGAGTATTATCCTTAGCTGCCTCTGGCATCAGCAGCTCTGATCTCTCCAGATACCTTGAGAGAGAAGGTTGAATAATAATTACCCAGACCATTAAGGAAACAGCAGTTCCCTGCGAAAATCTTCGCTTTGAGTTTCCGGAATTGTCATCCTTCGTCTTGTTCAGCAACCAAATAAAGAAGGGCAGGATGTCCTCTTGGAACTGTGAACTGCCCTAGAAACTCAGCAACAATAACTTGACACTGTGCATGTCATCGCAACTGGTTATGCATGTCGGCTGTCAACACTGGATTGAACCAAGATGCATCAGTGTTGTTTATTCATTTTCTTGCATCGTTTGTCAAAGAAACGACAGCCAAATTCATTTCTTGCAGTATCATGTCCATGCTGCTCCTATAAAGATAACATTGTGTTTACAAAGGGTTAAAGACCCCGCCAATAGAAAACTCCAGAAGCTTTGTATTTAAGTAGTCCTACAGAGTGAGAGTCCCTAAGATGGTTGGATGCACCTTATTTGCATCCTTTTGGCAACTCTGGCAGCCAAGATGGTGTCAAACGTATCGCTCTGCTTTCCTTTAGACCATGTCTGTGAGGCTGGGTGTGCGGTCTTGTCATCTGGGCAGCTCACAGCCTCCATGCCCTGGTTCTGTAATGCCGCTGAGTCCGGTGTGGCTCTTCAGGGTGAACAACCTGTTAGCCTGGCATAAGGCTGAACTAATCTTGGACTGCCCATCCTTGGCCACCTGTTTCCCTCATGACTGTCCACAGTGAGAAGTCTAGCTATAACTCCTCCACCCCAAGGCACACCTTGGCCAAGTCCTTCAGTGCTCATGCAGCGTTCCTGATGTTGAAGTGCATCAAGATCTGGAAAGGAAACAAAGATTGTTGAGTGAGGCTAACATCTGGTTAAGGAAGGGTGTTTTCTCTCATCTGCTTGGGCTAGCTTCACTGAGGAACACCATGACTCAAGAGGACAACCATATAGGGCTCCCTGTTCTTCAATCCAGATCTCATCCCAAGGGCGAGATGGGTGGCTCCTCCATGGCAGATACAAACTGCACATATCTCCTTGCAGGTGCCAACCCTACCTTGAAACATAGAGAGAGGCCTTAGGCGGCAGATCATGCTGAGCGGAAGAGTGTTGACTAGATATTGGAGGTCACTGTGGCCTGCCCTGTGCCCCATAAGCTAGTCTGTTGCCTACAGGTGCAGTGGAAGATTCTGTTGAGCTTCTGTGTGTGAATTTTTTGTGTGTGTGATATTCCAGAAGATCTGCTCTTGAAGGGTAGAGAGTAGGGGTTATGAGGAAAGTGTCCCTCCCTCTCTGACCCCAGTTCATTAAATGTGTACAGAATCCAGTCTTGGGCTAAAAGTGCCGCCATAAATAATAGGTCAAAATAATGCATCGAGGCATTGGAGGTTGACGGCCTTTGGAAAAACAAATCAAGTGCCCTCCAGCCTTTCTGTATTAGATCTGAAAGAGATAATCCTCTTACTGTTCTGCTTCCTTCATTAGAGGAGATTTTTAAATATGAAATTTGAATCCTCTCTTAGCCACAGGAAAAGTGCTTTGCCAACTGACAGCTCACAGTTAATTGCGGCAACAGGGATGAAAGGATAGTGGTTTAATGATATTCCCCCCGTTTGAAAGTGGCCACAATGGAGTTTGAAAAGAGATTATACGTTTATTTTTTAAGTTGGAGAGATGTATCTCCAAGCTTAATGTTTCCTGACTCATTTCAAGAAGTGAAAGCTAAGAGAAGCTCGTAGAAGACACAATTCCTAAGAAGCCACTTACAAAAACTGGCAGTGTCAAACCGCGGTCATTTTCTTCGTCAGGGCTTGGCTAAGTCGATGGAGAAAGTAACTTATCTCTGCTGTCTATGAGGTGGCAAGGCATTTTGTCAGTTGCAAAATGAGTGCGTTCTCTCTTAGCCACATCTGCTGCTCTGCTCTTTCTATTTATATAGCACCTACTACTAGGTGTTTTACAAATTAAAGAAGGGAGAGAGCCCATGGCTCAGTGGCAGCGCATCTGCTTTCCACGCAAAAGCTCTCAAGTTCTGTCCCTGGCATCTCCCGGTAGGGCTGGGGAAGATTCCCTGTCTGAAACCCTGGAGCAGGGGGTCGACAAACTTTTTCAGCAGGGGGCCGGTCCACTGTCCCTCAGACCTTGAGGGGGGCCAGACTCTATTTTTTGGGGGGGGAATGAACAAATTCCTATGCCCCACAAATAACCCAGAGATGCATTTTAAAGAAAAGGACACATTCTACTCATGTAAAAACACGCTGATTCCTGGACCGTCCGCGGGCCAGATTGAGAAGGCGATTGGGCCAGATCTGGCCTCCGGGCCTTAGTTTGGCTACCGATGCCCTGGAGAGTCACTGCCGGTCACTATAGCCCAGTGGGTCCCAACATTTTCCCCACCCATGAACCACATGAACACTGCTGAGGGTCTTGAGGGACCATGTAATTATTTTTCTGTCCATTGTAACCACTGTAAATCTGCTCTGCTAGACACAGTGTGATTTTTGATCGTATTTTTGATTGTATCCCGCCCTGTGGAATGCCCTCCCATCAGATGTCAAAGCGATAAATAACTACCTGACATTCAGAAGACATCTTAAGGCAGGTTCAGGGAAGTTTTTAATCTGTGATATTTTAGTGCATTTTTGGTTTCTATGGAAGCCGCCCAGTGTGGCTGGGGAAACCCAGCCAGATGGGCGGGGTACAAATAATAAATCATCATCATCATCATTATCATTATTATTATTATCATTATTATTATTATTATTATTATTATTATTATTATTATTATTATTATTATATTTTATTATTATTATTATTATTATTATTATTATTATTATTATTATATTGCTGGTTTTCATTGTATTTTTATTGCTGCCCTCTCCAGTTATGCTACTGCTATCTCTCAGTCTAACCTACCTCACAGACTTGTTGTGAGTATAAAATGAAGGTAATGGGGGAGATAACCATGTATGCTGCCCTAAGCTATAACAGAAAGGTGGAACATAAATAAAATGTGGATAATATAGCAATACTATGTCATCTAGTTAATGTTGCTGTTGTTAAAATTTATACTCCACCTTTCCACAAAACACAGATTAAAACAGTGTTTTTTTGGGGGGGTTCTCAAGGGTATGCAGTACTGGCACCCCCCCCCCAATTTTATTTATTTTATTTATTAAATTTATGTACCACCCTTCATCCCAAGATCTAAGGGCAGTTCACAGAATAAAATCCAAGATAAAGAACAAGAAAATAATTACAGTGGTGCCTCGCAAGACGAAATTAATTCGTTCCGCAAGTTTTTTTCTTCTTTCGAGTTTTTCGTCTTGTGAAGCACGGTTTCCCATAGGAATGCATTGAAAATCAATTAATGCGTTCCTAGGAAAACCGCCTTCAGACCAGGTCCGGGGACAGTCTGTCCCCCGACCTCTTCTGAAGGCTGGGGGGGGGGACAAGGGCTTTTCTTCCCACTGCCAGCCTTCAGAAGGCTGTTCTGAAGGCTGGCGGTGGGAAGAAAAGCCCTTCTTCCCACCTCCCGCCCCGCAAGCTCCGGGGACAGGAGGGCTTTGCTGCCGACCGCCAGCATTTTAAAAGCCCCTGCTGTCCCAGGGCGATTTTAAAATGCTGGCGGGCGGGAGCGAAGCCTCCGCTGTCCCGGGGAGATTTTAAAATGCTGGGGGTCGGCAGCGGACGCTTCGCTCCCGCCCGCCAGCATTTTAAGATCGCCCGGGGCAGCGGAGAAGTCTCCGCTGTCCTGGGAAGACAGGCGGGGGGGGGGGGAGCAAAGACTTTTGCCCCCCGCCGGCCTTCAGAAGAGGTCCAGGACCTCTTCTGAAGGCCGGCTGTGGGCGAAAGTCTTTGCTCCCGACCGCCAGCAATTTAAAACAGGTCCCCGGAGATTTCCCTACGGGCTTTCGTCTTGCGAAGCAAGCCCATAGGGAAATTTGTCTTGCGAAGTGCCTCCAAAACAGAAAACCCTTTCGTCTTGCGGGTTTTCCGTCTTGCGAGGCATTCGTCTTGCGGGGTACCACTGTAAACCAAAACAATAACCCGCCTTCCCACTGATACATTTAAAAGGCTGTAGGATATTAATCAGCCAAAGGCCTGGTTGAAGAAGACTGTTTTCACCCGGCACCTGAAAATATGTAATGAAGGTGTCAGGTGAACCTCCATGAGGAAAGCATTCTACAAACAGGGAGCCATTACACAAAAGGCCCTGCCTCATGTTGCCACCCTCTGGACCTCACGTGGAAGAGGCACACGAAGAAGGGCTTCAGATGATGAAGGGACAGTTTATCATGATGGGGAGAGGCGGTTCTAGAAGAAAAGCACTGGTTAAAAGTGTGGCACTTACTGTAACAACCTCATGGTGAGCGCCAGCACCATTTTTCCCTAGAAGGAAAGCACTGGATAAAATAATTAAGTGAAAGTTCCAGTACAGATGCAGCCTGGGAGACAGCTCTACTCGAAGAGAAGGTTTCAGTAAGTGCTGGAAAGGCAAGAGATATGGCACCCGTCTAACATTAGTTCATAGTAAGTACCTGAACACAACCTCAACTTGCTAGCTGAGCAACTAGGATTTCATTTTCCTGCTAATAAGCTAATTCTACAAGTAGATCCTATAGGAAAATGTTCCAGTCTGGAGTGCTCTTCTTCAACCATGCCTCTTCTTGCATATTCTGACCCTGCCCTGCAACAGTCAGCTAGAATTCCTTGACTGCTCAGTCCCCATTGGGCTGTTTGGGGATTCCTCCCCTTTTCAAATATTTAAAAAAAAATACTTTTCCAAACTTGGGGGTTTCCACAAGCCTGTTGATACTTCCCTCCCATGTGTGAGATTTGCTGTTTTGGCTATATAAACAACAACGCTCGCTCACCTCTGAACATGATTAAGAGTGAAGGGGGCAAAATAAATTTTCATACTTCCCCCTCACCAACACACACATTGTTCCAGTTATTCCTCACAACCTGAATGCTTGAAAAGACTAAAGTTAACATTACAGAAGCAGAGATGGATGCTGCAAATAAACTTAGTGGTTTTTAATCCTGACCATCTTTCAACTGGAGGATTTAAAACTTGCATCACGTCAGTGCTCCAGAGTGAGATCCAACAGTTACTTCTGCCGCTCGAAAAGTTTAAAAAACTCCTTGTTGCATTTTTATATACAGCATCGTTTGTTGGATTTGGTTTTAATGATCCAGTTTTTCCAGGCAATTTCTTTAACAACATTACAGTGTGGAAAGAGCAAGCGTTAAAGAGGTTCTGATGTGACAGACATTTGAAAGAATGTTTCCATCCTGGCTACATTTCTAAGTGTCTATACATGGAGGCTTGAAATCAATAAAACTAGCTTCTGCATAAATTATTTCAAATGGGCTGTCTGTGTTAGAATCCTCAAAGACCGCGGTTGCCACAAATCCTTACGCTTAACTTCTCAGGGAGAAAGTATGCCATGCATTAAATGCACGGGACCGTTTCCTCCTATAAGAATAGCAACAGCGGTGGTATAAACCATATTCCAAGTAGATCCATTGAAATCAGCGGCCCCTGGTGAGGATAGACAGTTTTCTATATTGCCTTTTCATCTGGAAGTTCCCTAGACAGCTCAAAATAAAATAAAATAGAATATAGTACATCAGAATAAAAATGCTTCACAGTAGCCTTCTTTAACATTAGGCTCTAGCAGGCTGTGACTGCAATGATAATTATTGTCTTTGATGATGTGGCATTGGAGCCAATCTAATATGGCTGAAGGAGCGTAGAAAGTGTTGTTCTTAAGTGCTGCTGCCATCTACAGAAAGTTTCTCCCACAATTGGTTTCCCTTCCACCCCCTATTGCCATGTTGTGTTGTGATAGCAATGGCCGCATGGTTTAATAGTCCAAAGACCGCGAGAGGCTGGAGTTATTGGAGGAAAACCGAGTAGCGGTCTAACCAACAATCAAGATGGCATTTTGAGTGGCCGTCAATTAATAAATTCACTCTGTGACACTGTTAAACCAAGGCAATGTTCCTTCATGTGCTTTAAAATTTTTTGCAAACAATAGCTGGTAAACCAGCTTGCCTAATTGAACATGGCAATCATATTTCTAATTGAATGTTATTGTATAATTAGCAATGCCCCTTCAGGAATCAAGGGCAGCAGGTTGAATGAAGAGGAGGGAGGAGGTAAACAGATAAGGAAGACAGCCAAAGCAGAAAACTGAGGTGTACAAGAAAGAACTAGGACCACCTTGACGTTTCAACCCAGACTGGCGCAATTGAGACTGGTGAACAGTTTGCTATAATCACAATGAGTTTTAGAACGTCCCATGCTGATGCACATCACCCATGGAAATGGAGAGCCCACACTCTGGCAGCAGTTCTCTGGGGTTTCAGACAGGAGGCTTTCTCCCTACCAGGAGATGCTGGGAAATCAAAGCTGGAAGGGCCACTAAGCTATGGCCTTTCTTCAAAGATATTCCCCAATATATTGCATGTATGCTGCACACCAGGGTAGCTTGAGCAGCAAATGAAAAATGGCAATTGGCTGCTGTCCCTGCAAAATCCAGAAGATGCTTTGAATGGGGAATTTTACTTGCAATAGGACACAAGGTATTCAGTATTCTGGCTGCAATAGCAAATGCTGGTCAAAGGTTTATGGTCACAACTTCTGCCAAGGTGCTGTCACCTGCTGTTGGAGAAGTGAAGTTGCATTCATACACTTTCACCTCCCCTTGCCACCCTTGCCCACCAGTGGCGTAGCAGTGTCGGCAGTGCCCAGGTCAAGGAAAGGATTTTGCTCCCTAACCTCCATGTGGGCATCACATGGGAGGCAACAGGCAGACTTTGCTGTGCCTGTGTGGCAGCCACTAGAGTTTGCCTGCTGGTTGCCGTGTTCACCCTCTCAGCTCAGTGAGCTCCCAGTGGGAGCGGCAGGTGGCGCACATTGGCAGGCTTGACAGCATCCCAGCAGTGCCAGAGCCACAACATGGACACATGCTGGTAGGGAGGTGCTGGGAAAGGACCGGAAAAGTCCATGCTCTGGTTGGCAGGAGTTTTGTGCAGGGACAGGCGTCCTTTCACCAGCTGTGAGAAGGAGGTGCCACTGCAGTTCCAAAAGCCTCGTCTGGGTGCAGATCACCTCCACACAGCTCCAAAAGGTGGCAGCCACACAGCCTCGGCAAGGGAGCCTGTTGCGGAGGCACCAGGTTGCGCCCCCTCAGAATTCTGCTCCTGGGCCACTGCTGCCCACAGGACCATTGCTCAGTCTAGTTTAGTATTGTCTACACTTACTAGCAGGAGTTTCTAGGATGGGGCAGCTCCCAGCCCTGCTTGAGGATTGAACCTGGGACCTTTTGCATGCAAAGCAGTTCCTCTACCACTAAGCTGTAGTCTTTTCCACAGGGAAGTCCTGTGTCTGAATGTGCTCTGTGTTCCTTCACAGCAGCAGTGCTCTATTTGTTCAAGCCACAAGGAGTGCTGAACCAGCTGCACACAGACAAACTGTGGGATTCCTGGGCTAGGCAAACAGGAATCCAGTTATTTTGGAAACCCACACGCTTGCGAAGGCAACACCTTCCTTCACATTTGTGCCTGAATTAAAAAGAAAAGCTTCTCCTGAACTTTGATTTACGACAACATCTTAGAAACCAAACACAAGAAACACGCCTGTGTTTTGCAAAAATAATTCTGCTGAATTTTGCTGTTGTGCTTACATTGTGTTCTGTGCTATAGAAAATGATCTCTCTCCCCCCCTTATGTAAATCCTGCAGGGATGTCTTATCATCTCCGCATTTTGCACTGCTTTTCGTATGCCTGTCAACAGAACATTAAAAAATCATTAAAAACATCCAGACGTTGCACAGTAAAAGCCCTGACAGTGCATTCTTATTTTTTCTCTTTTCTTTCCTGCATCCAATTCACAATCAATGAGTGGCTGCCAACCCTGATGAAATCTGAAAATCAATCAGTTGTATTGCAAAGTAGTTAGTAAGATTTAGCACTGCAATGTTTTGTACTCTGGACAACAATGTAGCATTGGACTATACGGCTATGTTCGCACTCCGACTTATGGTAAACTCACTGGGTTTATAGTGCTGAGTTTTTAATCTTTGTTCACACAATTTTATCCAAAATGCATATGTATCCTGTACGTTGTTATATGATACTACTGTTTCATGCATTGTATCTCTAACCAGCTATACACCAACTGAGGTCCTCTAGCCATTCCTAATTCACCCCCAGCCAAGGCGCATCCTCTAAACCAGTGTTTCCCAACCTTTTTTGGGCAAAGGCACACTTGTTTCATGAAAAAAATCTCGAGGCACACCACCATTACAGCCCCGTGACGTCAGCGCGCAGCGTCACGCCGGGAGGGACGCACGAAAGTGTAAGTTTCAATTTTTCCCCCTCCCCCTTGCCTTCCTTCTGTGCCACCCGCCAAAAAGCCAAGAAAAAAGCCAAGACTTTAGGGCAGCAGGTCGACACGGAAGAAGCTCCTACCTAAGGACAGGTGCGACGGCCGTGTCCTCTTCTGCCACACTTGGCAGCCCTGCCTCACGGTCGTGACTCCCACCCTGATTTCTCCCCGCAGGTCGAGCGGCACAGGCAGCCCAATGTGTCCAGCCCAGACACAAGCCCCGCTTCCCCACTCTAGATCCTGAATGCGACCAAGTGCTCTGGACTCCCGAGCAGGGTGGGAAAGAGGACTCGCATCTGGTAGCCTCCGGGCTCCTCGCCTGCACGAGGGATGGCATTGCAGGCAAGCTGCCGGCCGTCGCCATCGCCGCCCCCTCATGCGAGTGGACCTGCCCAGAGTGGTGGGCCGGGGGAGGCTCGCTCTCTGTGGGGATGTGGCCCGCATGCGCGGCCCCGCTTCCTCCTGCCCAGGGCTGAGCTCCTTACCCGCGATCTTGGTCTCGCGCACGCGGATCCCACTTATTCTGAAGCTCGCGCCACTAGCCGGGGCTCTCACACCGTGCCAGGGCGAGGCGGCGCGGCTCACTGACGTCATTGCGGCTCACCGCCGCCCTCGACTTCCCTGTTCCCTCCCCTCCCTCGGGTCGCAGTGGTTACCGAGGACTGCAAGCTGCTCGGGTGAGCGTGGGGCATTAAGTGGGAGAAGGAAAATTAAAATTAAAACTCGCCTGAAGGCCGCCTCTCCGGATATCTTTCAAATTTTTTAATTTTTCCGCGGCACACCAGGCAACGTCTCGCGGCACACTAGTGTGCCGCGGAACACCGGTTGGGAAACACTGCTCTAAACTAGCATGCTGACTTCATGTGCAGCAGAGGATGCTATCCCATCCAGAGTGTTGATTCAGCTTCTGGTCTGGTTGGCCTCTGAACATGGAATGTGGGAGAGGGACACCATCTCGTACTTGACCTCAGGCAGCAAAAGCTCTGGGGCTGGCCCTGCATGTCTCTCTCTGTACGCGGTTTTCATGTTCCTCCCATGCAGGACCTCCATAGCATTGGAGCAGCTCCAAATCACACTAATTATCCAGTCAATTCTGCAGCAGAGAATTTCATTGTGAAATGCAAATGTCAGCCTCATTAATAATCAGTATTAGCTGTCAGAAGAAGAACAAGCTTTGAGGGAATGTTAATTTTTGTTTAGGCAGACACGTACAAATGTTTGGTTCTTAATGATCTTTCTCCAGTTCTTGTTTGGATCGCATTCTTCTGGAAACAGATGCAGGACAGGCAACTGAAATTGCGCAAGACGTGTGTGGTGCTGAGGCTTGTAGCTGAAATGGTTAAGCTCTTGGCCTTATATAGAAATGATGTCACCAGGAGCAAACAACTGTATTTGGGAAGTTCGAGCCAGACCTGTCTCAATTCACTCTGTTAATAATACAAGACTTTCCATATACAAGGCAGGAGTTTCTGGAAGAAATTAAGTCTCTTGTATCAGGGATGATCAGATTCCTCAAAGGAAGACAAAAAGGGTGTGTGTTGCGGGGTCTCTCTCTCTCTCTCTGGCAAAGGTGAGGAACTGAAGGCCTGGGAGCCAGATATGTTTCTCCAGGCCTGCCCATCAGACCCTAAATCAGTTAAAATCAATACAAATCGGAGGTTCTGCTCCGGTAACAAAAGCCTGCCCCCCCTACAAAAATCCTGGCTACGCCCATGACAGCCACAGCACTTACTTGCTCTGCACTGCATCCTCCATGAGTGGTTTTGCCTAGTTAGAATGAATCCTTGTGCTCTAATAATGCTTCTTGCTTGTCTGGATGGAGGATAGAGAGGGGTGTGTGTGTGGCGAAATTAGCCTACTGTGTAAAAAGTTACATTCATTGCTCCACCCACTTTTGCTGCTGGCATAGCCCCCCCCCCCCCAGTTTCCCTAGATGGAAATATGACACTTGGCTTACAAAAGGTTCCCCATCCATGTTTTAAGTCACACAAAGCAATCAGGTCCACTGGCCACCGAGGGTTATATGGGAATGTTGCAGTGATCCACCCATGAAAACAATAAATAAATAACTGCTATGGCACTCATAGTTTTGCAGAAATAGTGTTTGCAAACCAACCAAAGTCACATTGCATAACACTAGATTGAAACAGTGTAACTTTTAAAGAATCCAAAGCATTTACACACCTCCCTACACAAAACATAAAATGACCCTCTCTTTGTGCTTGAAAATATTACAAAGTAGGGAAGCTTTCTGATCAGAACAAAAAGCAGCCCTCTCGGGAGAGGGTAGTGGAGCCAGAGGCAAAAAGGGTTGGAACAAGGGATGTAAATATTGCATCTGTATCACAGACTAGTTTCCACACACTCTCTATCCCCTACCCATCCAAGGAAACAAGCAAACAAGTATTATCAGACTCTAAGAAAAAATACCCAGGAAGCATAGTGGGGCCAGTGAGGGTTTGTGTATTAAATATATAATATTTAATATGCATAAAATGTAATGTTTATAGACACTGAAGTTGAATAACTTATGTAAAGGTTTGCATTTGTAAAGCAGAGAAGTTTGTACAGTGGTGCCCCGCAAGATGTATGCCTCGCAAGACGGAAAACTCGCTAGACGAAAGAGTTTTCCGTTTTGGAGGTGCTTCGCAAAACGAATTTCCTATGGGCTTGCTTCGCAAGACGACAATGTCTTGCGAGTTCCTGATCCGATCAGCAGATAAGCCGCTAAAAGCCGCTAATAGCGCTAATCCGTCAATGGGCTTGCTTCGCAAGATGAAAAAACCGCTAGACGAAGAGAATCACAGAACAGATTCTATTCGTCTTGCGAGGCACCACTGTATTAAGCAGGAGGTTTCACTCTGGCAAATGCAGCAGAAAAGGTTGAAGATTTTCCATTTCAGTCTTCAGGCTAATTGATGATTCATAGCTGGATACCCAAGCCACAATGTGCTGGCCCCGGGGGTAAGGTACCGTGAATGTAGCAGAGTCCACACGAAGCGGGGCGAGGTCCGATGCAGAGAGACGGGCGGGGAACAGGAACGCTGGAACAGAAGGCTGAGCAGGTAACAGGAACACCGGATGGTCGGGAACAGGAGGCCGAGCAGGAAACAGGAGTACTGGATAGTCAGGAACATGAAGCCGAGCAGGGATCAGGAGTACCGGTTAGTCAGGAACAGGAGGCCGAGCAAGGATCAGGATCACAGGAAGGTCCGAAGCCAACAACGACGTTGCTCCCGCAACCTGGGGCCGGGATGAGTGGGCTTTTATCCTCTTCTAAGGTCAGGGGCGGTCCCGACCCCCAGGAGCCCCGCCTACCTTGGCCTTAAGGCGAGCACTCCTCCTGGGGGCAACTAGTTCCCTTCGCCTCTCTGCCCTAAGCCTCTGCAGATCAGGAGAGGCCGAAGGGTTACTGGGCCCTGGAGGAGGCTCACCTGTGGCCACTGAGTCATCAGGCTCCTCTGGGGCCAGGAGGACTTCACCTGGGGCCAGCTCCTGCTGCACTGCCACAGGTGCAAGCTCTTCAGCCTCTAGGCCTTGCCCCAGTTCAGCCGGCCCTGGGGGCGGGGACTCCTGTGCAGGCTGGGATTCCTCTGTTTCATCCTCCGAATCGGAATCCCAGGCCATCACACCATCCCCCCTCCCAGGCCCCCCCCTCAACCGAGGGTCCGGACCCGGCTTGCCGGGGTACGTCGCATGGAACTCTCGGAGGCAGGCAGGTGCGTGGACGTTGGCCGCTGGTTCCCAGGAACGGTCCTCCGGTCCGTACCCCTTCCAGTCAATGAGATACTGTAGCTTTCCCCTGCGGTATCGGGAGTCCAGGATGCGTTCCACCTCGTACTCAGGCTCTCCCCGAACCAACACTGGCTGCGGTTGGGGACGGTTCGGGTGGAACTCGTCGGGTGGGGCCACAGGACTCAAAAGGGACCTGTGGAAGACCGGGTGAACCTTCAGGGTTGCGGGTAACCGGAGACGGAATGCCACAGGAGAGACTTGGTCCACGATAGGGAACGGGCCGGTGAAGCGGGCGTCCAACTTCCGCGAAGGTCGAGAGGGGTGGAGATGGCGAGTAGAGAGCCAAACCAGGTCACCGACGCGAAGTTCCGGCCCCACCTGGCGGTGGCGGTCGGCCTGGGCTTTGTACGCTTCCTTGGCCTGGTGCAGTTGCTCCACCAAAAGCTGTTGCTGGGACTGGAGCTCTTGAAGCCACTCCGTCACTGCCGGGACCGCGGATGCCGGCAGCACCTCTGGAAACAGCCGTGGATGATAACCATAGCTGGCCTGGAACGGGGTCTGCTGGGTGGACGCATTCACCGCGTTGTTATAGGCGAACTCCGCCAATGCCAGGTGGTCGACCCAGTCATCCTGCTGGTAGCTGCAGTAACACCGGAGGTACTGCTCTAGCACAGCGTTCGCCCGTTCCGTCTGGCCATCGGTCTGTGGGTGGTAGGCTGACGAGAGGCAGACCTCTGTCCCGAGGGTCTGGTGTAATGTTCGCCAGAACCGGGATGTGAACTGAACGCCCCGGTCGGACACCACGCGCTCAGGTAGTCCATGCAGGCGGAAGACATGCTGAAGGTACAGCTGCGCAGTTTCCTTGGCTGTGGGTACAGATGGACAGGGAGCGCAGTGTACCATCTTGGTGAAATGGTCGGAGAAAACCAGAAGGCAGGTACAGCCACGAGACGAGGGTAATTCCACTATAAAGTCCAACGAAACCGTGTGCCAAGGGCGCGGTGGAACTGGCAATGGCTGAAGTAGGCCAGGGGGTCGCCCGGTAGGACCCTTGGCGCGACGGCAGACATCACAACCAGCAACGTAGCGAGCCACGTCAGCCTTCAGGCGGGGCCACCAAAACTCCCGACTGACCAAATGGGTGGTCCGATACCGTCCAAAGTGCCCTGCTGCTGGGGCATCATGGGCCATCCGGAGAACCTCCAGCCGTAGTGGCCCTGGCGGGACGTACAGACGACCGTGGTGCAGCAGCAGGCCCTGATGCAGGACCAGCCCCGGATATTGTGGACTGGACCCTTCAGCCAGCTCCCGGAGACGATCCTGGGCCCAGGCGTCGACCCGCTGCTGTTCCCGCACCCGAACCTGCAGTGGCTGCGCCTCCTGGGTGGCCAGGAATGCAGCCGGAGGTAGAATCGTGGTGGGTTCTGCTTGCTGTACCGTGTCTGCGTTGTCTTCAGGTTTCCGGGACAGAGCATCCGCCTTCTGATTCTGAGAGCTAGGGATGTAGCGGATCCGAAACTGGAACCGGGAAAAGAACAACGCCCACCGGATCTGTCTTTGGTTCAGCTTGCGGGTGGTCTGGAGGTACTCCAGGTTCCGGTGGTCGGTTCTCACCTCCACCGGATGTCGTGCCCCCTCAAGATGGTGGCGCCAGACCTCGAAGGCTACCTTGATAGCCAGTAGTTCCCGCTCCCACACAGTATAGTTACGCTCCGCTGGGAGGAGCTGGCGGGAATAGAAGGCGCAGGGTAAAAGTGGCGCTTCCGGTCCGTGCTGCTGAGACAAGACGGCACCGAGAGCCGTACTGGAGGCGTCAGTCTCTACCACAAAGGGTCGAGAAGGATCCGGATGCTGCAAGATTGGCGCTCTCTGGAAACAGGCCTTCAACCCTTGAAACGCCTCCTCCGCCTCCTTGTCCCAGGAAAACGGCGTCTTGGGGCGCAGTAGTCGGGTCAACGGGGTGGTGCGGTGAGCATAGTCCGCAATGAAGGTTCGGTAATAGTTGGCGAACCCCAGGAAACGCTGTAGGTCCTTGCGGTTCCGAGGTGCCGCCCATTCTCGAACCGCTGCCACCTTCCCAGGATCCATCTGCACCCCACCTGGTGAGAGTCGGTGACCCAGGAAGTCCACTGACCGCTGATGAAACTCGCACTTGCTGAGCTTTGCATACAGACGATGCTCGCGCAAGCGCTGCAGCACGGTCCGGATATGGCCTTCGTGGCACGCCGGGTCACGGGAGTAAACCAGAATGTCATCCAAGTACACCACCACATACTTGTCTAGCAAGTCCTGGAACACGTGGTTGATGTACCGTTGGAACACAGCAGGCGCGTTGCACAAACCAAAGGGCATAACCAGGTATTCGAACTGTCCGTACCGGGTCCCAAATGCGGTCTTCCACTCATCCCCGGCGCGGATCCGAATCAAATTGTAGGCACCCCGGAGGTCTAGCTTGGTGAACACCTGCGCCCCTTGCACCCGCTCCAGTAACTCCGAAATAAGTGGCAAAGGGTACCGGTCCGGGATGGTGATTTTGTTCAGGGCCCGGTAATCATGGCAAAGGCGGAGCTCCCCACATTTCTTTTTAACAAAGAGCACTGGCGCAGCAGTGGGCGAGGTAGAAGGCCTAATGAACCCACGCTCCAGGTTCTTGCGCAAGAAGTCCTGTAAAGCCTCGCGCTCTGGCTCGGTTAACGAGTATAAGCGACTCACCGGTAGAGGCGCTCCGGGCTGGAGGTCTATGCCACAGTCAAAGGACCGATGCGGCGGTAGCTGGTCTGCCCCCCGTTCCTCAAACACGTCGTGATAGTCCCGGTATTCAGCGGGGAGCGTTGCAGCAACCTCCTCAGTGGGCGCAGCTGCTAGCATCTCAGTCTCAGCCGGAGAACTGGGGTCTGGGAAGTGTACAGTCCGTTTGACCCAGTCAATCCGCACATTGTGAGCCTCCAGCCAGTCCATCCCAAGCACCAGGGGGAACCGGGGCATGGAGGCAATATCCAGAGTTCGCATCTCACGGTGCTGCTGGAGGCACAGGACCAGGGGCTGGGTCTCCTGAGTGACGGCACCCGAACGCAGGGGCCGTCCGTCGATTGCCTCCACCTGCACCGGTTCTGGCTTGTTCCGCAGTGGCACCCGATGCTGGGCAGCAAAAGCAGCGTCCATATAAGAGCGGGTTGCGCCCGAATCCACCAGCGCATGGGTAAGAATCCATGGCCCTCCTGGAGGGTATAGATGTACCGGAACCATAAGGTGTTGTAATTCAATTGGTGCGGCCCCATTCTGTGCTGTTTGGGACCCCCGGTAGCCAGGGCCATCAGCTACTGGGGTTTGGTGGTTTCCCTGCGGCTGGTGTTTCTCAGGACAGGACCTTGCATAGTGTCCGCTTCCGCCACAATAGAGACAAAGATTCCCCTCCCGACGCCGCGACTTCTCTGCGGGGGAGAGGCGTGGCCGCACTGCCCCAAGCTGCATAGGTTCCTCCAATGACTTAGCTGGGCCCGTGGGGCTGCTGGTCGACACTGGGGCCAAGAACTGGAGGTGCCGGCGGTCCCGAGCCTGACGCCGGTCCTCTAGCCGATCGTCAATCTGTAGACTCCATTGGATAAGGGTGTCTAGCGTGGTGGGGCGTTCCATCGTGGCCAGCTGGTCCAGTATCTCATCTGAAAGCCCCTCGAGATACTGGTCCCGGAGAGCCGAGTCGTTCCAGGTCAAGTCCTGTGCCAGCAGCCGGAATTCTGTGGTGTATGCGGCCACCGTGGACTTGCCCTGTCTCAACCGCCGAATCGCCCGGTTGGCTTGACTCCCTTTCTGGGGGTTGCCGAACGCGGCCTCCAAACGATTGCAAAACCCCGTATAGTCTGCCAGCAAGGGGGAGTCTTGCCTGAGTAGCGGCAACGCCCACTTGGCCGCCTGGTCCTTTAACAAACTAATCAAAAAGTGCACCTTGGTGCGGTCGTCAGGAAAGTTTCGGGCTCGCCCCTGAATATATAGCTTGGCCTGGGCCAGGAACATAGGAAAGCTGGCCGGGGCTCCATCAAATTTCTCAGGCAAAGCCACTGGGTACTTGCCAGGAGTCGGGGCGTCGGCCCCAGGAGCCGGTAGGGCTTCTAAGCGTTGCTGAAGTGCCACGACCGCGTCACTGAGCTGCTGCACGGTGTGAGTTAAGGCCTGGTTCTCCTGGGCCAAAGTCACCAGTGCAGCCGCCTGGTCCTCCATGGCCTCTGGCTCTTCCCGAACGCACCCCTACGAAGGGGGAGTGCGGGTGTGGCGGGAGCAAACTGTGCTGGCCCCGGGGGTAAGGTACCGTGAATGTAGCAGAGTCCACACGAAGCGGGGCGAGGTCCGATGCAGAGAGACGGGCGGGGAACAGGAACGCTGGAACAGAAGGCTGAGCAGGTAACAGGAACACCGGATGGTCGGGAACAGGAGGCCGAGCAGGAAACAGGAGTACTGGATAGTCAGGAACATGAAGCCGAGCAGGGATCAGGAGTACCGGTTAGTCAGGAACAGGAGGCCGAGCAAGGATCAGGATCACAGGAAGGTCCGAAGCCAACAACGACGTTGCTCCCGCAACCTGGGGCCGGGATGAGTGGGCTTTTATCCTCTTCTAAGGTCAGGGGCGGTCCCGACCCCCAGGAGCCCCGCCTACCTTGGCCTTAAGGCGAGCACTCCTCCTGGGGGCAACTAGTTCCCTTCGCCTCTCTGCCCTAAGCCTCTGCAGATCAGGAGAGGCCGAAGGGTTACTGGGCCCTGGAGGAGGCTCACCTGTGGCCACTGAGTCATCAGGCTCCTCTGGGGCCAGGAGGACTTCACCTGGGGCCAGCTCCTGCTGCACTGCCACAGGTGCAAGCTCTTCAGCCTCTAGGCCTTGCCCCAGTTCAGCCGGCCCTGGGGGCGGGGACTCCTGTGCAGGCTGGGATTCCTCTGTTTCATCCTCCGAATCGGAATCCCAGGCCATCACACACAATTTCTCTTCAGGAACGTGAAACCTGAGAACAAATTGTTTTCTCAGTGATAAAGGCGGCAGTAGCAGTAGTAGAAGAAGCTAAGCTTGATGATGATCAAGCCAGATACTTGTATAGGAGCTCTCTGGGATCAGAGAGAGGGAAGTTATTGAACTGTTTTAAGGACTTAAAAAAGATGGGACAACATTGCTTGCTTGGTTAAGAGCAATTTGCTACCTTGTATCTTGCAATGTTCATTTGTAACTATTTTAAGACTGTTCTGCAATGTTTTGTAACTCATTCCTGTGGTGGAGAGCAAATTCATTTCTACTCTGCACATGGTCCAGATTTGCAACAACTCTAACAGTGTGGACTGGGGAGAGTTATGCGGTCCAAGAAGAGGGGCCTGGAGGACCTTATTTGGCCCACAGACCGGAGCTTCCACACACCCTACTATACCAAGTTAACTGGAAGTAAGTCTCAGTGAACTCACTGGGACATTTCTGAGTACCCTAGTAGCATTTTAAAGGCTCAGTTTTATTTAGAAGCAACACGACTTTTCATATGTTTATTAAAATAGTTTGGTTAATTCCCAAGTTCAGGAAGGCTCGGTGCCAACAGCCTGCCATTGATTCTGAGCATGTTTTCAAGTAAAAGCTTATACTGTGGGAGGTGGCGGGGGGGGGGGGAGCACTATGCACCTTTGAAGTTTTCCCTGATAACATGCATTGTGAACATATCTTTAAAAGAGGTAATAAAAGTGTGTCCTTACTTTGGCCTTTTAATTAACCAGTAATAGGAAGGCTTCACTGTTTTACAAGGCAGTAACATGGCTCTCCAGTGCATTATACTACTAGACGGCATTCTGACAACCAGTCTCTCTCCTGCCCCATCCCACCAACCGCTGAAAGTAAAAGGTGCTTCTAGTTTGCTTTTCAAAGTCAGTCTGTGTGCCAAAATGAAGACTGGGGGAGCGGGGGAAGAGATGGATGCCCAAAGGAAACAAAGCGAGACAAATGTTTGCAATTAGAAATTATGAGGCTTGTAAGGCTTAATTTGTTCCTGTAAAAAGGCAGTTGCCTTTTCACCAACACACAGCCTTATAATGAGGAAAGCATGGAAACATGTCCTAAGCTGCCTGCTTTTTGGAGAGCATCAGCTCAGTTGGCAGCGGCTGGGGATCCCTCACTGCAATTTGGAGCGTCAGTGGTAATTTCCAGCTGTTGCTTGTTGAAGCAGGACTGCACTGGAATAGGGTGGGGGGAGGGAGGGAGGGAGGGAGGGAGAGGGAGAGAATATAAGCAGCAAGTACAGTGAATACCAATGGGATGTGGGTGGCGCAGTGGGTTAAACCACAGAGCCTGGGACTTGCTGATCAGAAGGTCGGTGGTTCGAATCCCCGTGATGGGGTGAGCTCCTGTTGCTTGGTCCTGGCTCCTGCAAACCTAGCAGTTCGAAAGCACGTCAAAGTGCAAGTAGATAAAGAGGTACCGCTCCAGTGGGAAGGTAAACGGCATTTCCGTGCGCTGCTCTGGTTCGCCAGAAGCGGCTTAGTCATGCTGGCCACATGACCCGGAAGCTGTACGCTGGCTCCCTCGGCCAATAAAGCGAGATGAGCACCGCAATCCCAGAGTCAGCCACGACTGGACCTAATGGTCAGGGGTCCCTTTATCTTTACCTTTACAGTGAATACCAGCCAGTCCTTTGCTTCCACCTCCAGAAATGGCTTCAGAAGGTGGTAAAGTTAGGCTTCAAGATCAGCAACGTTAGGCTTCAAGATCAGCAAAGGGTCCATTGTCCTGACAGCATATGCTCACACTGCCCCTGTTTATCAGGATAGTTATTTTCTAGCGCCTACCCTTGGCTAATCACAGTCCTTACTTTGTGCTTTGAGAATGGCTTGTTAAACATTTGTTAATGTGCGTCGCCTGAGGTGTCATTTCCCAGGGTCTCTAGAAACAGCAGCTTGCACTCTGCATTGTGACTTAGCTTTCATGTGCATCCATTGATGGGCACCAACTCTGTAGTTGTTTTGATGAGAGGCATTTGAGCTTCACCAATAATTGGATGTTTGTATGTTTTTAACAAGCCAATGGGTAATTTTTTAATTATTGTTTTTGTGCTCTGTTTGTGAATCACTTCGGGACATTTTGCAGTGGGAAGCAAGACATTTAATAAACCCAAACCAACCTCCTCCAACTTTTCATCCTGAGTTTTTGTTAGACTACAGCTCTCATTATCCTTGACCATTGGTCATGCTGACTTGGGGATATGTGGGTCATAGTTCAACAATATCTGAGGACCTCAGGTTGTGGAATACTGATCTATACGAAAAGACATTTGCTGGAGGACAGTTTATTGCACATGAAATTCATACAGCACAACATGGGAAGAATAAAACCTTCAGCAATTCTTAACAGTTGTGAGGCAATTGAAAGCCAAGACAATAAAAATTTTAAAAAATGCCCTGATCTTACAGTGCAATCCTATACATTTAACTCAATGTGGCTTGCTCCCAGGTAACCGGATACAGGATTGCAGCCCTAACTAAGCACACCTATTTAAAAGTAAGTTACATAGATTTTGGTAGTGCTTGTATCCAAAAAGTCTATTTTAAACTGCACTCATGCCACCCATTTCAAAGGAATGATTCCAACTGATTCCAGCCAATGTGGAATACAGGCAACTCCCATTTTGTTTACATTCAATGCATGTGTGACTGCATACACAAATGCCATAACTGGCACTGGAAGAGGACAGAACGGGACAGGTGTACCCATGTGATGACGTGGAACGTAACCCTCACATAAGTGGGAGGAGGGGGTTTGCCTCTACTGGTTAGACTGTCAGACTAGGACACGGAAGACCAGGGCTCAAATCCTATTTTTGCCATGATGTTCATTGGGTGACTTGGGCCAGTCACTGCCTCTCAGCATAACCTATCTCACATGGTTGTTGTGAGAATTAAATGAGGAGGCGGACAACCATATGTATGCCAACTGGAGCTCCTTGGAGGAAAAGATGGGACTTAAATGGAATTGAAAATAAATTCCCACTGAGAACAAAGTAACTTCACGGAACAGAATGGAGCTTATTTTGTAGCAAATGTGCTCTTTCTGCTTTAGCCCACTATTTTTCTAAATCTTTGGTACCCAAGTTACAAAATGAAGTTTAGAGGTGAGGTTTAGCAAAAAGCCATCTCTTGGCACTTGTCTTGAGAGAGGACACTTTCCTCTGCCCAACCCCAACTTAATTTTACAGAAATTGCTCCAGGCTGTGAACAGTACACAAGCTAATCAAAGCCCACAGAAGTGAGTTGCCTTCTGGCATAAAATTAGGAAACATTTTCAGACACCCATTTCATTTTTTAAAAAGGAAAAAAAGGGTAATCACTATTGTTGTTACCATTTTCAGTGGAAAATGTGTTGCGCGAAGCCCATGAGAAGATTGTCTTTGGGTTTGGGCTGGCTACATGCAAAGTAACTTCACTGAAGTGAATCATCCATTAAATTATTCCAGTCGAGCAGAATAAATAAAAGGTGCTTTCAGGGAACTGATTTATGCTTAGATGTAGCAGAAGCTGCAGCTGCAAAGGGGTGACTGCATCTCGTAGTAGGGCAAGTTTGAGCTCTCTTGATCCCCTCTCTGTGAAGGCCTCTTAAAAAAACCAAAAAACTAGTAAATACAGCTTGCCTTGCTCAAGCAGCCGCCTTCTTCTTTTTTTGTCCTGCAAGTCTTTTCTTCCCCAGCCAGGCGGGTTGTTACAGTAGACGAGGGGGGAAGTTGAATGTGCCTGTGGTATTTTGGGATTGAATCAGGCATAGGCAAACTTGGCCCTCCAGATGTTTTGGGACTACAACTCCCATCATTCCTAGCTAACAGGACCAGTGGTCAGGGATGATGGGAGCTGTAGTCCCAAAACATCTGGAGGTCCGAGTTTGCCTATGCCAGGATTAAATGAAAGTTTGTTTGTTGGTGCTTTAAATTGCTTCTCTATGAATCCCAGGACTGAAGTGTGTGAAGAGGGAATGGAACTCCCTCAAGCCATCGTTTTCTCCCTTGTGTGTCTTGGGGTGCTTCCAGACTGTTGCTGTTTTGCAGGTGGGTTTCAGTGCTAATTCAGGTTGCACAACTGAAGTGGATATGGAACACCTGTGTATCAAACCTGCTTCCATTAAAAAATGGATGTTTTGCAGTTAAGAAAAGTGACAGGGAAGCGTACGATAAAGTATGGGATGACAACTGCTTGACATGACATTGCATAACCTCCTCACCAACAAATCAGGACGGATGCTCAATGAACAGCCAATGTCATATAAACTGCCTATGAAATTTGTCCAAACAAATCAGAATGGACCCTCAACAGGCAGGTCATCTGGCAGCAACCTTGGACAATATATCCATCAAATTATGGATTTCTATTTCTATCATGGCAAAACAGAATATTAACACAATGCCGTATTTCTTAGAAACAGCTCAACACAAATCAAGCTGCATCCATTAAAAATGAATCCACCAATCCATGTCTGTAAACAGTGTTTTAGATGTGTCTTTTATATGATTGGCAGTGGAAATCAGAACTCGACTTGATTTCCAGTACGACTTGAGGTGCCAGTACAGAAAGGGCGCTAAGATGGAACTCCCTAGCCCAGATGGAACATGGAACAAGATCTGTATCACTGATCGTAAAGGGCAGAAGGCAGCAGATGATTTAATATTGGAGAAGGCACTTTATGTTCTACTTGCACTTCTTCAGGGCAAGAGGAACGTCTGCCAGCATGTCGCCACTGGTATTTGCTAGCCATTTGAAAATGAGAATTTGGCAAACCATTTTTTTCCAGAGGGATAAAGAGTCTGCAGACAAGACTTGAGAAACAGTCAAAGTTGTAGGTCATTTTGTTCCATGGGTTGTGGATATGTAATTGTTTGCTGCTAGGCAATTAGGATTTCAGCACAGAACGAGAAGTCTGGTTTTCATAGGTGAAAGACAAATGACGAGGGCCAAGCTGATTTGCTGCTAGCTGAATTCTTGCAAAGAACCCTGGAACGGTGGATAATAACCTAATCCATCTAGAAGGCACCACTTCTTGCATGCCTATTTGGGATCACTCAACACAGATTAATTATGCCTTAAATGTTTAAACATCCTGGTTATGTATTCTCCTGTTGTAAATACAACATACAGCAGTTGAGTACAGGGAGTGCAGGGAAGAAAGGAGGCCAAACAGGACAGAAGTTAGCTCATCCCTGTTCCAGGTACCAGTTTTTAGGTTGAGTGGTTTGCACAAGTCCTTTCCCCAACACAGCATCTGTGCCAGTGGTGGCTAGTGCCCATTGTTGCTGATAGGGAGAAGGCAGTGAGAGCAACAGTAAGTGAAGCCAGAGCCAATGAAAGGCGGAGTCAAGTAATTCTAGCTCTGCCCCCATCCATCTCCTTGCAGAGCTCTACAAGGGCAACATTGAGACTAAGGAAGAAGCTGACAGCCAGGGTGACCTCCTGGGCTTGTAAGTAAGGCGGTAAGGAGGTGGAGGATCGCTGAGGAAAGAATGAAGTTAGCAGAGCACTTTGCCCTAATGAACCAGCCTCCACTGAACTGTGCTAAAACCCAATCATACCATGCTAGGACAGCTTTGAGAAAATAGCCTCAAAAAATATTTCCTCCTCAGAACATAACTTGATTTTGCTTCCTCAAAACCAGAAGTTATAGGAGATTCCCATCCATCCCAAGCCATTTATTTCCTGTATTTTGAATATGCAAGAAATATGGAACCCAGAAATAATTATTAGAAAGAAGTTACATTTTGCAACCAACACAACATTTGGCCTAGTATACAGATTTGTTAGAGTCTATGTATTATAGTTTTTGAAGGTGTTCAATCTTTGAACTTCTAAAGATAGTGGCAAATTTCATAATTAGCATATAATTGTGTTACATCTCTTCTAAGTTGAATAATTATTTTAATGACTGAAGTTAACAGTATGCCACCTAATTTCTCAGTATGATTGCAAATAAGTGCTGTTAAACTCCATGCCATATCCTATATTTTAAATTTACGGGCGTGAATCTTAATTTTGCCTGTAGATCTTCTATGCTGCTTGTCAGAAGTGTACACTTCAGCGTCCTGTTCTCTTGATTGCTTAATTTTAACAGCTACATTATGACAGTCTCATTGTTCTTTACAGGGAATAAAATAATCACACATTTGGCTCATGATTTGAGTTGGCTTATTATGCACCACAGATAATCGTTTCTCTTTTTTTTAAAGAAATCTTTCTGAAAACATACAACATAACCACATTGAAATTGATGGACTTTTTTGGCTGATTTTTAAGGAGGATATCAACTTTTATTTCCAACCATTTATTTAACAGCTGGTGATAAACCTGAATGTTTATCACATGGTGACCACAGCATTAGGTGATGGGTTGAATGTGTGAAGGAGCCACCATAGACCCAGCAACACCAGCAGTACTTTCCCAACATCTCACACCATCTCTGGCAATGCTTGTATTAGAATGAGAAATGGTTTTCTTTTTCCTTCTGAAAAATTTGCTTCTTTTGCCCTTACTACTTCTTAAAGTCCACATTGGGCCTCAGCCAGAATGCACTTTTCTCTCGCAATCACTTTGTGTGTTACTTTTTGAAAGATAGGAATGCATTTAGAGAAGTGACATCTAAGACTGCAGTTACACCAAAGTGTATAATGGAAGGCAGGGATGGGGAACCTTTGCCTGTCCAGATGTTCTTAGAATCCAGCTTCCATCAGCCCTAGCCAGCATGGTCAATGATCAGTGATGATGGGAGCTGGTCCAACAACACAAGAGGATCCAATTCGTCACATCCCTGATCTAAGGACTGGTTTAAATATGCATATTTATTGTTTATAATTTAATGGTTTGGCATCAAGTGAAACTACCGTATTTTTTGCACCATAACACTCACTTTTTTCCTCCTAGAAAGTAAGGGGAAATGTCTGTGCGTGTTATGGAGGAAATGCCTACGGGTGGCATGCCTACGGATTTTCCTCCCCTAAAAACTATGTGCGTGTTATGGTCGGGTGCGTGTTATAGAGCGAAAAATACGGTAGTATGTAGGAACAAGTCAAGACATAGAAGGAAACCATTGTTAGAGGATAGCTTCAAAGTGTACAGGAATAAACCGAGGCCCGTGTTTCCTATGCTTGGTTCCTATGCACCTGTAAGGTCTTCTCCATTTTGGTGGAAGCCATTGCAGAACAGACACTAACAGCTGTATCACCTTACCTCACTTTATCACCTCTGCTTACTTCAACATAATGCCATTCAATGGACTGTGAACAATTCAGTGGCAATCCATCAATTGTGGAGTAATTAGATATCAAGTGATGCATATGACCCTGTAAAATCAGAAGGAATTAGAATATCAGGGTTTTGGTTTCCTGAGCTTCCATGTGTATATCTTTGCTCTGCAGTAGACCAAAATGGCAAAGAAAAGAATTCAATCTTAGAGCTCAGATCCTAGGTTTTCATATAGCTTCAGACATGAATGTAGGTGAAAAGTATGGGCTGCTACCCACATTACTTTATCTGGCATGGAAATTGATCCACCACACCGAAAGGGAATTTTCTTGCACATTGCATATACTTCATGCTTATACAATAATGATTGGTATTTATTTTTATATGTGATATGTTACAGGTTCATTTCTGTGCAAACACTTTGTGGGAACTATGCCAACTGGTGATATGTCTGCATCTCTTGCTAATGATCCAGGTTAGTCTCCTTTGTAACTTTTCTATAGGAAATCTGTTTGTGAAATTGCAACTTTGTGTGAACAGACCTGCACTTGAGGGCTAATATCTGAATATGCATTCCGTAAATATACACTTTTCTTTATATCCCAGACAAGGGATATAATTTAATTCATGCAAATATGAATTCTGAGACCCACTCCCAAAGTAATATAAATGAAAGGAGGGCTTATTTCCTATTTCTCCCTCCTGAACTTAAATACCCTAAAAGTTGTAAGGAGTTGAGAATTAAGTATTATGTATTACATTAACCTGCAAAATAAAACCAAAAAATCCACATTGTGTGAATATGCAGTATAAGTATCTAGTTCCTCTATGGAGCAATTTATCCCAACCTTATGGAGTAATTTTTAAGTAAAGTTTTGCAATTCTAACATAGTATGTCAGACATGAAATAATCATTACGTATTTATTTTAGACACTGATCTTTGCCAGATTTTTGGCCAGGAAGCTTTATCTTCAGATAAAGATTTTACTGGTATTGTTTATTATTTCAGTTCCTGCTCATGCTTTTCCTTCAGATTTTGCAGTTTTTAGGACACGTTCCAGCAAGGTGGGGGTGTGGAGTGTGGGACCAGAGAGGATCTGTCAAAAGGGAACATTCATATTTTAACGCAACATTAACATTTTGGTAATTAACATGGCAGTTAATGCTTTTAGCAGATGTAACAACATTAGACTTGTAAATTTTAATTAAAGTTAATGGTTCACGATAGCTGTAGGGATCAGGCATCCTCTCTGGATACTGGAAACATGTCTAATGTGATTAGAAATACTAATTGAAGAAAAAAGGGCTGCAAGAGTAATGACTGTTTTTCTTTATAATCTTGCTTCATCATTACAAACCTTCAGCAGTCTCTTAAAAAAAGCTTCAGTGGAGGTAAAGAAACAACCCCAGAGTTAAATATTCTCCTTGAAGATTTTTAAAAGGGGGTCAGTGGAAAATCCAGAGAGTTATTGTGCACACAGGGCAATAAAATAATGTATTAAAAAATTAATTTGTATAACCCTTTTCTTTGATTAACCTCACGAGATCAAAATCCCAGGAAATATTGTGAACATATCTGGTTATATTCACACTTTTGTGTTTAATTAGGAAATAAGAGTGCTAGTATTTCCCTCAATGGCCGCTCACCAATCCAATGGTGGGCAATGTTTGTGGCCCAGCATGGGGCTCCCCATCCTACCGCAGCCAGGCCCCTTCCTTCTTGGCCTCTTGGCCATTGCAATGGCTTCTGGGTTCCCGCCAAACCCAGAATTCAAATTCAGCCTATCCATGGCGGCTAGGAGGGCAGGGCATTCCCCACGATTCCTCTCCAGGGCAATCTACCTGCAAAGCAAGGTATGTGAAAATGCTAATGTGGGAATAGTTTATACTCATGTCCACCTACAAACCATGACATCTAATAATTTGGATGTGGCTTTGCAGTGCTGGACTCAGAAGTCTTATAAATTTTGGTCATAGAAGTGAAATGAGGGTACAACTGCTGTGAGAATTTAAAATTATTACTGTTATGGGGTATAACAGATCAAATGTGGAAAGCCATTTTTTTTTGTCATGACACTATACCATCTCTAATCTCATGGGCAGGGCAAAACATGATCTTTGCATCTGTATTTCTAATTTCAACATTGGGAAAGGTTGTGTATGATTGGGAGAGTGTGTGCTTTGAATGCAACAGGTCCCAAGTTCAAACGGGGAATGGAGAGAGCTGAAATCGGCAGATTTGTTCCTCCATACACCTTTATGCATCTGCTTCTACCATTCACGAAAAGCAGGCATGAAGGGGGGGGGGAATAGTAGCGAATAAAAGGCAGGCCAAGAAGTAGGAAAGTGATGAGAGGAGAGGACTAACCAGATGGTTCACCCCGGTGCTGTAGCATGAAGGTTGACATCCAACTGAAATTGGCAAGATCTACCTCTAAGTAAATGTGGTAAGAACTGCATTGAAGACAACAAGGAGGGAGTCTATAGCTTTTTATCTGCCATGTGAAGGGGTAAAACAGCCTCCATATTCTGAGGTGAGTGACCATAGAAGGGGCTTTCCAAGCTCCAAGGTCCTAAAGGTAAAGGTAAAGGGACCCCTGACCGTTAGGTCCAGTCGCTGATGACTCTGGGGTTGTGGCACTCATCTCGCTTTATTGGCCGAGGGAGCCGGCATACAGCTTCCGGGTCATGTGGCCAGCATGACTAAGCCGCTTCTGGCGAACCAGAGCAGCACACGGAAATGCCGTTTACCTTCCCGCTGGAAGGTATAACTTGCACTTTGACGTGCTTTCAAACTGCTAAAGGTCCTAAAAACCAATGGTTAAATCAGTTCAGTAGGTGAACATCTTCTTTCATATAATAATTATTTCTCTGACAGGCAGGATTTTGGAAGGACAGGGATGCATGTTCCATCTACACCACTTGTTTCTTTCTTCTCCAGTGCTGCTAAACTTTTGGCAATGTTATCAATTTTATCCTTAACATTGACCTAATTAATAAGTCATACCTGGCTTTTGCTTTCTCTCTTTCCACTCCTTTTACAGACTCTAATGATATTTTCATAGTGATTTACACGTTCAAAGAACGGCAATGTCAAGAACTCAACTCATTAGCGACTCAGCCACAGGAATTTTAAAGAAATGAATTATGAACAAAACAAGTGGCATGTCTCAAATGCTCAAAGCAATGTGAACAGGGAAACATTTGTGAGTACTCTGCTGACTGAAATAATGTATGGGTGACAATTTTGGTTGGGAAAAAATATTTACCTGATCCCTGGAAATTGTGATCTGCTCACTGAGAGAACAGAGAACTTACAGAGAACTGAACCTGTGTTTAAAGGGAAGCAGAATCACAAAGAAAGAGGAATCACCAAGGGAAGCCTTGGTAGCCATATCCTATGGGATTACTCCAGCTATTATGGCATAAATCACCTGGATTGTATCAGTCCTGGTAAAGTGGCATCCGATCCTAGATACCGGTAAATGCAGCAGTCGTCAGCTCTGACACTTCTGTATTTCTCCTTCTTGATACAAATAGAAAACCCACAGTGCTATTGCAGGGGATGTAAGTCTTGCGGCTGCAGTGCTTTCAATTCTATCCCAGTTCTCAAACCTTTATTTTCATCTAGACAATATTCCAGTAAAGTTCAGTACAATAAAATCACTCGGCAAAATCTGCATCTAGTGATTAAAATAATGGTATAACATTCATTAATCCTCATTTTGTTGCAGAAACCTGGTTACTATCTCCATCTTATCCCCGTCCTGAGTAAGAATAAGGAAGGCTACCTTACATTCATCTGAATGCCACTTCCTGTTAACAACCAACTGATTAATGAAGTTAGATCAAATCGTCTGATACAAGGGGCAGTGCAAAAGAACATGCATGACTGATTCTATATGACTCTGTCTACAGGTGCATAGTCTCTCTGCAAGTGGTATTTTCTGGAATCTCCCCTGTAGCATTGCCGAAGGTAGCACATTCAGTCTTGCGAGCATGTACGACCTGTGTTGATTTGGGTTGGTCAAACGGGAGAGATAAGTTGCCATTGGCTGTCCACATTGCACCATCCCCAGACTTGCACAGATGCTATTTCTAGACTCACCATATGTCAGGTCCTGACAGGTCCTGGTTTTCAGGTGTAAAAATGGCATCGGGGGGAACCCTAGCTATTTTTGATTTGGCTACGAAGTTATTGAAATTCATTGTCTAACAATCTGCATTTAATTATCTCAAATGCAGGTTTTCCTGATAAGCAGTACAAGGAGTTTAGTGAGATACCTATCTGTTTAATTTTGTTCTCAATCCTTCTTAGCCATCCTGATTATTGATACAGCCATACCTCATGTTACGTTTGCTTCAGGTTGTGCATTTTCAGGTTGCATCCCGCGGCGACCTGGAAGTACCGGAAAGGGTTACTTCTGGGTTTCGCTGCTCGTGCATGCACAGACGTGCAAAATGACATCATGCGCAGAAGCAGCAAATTGCGACCCACGCATGCGCAGACACAGGTTGCATTCCTTTCATGTTGCAAACGGGGCTCCGGAAAGGATCCTTTTTGCAGCCAGAGGTACCACTGTATTCAGCTAACATGGCCACAGCAAGACTATTAGGTTCTGATCTATAATGAAGCTACAACCAAAACTTAAATGTTTGCAGCCATGCTTTTGTTACGAAAAGTCTTTGGTTTCTTTCTAGATATAGGGCAGCATAGGCGACACAATTTGGTACACCACCCCCCCCCGCCCCCGCCAAAGGAAAGCTTGAGTCTTTCAGTAGCTGGGTTGAAGGCATTTATACAAACTGGCATTCCATATAATAGTTGTGTGCTTAATCCAGCACTGAACATCCAAATTCTATCCTTTTCTTAAAAGGTGCACAGATCATGAATATATCATTGGAGATTTGGGAAACCTTCCAGATAGAGAAAGGAGTGTTGTCCTTATAGTAGAGAATTCTCCCTTCTGCCATGTATGAGGGCTTGAAAGGTCTTAAAAGTAGTTGTGAAGCCATGTGGTCAAAGCAACCACTGTGTACACCAGCTGAGCTGAAAGACTCCACTCTCCATTTACTCTGGTTACTGTTTGTACTGTTTTTTTATTATTTCATGTTTGTTGTGTAACAATAAGTGTCTACAAAATATTTATACAAAAACAAATTGAGATCATGAACTTTGGAGGAACTTTGAGGTTCACTCAGATAAAACTTCTAGATTGTACAGAAGGCACTGTTTTCAGCCTGTCTCCTGGTGTGTTCCCCAACCTCTTGCTACACCATGCAGAATATGGTAGCTTTCACACAATAATTAAACTACGAGCACTTAGAAAATGATGCTCTAAGACCCGACATGGGTTTCTCAAAAATAAGACATGCCAGTCGAATCTCATTTCTTTTTCTTTTTTTTCATGTTACAAGCTTGGTGGGTCAGGGAAATGCTGTAGACATAGTGTATCTTGATTTCAGCAAGGCTTTTGACAAATTCCACCATTAAATTCTTGCAGAAAAGCTGTGAGCTGGATGAAGTAACTATTAGGTGGGTTGTAGTTGGATGACTGACCAAAGCCAAAGAGTGCTCACTAATGGTTCCTTGTCATCCTGGAAAAAAGTGGGAAGTGGGGTTCTGTCCTTGGCCCATTGTTTATAAACGACTTGGATGCAGGAATTTAGGGGATGCTCATCAAATTTGCAGATGACACCAAAGTGGGAGGGGTAGTTAATGCCGCAGAAGACAGACTCACGATTCAATGTGATCTTAGCAGATTGGAAAAGTGGGCCCAAACTAACAAAATGAATTTCAGTAGGAACAAATGGAAGGATCTACACATAGGCAGAAAGAGCCAGCTGCACAAATATAAGATGGGGAAAACCTGGCTTGCCAGTAGTACATGTTAAAAAGATCTAGGTGAGTTTGGTATGTTTAGCCTGGAAAAGAGGAGAAGATATGATAGCTATCTTTCGATATCTAGGGGTTGTTACATGGAAGATGGAGCAAGCTTGTTTTCTCTTGCTTTGGAGGAGGGTAGTATCTGAACCAATGGATTCAAGTTACAGGAAAGGAGATTCCCACTAAACATCAGGAACATTCTGATGGTAAGAGCTGTTTCACAGTCGGACAGACTCCCTTGGAAGGCAGTGGACTCTCCTTCACTGGAGATGTTTAAGCAGAGGTTTAATGGCCATCTGTCATAGATGCTTTAGTTGAGATTCCTGCACTGCAGGGGGCTGAACTAGACAACCCTCAGGGTCCTTTCCAACTCTACAGTTTGGTGATTTTATTTGTAACTTTTTCAAAGCATTTATATCTTCAGCTGTAAAAGCTCCCAGAGTGGCTTACCACTCGATAAAAATAACATTTTTGTGAAGGCTGCAGAACATATCCAAACCATATATTTAAAGTGCTCTTAAAAGGTAAAGGTAAAGGGACCCCTGACCGTTAGGTCCAGTCACGGATGACTCTGGGATTGCGGCACTCATCTAGCTTTACTGGCCGAGGGAGCCGGCATACAGCTTCCAGGTCATGTGGCCAGCATGACTAAGCCACTTATGGCGAACCAGAGCAGCGCACGGAAATGCCATTTACCTTCCCGCCAGAGCGGTACCTATTTATCTACTCGCACTTTGACGTGCTTTCGAACTGCTAGGTTGGCAGGAGCAGGGACCGAGCAATGGGAGCTCACTCCATCGTGGGGATTTGAACCACAGACCTTCTGATTGGAGAATTCTTGGAACAGTCATTTGTTAAGGGTGCTGAGAGTTGTTGAGATGCTTCACAGAACTAGAATTCCCGGTAGCCTTAACAAACTACAGTCTGATAACTGATGATGCTGACTGGGGCTGCTTTGGAGTCCAACATCTGGAGGGCCACAGGCACCACAGCCCTGTATGTTGTTGTAATCTTATGTGTATCTGCATTTAATGTCTAATTTGTCCTTGGTAAAAAACCTGAGCTTTTCATGCTATATAGCAGTTAATAATGAGCTGAATGTTCTGAAGAGGGATAGTGAATTGGTAGAGCATGTGACTCTTAATCTCAAGGTGATGAGCTGGAGTCCCATGTTGGGCAAAAGATTCTTGCATTGCAGGGGGTTGGACTAGATCATAGAATCATAGAGTTGGAATAGACCACAAGGGCCATCGAGTCCAACCCCCTGCCAAGCAGGAAAATGATGACTCATGATCCCTTCCAACTCTACACTTCTGTGGTTCTATGACACAAGGTGGGGCTCATCAGTTCCCTTATTGGGCTGTTTTGCTATACTATATTCTATAAATTAGGTTTCTGTATGGAAATATAATTTGGATTTAACCCACTGGAGAAAAGGATTAATGGAGGCATATTATACATAAATATGGCATTGTTAAATGGTTTCTCATATGACTTACCAGCCCAACTGTAAATAAAGCAACATTTACTTCAGAAGCAGCCTTGTTAAGTGACTAAAGTATATAGTTTTGTTTAATGTCATAGGCAAGTACCGTACATGCTGTTGTGGATTTGGATAAGCTTTCTACTGCTGTGTTTTCTCATAAAATGCAAATACCTTAGTCAGAGAAACATGCCAGGCCTTGGATAGTTAAGTTGTGACATTTAAAACCTCAGTTCTACCTTTGTTAAAAGCCCCTTTGATATGGAAACATCTTACAGTTCCTGGTTTTCTAAGATGGGATTGTATGTTTAAATGGGCACTGTCAGATACAGAAACTGATGCATTTATTTTAAAAAACTAAATTGTAACCATAGAGATAAGTTAAATGTCAATGTACACTGGTTTTGTTCCGTTTCCTTTCAAGCAGGTAATTGTTTGCAACCCAAGGACTGAGACTATCAATCATTGTGCAGTTCAGAACATGACACGATTATCTCGCTTTCAGAAAGATGCAAAAGAGGCATATTTTAAAAGGGTGAATAAAGTCTGCTATTAAAGTTCACTTTTTGTGTTTGTGATTTTAAATAATAATTGAGAAATGCAGTCAAAGTCTGGGGAAACGGGTCAATTTAACCAATATATAAACTCATCTTAAGTTTTGGGTATTTATTATTATTATTATTAAGTGGCAAAAGATTCACCATAAGAATCTTAAAAAGATTCCGTAATGTTAGGCAATTGGAATCATAGCTGCTATAATAAATGTAATGGGAAGAGGTTCATCTATATTTCTATCTGTCATGCAGCTGTTTAAAAGCACAGGAGCTATCTCTACCTAGTCTTTTGCCAACCACACTCCAAGGCTATCTTAGACCACTGGGTTACCCTGGAGGTTTTTCTATCATGTAAGATTGTGCTGAACTGATTGTCTTATCTCAAGGTGATGATCACTCTTAACCAACCAAATATAATGATTTAATGTGAAAATTCCTGCTGATTGATGATCTTTGACAGATAAATTGTCCTCAGTGAGTAGACATCCTTACAAATCCCACAATACATAGAAGTTTTAGTGAACACTGCCATTTTCAAAATTCTGCATCTCATTAAATATTGTACTTAGAAGTGTGAACCTTATGTCAAATTTTATAATTTCAAGATCAAGGGCGTATGCAAATCTTTACTAAAGTGTCTTTTTAAAATGTCTTCTCTGTGTATCTGGATCTGCATATGAAAGGTAGGAAAAAGTAAGATTCCATATCTATGTCTACTGGTTAATTATAATTTATATGAAAGCGATGATAACATAAAAAACCCAACCACCACCCTTTCAATTTAAACGAAAAAATAAGGCACTCAAAAACTGGCATACACAAAAGCATGGAAATTGTAAGGTAAGACACCCACATTGATTTTGACATCAAGCAGAGGCAAAAGTCAGCAGTGGGCTCAAACTCAGGTGCCTGGCAGCAGAGATACTGCTTGGTCTGAGCCATGCTGCTCTGAAGTGTCACTGACAGAGGAATCTGAAGGCAGTGAGCTGACCTGGTGGCAGGGGATGGGCTACCAGGGGACAGCTAGTGCATCTCACTGAAGGACACCCAAAATCAGGATCTAGTACTGAGAATATAGGTAAAGGTAAAGGGACCCGACAATTAAGTCCAGTCATGAACGACTCTGGGGTTGCAGCACTCATCTCGCTTTACAGGCCGTGGGAGCCGGCATTTGTCCGCTTCCACAGACAGTTTTTCTGGGTCATGTGGCCAGCATGACTAAGCCACTTCTGGCGAAATCAGAGCAGTGCACAGAAATGCCGTTTACCTTCCCGCTGGAGCAGTACCTATTTATCTACTTGCACTGCGTGCTTTTGAAATGCTAGGTTGGCAGAAGCTGGGACCAAACAATGAGAGCTCACCCCGTCGCGGGGATTCGAACCGCTGACCTTTCAATCGGCAAGCCCAAGCAGCACAGTGGTTTAACCCACGTCAAATTCCTATACAATGCAGCATGGACTAGTGGTATGGGGTGCAGAACCCTTTCAATGTTTTTTCCCCTGAAACTGATTCTCTTTAGCCATTATTCTCCCAAAAGGGTTTAATTCTAGCCATGCAGTCCCATTGCAGAAAATTAATTATGGATAAGTAGATTCAATCTGCCACTCCTTCCCTGCATTTTAGATAATCTCATCCTCTGCTAAGCAGAAATCCTCTGCATTCCAGTACACAGGTTATGCTGCCATAAATGTATACCTTGCTCTTATTTTTGATACTCAAAGACTTGAATGGTCTCTTATCTAGGCATCTTGCAGGACATACTTAACACAGCAGCAGTAGTAGAATTCCACCATATATGCCTCTAAATTATTTCCTAGCCCACTTCCTAATGGTAATGGCATATCATATTGAAACGTAAGGTGCTATTTGTTATTATCCTAATGCGTTGCCCCTCCAAAACAGAAAGATTCACATTTAAGAACAGGGTCAAGGTTTCACATTGCTAGTCACATCATGGAAGTTACATGGTTAGCCATGTGGAGGGAATATGCACTGACTGCACTGCTCCTCCAGCATGCCTGCCATCTATTCAGCAGAGCAAAACTGGTATTGAGTCCTTAGGGATTAAACTGTTTGCATCCAAGACTTTGAATGTAATGTCATAATAAGTTCTAGCAAGCGCAGGCATTGAGAAACCAAAACAAATTTATGAGGAAATTCCTTTCCCTTAGGTTTCATAAATTTCCACTACTGTCATTATTCCATCACTGTCCAATACAATGGGCACAGAGTTCTAAGTAACTGCCATTATCTTAGAAGAATGCCTTGTTCAAGACCTCATCACTACAAAATTATGACAAATGGATGTCATTGTCAATGCTGCTTCGTTTAAACGGTTTGACCCACTGCAGGTTGAGGGTGATATCGAATTAAGTCCTACTTGGAACAGACCCTTTGAAATCAATTTAATATCACGCTGACTTACTTACTAGTTCCAATATTTTCTGTTCCCAGTCCAGAGAAGCATTAGATGCACCTAAGTCCTATTGAAATCAATTAGCTTAGAGGTTTAGGAGCACTAGCTGGCGAACCAATATTCTGGTCGTCTTCCAGTAATTACTGCCTGTAGTTTGTATAGCTACTTCTACTTTTCTTGCTGGTTTACTTAACTGCCCTCCACAAGACCTATATAATTATTGTATTTCCAAAACAATATATTTTAAATACTGCAGCGGTACCTATTTATCTACTCACGCTGGTATGCTTTCAAACTGCTAGGTTGTCAGGAGCTAGGACAGAACAAAGGGAACTCACCCCGTTGCATGGTCTTGGAACTGCTGACCTTCTGATTCGCAAGCCCAGAGGCTAGGTGGTTTAGACCACAGTGCTACCTGTTCTGCTTGCTACTCAAATATATGAAGGAAAAACCCAAAGAATATTCTTCAAACTTTTTATCTCCCTTCTTTGGTTATTTCCAAATGAAACTAACCGCACAAACCTTAGCATATTTACTTGGAAGTAAATCCTACTGTGTTCAATAGAGCTTACTCCCTTTTCAGTGTTTTTAAGATTGCTGTCCACATTGATGAACCAATGGTGGCCCATTTTTCATGATTCTTGGTAGCTGATCAGCTGTTGTGGGATCTTTATAAACTGTAGTGGAAGCATGATGAGACTCTACATGTGGGTCTATCATTCTTTGTACCAGTGGCATTCAGATTTTAAAGTACACTTTAATTTTGTGATTTAGTTGAGGAAGAAGCTCTCTAAAATATTGCTGTGGAACCTCATTCTAAAGCCAGAACCATAGTGCTTTTCAACATGTTCAAGTCCATTTCTTTTGGCCAACTGTACCCAATTACCTAAATGCTATATTAAACAGAACGTTTGCTGAATTATTGATGATTCTGGTAACTCTAGAGAAGAGAGACCAACTGACTTACTAATTTCCTCAGGGCCTTTGTTAGAAATATCATTGCTTATACTGCATAAATAGCTGATCTAAAAATGAAAGAGGTTGCCGAGAGGGCCAGAAGGGATATTTTCATGAGAGAAAGTAAAGAAATAAACCTCATTTAAATACTGAAAGGTATTCATTCATCTCTCTACAAACTTGCTTAAATAAAATTGCAGTGATGCTTCCCAGATCTGTAAGATGCTTTGTTGTGGGGAATATATTTCTCTTACTGAACTGAAATATTATTATTTTTGCTTGCTAAATTGAAAATGCAGTAGAAACAGTTCTCATTTTCATAGTACTACTTCCTTTTATTCATTAGCTCCTGTAGTCGGATTTAAGAAAGAGAAATGTGCATTACTTGTCAATGGAATTAATGTTTCATTATGAATTAAAAGTTGGTTGTTGGACAATTTGCTTCTGAGGCCCATTCTTCCATAAGCAAGTTGTGACAAGTTTTCTCCAGATATGGCCTTCAATCACATGCCTTCGACTGGTAAGTTAACTGCTTCGTAGATATGCAGAGGTACAATAAACTGTAGTGGTTTGAATGTGGACTAGGACCTGGGAGAACAGGGTTCAAATTCCCACTCAGCTATCTAGTTCACTGACCTTGGGCCAGTCATGGCTGCTCAGCTTAACCTGAGTGTTGTTATATGGACAAAATGGGAAGGGAATGAACCATGTATGCCGTCTTGAGCTCTCTGGAGGAAAGCGGGGATAAAAATATAACAAACAAACAAACAAACAAATAAATAAATAATGTTACCACCAGGGAGACATGTTTTACAGATGGGTATGCTTATCCACTGTATACATTTGTACATTCTTGCTTTTGTGTTAACTTGGAAGCTGCATTTCAGCATATTTATTTTGTGTTCATTATGTCACAAGGTCATTTCACACCATATGGTATAGGTATGGTATATACATTGAAAGCATAGGTCCCCAGACGTTGTTGGGACTACAATTCCTATCATCTCTGGCCATTGACCAAAATGACTGAGCCTGATAGTTGTTGTTCAACAACATTTAAGAACCGAAGGCTGAAAAAAATGGTGCAACAGAGTTGAAGGAACTGTATTTGTCTGTTCCATTTTATACATGTGATTGAGACTTTGACTCACTGCCACATACAAAAACCTTAACAGGCATATATTCACTTCATATATTATAGTTGTGTAGTTGCACACTCTCAATCTATTATGACTTCAACCCTATGTATAATTAGACTAATTTAAGCCTAGTGATTTCAATAGGTTTAGACACAAACTTATATATGGACTTATAAAACTATGTGAAGGCAGCTCCACTTTATTATTGAGGGCACAATAACGTAAGAATGGTCTTTCTTGCAGTATGTGAGAGACAGACATGCTTGTCTAAATATTGGTATACTGTGCTGCATTCAGCTGGCTCTCTGCTGACTGCACTTTTAAAAACCCAGCTGTGCTGCTACAGAAATCACCAGCGGCATAGCCAAAGCAAATGTATCTGCAGTTTAAACTGCTGGGAAGGATGTGCAGAACTAGTCCAATGAAGGGAAACTGTAAAACTGAATACACCCCAGATCTGAAATAAGAGTTGGCTGAACTTTTTCAATCCTCCAACTGCCTGAAACTTGGGTCCCCAGCTGTTGTTGGACTACAACTCCCATCGTCCCTAGCTATCAGGACCTGTGGGAACAACAGATGAGGACCCAAGTTTGAGAAACACTGTAGGGCAAGGTTTCCCAAACTTGGGTCTCCAGCTGTTTTTGCACTACAACTTTCATGATCCCCAATTGCTCATCCTGCTTAGCTAGGGATGGTGGGAATTGTAGTCCAAAAACAGCTGGAGACCCAAGTTTGGGAAACCTTGCTGTAAGGTGCAATCTGCCTCTGAAGCCAGGAAACTGGGGAGACAGAACCCACTGCTGTGGAGATGGGGCATTTGGGGATAGAGTGGTACCTCGGGTTAAGTACTTAATTCGTTCCGGAGGTCCGTTCTTAACCTGAAACTGTTCTTAACCTGAAGCACCACTTTAGCTAATGGGGCCTCCTGCTGCTGCCACACTGCTGGAGCACGATTTCTGTTCTCACCCTGAAGCAAAGTTCTTAACCCGAGGTACTAGTTCTGGGTTAGTGGAGTCTGTAACCTGAAGCATATGTAACCAGAGGTACCACTGTATTTCTAGCCGGGGGGAAGCATCCTTTGCAAAGTGCACACATTCAAAGAGGGACAATCACGTGTGTATTGACTGGGGTAGGGGTGATGGTTAAGGAGAAGCAAGCTGCCTGCTCTAAATGTCATGATCCAGGGATGCCAACTTGAATAAAATAATGGGGGGGGGGGAGCCCTTCCCAGCATAATCGAGCATATGACGTGGTGCACGCACACCACTGGAATGGCAACTTTTTTGGGGGGGAATACGTTATTGGGGTGGCTCTAGACACTCCCCCTCGGCCCCTAAGAGTCGGTTCCTAGGTCATGAACCGAACCAGTATATCAGGAGTCGGGAGTCCTTACTGAGGCAGGATGACGCGTGAAGCCCATAACGTGTGTATATGTGTGCCTGCGACAGAGAAAAGATACGTCGTGGAGCCGTTTTCCCGCGCTATTTCCCTTCCTTTCTCGCGCCCCCAACTTTTTTGTAAGGCGAAGTCACGGTTACCTTTTTGCCTCCTTTTTCTGGCGGCGGCCAGGACGGGCTCTCCGCGCGTGTGTAGTAACCGCGCGCGCGGGGAGCCGGCGACGGCCAGCTAGTCAGCCTGCCGGGCGACGGACCGGCCGGCGGCTGGGAAGGAGGCAGGGCCGGTAGGCGGTGCGCCCGGCCCCGCCTTCTTGTCCTCGGGGATGCCGGGATGTTTACTGCCTTGACAGCGGCGGCACCAGGAGACGGAAGAGCGAGAGAGCGAGCGAGGAGGAGGAGGGGAAAAAAAAGAGGGAGGCTGAGGGCTGCGCTCCTTCTCCACACAAAACCCTCACCCTCCCCTCCCACGTATTGCCGCGTCCCTGCCTGAGGGAGATTTAAAAAATAACTGAAACCGACGCCTGCCCAGCCTTCTGAGGTAACCGAAAGTACCGAGTTGGGGGGGGGGTGACGGACGGGCGCGCGCGCGCGCGCTTGGTGGGTGGAGGAGGCTGCTGCTACTGCTGAGGGAGAAATGACGCCGCGCGAGGAAACGGCTGAGGAGAAGTTCGCAGGCCCCGCTCGGTAAACGGCCCCCGCTCTCAAAAAGAACCCCATCAACCCTCTTTTCTTTTTCTTTTTGGCCTCGGCGCCCGCGCGCTCGCTCCGCCACAGATACTTCGCCCGGGACCTGCTCGTGAGCGCGGCCCTCCCACCGCGCCATCTCCATTGGCTGCTTCGCACGGCGTTCCCGCCTCTCATTGGTCGCCGTCAGTGCCGTTTCCTTCCCTCCCCCCCTCCACCGCTTCACGCGCTGGTTGTAAGTAAGACGAGGGTGTGTTGGTGTAGAGATGTGTGTGGGGGGGGAAGCGACTGCGCCTGCGCGCTTTGGAGAAAAGAGTTCTCTGGAAAAGAGAAGGCGGTCTTCTTCTGAGCTGGCTTCTGTCCCAATGCCCTTCCTTCATAGGGGCTCCCTTCCTTTTTTTTTAGGGGGGGAAGTTGTCAGTTGTCAACCATAGTCACCTCCGCACCTCCCCCCACCCCGCTCCGTCTTTGGCCCTTGCATAAGTAAATAGGCGCATATTGAAACCTTGGTAGAAGGCCATCTGCACTGAAGTTGCATAAGAACTCGCGCCAAAACTATTTTTGCTGGGGGGGGGTTGCGACTGTTTGCACTATAGTGGCAGGCTGGGGGTTGTTAGCAGCGCCAAGGGATTGGTGGGACCAGTGGCGTAGCGTGGGGGGTGCAGGGGGGGGCGGCCGCACCGGGCGCAACATCTGGGGGTTAGGGTTAGGGTGCGCAAATCCACGAGTTAGGGGGCGCAAATTACTTGCCTTGCCCCGGGTGCTGACAACCCACGCTACGCCACTGGGTGGGACAACAGCACACCTCCAAGTGTGGTGTGTGGAGGCGCCCCCACAATGAAGCACCGAGCGAGGTTCAAGACCCATGCTTTCTTCCTCAGGCAACCTAAGGACTTCTGATGCTGGTGGTAATGCTTGTAGTCCAGAAGGCAGGGTTGAGGTGAGGGCCCCGTAGCGTGGCTCGCAAAAGACACCAGCAGTCCTTTCCCTGCTGTCATATCTTTTTCTTTTGTGCAAATTCATATTTATTTATTTTTTGCGTGACTCAAAAGTGCATCGGCATGTTGTTTAGTCGTGTCCGACTCTTCATGACCCCATGGACCAGAGCACGCCAGGCACTCCTGTCTTCCACTGTCTCCCGCAGTTTAGTCAAACTCATGCTGGTAGCTTCGAGAACACTGTCTAACCATCTCGTCCTCTGTCGTCCCCTTCTCCTTGTGCCCTCAGTCTTTCCCAGCATCAGGGTATTTTCCCGGGAGTCTTCTCTTCTCATGAGGTGGCCAAAGTATTGGAGCCTCAGCTTCAGGATCTGTCCTTCCAGTGAGCACTCGGGGCTGATTTCATTAAGAATGGATACGTTTGATGTAGTCCATGGGACTCTCAAGAGTTTCCCCCAGCACCATAATTCAAAAGCATCAATTCTTCGGCGATCAGCCTTCTTTATGGTCCAGCTCTCACTTTCATACATCACTACTGGGAAAACCACGGCTTTAACTATACGGACCTTTGTTGGCAAGGCGATGGCTCTGCTTTTTAAGATGCAGAAGGAAGCAATTTCTCCCCTCTGCCTCCCAGGTAGCCCTGCAATCCAAATTGGGGTGCGCTGACTTACGGGCTTGTACTTCGTTATACACTGGATGTACACTGGGATAGTTCAGCTGGTAGAGCATGGGATTCTTAATCTCAGGATTGTGGGTTTGAGCCCCACGTTGTGCAAAACATTCTTGCGCTGAGGGGGGTTGGACTAGATGACCCTTGTGGTCCCTTCCAATTCTACAGTTCTTTGATTATAATATCTCCACCCTTCCCTTCAGTTTCCCAGCTGGGCTTGAGGGTATAAGTATTGGTGCTGGCATTGTGCCGTTGCTAAATGTCTGTGGTAGTATTTAAAACCCTTTTAATCATAGAATCATAGAATCAGAGAGTTGGAATAGACCACAAGGACCATCGAGTCCAACCCCCTGCCAAGCAGGAAACCCCATCAGAGCACTCCTGACATATGGTTGTCAAGCCTCTGCTTAAAGACCTCCAAAGAAGGAGACACCACCACACTCCTTGGCAGCAAATTCCACTGTCGAACAGCTCTTACTGTCAGGAAGTTCTTCCTAATGTTTAGGTGGAATCTTCTTTCTTGTAGTTTGGATCCATTGCTCCGTGTCCACTTCTCTGGAGCAGCAGAAAACAACTTTTCTCCCTCCTCTATATGACATCCTTTTATATATTTGAACATGGCTATCATATCACCCCTTATCCTCCTCTTCTCCAGGCTAAACATGCCCAGCTCCCTTAGCCGTTCCTCCTAAGGCATCGTTTCCAGGCCTTTGACCATTTTGGTTGCCCTCCTCTGGACACGTTCCAGTTTGTCAGTGTCCTTCTTGAACTGTGGTGCCCAGAACTGGACACAGTACTCCAGGTGAGGTCTGACCAGAGCAGAATACAGTGGCACTATTACTTCCCTTGATCTAGATGCTATACTGTACTCCTATTGATGCAGCCCAGAATTGCATTGGCTTTTTTAGCTGCCGTGTCACACTGTTGGCTCATGTCAAGTTTGTGGTCAACCAAGACTCCTAGATCCTTTTCACATGTACTGCTCTGTATAAGTATTGGTGCTGGCATTATGCCTTTGCTAATGTAAACTTCCAGCAATGTTACGCTGGTTAGCAGTTACACTGTAGCAAGAGACTTTACTGATCTTACAGTTTAGCCCTAACTGCCTGTTCTGAAGTAAGCCCAGTTGAATTCAGTGGGGTTATACTTCCAGTTAAGTGAGGTTAGGATTACAACATTCAGTAAGCTTAGACTATGCTGTAAAGTACAGCCTTAAATATACCCATCCTGTGTTGTTTGTGCACGTATAAAGCAGTGAATTACTTATCTGGAGGAAAATCATACTTCTCATCTTCCTGTTTGCAAGTTATTGCTATGTTTCAGTTACTGATAAAGAACTGAATTTGCCCTATTACTGGATGCATAGCTTCCAACTCTATATCTCGTTGCACAAAACACCAGTTTTCTTGTTTTGGCATCAGTTGAATAACTTTGCCATTTATAAACAAGGTATTGACGTTCTGAAATGTCGAGGAGCCAGAGCTGCATAAGATGCTGAAAATTATACAGACCTGTGGTATTTAAATACAGATGTGCCTGTTTCTCCAATACCAAAGGAAACAAAGAAGTAATTCCAAGTGTTTTCTACAGTCTTTTGTGGCAGTAGCTTTCTGCCAGTATAAGGCAAAAGCCCTCTGAGATGCGTGCTTATAAAGTAGATTGCCTGTTGCTTAGTACGGAAGGGTGAGTCATCTCTGAGATGCTTCCATGGAAGTCAAGTACACATGATGAAGTTCTTTCATGACCTTGGTACCTCGGTTCAAGATCTCATGGAAATGACTTGTTAATTGTGTTTACTCTAGTTTATTTAGAGTAGCTTTTTCATCATGTACATTGTAACTCACCAAAGCTGTAAACAGTCCATCAATCACGTTTTCAGTCTCAGGTGGCTTGTTGAACTGCTGGTGGTTACAGACAGCGAATTGGCTGCAGTCAATTTTAGCGCATAACAAACATGATGTAAATTAATGGAAAGTTGAAGACAGGAAATTGTGACACTATAAGTGGTTGTGTAGGCAGACCCTTAAATTCATTTTAAGCAAGCATCTTTGCTTCTTTAAGCAAGATCATCTTTGGTGGCTGAACACTCTTGATTGTGCAGGATACTAAAGGGCCTGGACTCCGTAGCATTTTAAGAAAGATGGTTGTCTGTTAACTTCACTAACAGTTGAGGTACAAGGTGAGATTTCTTACACCTCTTTCCTCACCATTCCCTTTCTTTCCATTCCCTTACTACCACTTTTAAAGGTAGTGTATTTAAAAACAATTGGCTCTTACTTTCTTCATTTTTTTGGATTCTGTTCCTGGTGAATAGATGTTCCAGTGACAGCACATCTCTCATTTTCTGGTGAGAGATGAGCCTTCCAGAAGTTCCCATTTAGCTGAAGAAGGCAGAGAGGAAAACCAGAAATATCAACAATGTGTTATGATGTAAGTGTGGGAACTCAGGAATAAAAAAAACAAAAACTAAGGATTTATAACTGGTACTGAAAAAACTTACAGCTTGAAGCTATGCTACTACTAAGCTCAGTGAGGCTAATGCTTGAGTAAATTGCATAGGATTGTAATCTTGCACTCAGTGGGGTTTTTATGTAAGCATACACAGAGTTGAATTGTTCACTAGGTAAATAGTTTATTTAATTTACTACAAATTGTGTTCAACTATGTTTTATTTACCAGGACGTGGGTGGCGCGGGTGGTTAAACCACAGAGCCTAGGACTTGCTGATCAGAAGGTTGGCAGTTCGAATCCCCGCGACGGGGTGAGCTCCCGTTGCTCGACCCCTGCTCCTGCCAGCCTAGCAGTTCAAAAGCACGCAGTGCAAGTAGATAAATAGGTACTGCTCCAGCGGGAAGGTAAACAGCATTTCTGTGCACTGCTCTGATTTCGCCAGAAGTGGCTTAGTCATGCTGGCCACATGACCCGGAAGCTGTACACCAGCTCCCTTGGCCAATAAAGTGAGATGAGCGCCGCAACCCCAGAGTCGGTCATGACTGGACCTAATGGTCAGAGGTCCTGTTACCCTTTACTTTATGTTTTATTTAAGGTGGACCCATTGAAATTAATAGATCAAACTTATGCATGTTCATTAATTTCAGTGGGTCTATTTTGAGTATAACTTGGCTGACTATCACCCAAAGATATTTAGGATCATTGTACAACAATATTAGAGGCCTGTGTTCCAGCAGAGATGTTATAACAAAACAGAATTGGATTTTACCTAATCTCTCTTCAGTCCAATCCTATGCAGAGTTAGCCCTGCCGAAGGCTGCAATCCTGTGCACACTTACCTAGGGGCAAGTCTCATTGAATACAGTGGAGCTTAGTTCTCAGTAGACATGATTAGGATTGCCACTCTTTTAAATCAAGAGGTTTTGGCACACCTAATTCTGCATTGGGTTACAGCCTTAATTGTACCAGGGATACAGATTGTGCCATATTGGATGCAATCATGTGTGCATTCTTATAGATGTTATCTTCAATTATAGCTTGGTTTATTTGAATTTACAACCAAAAAGGGGAAAACCTTTCAAAGTAACAGAATAATGGAACACTAAAAATTGCTGTGTAGTCCTAAGGGTTTCTCCAATATCCTTAAAATGTTAAATTCCTTATAATGATTTATGTGTTGCCAGCTTTCTTTGTGTGACAATAGTGCTGTTTTTCATCCAATTATAAAATTCTTATACCACAGACTTTTTTTTGACATGATAAATATATTTCATTGTGTCTCTCTTTCAAAGAAACAAAGGAAAATATTGAAGCCCAAGTCCATTAATCATCTTTAATCAACCCATCATTTATTGCCTTTTCAGAAATGAAAAGTATTTTCCTCACTATGATGATAATACTATGTTGAGTCTCTAGTTGTCTTAGTGTGAATAGTGGAACATCGACTATGAATGCGACACTTACTTCATTTATTTGGTACTAATGGGAATTAGGTTTCCAGTGAATAAGTGTATTTGATCATTTTCAGGATGCCTTAAGGTCTTTGAAATTTTGGAACTCTTAGAATTGGTAGCCTTTTGTTTATAGTCATAACATTATCACAGTGCCTATATTAATAGTATCTTACCAGTGCTCCAAGACACTTTAGATTGATTGCCATTTAGATGCTGAAGATTTAAATCATTTTCCCCAGTCTTCCAAGCCTCCCTCCCACCCCCAGGTTTCTTGTATGTTCCAGTTGGATGCTCCAGAAAGTTTTGATGCATGGCAGGAGTACTGTTCAGTGTTCTTTTAGTTCAGCTAATGAGTTTCCTACCTACTGCTACTTGTGTTGTTTCTTTTCCACCCCAAGGTCATTTATTCCCCATAATATCTGTACTGTTGGTGAGGAAATGAATAGGTTTTCTTTGCATTAAACTTTCTATTACATTATAACCCTCAGTAACTAAAGCAGACTGAAAGTTTTATTTCCTGTAGAAGTTAGAAAATAAACAATAGCTGAAGGACCCTAATGTTTCCTGTTTGTATTGACATATAAGATGTTGGGGAACAAATAGATTAAATAGGCTGGGCAACTTGTGACCCTGCCCTCAAACCTGAACACGGCACACTACTCGCGCATTGCAGCCTGCCAGATGCCTGCCAGCCCCCTATTTTGTAGTCTCAGACAGACAGCAAAAATGGGTTTATCAAGCCCCTGGTGGGGCACCACATATGGCAGGTGGGTAGCATTTAGCTTTGTTGCCACATTGTGTGTGCCTGAATGAAAAAGTCTCTAGGGCTGCAGAGTCTGAAATACACTCAAATATAAAATACTGCTGTGTACTCATTTGAAACGGTTGACTGCTAAATCAACAGTAATTTAGATTTTAGAAGACTGGAAGGTATCTGACATAGTCCTAACCATAAAATGCAACAGTTCTAGAGGTGGAATAAATAGACTTCACTAATGTAATGCAGTTTTGGCATTTCTGTCCCTGTTTTAACTACAGTGGTGCCTTGCAAGACGAAATTAATTCGTTCCGCGAGTTTTGTCGTCTTGCGATTTTTTTCGTCTTGCGAAGCACGGTGTCGGGAAAGTTTTGGAAAAGCTTCAAAAATCACCAAAGTCTTTAAAAACCTCAAAAAAGGCTATCACACCGCGTTCTATGAGTTGCTCCTCGAAGTCAAGTCACAACTGTATTCACGGTGTTAAGAAAAAGGAAACAAACTTGCAAGACGTTTCCGTCTTGCGAAGCAAGCCCATAGGGAAAATCGTCTTGCGAAGAAGCTCAAAAAACAAAAAACCCTTTCGTCTAGCGAGTTTTTTGTCTTGCGAGGCATTCGTCTTGCGACCTACCACTGTACAGATATTATCCCACCTACCCTCTGCTGTCTTCCTTTTTTTTTTTTTAGCAACTGGGAAATAAGAGTTCAGTACCTTGCAGCAGTCCTTTTGGATTACTTTTTTACTTGAAGCCAATATGTTTTAGGGTAGAGACTAATTTTTTGCTAAGTATTCCTGTAATTCTGAATTTACAAGCACACTTTCACCATAGGAAGGTTACTTGACAGAGACAAGTTTCTCAGAGACTGAAACTTGAAGGTATGAATATGAACTAGTTGTGGAATTTCTGTTTCTATAGGCATATATACTATTGATTAAAACCCCTTTAGCTTAAGCCAGGAGATAAGGGGCTTCCAAATTCACTTGTGCAACAAAAGGCATGGAAATTGTGTTAAGCTGCCTGTCTTAACTTCTATGTTGCATAATCAGTAAAGACATTCTACAATCTTGTGTTTGTTGACAACTTGGCTTTTATACACCGAAACTTTCCATTTGTCCCCGCCCCCCCCCCCCCAGTCCCAGACCTCTTTCTCTGTAGATTGGGGCCAACTAAGAAGATGAATTCAATGCTGTGTTGCTAATGTATAAAAATGCACATGCCCTTAAATAATAAACATTTAAGTCTGACAGTTTAAGAACTAAGATGGACCCTCTACAGTGTGCTTTCATTTGGATTATAGAGAACATGGGCATGGCTAACTTAAGTCTATAAATTTCAGTGCATCTACTGTACCCAACTAAGTTCTGCTTAGTATAAATACAAAAATAACAATAAGCCAAATGCTGCAAAATCCTAGAAGTAGATTATAACTGCAGGAATAAAACTGTATCCAAAAAGCGTGGCAAAATTGTAGGTATCAGATGAACATCTTTGGAGAGGGTGTTCCACAATTGGGACTCTGGTAGCCATCGGCCTCATCTCGGATGGTGGTGGCACTTGCAGAAGACCACCCAGTTAATAAATGGGTCATAATATATGAATAGGAGCATAGGGAGAGAGGCAAGCCTTCGTATTCTTGCAAGTCTTCAATTGAATATTTATTTTAACATTTGTCCTAGGGCTCAGGTCAAACTAACAGATCTGCTGAGCCATGTATTGCTCTCTTGTTCCCTTCCTTAAATATAGGATTGTAGATTTGTTATTTGTAAGTCATCAGCATCTCCCCTTGCACATAATTTATTTATCTATAATTTTTGTTAATGGACCTCCTGTTTCATATGCTAGCTGCTTTAATATCCTGAGATGTAGATTTGAAAACCTTCCAGGTTTCCAAAATCAAGCTGAGCTTGAGAACAGGCCCCCCTGAATACAGTGGGGTTTTCCTCTGAGTAAACACCCACTGATTTGGGCTTGTAAGATTCCCCCCCCAAAAAAATTACGGTATGTTTTGCTTCAGACAGTCTTTTGTATTATCAGTGCTCATCATTACCTTTCTCCAAAAGGTCCATGACTCTTTTTAACCTGGGGATGCCTTTAATCATAATATTTAGCATTTATATAATGTGATAAGACTGTTCAAAGCACTACATTTACAATTTCTTGTTGTAATTCTTCCAACAGCTTTGTAAGTTAAGACAGTATTGGTATTCCCATATTGCAAATGAGAGATTGAGGCTGCATGTGTGTGTAGCTTGTCTAAAGCTACCCTGGAAACTCATGGCAGAGATAAGATTCAAAGTGGGGTTTTCTTGATTCATAGCATAGTCTCTTAGCTACTACTGTACACCAGCACTTAGCAATCTAGATAATTAAACAAGGAGGAGTAAGTAGCTGCTGCTGGGGAGGGATGGTTGTGATTCAGGATTGAGACTATGTGCAAGGAAGCAGGTAAAAATCATCTTGATGAACTCCCTCCTGCAATTATTGTTTGCCTTAAGAGGGAAACTTCCATTGGCACCAACAGTGAGTAAAGAACGTAGGTTGAGTCCCCTAAGTTTACTCTGTAACAGTGAAAGTGCTTGTATAAGTTTTTAAAAATGGTTGAGATGGTGTTTACATTAATTAAGTCATTTTTTTTCCAGTCTTGCCACTAATGTAAAATGCAACTGTGTTCTGCACAAGGAAGCCTTGACCCACAATGATGTAAGAGTAAATAAATGATTGTTTTGAGTTATGGCTTAGAAACGAAATTGAAATCTGCAAAAACCGTCTCACTTTTGCAGCCTTAAATTTAGCTTAAAAAAAACTTAAATGTTTTTTAAAATAAATTACTTTGACATATATATATATATATATATATATATATAGCATTACGATAATCTAATTAAAAGAAGTATCACATTGTGGTTGCATGAAAGAGCAGATCCTGCTATATGTCAGCTTCACATATTACTAATACCCTAAATTCCTGGTCAGCCATTAATTTCTTTTGTCTGAAGCCATATATTGAATTGTACAAAATCTGAAAGACTGGCGACATTGAAGTTGTTCAAGGCTGTCTAACAGAATAATGTAGGTGTTCAAATCACAGTTATCTAAATTATAAGCTAAAGACTTTAGTGTGTTTGTTTTTTTTAAAAAAAGCCAAGATAACTTTGCTTGTGCCCATGCATTCTATGTTCACAAGGACATATCCTTCAAGATACTTAAATAGATGTGGGGGAAACGCTGTTTAACATGCTCGCAATATTCTTATTTCTTCTATCACATCACATGTTCTGAGGTTTGGGTCTGGCAGTGAAAACTGACCCAATTAAATCCTATAAACCACATGTTCAAAGGTATTCTTTTTAAAAACTTATTAGTTCATAAGTTCTGGGACATGAATACTGGTGCTGAAAACGCTAGGTGCCCACTAGAACTGAGTGTTTAAATTCGTTTACTACCCTACACTCCTGCAGCTTTGTACTAAAATTAATTAATAAAGCTGATGCAAAGCAATCATAGACCTTGTTCACACTACACAGTAAGCTAAACTACTGCTTAGTCAGCGAGATTGTGTGGGCTTTTAGTTCTTCTCTGGTCTTTTTACTGCATTGCACTAAGCCATAGTTCCTTCTTGGTTATGGCTTGTAGTTAGTACTGAGAGAGGTTAACCAGGGGTCCTGGTTTAGACTGAACAACATGCTATGCCAACCTTGGCTTAGTTTAGCATGGCATAGCAGTAAATAGGACTGAGGAGTAGAAAAGTGGCTACAAACTCTTCTCTGGGAGCCTGAGTGTGAACATTTGTGTGATGTCACTAAACCATAGTTTGACTTACTGTGTTATGTGAACTGACTTATAGAATTTTATGTTAGCGCAATATTGGAGGAGGAAACTGATGGCCAGTAAGTGGTTCAGTCTAATCTCCTGTCAGTAGGGAAGAGAGAGAAGGAATTAATCACTTGGGTGCTGGAAGAATAGGATCACATAGTTCTAAAAGGCACAAGTGAGTCAAGGCACATAATACAGAACATTTCAAACCATTTATTATTATTTATTGTAACCTGTTAATTGTTTTTATAAAAGTAAATTAAAGTGACTTATAGTAAATAAATACACACACACATTAAAGTAAGCATAAAACAATACAAAGAAAAATCCAAAAGGCAACCCTATTTGTAAAAGACAAAATTCAGACAGCTCATGCACTGAATGAGACCACAGGTAATTAAAAGCCAAAGGCCTGCAAAAAAGGAACATTTTTGCACGGCAAAATATGTAGTGATGGTGCCAGGTAAGCCTCCCTGGGATGAACATCCCACAAGTGAGGAGCCACCACTGAAAAAACTGTTCTTGGGTTGCTACTTTCCAGATCTCCTGTAGAGAAGGCGCATTGAGAAGGGCCTCAGATGACAATTGCAGGGTCTGGGTCAATTCATGTGGTGAGCGGCAGTCCTTGAGGTCTTGGGGTCCTGAGCCACCTAAGGCTTTATAGGTATAAAGTAATGCTTTGAATTGGGCCTGGAAACTATTAGCCAATGCAGTTGGAACATGTGCTACAGATTTTCTTGTTGATTTTGAAAACTGAGGACATACATTAAAATTGGTAAATGAAACTACAGTGCTACCTCGGGTTTCGTACTTAATTCGTTCCGGAGGTCCGTCCTTAACCTGAAACTGTTCTTAGCCTGAAGCACCACTTTAGCTAATGGGGCCTCCTGCTGCTGCCGTTGTGCCGCCGGAGCACGATTTCTGTTCTCATCCTGAAGCAAAGTTCTTAACCTGAAGCACTATTTCTGGGTTAGCGGAGTCTGTAACCTGAAGCGTATGTAACCTGACGTACCACTGTAGTGTAGAGTGGCACTAAATACCATACTTTTCCATGTATAAGATGAGGCGCGCGCCCCCCCCCCAATTTTTAAAGTTTGAAAACGTGGGTTGTCTTATACATGGAATATAGCAATTAAATATATAAATACATATGGTACTTGCCACTATACATGCTCTGACAGTTGCAGCTCCTCACAGTGGCGAGCTGCGGGGTCTCCGTAGTCTGCTTGACTCCTCCCACTCAGCCCGCCCTCCAGCTGGGAGGGAGACTGAAGGCGGTCCATTTGTGCTGCGCGGAGTCCACGCGATCGGCGCTGCCGCTCCAGTTGGCTGTAGCGATCAAAGTAATATCACGCCTCTGCGCCTTTCCTGTCATAGAAACCTCGCGCCTTTCACCCCTCCTGAGTAACGACACCTCCCCCCAAAAAACTCAACAACTCTGGGGTTCCCCCCCAAAAAAGCTCAGCAATTGTCTGGCTCTGCCTGCGAGGCGGCTTGTTTGAGGCGCGTGGCTGTCAGTGTTGGTCCGGCGCGTGAACAATTTTCATCACCAATTCAGGTCAATCTCCCCCATTTCTTAATTTGGAGTCCCCAAAAATTGGCATCCAATACACAGAAAAATACGATAACTACAGATGAGCAGATCTGTTCCATAGCCAAATGACCTTTAGGAATTGATTATTTAATTTCTATACCGCTTAACATATTAAAACCTAGCTAGTTAGGCGGGGTATAAATAATAAAATAATAATTATTATTTAAAATATAAGCTGTGTATAGAAATCTAAAGCAACAGCAGACAATTTAAACAAAATGTTACAAAAATACAGTTACATGTAACAGTGTTTCATTAATACAAATTTAAACACACACACATATATATCCTACTTTTCTCCATTTTTAGTTTTTTTAAAAATTAAAGTTAAAACCCACACATATAAAATGGAGTTGGCTTTCTCTGCTTCTCTTCAAAGTAATAGGAACCTTGGAAGAACCCTACTAGATGCCCTTTTGGTTCACTACAACATTTCAATCTCACAGTGACTAGCCAGGACACTGAGTGCAATAGTATTCTGTTACTCGTGGTCCCCAACAACTTGTATCCAGAGACATATTGCTCCAGTACTATATAGCCATTGATAGCTCTGTGAATAACTCCATGAATTTGTCCTTGCATGTGAGAGAGGGAGAATGGACGTTAATCAGAAGCAGAAAAGTCATATGTTTTGAGGGAGGAGCCATTAATACCGAAAAGTGTTTCTACTTGATGTTGCCATTAGCAATTAAATGCAATGTTGGGATTGCTTATGAGGTGTGGAGGGGAAGGCAGTGGTCACTGGCCTGAGGCAGTAAAGTGAGGAGCTTTTGAGGAAAGGAGGAACGACTTCTGCTTTAGGGAAGGAAGAGGTAACAGCCTCCCTAGGAAAATCCCCAAGCTACATGTGCAGCAAGCCAGGCCCCCTGGCTATTTTGATTAAGTGAAATGGAGCAGCAAGGAAGGAACCCGAGCTCAGAAATAAAACATTCAGGAGGATAAGCCCCTGTTCCTAGCTCCATATTAGAAAATCAGAATGTTTAAGCAATATTTTCTAGCAGAGCTCAACTTGAAAAACATGTTCACAGTGTAAGCTCAGATGTAGGATAAATATAGAGAATCTCTTTGAGAAGTTGACTTGAGATTTCCCCCCTTCTCAAATTCCAAGTGAATATTATTATGGAATAAGCAGACTGCATTCACGAGTTGCAGCCTGGCATTCGCCAAATTAAAGCAAGGATCGTAATCTTGCATCTTATGCTACTTTTAAGTACGTACTAGTTGTGGGTATCTGGATTTAATTACATGTACGTATTAGCTGTAGGGATCTGGTTTTATAGTGATGTTTGATTGCAGCCCTTGGGTACAAGAGGAGTTGCCCAACTCCACAGTGGGGAACTTGGAAGGAGTGGAAAAACATCCCTTTGTATCACCGTATCAGAAAAGGCAGCCAAATTCCTCTGTGCTGAGGGCCACATTGTAAATATATCATGAATCAAAAGGCGGCTGCAGCTAATTTGCATATCTTATTTGCAGATAATTAATGTGATTTGCATAACTGATGTCATGTGCGTGCCAAGCTACAATTAGTAGACAACATACATTTTATTTTTCTACACGTAGATGTCCTTGAGCCAGTCCTTGAGATTACCTTGTTATATGGTTTGGAAAATCAGCTGAGTTGAAAAAAGGTAAAAAATCTTATCCCCTTATGTTACTTGCCTCCAACACTATTTGTAATTCTGTTTTTTAAAAATTATTCCTGCGTTCATGAGGGCTAGAAAACTCAGCCTAGACTCAGCACTTGGTTGCATACCATTGCACTTTCTTTGGTTTTAAGTGGGATTTAAGCTAATGCACATTTATGTTGGTTTCAAGTTTTATGCTACTGAATGCGGGGATTAGTTTTAAAGGCTCTAGATTGAATTTTATTAATTTTTTTTTTTTTTTAGGTTTTGGATACAGACTAGAAAGACGTATGTTTTGTACTTAGGCAGAAATCCTATCTACACTTACTGTACCTCATTGAGCTCAATACCTTAGCTGAGATCCCTGCATTGCAGGACTAGACGATCATTGGGTCCCTTCCAACTCTATGATTCTATGATCTCTGCTCTAGTCTATGAGTAGAATATACTGGATTGTACTGAGTGTCTACTGTGTTTAAAAAGTTTGGGAATGGTGGAAGAGTTGGTGTGAAAATAACTCATAGAAAAATTCCATTTTTAATTTTAAAAAAATGTGGAGAGGGAAAGCCTCAGTGAAATCTAGATACCTGTAGCAGATATTTTACATGCACACATCTTTAGATCATGGCCTACACCAGGAATCTAATGTAAAATGAAACTTGTGTCAATGTGCAACCGTGCATGTGCTGTTCAACACTGAGACAAATCATTCTACCTGAGGGGGAAAGGTGGTAGGCATATATCAATGAGAACCACTTGCAGAGCATCATTAACTACTTCAGTTGCTTCCACTGCAGAATCATAGAATTGTAGAGTTGGAAGGAACCACAAGAGTCATCTAGTCCAACCCCTGAAGAGAGAAGCCAGTCTTTAAACCATACTTTTCTCTTCAGCAGTGGAACACTATTGCAGAAAAAATAATAATGAAGCCCTAGCACTGTGAATAATTCTTCACTGTGTATTTGATTTAAATCTCTATGTGACCAAAAATGTGCTTTAACGTATGTTAAATAGCTTGCATATATGTGTGGCATAATATTTTAATATCACTGGTATAATGATAGTTGGCTACTTGGTATTTTGCATCTTCCCCGCCCAGACAAAAAAACCCCCTACAGGCTCTATCTGTTTAGAAAGGAGACCATACTTCCAGAAGTGTGCATTTCATAGCTTTGACACCTCTGAATGACATAAAATCATTGTTTTGTTTGCTTGCTTTTGGCTTGTGAACCGAACAATGTTTATTTCTTGAAATGTACCTGACAGGAAAGGGCAGAACATGAAATGCATGTAGGAGAAATGGTTGAATCTTGAGATTAAATAAAAAACACTCCTCTTAAAATAAAAGTTTTCAGAACTGAAAAGATACTCTCTCATAATACCAGTTACTTCCATTGAAGTGAATGGTGCTATACCACTTGGTATTATTATTACTTGCATTTATAACCTTCCTTTTTTCCAAGCAGCTCAAGGCAGCATGTATTGCTCTTCCCCTGTCCTTTTTATCCTCACAACAGCCCTGTGGGGTAGATCAAGGTGAGAGAGACTTCAGTAGGCTTAAGATGACCCAGTCATATCTGGTCCAGCAATGTTGGGGGTGGGGTGCCATGGCTCCAATGCTTCTGTATTCCGTGAGGTGCCTATCAGGCCTGACAAGCATTATGCTTATGTGAACGAAATGAAACTTTGTTTTTCTTTTTACAAAAAGGCAGACATTGTTGCCACTGATTTTCTGCTATTGTTTACTCTCATCATCTGTTTCTCTCCACTGGCTGTGGTGATGGGGGCTGTTTTTCTGAGTCCCCTCCCCCCCACCCCACAACAACGCCATGGATAGATGAGAAAAATGATGAAGTCGTTGTAGGCCTAATGCTTGAAAATGCAGCTGCCTGGGACGCTGTTTGAAAACTGCTCAGGGGCTCGGCTAGTCTCGATTTGCTGTAATTTCCTTCAATAAATATTTGTTTCCCACTGGCTGTCTACCACAAGTAGAAACAGGATGTTTTAATTTGTGCAACTCAAGGGCTAAGAAAATATTAGGAAGATTGGGTATGTGGACTTTATTTCATGTACGCAACTTATTACTATATTTTGAGATCAGAACAACATTTTCCCCAGGTTACAGTGACTGGGTTGGGTACTTGCTCTGACATCAGATCTGGGGGGCTGTCATATCCTGTCCAAGCATTTTTTGTGTCTTGGGCTGCTGACCAGGGTGTCACTTATATTTGTACAAAAGGTCAATTGAGAAGCTAAGCTTGTGTCTTGTAGCCTGCAGTGGTACAGGAAGAATGCACAGTATTCCCCCTGCTTATATCAATGCACCTAGATACCTTTTTGACTCTTGTGTGTGTCCACAAGCCACTCCAAAAAGAAACCAGAAGTTTCCGCCATCCTTTCCTCCATCCTGTCATGACCACCCGCTGCCTGCCTCTCTTCCCATTTGCTCTTGAAAACGATTCCTTAGAGGGGCAACTCTAAAGTGTCCCCTGACCAGCCACATATTCCCATTCTAGGACCTCCACAATGTGTTTTAGGGAAGCTTCCCTTCAAACCATTGGGGAAGGTCTCCCTCAAACTTCCATCCTTCAAGCTTGCCTCATTAGTGGCCATCACTTCAGCTTGCAGATTTTCAGAATTGCACTCCGAGAGCACTCTTGAACCTTTCACAAAGAGAGGGTTGGCATCTGTACTGACCCAGCTTTCCTTCCTAAAGTCGCTGCTATCTTCCACTTGAAGCAAGAACTTGAGAGAGGAGAAAATAGTTGGCATTCCCTGGACATTTGCAGAACCTTAAAAGTCTACATTGCTCAAACCAAAGAGCTCAGGTGGACTGAATCCCTCTTCATGTCAATCCACCCCCATTTATGCACCATTGTTTGCTGGATTGTGCCCAGTGTGACTTTTTTGTTGTAACATAAGATACTTTCATCAGTGACACTAAACTTATTCATCAGGATAATGGTATTGGGGGTTATTGCGGTTTTTTATTATGTATTTTGTGATTTATATTCTGATTTTTTCCTGTGAACCACCCTGAGACCTGTGTGTATAGGGCAGTATATAAATTCAATAAATAATGTAAAATAAATATACTTAGCATGATTTCGAAAATTTTTTAGAAGAGGGAGTTATAATCTCTTTAGTCTTACAGAAGCTATTTAATAACAATTTGTAGTATACATCAAGAGATGACCTCTTTGTTGTGACACTGCTAAATTGCCACCTGTGTTTAACTTTGTAGTGCTTTTTTGAATAATAGAAACTTTTTTTTTTAAAGCCACTTACCTTGTGCATATCTGGAATAAAATTCCAGACATGTATTTGAATGAGTATCCTTGTTATGTCAGTGTTGAATCCACCCCTGCCCCCAAGCAGGCTGTGTAGATAGGTGGGTTTCTTTCCTTGTTTGACACCTGAGCTTCTCAAAATGCTTCCAGATGTAGCTGATTGGGCCTCTGAATCAGAACTGCTCACTGTTTCACACGGTAGCTCTAAATTCAAGGAAGAGGAAGCACCTCTGTTTCTTTGAGTCCTTCCCTCTTGCAGCACCCAGTTTTGTCTTACTATTGCTATTGAGAATGGTACATAGATACATTTATAGCAGAAGATGGGCAGAAAGCTGCTAGGTGTTTTTTCTAATGGGATTTATTAAAAGTGATACCTAAGAAGGTCTGGGTCTGGTCACTCCCTGGATAGGAGACCACCCGAGTGCTTCATGCGTACTGACTTGAATTACATCATTTAACAAAGATATGCTACAAAAGAAATGAGTGGTACCTGCAGCAAAATGTTGCAGCGTGGCCCGCATAGTTTCAGGATTTTCTGTTTTCCTTTCCACCAAGTTTTCCGAGTCCCACACCATCCACAACAGTGATCCAGTCTTTTGTAACAATGAGGCATATTCAATGCCCATTAAGCTTTTTGGGGGTGGGTGGGTGTGTCCCCCTTTGGGTTCTTTCCCAAAGTTTCTTTGTACTTACACAAATATATGAGCTCCCCCAAGCCTGGTGACGCCTCCCTCTTATGCATAGATGGTGTTGTTTTCACTGCATAAAGAATGACTCTCTGAACATTGAGATCACTATTAGTATGTGTATTATATGATAAATAAGTGTTTGCTGGCTCTGTGGGCCCAAAGGAAGAGAACACAAGCATTGAACTGATACTAAATAGTAGGCAGTCTGTAACACATTTATCCCCAGTGCTTTTTAAATTTCCTATAATCTTCCTGGGGTAAGAATGAGGTTTGGAAACAAATACAATTCTGCTTGTCCCAAATTATGCTGAGACATTCAAGTCACTTTGAGGGTTCATTTTGAGAACCCATTCTCCAGTGTAAGCACAGTAATTGTGCAGCCTTAATTTTGGTTGCATGCAAATACCGGTATGTTTAAAAAAACCCTGAAGTCTCTTTTTAAGAGTCCTGCTTAATGTTTTAGGTTGGGCTAATGCCTCCAGACTCTTCAAGTTCTCTGCATGGTTTGCACTGTTCAGCTTTAAAGGAAATGACACCCCACTCCAAAGAATTTATAACCTAACAAATGGATTAAAATCAGTAGTTGGGGGCCTTTCGGGGGCTAGCCTTGGTTGCATATGGTTTGTTCCCTTGTTCTGATGCTCTAGCTTTGACCTGCAACCCGCAGGTTGAGAATATGTGGATAAGATAGGTGGCATTGCATTCTGAGAATCCCCCAACTTCCCCAAGTGAAACCTGGACATGGGTTCCTCAGTGGTAAGATCAGTAAAACTTGCAAGACCCCATGAAAGATATTGGTTCTCTCAACACTGATCTTTTCCTGTAGTGTGCAGCTACAGAAGGGTGTTGGATGTGTTCTGTGTTGCAATACTAGTTATTACAATTGAAAATACATAGGGTTATATCTGAGTTCTACAAAGAAATTGATGGACCTAAGTTGGTAATGTACACTGAGCAGAACTAAGATTGGGTGCAACACCTGGGATAATAGCCTTTGTGCCTGTAAGTCTGTAGTATCTGGGCAAACGGCCTCTAGGGGTGCAGTTTTCACCGGAATCCTGAACTTCTCTCTCCCCAATATGGGGTCCTGATCTGGATCTGCTGCGTCGTCTAGCGGTTGCTACCTGTAAGGTGGTGTTTTTTTTTGGGGGGGGAGGAAAAAGAGAAAGATAGAGATATGCATTTGTATGTTTCCAGTGTCACGTCAAGTGTGATCCTTGTGTCAGTGGCTGGCGGTACGGTGTAACAAGTTGCTCCATCTTAATGAGTCAAAAATTAAAAGGGTTTTCTGGCTGAAGAAAGCCTGAAAACCAACAGGTTACCTAAAACAAATGTAAAACAGAAGTAATAAAATGTGTGCTGTGATTTGCTAGTGGCAAGTTGTAAATGCAAAGCATCGTCCTCACACCTGCAAAAACAATGAAGGAATTAACAACACGCACGCCTTATTTGTTGTATTTATTTTGCTAAAATGTAAGTCTGCCATACTACAAAGCATAGCTGCTTTGCACAGGTGTTACTTTAATATGTATGATAATGGGAAGGTAGAGGAGTTAACAGATAGTTGTTTAGTTCAAATATCGGTCTACCTCTTTATAACTGAAAATTGAAATCAGCTCCATCTATTAAATGCTAAGAATACAGCTAAATGGTGAGAACTGATTTTGTTGCCTTCTGTGCCTATACAAGTTCTTTCTTTCTATTTTATATTGTATCTAAACCAGAAATTTAAAAGAACTGTATCTGTAACCGTGTAATTAGCTGAGATATTAATGGGCCTTCTTGCTGAGCATGGACTTTTGCTCCTCCTTTCACATGAACAAGCAAGGAAGCAAACCAACCAACCAACCAACCAACCAACCAGGAAGTCTTTCATATCTTCCAGTTTCATCTGGGAAAGTATGGTTAACAGCTTTGGAATAAGCTGAGCTAGTAAGCAAACTTCAACACTTGGTATACATGCAAGCAACAGGTGCATACATGTTTCAGCTTAAATTGAGATGAATTGTCCAAACTCACTATAGTCTTCAGCTATGTTATTAGTGGCAGGCATATACTATTGCAAGATTCATGCTGGAGTTCACATGGGGTTATCTTATTTTATGCTAGCAGTAATATTGCGTGGTAGGTCAGGCCAAGAGAAATTTGCTGGAGGACTCCCAGGTATCACCATGGCTAAGCAAAGATTTGAACCCAGGTGCCCCCAAAGCCCAGCACTTGTTCTGCTATGCTACACTGGTGTCATTCTTTCCTGATTAAGATTTTTTAAAAGAGAAATGTGAGATTATTATTGCAAGCTTACATAATAAGATATCAGATCCAATTAGTGATATCCACATCATAGTTTAAGACACTTGTGGCCTTAAATTCCTCTGCAGACTGCTTGGGCATTTAAATTCTGTTTTTTTCAGGCTTGCCTAGACAGAGATCTAATTTTTCCAATGTAGTATTACTGCACTAAGACTTCTTTGTATTTTTGAGCCTTGCGTTCAAAAACTTGTTGGGATCTTGCAAGGAGTTGCCAACATTGACCTCATCATGCATCCTAAATAACAGTGTGTTTGCCAAGCGTTGTGGAAAAAAATGTCGCTGCCAGCAATATTTTGGTCTTATCGCCACTTTCAGTTTTTTCTGTGTTTTAGGTGTTCTACTAAATCTTTGGTGTTCCTGTCAGTTAGGAATTAAAGGGTACAATAAGGTTTAAGAGATTCTTGGTAAAACCTTCCCCATTTATAAAGTAATCAGAGGGTATACACAGGATGGCCTTTGAAAGATTGTGACTTCTAGACTTTTGAATAAGTGGGCAGAATTATTTTTAAAAGTGTAGGTTGTGCCAAGTCTGAAGCCAATATTTGCCCTTACCTATTCCTTCTTATTGAGCAGGCACTGAGGAAGTGAAGCAATATGTATGAATGGGATGCACTAATTTCCAAAAAGTCTGAAATAAGAGCATTGGAAACTATAGCTTGACCTTCAAGAACACTTTCCATTTTCATTCCTTGCCCCCGACTCCTTGAATGCCCTCTGTATCTGTAACAAAACCTCTTTAGATTGCAGGAAGTTCTAGGGTCATTTCTAAGGTGTGGTCTCCCAGTACATGTGGGATTTTAGCCAGGCTTGTTGGACTCACCATTGACCTACATGACTGACAGGGTAAACCATGTGTTCGAAAACCTATCTGATTGTGTTTTGCATGTGCAGTGACTTTTAAGAAAGTTACTCTGTCACGATGTTCTAATTGAATGATCGTCTGATAAATTTCCAGAGAACCTGGAAAACTAGTCTGAAAGTTGTTGTTGTTTTTTTAAGAGGAGGAAAATATTTAAAGAGGAGCTTTTGTTATTTGAATTAAAAAGTGTTACATGACAGCCAGGACAAAAATAATGCATAACGAAGCTGGATTGTATGGATGGTAAATTCAGCTTCTGTACCAGCTATTATCTTAAAGATGTGTGCTACTCAATTCATTGTAAAAATGCTAGCGACATTTGTTTTTGGGATGCAAAGTAGATGGGAAAAGCATTTGCTATGGAGCAGTTTTATTGCCACTATTCAACAAAGGGCAAAGACCAATAAGAACAGTTCTGTAGAAAAGCTTTGCTTCTGGTTTAAGAGTTAAAAGGGCAAAATATTGATGTTTCCCTTATTCTGAACGATTTCCACAGCTTAAAAACTCCTGGAAAGAGAAAAAGCATAAAACTGACATTTAAAGAAGTAAGATGATTTACACTATGTCCAAAACTTTGGGTTAGGAAACAGTTTTAATTTTTTTTTTTAAAGTAACTTGTCTGTTAAAAAGTGTTTTCCTTTTGATGCTGTTTCCCAGTTGGATAGACTCCTTCAGCATTTCTAGGTTAAAAATATTTGCATTTTTGGTTTTGTTTTAATAAGGATCTGTAGAGAAGCTTTTTTGTTCTTTGTAGCTAGCTGGTTTTTTATATCGATCAGAATGCTTTCACATTTGATTCTGATCTCAGACCTACACGAATAGAAGCAGCGATGTTGAGAGAAAATGACAGGCTACAAAATGTAGCCAATTTTCTTTCTTTTAAATGAGTCCTAATCTTCTCTTACACTGTGCTCCTGGGAAATGCACATTTGACGAAAATGATTTTTAAAGGGAATTTTGGTTTTTTATTTTTATTTTTTTAAAAGATAGCAAATGAGTAATATAGAGAGGGGGGGTTATTTTATCTGTGACTGTCTTTTCCATTGGTTTGCAGCTGGTGAGTTGGGTTGCAGCCCCACCTAAGTGGGTCACTATACAGTTGTATGTTATATACAGTTATATGGTTTTAAAAAAGAAAGAAAGGAAAGAAATGGGCCCCCAAATCAATGTTAGGGCTAAAGGTGGGTTGTGGGTCTGAAAAGATTGAAAATCACTTGTCAGGCAAGTGTTGATTTCATTGATTCATGAGCATTCATGTGTGAACTTGCCCTCAGAGGGCTGACCACTTAAAGCAGAGCTTTCCAAACAGTGTGTCGCGACATGTTAGAGTGTCGGCTGCAATGTGTCGGTGTGTATCGCACAAATGCTCCCCACGCTCCTCCTGGGGCTAGAAAGGTGTTCGTTTTAACCTCTGGTTTGCTAGTAAACCTGAATTACTGTGTTGCGAAATGATTCAAAACTGAATTACAGTGTCGTGAAATGATGCGTGTCTTAAAAGTGTGTCACCAACATGAAAAGTTTGTAAAGCTCTGACTTAAAGAGTATTTTCATGTCACATAATGGACTTGAATGTATGAGGACATATTAGGCCACCCCTTAGTTTAACCCCTTAATCCTCATCTTTCCCTACATGAACCATGCAAATGTAACTTCAGGGTCACACATTTTCCCCCTGCGTACACATTTCTGTGGTCTGACACTGTAACAACAATAACAACAACTTGTTAGTCGCTTGTCACCCAAAGATTTCCAAGCAATTTACAGCAAAGAAAAATATACAATATATAATAACAGAGGAGAAAGGGGGAGGATTCATAGAATACATTAATATTTCAAAAAAAAAATAATATCAGTGGAAAAACAACAACAAAACATACCAGCCATATAAATAGATGGTAAAGTCCTTTGTCCTGCTTTGTAAAATCCTGTGTAAGCTAATGATGCTATAGAAATAAAACCAAAGAAGAAGGTTATATTCAAAAATATTTAATTGTATCGTATTTTTATAAAGGTCATTCATATTTTTGTACAGGTCACTTGAAAGTGTTGTGATTTGAAACAATGGATGAGCAATCTCAAGGCATGCCAGGCCCTCCTGTTCCTCAATTTCAGCCACAGGTAGGACATTGCATTAGTTGCTCAGACTAGGTAGGAAGGGGTACATTAATGCAGAATTTAAAAGCCCAGAGAACTTACTCTGACTTACATTTTGCCAATGTTATTCTGTTCATTTCCATTACATACTGTAGCCCTAGAATGGTGCTATGGATTTTTTTCCTTTCCATTTTTTTTTTACTGTTGCAACTTGGATTCCAGTTTGTTTGTTTTTTGTTTGTAACTGTATACTACGTTTTAGGTGAATCACGAATCAGTTCTTATAGAAACATTAACGCAATAAGCATTGGCTAGCTTCAACAACAATACAAAAAACCTTTTTCAGAACTACATTTCTCTTCTTTACCCTGAAGGTAAGCTGGATTTTGAAAAGCCCTGTGGTGGCTGTTGTTGAGGGAGGACCAATTTATCTCAGACAGAAGTCATGAAGCTAGAGCTCCTCTCTGTGATGCTCTATCTTATCCCCTCAGGGCAATATGGTTCTTGGGTAACCCTTTGGCGGTGACTGAGATTGGTAGAGAGGCCACCAGTAGGAGCTTTAGGAGTTAGTTGGTGGACAGCTCTGTAAGAACGTCCCTTAAAATTTGAAGCGCAGATGTGCCAGTACAACTCAAATTTCTGTATCATATAATCTTTTTGTGTATCTCCATGGGAATGCTAATATCAAATAGTGACCTGAGAGAGAATGCAGTTTGCTAAATCATAATTGCGTCAGTGCAAATTATGTATTCAGAAGTAAACGAAGAAACAGTAGCAGAACAAAGTTTCTTCTTGGATTTCGAAAAGCATACCAAGAATGAGTTTGTGTAACCCTGTTTTTCAGCGGAGTGTCGGGACAGCAGCGAAAAACAGTCTAATTAAAAGGATGAAATGTTTTTCTGATACATAACAAGTTTTAAGTTACAAACGGGGAGTGGGAAAGTTGTTAACATTCACAGATTTCAGCACAGCTGTTGCTTTGGAATTTGAGCCTATTTACACCTCAGGTGGTAGTCATGTTCAGCTGCTATATACCAGTGGTTTGTCGCCCATACACTAAAAAGTGTGATGGGGAGATGTATGTGTTCAAAGATGATGTGCCCTTATTTTTGGCCAGTCATGACTGTCTGATGTACGTCCACACACTGTGTTTGTATGTGCACATCTTCACTTTGAGGATACCAAAATACCAGCTGAAGGTACTGTCTTAACCAGGATTTCTAAACACCCTTGTTTCTTGGTCTGGTTACAAGGGAACCCACCCAGGCTAGCATTAACCATAATTCACATTGGTGTAGGTGTCCAATCCTGAAATAATTTGAACACTGAAATTAATAGCTTTGTGAGTAGGTGATTTCTTTTAGTTTTGAACTGTTTTAGAAGTTTTAATTGCATTATTTTTTGCATTGACATGTTGCTGCCCTGGGCTCCTTTGATGGAAGGTGAGGGATATATGTTTTATAAACAACGAAATAAAATAAATAAATAATCCAAAGCATGTTCCTGTGACTGCCTTCTGATCTGCAGACTGTGGTTTGCAGGGAGCCAGCACTGGGTCTGCCCAGAACATGGGAGAGAATGGTTAGGGCCTCGATAATCTAGCTCAATAGATGGATTGTGTTATGCCAAAAGCAACACCCCAGCTGAGATGTAGAAGTTGTTGCCACTCCTTTTCTTTTTAATGTGCTGGTCTAAGATGCAGTGTGATCTTTACCAAAATGTATGTAATATGTTCTCTGACCAACTGATGCTCCCATTATGCATGAGTTTATTGCTTTCCCAAATTGCATAGTGGCTGGGAGGGAGGCCCGGGTGATAGTTGGGAGATGTGCAGCTATGTTCCTTCTCATGTCAGGTCTCCACGTCTAAATTGTATGACAAGACAAGGGAGCAGATGAGACAAGCTGTCAGTCAGCCACACTGCCCTTTGAAGAAAGGCCATTGGGGCTGGGGAGGCAGGGGGGGAGGTGCTGCAAATGGGCTGTGAAGTTTACATACACTGCCCACTGTTAAACAGATTACCTCTAATGAAGTGTCTAATGCTCAGGCCATATCAGTCTAATCCTCGGTGGCAGTTCATCCCTCAACTGCCAAAAAAACACCGCCCTCTGGCCCGCTCTCGCCACTCTGGCCGCCAAACACAGGGAGGTGCCCAGTCTTAATAAAGCCAGACAGTGTGTGATCTGACATGCAAATGTAGGTCATTGCATATGTAAATGTGTGATTACAAACCTGCATGCCAAAACACATTAGTGAGACTTTGCTCTCAGCATGCGGTTGTCACACTGCCTTAGTAGTTCACGCTAATGTTTGTCAAGTTACTGTGCAGACAGAGGATGCAATTCCCAATTCAAATTTTGAAATATATGCTGGTTAAACAACCACAAAACCCCGTAGCTTAATGAAGCCACTTCCTGGTTCTCTGCAACGTGAACATTTGAATAATAAGAGAGAACTCCACCAAGTTTCTCTGTTTTTACTCTAAATGCTGCAGATAACCTCATTAAATCTGCATAGGCTTCACTTTGAATATACATAGCTGAATTGCTGCAATACCATCACTATCGAAGTAACAACGTATTTGGATGTAGGTGCTTCTAAGGAACAATAATTTATTTTTGATTGTGTAACTGAGCACCGGGGAGGCAAAAGCCCTAGAATCATTTCTAACACCCGCTGCAGTTCAAAGAAGACTAATTGAGTACTTACAGCATTTAGAATTGCTGCTGTTTTTGCTTTTAAATTGAAATGCAAGGGCACAAAATGACAAAATTGTCGCCGTCCTTCATTTCGTTACTGTTTTTGTTTGGATGCTGCATGTCACAAGGGTATGCAAAACTTTGAAATATAAAATGCTTGGGATACAGAACAGAGAACAACCTGGAGTATCACTGACTCTCAGTTTTCTGTCTTATAGTCTTTGCTGTCTCCTCCAAAAACAGGAGAAGCCAGTTACAAGTATATATTCTACATCAAATGGAGCATATCCAGCTTCAGAATACAAACAGTTAAATATAATCAAGAACTGTGGATCTTAGAACTCTGCATTTCTGCATCAATTTCCAGATCTCTAAAGCAATCTATTAACGGTTGCTCAGTTTCCATCTCTCAGTAGTAGATAAAGCGTTGGTCACAGATAACATTGCAGGATGCATTTGTGCATGCCTTCAATGCAGACAGAACTTGCTCTGATTCCAGGCCAGTACTAATCCATCTTCTTCAGCTACAATTTTCAGAAGTAATTTGGCCTGGGTTTCCCATCCTTTTCTCCTTATCTGTACTGGATCTAGGAAGTTTTCTCATACCTCTTGGATAGAATATCCACTTACGCCTAGGAACTATGTAGACAATGTTAAATTGGCTGACACTCAGAAGCCCATACGTGATCATGTTTCTCTTGAAAATCCACAACTATACATGTATATTTTAACAATATGAGGACCAGACCTGAATCCTTAAAAGGAATACGATATCAGGTGAAATGGGAAGAAACAGTGTTATTGATCACAACTTATCACCCTAGTCTGACTTGTCAGAGGACTTGTCTACAGTAGGGGGAGGACTGTAGGTCTAAGTGCCATTGACAGGAACTCTTGTCTGCAATCCTATGCCCACTTACCTGGAGATAGGCCCCACTGAACTCACTGGGATGTATATCGAAGTAAGCATGTATAGGGTTGGATGTAATTTTCATTTATTTTTGTCAATTGCATTTGTGTGTAAATATTAATATTCATTTATATTCCTTTTTACAAAAAGTACACAAGGTACCTTTACATAAAACCTAATTAGAACGTGACCCAGAAAGTAAACAATAGAAACAACAGTTTAATATGAAGGCAGATAAAACCATGATTTTAAAAGCCCCACAAATAAAACTGTCCTCAGTCCTCACCTGAAAACAGACTGTGTGGGAACAGTATCGATCTCTCTTGACAGACTATAACAAATTCTAGGTACCAGAGCTGAAAAAGCCTTCTTCTGAGTACCTATCTGGTGCACCTACCTAATCTTGAAGGTATTGGTTAGGAACATTTTGGGAGGATTGGAACCTAAAACCATTTAAGGGTTTGAAGTTCAAAGTCAGGACCTTGGGTTGAGTCTAGAAGAAAACTGCCAACCAGTGACAGTGCAGTATTGACACACAGACACTTGGTGATGTGGTGCAGCTAGGAAAGGGTTAGTTCTCCTTTTTTTTAAACCCAGTAACTTAGAATCCATTCCAAACTGGATGCATACTGACTTTCCAGGGTTAGGAACCTAGGCAGTTCCAAAGCAAACATTAGGAAACTCAGAACAAATACACCCATATAGTTTTTCGAACACTGTGGCTGAGTACTGCTTATTTCTGCCAGTGCACACATACTTGCCTTTTTAAAGCCTCTATACTTGGTGCAGCCAATCTCACATTCATGTTCTTAAAGCTAATGGTATAAGCAACTGGCTGTTGGGAGGGGGGAAACTATGATTGCACATACTCTTCCAGTATGTAAAGTATACCTTATGTTTTCTTGTATCCTTGACTGCAGAAAGCCTTACGACCTGACATGGGCTACAATACTTTAGCAAACTTCCGAATAGAAAAGAAGATTGGCCGTGGACAGTTTAGTGAAGTTTACAGAGCCACGTGTTTGTTGGACGGTGTGCCAGTAGCTTTAAAAAAAGTGCAGGTAAGGATGTCTTGAGCAATGCAATGAGAAACTTGGCTACTGCTTTTGGTAAGGCTGCTTAATGTTGTTTTATATATGTCAATAGGTGACCATTATTTTAGAACCTTTGTGGGGGGTTTTACTTTATTTTTGCATTTTCCATTTCACAAACCGTAACAACAACAAAAAACAAAATACAGACATCATATCCCCTTTGACTTCTCTGCCCCCCTTTTGTGAATCCTTATGTTTTCATTTTCATTCTGCCTCTTATCACTAAGTCCACTGCTGATTCTAAAACAATTGGAGTTAGCATTGTTTTAGAACCTTTGATAAATTCTAAATTGCTGAAATACCGTTTTATGAAACAAATAATCACAATTGTTTATTTATATACTACTTTTCCATAGTAAACTATGGTCAAAGCAGATCACAACATCAAAACGATTACATAATTCACAAGTCATAACAAAATATAAATAATCACATAAGAAATTGGCTACTCTCATATTAATAAAAGTACAATAAAATTGTACAATCCACTGATAACTCTTAATAAGATCTAGCAATAAAAATACAAGAACGTAACTTACGCACCTGCAAAACTAATTTTTGACCCCCAGCAACAGCAACAACAACCCCCACTCTGATGCTCTCTAGGTAGCAGCAACTTTCATAGCTGGAGTCATTCTGCATCCTGTGCTCTCAGGCCAGGTGAAGGTGGTCCAAACTGAGAGCAGGGACCAGTTCACACAGGACTTTTATCCACCATCCACTACCCAGAGATCTACCCAGGCAGCAAAGTCTCTCACTTCCAGAGGTTGTCTCAGCAGAGTGGGCTTCCGCTTTCTCATGTGCCCTTCTTGGACAATCAAAGCCACAGCATTTATGATGTCAGCAAATCAGGAGTCACGTGTATTTTTTACCCCAACAGCATGAACCTGTCCCTCCTGAACCAGGGCCTAGCAGCCTCCGCTTGCTCCCAAGTGCTGCCTTTGGCTGATGGTACCTGTACCTCCCATTCATCAGCCACAACTTTTGTGGCAGTTTTTGCCTTGAAGAAGCCTAGCATCAGCATGTGGCACCTGCAGGCACTTGTGGTATCAGGATTCTTTCAGGGCTTATAGCTGCTCTGACACCTGTCCTGAGGCTGCTGAGGCACCATTTAAATTATCCACAATGGCCCCGGGGTCACTCCAGGGCATTGTGGGAAATATAAATGTTGACTCTAGGCCGCCTAGCATGGATTGCTGCACTGCGGCTGCTGTCTTCACCAGATATCCTTCAAAGATATCCTTCGAAACCTGCAGTGTAGGAGGCTATGATGCTATGCAATGGGTAAATGGAAGAAAGATCTAACATTTTTGTAATAGACATAGGATTCAAAATATTTTGGCTCTCTGATTATTGTGCAATGAACTTTAGACATCAAAAAATGTTTCAGATTTGAGCCTTAAAAAAATAGGATGACAAGGCTGGCTGTACTGCTTCTGCCACTGCCACCTAAGGATTTCTGAATGCTTTTCTAACCCTGAATACAATAGCACCACCTCTGTCTTCTTCATGTAGCATTGTGAAGCCGTAAGTTTAAGGTGCCAGGTTTTAAGGGCTGTGCATGTGTTCACTGCCTCTTAACTGCAATCTCTGTGTGCCGTTTTTAAAAGAATGAGCTTCATTCCAGAGCAGAAGATTTTGAACTGCTAGCTTGTATTAGCGAAATGCATTAAAAAGAAGTACAAATGTTAAAGAGATGCATTCAAAAGAGATGTTCAACGTTTTTTTTAAAGTAAAGCCAGTCCATTGACTCTAGTCAGAAACCCTACTGTGCCAAATGTTCCAAGGCCATTATAAAATAACAGGCTCTTCTTTGCAGAGTATTATCTATGCACAGTCTACAGTATGGGACCTTCTTGAACAGATTTCCCCGGTCTGATTCCCCCCAGATGGTTAGAACTGCAATCCCCACTGTTGGCCATGCTAGCTGTGGTTGATGTAAGTTGTAATGCAGGACACCTGAAGTTTAGTAGGTTGGGCAAGGCTGTTCTAGGGCAATAAGACACTCTAGTTTCTTCACTTGAATGGAAGACATTGACCTTATGTGAGCATAAGAAGGTCTAGCAAGCCCCTTTCTGCACTCTCCAGACTTCCTGTGAGTGCAGCAATGAAGGGGTTCTCTCTTGTCTGTGTTGTTGCAAGGTCTCCTTGCAAGGTTTTCCTTGTTAGATTGGATTGTTTTTCTTGATGTTAAAGTGTTGCAAGTATTGCTTCATTTTTTCTGCGGGTTATTTCTCTCTCCAAGTCCTATGCACTGTGTTACAATGAGTAACTTTTGAAAAGTGCCTTCACAACAGTGGAAAATCCCGACTCGTATCTATTAGTGAGTCATTTCCTAGCCCTTCTGCTGTCCTGTGCAAATCCACCCTGTTATAAGGCACCCAGGGCTAGCTTGTGATGCTCGCTCCCACACTGTCGTGTATCTTAATGAAATTTGGGTGGAGTGGCTCTTGCACCCCATCCTAAATACTTTACAGGGCCAATTATGATTAGGATTAAATGCTGTCTTTTATTTAACAACGACATTTCAAAATTTACATTGCATTATATTACTTGCTAGCATGCATTCTGCCTGGAAGTCTGTGGGGCATTAAAGTAATTCGGATTCCTAAACTTTTTTTGGCCATGTTAATGTTTCAAAGCGTCCATCTTTTAAAAAGTTACCTAGCAGAATATAAGCTCTTTTATTATATGGAAATGCCAGAGGGTGCGAGGGTCAGCAGAGAAGGAAGCAGGATAGTGTTAAATTGCAGCATAAATGTCAAAAGAAGTGTATCTAAATGAAGACTGTAGTTTGTGTGTGTGTTTGTTACTGTACTATTTTTAAACTTGAGAATTTAATAGGTTTTTGAATTGCCCAGCAACAGTAACTATTTTGTTGTTGTTGTTATTTTAAGAATGCATGCAATTATGGAACTTCTGGCTAGCCTGGTCTACATGGGAGTTAGGGTGAAATGTTTTGCTAGAATTCTTTCCAAAAGCTCCATTGCATTTTGTGCCCTAAGTAGTTCCATGCAATTCCCCTTTCATTTCAACTCTTAATACCTTGTGTTAGAAGATCATAAAAGGATTCTTTTTATCTGGCACATGGATTAATTATTCATTGTGCGTTGTCAGCGAATTGCTTCTTCAGGATTAAATTAGAACTAATTAATCTTAAGGAAGAAAGTTCTATTTTATGCTATAAAAAAAAACTATGGCCGTTTTACTTTCCTGGTTGGTAATCATTTTATTGCTTTTGCATTTGTAGGGAATTCTATTTGTTTGTTTTGCCAAAGCTCTGCAGGTTGTGGTTTATTAAATACGCTATATTGAAAACATTTAGTTCTACGATTCAAAAGAGACTACTTTTTCAAAGATCGGAGTGCTGTTCATACATTCTGAATAAAAAAGTCTATTTGCTCTCTGAGATCAAACACCAATGGTCTTAAGAGCAGTATTACATTTTGCAGGGAAAAAAGCTTGTAGCTGGAGTGTTTCAAAAGAAGCATCCTTTTGAATTAACTGACTTATTTTATAGACTTCAAAAGTCTAGTTGTTGTACTGAGAGAAATAAATGCCGAATAAATTCAGAAATGAGAATTTAATGTGGGGAGACTTTCTTTTTTAAGAGGGCTAGTCCATCTTTCTGCTTGCTTCTTCATCTTAATCCCATTACTGCTCCCAGCTTTAGCACCACCTCTAAGGATCATCGCCCCACCTGCAACATGTAAACTGCCACCTGACCTCCTTTAATATATCTCTTCCATCTTTAGCCTATTGCCACAATTTCTTCACATTTTCCAGATAGAAAGCTGTGCTGCGTTTGCCAATTAACTGCTGGTGCAGTAGATAGATGCACATGAATTCAATGGATTAGGTCTGACTTGATGGCTGGCTGTGTAATGAGCAAGTCCCAAAATTGGAAGATGTGTCTGGGTTCCTTGGATGTGCTAGACTAGAGCATGGCTGGGAAACCTGTGGCCCTCCAGATGTTTCTGGACTACAGCTCCCTTCAGCCCTAGAGAACATGACCAGTAATGACTGGCAAACATGTTCCTGGTTTCAGAAAGATCTTTTGTTTCTCTTTTTATAAGTTCTATGTGTAGCAGCGGGGTATGTGGGGAGGATTTGGGAAGCTCTGAAAGCCTTCTTTGCATTGGGCTGTAGCTCCTAAGAGTCTTCTTTGGTGCCAGTGTTGATGTCATTTTGGTGCTGAATGAAGAGCAGGATTTTTAGCTTTTTAAACATTTTACAAAGTTAAGACCATGTTTAGCTTTACAGTCTACAAAAGATTTAAATATTCCAATCCAGAAAACTGCACTTGTAATTCAGATTCCCTACATTCTGCAAACTAATAGGTAATCTCCTCCATGCCTCTTACCTAAATGGATACCAACCCTTTTCCAGTCTAACAACATGTCCCCGTTCCTGAGGCTTTACCCTGGTCTCACACTGAAAATACTTCTTTTGTGCAAATTAATTCATTCCTCTGTATAAGCTAGGCTTCCTCAACCTCAGCCCTCAGCCCAGATGTTTTTGGCCTACAACTCCCATGATTCCTAGCTAGCAGGACCAGTGGTCAGGGATGATGGGAATTGTAGTCTCAAAATATCTGGAGGGTCAAGGTTGAGGGAGCCTTGTATAAGCCTTCCTCTTTTGTGAGGAATGTCTTTGTCTGTTTTTCTATCCAGGAAAAACACTAAATTTCCCTCCCTAAATCATATTTTTTTAAAAAATGAAAATAAATGAAACACACTTTTTAAAAAGTCCCATGTAGCTGTGGAAGATTTCTGAAACCCTTTCACTCCAAGTTTTTTTAAAATGAACCTTTTGGGGTTCTAACACTTTGTAGTTAGAGTGGGAAATTGATTTCAAGGTTCTTTTAGAAGTATTTGTCGGTAAGCTTTAAGCATTGTGTAGTATATGCAAGTACATGGACTTCTGAACAGAACAGTAAGATTGCCTTGATTTTTTGTTAGGTGTTTTCAAATCATTTAACAGTTGTTTTCAGCTATTAAAATGACAAAGATTGGGTATTAGCTTAGTCATTACAAATGCCCTTGAAATGATTTAGTCTTAGAGTTTTGTTGGATGCAGAAGCTATTATATTTGCAGTTTTTCCCCTGCAATGTACAGGTACCAAAAGAAATGTTAAACTTGTAATTCATCAGCGTTCATATATTGGTAACACGTCTTGAGAAATGTAAAATGTAAAACATCCTTGTTGTTAGTACATGGCTATTTGGTCATGTCTGGATGATTATATATCAGCTTAATCAACTGAGATATGAACGAGCCTTGTACCTTGCACATAGCCTTTTGGCTTCTTCCTTTGGGTGAGTAAGCAAACAAGCCAGGAAATATTCAGTTAACTATTGTTAACCTTACTTTCCCAAATTGTCTATAATAGAAAATGAATTTGAAACATGTCAGGATGTGAAACCATGGTTTGAATCTGGCCGATATCCTGGGATTGTTCCAAAGCCATTAACCATGGTTTCCCAATTTGGATGCAATGGGAAATTGTAGGTAACCAAATATTTCCTGCCTTGTTTTAGTCATGTGAAAGAAGGAGTGATGTGGCTGCATGTGGACTGCAAAGAGGTTTGTTCATATGTTATCTTATTAAGTCATGATATGTATGTCTGCAGCTTTGGGGAAACATTAAGTGTGCATGCTAAGTGGAATATACAGTGGTACTTCGGAATACATACGCTTCAGGTTACAGGCACTTCAGGTTACAGACTCCGCTAACCCAGAAATATTACCTCAGGTTAAGAACTTTGCTTCAGGATGAGAACAGAAGTTGTGCAGCGGTGGTGCAGCGGCAGCGGGAGGCCCCTATTAGCTAAAGTGGTGCTTCAGGTTAAGAACAGTTTCAGGTTAAGAACAGACCTCAAGAACGAATTAAGTTCTTAAACCGAGGTACCACTGTTTGTTTTAAGGGTACTAATGATTACAAAACCTCTTGTGGAAGAAAAAATCAGGTATTGAGTAGTACAACACCCAGTTTAAGGCTATTTAATGTCACCACCCCACCAATATTATTGTCTTCCTTTGAGGGAAAAGTAAATTGTTCTGTATAAATAAACAACGAATATCTTCCATTAGCATGGAAGTTCCTTTGCTTCTAGTTGTTGATTAGCCAACCAGAATGGATGTATTCGTCATAAATTTGCTAGGCTGCGATAGTTGGGGATTGTTCAGGGGAAATGGGGAACCCGACCTTATTAATACTGTGTTAATGGGCTCTTCCATAGTAAAACACAAACAAAGACCAACTCTTAAATAGTACTCTGGGCTTCTGGAATTCTCCCTAAGGCAATCAATTTAATCAGTACCAGGTGCTGTGTATTGCTTGGACAAACTTGAAAGAATGTCCTTTATAAAATAACTTCTTATTCCACCCCCCCTCCCACTATGTGATCATTTTAGTACTGTTCCTTCTCCTGCACTTAAGACTATATAACCATTTCTTACTGGGGAAAGATTTGGCAAAGATCATGTCCATCACAAAACTTAAATGTAACAAGAAAAAATGATCGCAAGAGAAGCATGGACTTGACTTTGATATGGATCAGTCGCACATAGTATCTTTAGGCCACAGGGACATAATTTCAGATTCTCTTGAAAAAATGTATGTAAGCTGTGGTAAACAGCATCCCTTGATGACTCTGTTTTGGGGTAATTTTCAGTTTTCTGCTTTATAGTAGCAACCCCCCCATTTTAGATATCAAATTGTTTTATGTACCCTATGGGAACATAGTTGCTCACTTTGCTAATGGTGTGTTGTTCAAAACATTAAATTTGGCATAGTGTAGTTACAGTTCAGTGAAACTTTTATTTGTGTAGTACAGCTTGTCCACACACAGAGAGGGGGGGATTTTCACTTTCCCCCCTGAAACAGCAACTCCACTCCTCTGTATTGAAAACTTCTTTTGAATCCCCTATGAACTTATAGGGACCCCTGACCATTAAGTCCAGTCGTGAATGACTCTGGGGTTGCGGCGCTCATCTCGTTTTACTGGCTGAGGGAGCCGATGTTTGTCCACAGACAGTTTTTCCGGGTCATGTGGCCAGCATGACTAAGCCGCTTCTGGCGAACTTAAAATGAACTACTGGTATATTATGTAACTTGAGAGGAGAGAGGAGAGGACCCTGCGAGTGCTAGCCATGAGTAGCAGTCTGAGACAGGACCCAGAAGCTGTTGGACAAGTTAAAAGTCAGGACTGAAGAGCAAGTCTAGAAGAGCACAAATGAAGAGCAAGCATACAGGAACATGCCAGAGCTTAGGAAGACCATGTTGCTCAATCAAGGCTCAGCAGGAACAGGAAATCCTGTTTGTTCGTTCCTGCCCAGAAAGATCCAATGGCCTACCTCGGAGGCTGGAGTCATTCTACCGTGTGTAATTTAGTGGTTCACCACATAGATGAGTGTCACACAGATCCAGCAGCTCCTGACAATAATTGTTGATGTGGTGGTAGTGGTTGTTAATTAAATTTGTATACCACCCTTCATGTGAAGATCTCAGAGCATAAAACCCTTGTAGTTCGCGGAACAACTGCATTGGGTTGACAGAAATGCCTTCAGCACACCTCCTTTCCATCACCCTAGGCAACTAGAGTAATGCATAAAACTATTTCATAATATGGTAGCATGCTTGTGCAAAGTGTGGCTCTCTGTTACCAACCAGCAGTTGTGTGCAGAGCTATTTTATCACAAGAGTGCAGTATCTATTAGTGCAATGCAAGCTTCTAACCCAATAATGACCTCCTCAGTAATCTTGTGAATTAGCCAATAACCCAGTAAAACAAGCGCTCGGCTGCTTAAATACTTTCAGCTGGACAAATCATTATATGTGTCGTCCAAATAATTTCTGCTGTTTCTCTAACAAGGCTCTTATGAACTTCAGAAGCATTGCCATAGCTTTTGAGGTGGGAGACTTAAGTTACAAATGTTGATACAAAGGATACTTTGCTGTCATTCTTACATAAAATCTAGGATGCAATATGCGCAACATAAGATCTAGGTGTTAAAACAAAGAACTGTAAGATGACAATCGGTGAGTCAGTATTTCTGAAATATTGTAAAATATTGTATATTAATGCTGCACATTTTAAGGTAAATTTCCATAGCTGTCCGGTTTTACTTAGTCAACTTGCTTAATTTTTTAGGCTGTACTCCTAGACATACTCCTGCCAACCTAGCAGTTTGAAAGCACGTCAAAGTGCAAGTAGATAAATAGGTACTGCTCTGGCGGGAAGGTAAACGGCATTTCCGTGCGCTGCTCTGGTTTGCCAGAAGCGGCTTAGTCATGCTGGCCACATGACCTGGAGCTCCCTCAGCCAATAAAGTGAGATGAGCGCTGCAACCCCAGAGTCGGTCACGACTGGACCTAATGGTCAGGGTTCCCTTTACCTTTGTTGGAAACAGTGGGGCTGACTTTTGAGAATTTCAATGTTAGTTAACCTACTATTTATGTGTTTTTCTCCCTTATATAGGACCTTTCTTCCTAATTTATTCCTGGGTTTGGGATCAAACTATACATTTCACTTCAGGGTTTTTTTTATTAGAATAATTGAGACCTGGCATGTCTCTTTTTAACAAAAAGCAATTGGAGGTGTCGTTTGGGATCCTGGTGCAGGGTTGAGGTAACCCATGCCATTTTCCTGCAAAAAAATAAAAGTCCCTCGTGGGTGCTGTTTTCCGCTAATAGATGCTTCTGTTTCTGAGTTTAACATTGGGGACGTTTAGACGTTCTTGCTTACCACTCAACCTGACCACAGTGTCCAGGAAGGGAAGGGTCTACAATAACGTAACTTGTCCCCTTCAGTGTGATACAGCAGGGATCAGATGTTGGTGTCTCACCACGATGAGTGGTGGGGACAGGGCAAATAGGAAACTGAAGTACCTGGTGGGTTGAGGTTTTTGTCTGGTAAGTTTAAAAAAAAACATGAACATGCCTGCTGTGTTTTCCCAAAGGCAATCAGATTCTTGGAAGCTAATCACACGCGCCAAGTCTTGGGATTTTAATGCCAAGGTGATCTAAGCAAGAGAGTGTGTTTTTCATTCTGGCTCTGAGACTTATAGCAGCTGAGGGCTGCAACATTTCTCTTTTGCCAGGCATGTTCTAAACCCCAAGTCGTAAACTTTTGCTTCTGTGTTTTCCATCAACACCAGCTTGCTTTTCAATATTTAGTCAAAACTGACTATACAGTGCTAGACCTTCCTTCCCCACTCTATTAGTCAGATGCTATTTTTTTTCGTCATAACATTCCATTCATGTGACTTATCTTGCTATCGTTCTGCTTTGCCACTCAGTCTCCTTCCTGAATCATAACTTGCAGCACAGAGAGTTTGCTTTCTATCATCTCAGCATTTGCAATGCACAGAGGTGTGAGAATCCTGGGGTGTGTTCCTGCTAAAGTTCGTCTTTCCGCTTCTCTTAGCAATTTGGCTGGTTAAAATATATTTGTCCTGTGAGATTTATGCAGCATCCTGATTCCTTGGTTAACATCTGTTGCCAAAGCTGTTTGTTTTTGCTTTCCCTGGCCATGTGCCGTGTGTATTCAACATAGTTAGGGCATTTTTTTTGGACGACAAAATGGGGACAACTAAAATTACCTTGCTTCTGTAGGAGAACTTCCCCAAACAAGCACAGATTTTGGAAGAAAGTCATAATGGGAAAATGATTGACAGGACCACTGTCCTTGCTACCTTAATTCTAGTGAGGGCTTCTAAGTGATGATGAAAAAGTGCATTGCTGGTTGGGGGTTGCAAAGCTTCTTGGTGCTCTTGTTTTATACTTCAGAGACAGCCTTTCATTTGCTTGTTTATTTGCTTTCACAATATGTGCACACTTCAAGTTACAGCAAAAAAGCACACCTGCAATTTTCAATCCACATGTCACCATGTATCTGATGACACCCATCAACAACACTGGAAAACCAGGCAGAATAAACGCTGCTTTGTTTGCCAGGAAGACCCACTGAACATGAAGATGTTGCCTAAGAGCAGAATTCCAGGGGGCATATGCAACTCTCTTGTGGTGCTGACCTTTAGGGGTTTCTCTCTAGGTCCTGACTCCCTGGAAAGCAGCTGTCGTCACATAGACATTAGGGGTCCTCTTAAATAAGATAGCATGTACAGAAATGCAGCTCCAGATCTAGACTTGTATAACTATCTTGATTATCATCATCATCACGCCAGATGCGCTTAAAAAATGAATGTCACAGTTCATTTTATGCCAATGTTTCTGAAATGTCAGATAGCTGAAACACGCTTTTTCTCTGAATTAAAATTCAAGGCACACTTCTTGTATTCCCCAAGGTTTACATTTAGCGTGTGTAAATTATATTTAAAAAGTATCCACCCATGGTGCAGCCTAGTTTCTGTATGAGTCGCTGATCTGGGCGTGCCATGTGATTGGAAGGAGATGAGTTTAGAGCAATTGGCTTGTGCAGAAGCACAACAGAAAGCCTCCCCTGAGAATGTGTCATTCTGCTGCTGCTTCTCTACATGAACAGTGGTTGAATGATGCAATCACCCACCCACCATGGAGATGCTGTAGAATTACCCACTCCCCCAGTGTAGGCTGCTTAGAAGAGGCAAAGCTAGAGCAGCGTAGCATTCAGAGATGCAGCAGGGGGCCTCTTCCGTGTTTATGTACAGTGGTGCCTCAGGTTACAGACGCTTCAGGTTACAGACTCTGCTAACCCAGACATAGTACCTCGGTTAAGAACTTTGCTTCAGGATGAGAACAGAAATCATGGCGTGGTGGCAGCGGGAGGTCCCATTAGCTAAAGTGGTACCTCAGGTTAAGAACAGTTTCTCTTTTTTTAATAATTTTTTTTGTTAACAATTTCAACATATATGTATATATATATATAGAGAGAGAGAACAGTTTCAGGTTAAGAACGGACCTCCAGAATGGATTAAGTTCTTAACCCGAGGTACCACTGTACTCTTGTGAATGGGTACGACTCACAGCAGGTATTAATTATTTAATTTAATGCATATTTCATGTCACATAGTTTGGGGATTTCTCACTTATGCAACATTACTTTTAGGGCACGAAATTAAAGCAAACATTGATGATATATATCCTGTTTTTTCCTTTTTTCTAAACAAGATATTTGATTTAATGGATGCCAAAGCCCGTGCTGATTGCATCAAAGAAATAGATCTTCTTAAGGTAAATATGTACAATGACTTTCTTTTTTTACTTGAATGAAGGTGAACTTTAGCATATATTTGTTCAGATTTTTATTATTCCCAAGTCTAAAGATTTGGGAGAAGGCGTACCTAAAATGTCCTCACTATGGATTTAGGATGATACAGGGGCATGCATGTATTTTAAATGCAGCTGCAGCAAAACTTGCATATCCTCAGCTGGTTTTTGAGGCATTTCGACTCTCCATAGCTAATAACCAGAGAAGAACTTACTTGATATGTTTATTTACTTCTCTGTGTGTGTCATTGTGATTTGTATCTCACTGCCCTTCAGGGCAGCTTACAGACAACAGCAACAACAGCAGCAAGGTTCACAATAAATAACAAATGAAAGCTAAAATGATAGGAACCTATTCTAGCTTTAGCTTCATTAATTCGCGCCCCCCCTCAAAAAAAAAAAAAAAACCTGCTACAAAATATATAAGATTACTGTTTCATGAAACAGGTGGCAGGTCAACTGCTGTTTTTTAAAAAAAGTAAATTGCACCATAATCTCAAATATCTTCTGAAAGTAGAAAAGAACCTAAGGAACAACTTAAAAATAGAACTGGCCTAATGAATTTATCAGGAGTTCCATAATGAGCATCCCATTACCGAAAAGATATCCTTCACTTCATCCCAGCTGCCCTCACTTCAGTCAAAGATGGAACTTGGGAGCAGAATTTGTCCGCTGATCTTCGCGATTGTTTACTTGGAAAAAAGGCTCTCTCCAGCATATACTGTATTTATGCCTTTTGCATAAGAATTTAGGATGCTGCCCAGACTATTTGACCATCTAGCTTAGTACTGTTCATTCTGACTGTCACTCCACGGCCTTGGGCAGAAAGAGGGCTTTTCTAAGACTGCCCCCTGGCAATCCTTTTAGGTTGGACCTGCTATATGTAAAGTTTTTTCTCAGCCACTGAGCTACTACCCCTCCCTTGCAATATATGTATAGATCACATAATGTGCACACACATGCACACAAAGATACAGTGCTTTTGTATTCCTTTTATGCATGTCAGTCTCCCATCCATATCGCATTGCATTGTAAGCTGCCTTTTTAAAGTTTAAAGTGGGAACCAAGAGCTGCCCTAGTTGTTACCGAGAGCTTATCCTTGTAGGATTTTCCCTTTGAACTGCTGGCCTCCACTCCCCACCTTCCGCCACCTTACCAAGTTATATCAGAAACAGCTGTTTTTGAATGAGGTTTGTTATGTAGGTGGGGGTGAAGACTTGCCATACAGGAATCCTTAGTTCTCGAAAGCAGACTGCAGTGTGATCCAGAGAAGATGCACTTTGTAAAACAAGGACAAAAGCCTTGTCTGTGCACACACAAACTTTTTTGTTCCTCTAAAGTGCCTTACTGAATACTGATTATGAATGATGCAAAGAGACATATAAATAAGGTGAGTTACAGTTTACAGGAGGGGGCTTTCCTTTGGAGTGAATGTGGCACTTCTTTCCTGTTTGTTGTTGCCAGCCAGAAAGATGCTCTGACAAAATTCCCAGGTTTTAGGTTTTGGGGGCTTTAAAAAGAAAGTTTCTGGTCTTTGTGATTGCAGAAGGTGACACATGTTGTTTCTTGACGACTATTATTGTGCTTACTCTCTGCTTTAAAAATATAACAAACCTTACCTGTGATTTTAAAGGTTATTTAGGTGTCGGCACCTAACTTCCCACCCTGCCGCTCCCCCTCTGCCCCAGCCGTAGCTCTTTGTGCTGTACTAGCAACTGTTCCTTTATATTTTTAGGAGTGCCTTGTTAGATAGAACATGGGTATTTTTGGTAGGAGATGCCTCATTGCACATATAGACAATTCCATGCACCTTACTGACACCTTTGTGGAGGACCTTGCTATGTCTATGGAAGATATGGTATTGGAGAGGGTCTCTGTGATGTCTGCTCTGTGGTTGAGCAGATGATGGATTTGATTACAGAAACCACCCTTGGTCAGATGTGCACCTAGGAAGTAGTAGCCTAGACTACCTGTGTGGGCAGACTGAGCCCCATGTGATTCTGCCCGGCAGGAACAAAAAACATAATAGGAAGCTTTGCTGTAAGAGAGTAGGGACTAGAAAAAGCTCATAGCTGCATTGCATTCATTTCTTCACCTATTGATAATCATGCCTTGAAATAGCTTTTCAGTTCAGTTTCATGATCATTGTACATATCAAGAGATATGTAGCTATATGCTTTGAATACAAAATAGATTTTTTTAAAACTTTTGAGGCAAAATTTAAGGCAGTGTGATAAGTTTTTTACATTCCTCAACGTGTACTCTATGTGGATTGTTATTATTACTTTTCGTCAACACTGTTCTTGACCTGGCCATAAGCCTGCCAAAAGTTTGCTTTGCTGAGTTTTTCTTGTCTGTCTGGAGGCATTCAGCTTTAAAAACCTCAATAATTTTCTGAGAAAGAGCAAAATATTGCAAATATATCCATTTTAGAATAATCCAATGGATGCATTTGGAAATTAGTGGTACCTTCATTAATCCTGTGAGTGGAGTGTAGAATGCAAAACCTCTTCTGGTTCCAAATTCTACTTTAGTTTTGTTTTACAATGGTCATTGGTTGAGAAGCTAATGAAGTTTTTTTTGTTTTATCATGGACAATTGAAAGTTGAAGAGGTGTTTTTTCTTCTTTTTTAAATGGCGTGTTCTTTGGCTTTCTTGTATAAGTCATCTGATAGCTTTGTGTGCCCCATTCCTAACCAATTACAGTAAGGGGCTCTTTCTCCCCCCCCCCCAAATAGACATGCTGTAGTAGCTGCTGTATTATTTCCTGACTTAGTTCAAGGGACTGGTATCCTCTTCGTTAAGTTTGATTTTTAGACTTGGTTCACGGTTTTTTGTTATCTAAAAATAATGCATGCAAATAATGAACAAATGAATGTTGTTTTCTTTTAGTACAGAAATGGGTGTTCTCCCCTGCCCCTGTGTATATAGGATTAAATGGCGGAAACCAATAGTTGAGGCTATACGTACTGTAGACTGAAGTATCTGTTTCTTTTTCTAGCAATTGAATCATCCAAATGTAATCAAATACTATGCATCATTTATTGAAGACAATGAACTAAATATTGTACTGGAATTAGCAGATGCTGGAGACCTATCTAGAATGATCAAGGTAGGCGTTTTTCCTAACAGAGAGTTTTCTTTCTTTTTTAATATATTCATTGTTTGAAATAGATAGAAATCATATTTTATTTTTCATATTTTGTTTTGATTCTAATTACTCTGGTTTTATTTCTGGATTCTCAGGTACCCTAAATTATAAGTGTTTGCCGCAAATCCTACTCCAGGTTTCAATTCTGTAAATCCTTTCCAAGCTATCAAAGTGTCCATATTTATATCTCACTATCAAAGTTTGCTGCTAATCTTAAAATGCCATGCATGATTGCAAGGAAACATAGATGAGGAGGAGATCATCATTATACTCCAAATCTGGCATTGTGCCAGCCATAATATTTAATGTTGGCATTTCTGTTTATAAATTCTCCCCTTTGAGATTTTTACCATAATAATTCAGCTGTAAAACCAGATTGTATGTTTAAAATGTTGGTACTGACCATCCAAACATGGAGGAACATGTTTCTTTCTGAAGTTGTGAAAACAAAGCAAAACAATCAAAAGCCCTTGGTGCCTATGAAGGCTGCTTCCATAACGCTTGATTTTTGCCAGCAGGAATGAACCCACAAGTCATTGCAGTGATAATATGGAAAGAGCTTACACCAGTGACCTCTCAAAAATCAGACAGTAGGCTGCTATGCTCTTAGTTGCAATGCTGGCTGGGTGATTTGGCACCAAACTGAAAGTGCTATGATAGAAGTACAAGCTTGTGAAGAATATTTGCAGGAGTCCCTCCACAATGCACCATTTGAGATGTTCTGTCCATTCATTCATTCATTCATCCAGCCATTCATTTATTCGAGTATTTCTAAACCACCAACTTATTAAAAAAATATGGCCTCCAATTTTTTTTTTAAAAAAAACCCATAAAATTACAAAATCATAAAAAACAACACTGAAATGCTTGGCTAAACAGAAATGTTTTCAACAGGAGGTGAAATGATAGAATTGTGAGTGCCTGTGTGATTTCAGTGGGAGCAGTGTTCCAAAATATTGGTGCCCCTGTACTAAAACCCTTAGTTTTTGTAGAAGCTAAATGAATAGAAAATAAACCAAATAGAAACTAAACTACAAATCACCATTTGTACACACTAAAATAAATAACCGTGGCACAGCCAGGGGGGCTTCGGCTTGTTCCACTTCTCCTGTTTAGGGGATGAGGACTCTGCACCCATGTTAGTTTCTGGGGCTTTGTTCCCTAACCTGACCCTAGGAAAACCCTGGGGAAAAGTTATGAGTCATTTTTTAAATTGACCTAATTGGGGTATATTTGCTCAGATTAATAAAATACAGGAACGGTCAACCTGTTGGGACTTGTTGAACATATTTGCAAATCAGCGAAACTGTGTATATGTACACACACACACCCAGAACCAAGCTCGCACTACAACCTATTCTATTGGCCACAACAGAATGCTTCTTTCAGACAGTGGGAAGGGACTCCGAAGGAAAGCCTGCACAGGCCCATGTGTGACCCTTTGTCAAAGTGCTTTTTACGAATGTATAAACAGTGAACACTCTTGGCATATTTCTATGGAATTCCAGGCTGTTTCCACAAGCTACATTCATTTCTTCGTTCACCATAAAGCAACAAGGGTTTTCTGAGAGATTTTTGGAACGCTGAGTCATATTCTGATATCCTAATGAGGCACAAGATCATGCTTAACCTATTCCAGTGGAAGAGAAATAAAGGTCTCAGGTGGTATCAGAGGTCTGCTTACTACCACCTATTTGGCTTTGTAGCAAAACAAACCCCAACCCAGTTTTGCCACCCTTCTTCTTCCTGTAATGTTTAGGGAAAGGAATGGGAACTAGTTGGCTGTGCTGGAGTGAACGTGACTGTTCTGTGCACTGAACTTTGAACAAGACCATGAGCATTTTAAGCTGGGAAGGAAGTTAGGAAGACCAACTGATTGCCATTTTCCATTACTGTTATTAGACTTTCCAACAATCCCAATTATAATTTTAGCACACTAAAAACTAGTAAGTTTGCCAATTGGAGTAACACACTGGAAAGATTTCAACAGCCAGCTGTTCAAAATTTTGAGATTAGTTCTTAGATTAAACGTATTCAAGTTCACAGTTGGGTTAATTGTATTATATTATGTATGGGGAAAGTGTGAAGCTAGCTAATCTTATGTCTTTATTTATTATTAATTTATATAGGCAGCATTTAAAACAACAAAGCTAAAAAGCCAAAACAACTTCATCATAGTTGAGGGTTTTTTGTTTGTTTCTTAACTTGCACTCAGCTAAATGAATTACTCTAAGAGCTGCATTTAAGATACTTAAGCTTGGGTAGATCATTCCATTCTATTTTTATATATTCATTTCTTGTCAAATAATCAGTTCCCTCCCCAATACAAGTCCTTTGTTCTCCAGACTAGATTATTGTTGTTTTTCACTGCATTGTAAGTGTCTCAGGTTTATTGGATACAAAAAGTGTGCTTTTTAATTAGTCCTCACCCTCTGCCTTCAAAATACTATTTTTGTGACTCTTAGAAGGAATATTAACTTTGCTTTACAGCATAGAGTTGAAACTGCATCTTTGTGCTTTGAAGAATATTCCTTGCCAAGATGACATTTTTAAGCCAAGAGGGTGAAAAATGTGGTGCTACAAAGATTGACAATGTCCTGTTAATATTTATAACCAAATTGTATATATTTTGCTTATGAATTAATAATTCTGTAGGTTTACACTTGCTACAATATGAAGGTTTTGTTTTCTCTTCTGTATATTCCAATTTGACATAACATTTAATATGAGCCCTCTCTTTCTTTTCCCTTTCTGTGACAGACTTCATTATGGCCTATTGATGCCTTTATTTTACCTAGGACTGTCAAACCTGTCCATTTAACTCCTTTCATTCTAGCATTTGAAATTCGGTGATACATTTGGCGGATATTTAGTCAAGGCAGCATTTTCCCTTTAACAGAAATACAAATATATCCTTTTTAGCACTGAAAACCATTTTATACACACACAGATTCATGGAAGGCCAGGCATAGCTTACAACAGTGGCATTAACCCAGTATTTGCTCAGAGAGACCAGTTCTGGTTTATAATTCGTTTTTTGTTATTAAAGAAACCACAATTTTAAATCTGTGATTATTGAAGTTATAATTTAATCTACTTATGAATCCATTTTATGCATTTTCTTCTGATTTTACCCTAGAGATGTCCAAAATTGCCTGCAATGCAATTTGGCTGTGTGGCTATTTCTTACCTATCTTTTTCTTGAGAGTAGTTTATGATGTCCTCTTAACGTAGGCATCATGTTTAATGTAGTGAACTCGGATTGCTGTTTGAAGTTAATGACAGCCTATCAGGCTATGATTAAATATGTATAAGGTGTCACACTATACTCATATTTTCATAGTTCTTGTAGTGGGATCAGCATGAGTTTATTTTAGGTATATAAAGACTGAGGGAAGGAGGGAAGTACAATGAATGCATCCCCAGCTCTCTCTTTTTTAAATGAGAACACAATAGAAAAATAAGAACATTTCTCTCACTGTGTGTATATGTGTGTGTGCTGTTTTTTATACGAGCAGTGAGAAACACAGTAATTAGGAGTCAGGCGCAAGATCTTGGAATCCAATAAGGATAATAGTGGCTACTGACTCTCTTTTCATTAGACAATACAGATGAATCTTCAGCACAGTGTTGTGCTATTGAGTGCTTTACCCTAATGAGCAAAAAAGAATCTGATGTCTAAAAGTTTAAATGGGTAACTCATTATGATGGTGCCACCATATTGACAGTCCTATGAATAAGGTCATTCATGCAGGTTGGTGATTTCCCAACTTCCTACTCTCAGAGACCCCTTTCCACATCATTTAAAATGTGTTTAGTATCTCATTTTATATTCCATCTTCCTATACATTTGTGTGTGAACGAACTACCTAGGCATTGCAGTGGATATAAGATTCTACGTTTGAAAATGCACATTCAGTTCACTAGGACCATCCACCAGGTCTGCTGAGTATAAATGACCATCACCCCAAATAAAACAAGAAGTGTTCTAGAGCGCAACTGACAGACTGCACAGTCCTGACTTTGCTGACACCATGCTTCTCCCCTCACTGTTCTGGTAAGCAGCAGTGGTGCTGCTGCTGGAAAGCCATGGCTGCAGCTCCATTCTACTGGATGAGATGCTCCTGCTGTCATCCAGGATTTAATCCCAAATTGTGCTGTTGACCTGCATCAATGAGATGGGTGAATGACTTGGATTTTCCAAGCTTGTCTGCTTGGGTTCTTGTTGCAATGCTGACTCAGACTTGATGGTTAGGAAGGAGGTGGTCACTGTGCTATCCCATCTCCCTCTTCAGCTTCCTGTCTGATCAAATTCAGTTTCGAGTGTTTACACTTGATATTAGGCACTTAGTTTGAAATTCCATTATTGCATATATAATCCTGCTGCCTAACAATCTCCTTGCTGGGATCGGTCTTGTTTTTGGTTTTGAGGAGCCACAGAACAGTGGTTTGGGGAGACTTCAACACACATGCTTAGACTGCCATATCTGTTATGGTCCAGGATTTTACTGCAGTCATTCCAAAATGCCCCTAACTCAACAAGTGCAGCAGGTTATATAATTTCTCAACCAGAAAGGATGATTGCTACTAAATTCCTGAGAGTCCTTTCTGTTAGCATGCTTCTCATTCTTGTTCAATCACATTCTAGAATTCAGAAATTACCTGTTATGTAGACACGATGGTTTTTAAGCACTCTGTACCACTGTATAGAACTGTCTTGGCTCTTTTGTACATCAAGTACTTGGAGATTATGAATTGGCTGGGATGATCGCCAGATGTATGTGGAGGGAAAGCTGAATCAGGTGTGACCAAACACAGTTTAGAGCTCACTTTATAGTTTATATTGTGGCGGTAACAGCAGCTAAGAAGGAATGCTTTCCTAGCATCACCGTATCTGCACAATACTGGCTGGAGGAGCAATTTTGAGTGGCTAAAGGAGTCCTTTAGATGGATCTCTAGGTTATATTGGAGAATGCTCAAGTGCCCACTGTGGACATTTGCAAACCACTTCAAAACTTTGAGACCATAATTATAGCATGTAAAGAAAAATAACTCTTTTCTCTCTAGAGTGAGGACTAGGCAGGATTGAAGCTACAGAAGGCATGATAATGTTTGAGCCTGGTGTGAAAACTAAGAAGAACAGGGATGTGATTTATACCCTAACTTGTTCATATAAATTCATGGTACTGTGTGAATGGCACTGTACTGGGGTGAGAGTCTTGACTAATAACTTGAAAAGTAATCCTGCTACATTGTATTATGGCTACATTGTCAAGGTGAGAGTCCGTTTTATTCTGTTCTGTTTATTTAAATGATTTATATACCGTCCTCCAGCAATACTTTCAGGGTGATCTGCAAAAACAAGATAAATACAAAAGCAAAATATAATTGATGGTTTAAATAGTAATACAAAGAAAATAATGGAAAATTTAACAATTCCTGGTGCAAAAAAGGTACTAGGATTAGCACAAGCTTAACTTCAATGAGGAAGTAATTCCATAAGAGTGTGTCATAGCTGAGAAGACTCTCTCTAGACACCAACCACCTTTCCTCAGCTGGTGGGGACACCAGGACAACTAGACAGCCTCAATTGTGGTCTTTAAGGCAGCCTTCCCAATCTGGTTCCATTCAGATGTTTGCTGGGGAAGTGTGTGGTGAACACTGAGAATTGGATTAGAATAGAGGGCAGTCTGTTTCCACATTCACATACCTTTTCTTGGGTTCCCTGAAGGTTAGTTAATGCATTAGTGAAACAAAAGGAAAGAAACGGCTCTCTTTCCCTTGCCTCTTCTTAAATACAGTTGTACCTTGGTTGTCGAATGCTTTGGTACTTGGACGTTTTGGCTCCCAAATGGCGCAAACCCAGAAGTGTGTGTTCTGGTTTGTGAACGTTTTTCAGAAGCCGAACGTTCCAACGCGGCTTCTGCGGCTTCCAATTGAGTGCAGGAAGCTCCTGCAGCCAATTGGAAGCTGCGCCTTGGTTTCTGAACCGTTTCAGGAGTCAAACGGGCTCCCGGAAAGGATTAAGTTCGACAACAAAGGTACGACGGTATGAGAGCAGCCAGCCAAATCTACACTTTCAACATTTTTTTATTGTTAAACACTGAAGTTTATTTTTAAAAACTTTCTTTAAAAATTTAATTTTTCTTTGAGACTTCTGCATATGCTAGAGTAAAGACATTTGCTACTACTGTGAACTGAAAAATGCTTTTGATATGTACCATATACTGATTATCCAAACATTGAGATGGTACATTACAGATGCCATTATGTCACCTTTCTCCTCTGAGCTTTTCTTATTAGTTTTTAAAGGCTGTTTTTTTAAAAACACACACACACAAAACCCAATATTTTTCAACAGTACACCAGGCAACACTAGCTAGATTAATTATAGAACAAAGTCTCGAGTTAATATATTTTTTATTAAGCATCTTCCTAAAGGAAATATAAAGCAGTGCTTTGAACTGACTATACCTATGTTTGCTGTTAAAAGTTTTGAAGCTACCTGTGGTACCTATTTTGTGTCATTTTTTTACTCTTTGTAATTTCAGGTGGTTCCCCCCTTTCATTCTTATATACATACATAGAATATATATGCAGGTTTTGGTGTCTTCGTGTGTCTTCCCGTGTAAGAGTTGGGGTGTCTAGGCGACGTTTCGACGAGGTCTCACTCGTCATCTTCAGGCTGGTGCTTTCGGCTTCTTGTTACTGGAACAGAGCAGGAAGCCGAAAGCACCAGCCTGAAGATGACGAGTGAGACCTCGTCGAAACGTCGCCTAGACACCCCAACTCTTACACGGGAAGACACCCGAAGACACCAAAACCTGCATTCCTGTACCCGTGAAAATCTACGAAAGCAAATAGAATATATATGTATATAGATATATTCTATCATTCTTGATTCAAACTCTCTGACACCAAGAGCTGACAAGCCCTACTAATATCTATGAGCATTTTTTTATATATATTAGGAGCGTGTGCTTTTTGTAACTCATTATTTTTTTCCAGTTTCTAAGAACCAGCAGCACTGCTGCAGTAGCAGGTTGGAGCTGTCATGACAGCAGTTGGACAGGAACTGCAACCCTGCAAGCACTCCTGTCTGGAAAACTGCTTCAATTGTTTTCACTTGCTGTAGCAGTGTTGCTGGTTGCCAGATAATGTAATACCTTTGTCCCCACCTAGGGATGCTTGGAAAGTTCAGTCTTTGCTAATGCCTACACTGAACTGCTCTGTTTCTTGATAAATGGGATACGGTCTGTGTCCTCTGGCAAAAGTGGAACACATCTAAATCTGATCTGGATCATGAATGCATCCATGCTCTGCATTACTCTGCCCTCTTAAATGTGGTTGGGACACAAACTGCAGTCTCTTGCATTTTTATCTTTTAGTTCTGCTACAAGACTTAAATGTAACTGTTCCATTTGTTTGCTAGCCTTTGAACCCCTCTTTTCTAATCTGATGAAGGTTCTAGCCTACAAAGGCTCATACTAAACTGCTGCCTTTAGGATACCCCAAAACTCTTTGTTGTCCCCCCCAATAAAAACTTATTTAAATGTTTTGGAAATAATCATAACCTTACTTAAATATTTTTTTTCTGGGGAAGGTAAGCTTGCCTTGTTGTTTTAGCCTTTATTAGACTCTCAAGACTCTTTAATCCCCTCCCTATAACTTTCCTTATATGCCCATGTAGGTTTCATGAGAGGCAAGTGAATTCCAAATACATGGTTGATCTACTCGTGGTATATTGTATTTTGCAGCAATGCTAGGGATATATCAAGATAGATAGCTAACTAGTTAGCTAGTTAATTCCCCATTTAGGGAAGTTTTTAATGTCTGATGTTTTATTGTATTTTTAATATTTTGTTGGAAGCCACCCAGAGTGGCTGGGGAAACCCAGCCAGATGGGTGGGGTATAAATTATTGTTGTTGTTGTTGTTAAAAATCTCACTATAATTAAAACAAGTTCTTGTTACAAATTTGATCCAAAAATGCCCTGCTAGCAGAAAGCATCTTCTACCAAAGAAGGCCTGCTTCCATAAGAAAAGTAACCCCCAAATCAAGAGAAGTTATTCAGTTTGCACAAAGTTTTGTGTAGTACTTTTTATGACCCATTAGCTTTGGCAAATCTCAAGACAAACTGGGCTATTCCAAGCAGATTTGGAACTTGTTAAAGGTTAAAGCAGGCTCCCCCAGATTTATTTTGAATTTATTCTGGAAAGGAGTAGCTTTGATGTTTTAACCCCCCAATATTGAAAGTGGCTTGCACTCTAAAACAAAACAAATTAACCAATTAAGCCAATATAAACAAAAAACTACAAAATCACACAGTGAAAGAACAGAAAACCATTTACACAACTAGCTAACTAAGCTCCATGAAATAATGTGTGTTTCTATTTTGGAAAGGAAAAAAACACACTTGAGAGATGCTTCCAGTAAGTGTAGAGAACTGTAAGTTAGATGTGCCAATGATCTGACCCTGTTTTTTTCTTATGTTTTTGTGCTTCTGTGCCTTTGTAAAAAGGCAAGCAGGCAGACACCCTTAGATAAAGAATTCCAAGAAATGCTACAAAGAAAACCATAGGTTGTAGTGTAATAGAGGACTAAACATTTCATTATATACTCGTACCTTGGAACTTGAACGCCTTGCGAGACTAACGTTTTGGCTCCCGAACGCCACAAACCTGGAAGTGATTGTTCTGGTTTGCGAACGTTCTTTGGAACCTGAATGTCTGTTGCGACTTCTGCGGCTTCCAGTTGGCTGCAGGAGCTCTCTGCAGCCAATCGGAAGCTGCGCCTTTCCGAACGTTTTAGAAGTCAAACGGACATCCAGAACAGATTCCGAGGTACGACTGTATACCATATAGTTCTATGCCATAGCAGAAGGGCCGCTCAGCACTAGAGCTATGCATTCAAAAGGTCCTGGATCGAGGCCCTGACATTCCTTTGGTAGGACTGAGAAAGTCCTTGAAACTCTGGACACCTACCTTCTTCCAGTCAAGTATCTTCACCATGTACCTTCAGACATCCGGTCTTTGGAAGGACCAAGCTTCCAGGTAAGCTCTGGAGCAGATACATTTCTCTACTTGGTTCTGCATTGGGGCAAAAAAATTACGGTAAACCCCAGTGTTAGCATACCACACCAAATCTCAAAAAAATTGATTTCATTAGTGCACATAACACTTTTGAGAACGTTTTGGGACAAGTAAGGTGTAGAATATATAGGAACAGCTGGCGTTGTACAATGAGTTTTTGTTAGAAGTTTGTCTAAAAATACATTGTTAAAAGTCTTTTCAGGGTTCATTTTAAAAACAATAAAATCTGCTTTCTATGCATATACTTGAAGTTGTGTATTTGTTTCTAAATGAAAAGAAACCCGGTATCTATCTATCTATCTATCTTGTTGACATCAAACAGTCCTCTGATATGCAAATCCCAGCTATGGGGAGAGTAGATACAGAGTTTGTTTTGGATTCAGTCCAGGTCTGAGGAAAGCAGCATTTAAAGAGCTTGCATTCAAACATTGCATCATTTCAGTTTTTGAAAATATTTTGAGGAAATTAAAAGTGTGTGTGTGTCTCAGCATACAGTCATACCTCGGGTTAGAGACGCTTCAGGTTGCGTACCGCGCTGAACCTGGAAGTACCGGAATGGGTTACTTCCGGGTTTCAGCGCTCGCGCATGCACAGAAACTGTTGCCTTGGTTTCTCTCCCCCCCCTGGAATCGTGCCCTGTGTTTAAGGTTACGGGCAACTCTATCCTGGGGAAGGAAAGCCTCCTTCCTTCACTCCTCCTCCTCCTCCTCTTCTTCAGGGGTGGGCTCCTTCTCTGCCCCCCCCCACCAACAAGGTCCCATGGGGTTGTAAAGCAAGCCAGACCATTTAGCACCGACCCCATTCATTCCAGCAGCTGTCCGTCATCCACTTCAAGCCCTGCGAAAAATATCATCACCATTATTATTATTATTATTATTAGTAGTAGTAGTAGTAGTAGTAGTACTGCCCTCCACCCATATCAGGGCGGCTCACAGCCTGAAACTACAGTACTAAGCACATGCTAAACACTAGAACAAAGGCAAACCAAACCACGCCAGCAAACCACCTCCTTCCTTATTTGTGAAACAAGCCTGTTAATTGCCTATCCAACAACCACCAAAAGGCACTGAAGGTTTTTGAGATCAATGCAAGCTAAAAAGCATTGCAGGGGGTTGGGCTAGATGACCCACTAGATGACCCTTCCAATTCTACGTTTTTTCTGAAAAACACACACACACAACCCAACCACGGTCCCTCTGCAGTCCTCCCCCCAAGCAACTATGTGCGTGCCTTGTCTTGCTACCTGTGGTTTTTGGTCTCTCGTCAGCCCCCTCCCCCCAATCTATTCATATTCCTTTCTCCCTAATCTCCAGTATTACATTTTTCTCTGGTTGAGACTTAAAACAGAAAGCCCTAATTCCCAACTGTGTTTCTTGCTGCAGTCCTACTGTCTACTCAGAAGTAAGGTCCTATTAGATTCAGCAGGACTTACTCTCAGGTAAGTGCAGTTAGGGCTGCAGCCTTTGTGACCCAGGTTTTGGGTCCTTTTTAGGTTCAGGATGTCACTGCTTTTAACTAACAATGAATTCTCAAAAGTCAGCCCCACTGTTTCCAACAAGGTTTAAAGGTAAAGGTAAAGGGAACCCTGACCATTAGGTCCAGTTGTGACCGACTCTGGGGTTGCGGCGCTCATCTCGCTTTATTGGCCGAGGGAGCCGGCGTACAGCTTCCGGGTCATGTGGCCAGCATGACTAAGCCGCTTCTGGCAAACCAGAGCAGCGCACAGAAACGCCGTTTACCTTCCCGCCGGAGCGGTACCTATTTATCTACTTGCACTTTGACATGCTTTCGAACTGCTCGGTGGGCAGGAGCTGGGACCGAGCAACTGGAGCTCACCTGTCGCGGGGATTCGAACCACTGACCTTCTGATCGGCAAGTCCTAGGCTCTGTGGTTTAACCCACAGCGCCACCCGCGTCCCGTTACTTACATACAAAGCCCTAAATAACCCTGGATCAGGTTACCTGAAATACCTCTTCCTTCACTTGTCCAGGAAGGGGACTATGATCAGCTAATCAGTTTCAGCATGGCCTGATGTGTATTGGCTTGTGATAACACGGAAGCAGCTTCCCTCACTGTTAGGGTCAGTGCTGGTGAAATATGAGAGGCTGTCTCAGCGTTGGCATTCTGCTAGCTCCTGAAGGCACACCTGTTTAGGCAAGCCCTCCCCTGAACTGAACTTCTGATTTTATTATTTTAACTTTAAGGAAAAAAAAACTGTTTTAATTGCCATGTCTTTAATTGTTTGTTTAATTGTATGTGTTAATTACAGATGTTTTAAGGCTGTGATATGCTTTAATTATGGATTGATGTTATTGATTTTATAGCTCTAAACTTCCTTAGAAGCCATTTTGGCATAAAAGTGGTATGTAACGTAATAAATAATAAAATGGGGCCAGCGAATTGAAGGAACTGCACTAGTAGCCTCTAAACAGCAACACATTTCTGAATGAATTTCTGGATTTCTGGATTTTAAATAAATGATGACTATATGGCTTCTTCGCCTTTGCGTGAAACCTTATCTGGAATTGAGAGCTGATTAAAATATTAAGGGAAATTATATGGTCTCTCTCTCTCCCCCCACCCCCCGTGAACTTTAATGCTTCAGAATGAATGTGGTGATAAAATGTTAAGACTGCAGGTAAAAGGCTAGAGCATCAGTGCTATCCTAATACTACACCTCTTGTTTTTTGCAACATATATATTTTTTTTACACAGGGAAACATTTGAAAATATAACCTCCCACTTAATGCTAAAATATCAGTACCTTGTGCTGTTTTTTTTTTAATGTTTCGACTTGTTCACGGTTCCAAATAAATCAATACCACAGTCAGGTAAATGTGTTTAGGCTCAGAGTGCCACACACTGCAGATTCTGCTATTCAGTGAGTGCATGTTTAACTGATTTGGGGGCAGCGGAGTCGGGGGTGCAGCTTCAATACCTTGGCAACAAGGTTTCGTTACCTAAAGGACATATGTTGCCATTGTGGTTTGAATTACATTTGTTTCAAATATTGGTTGACTCAGTTAGCACACAGCTGTTAATTTTCTTTTAAAGCCATTTTCTTTATCCCACTTAACCTTGTCCTGTCAAGGAAGAGGAAGATATCATATAAATAGGATAGATCAGTGGCAGACTTATGGGTGGCAGTTTTCTTCTCAGCTTGAACATAGCTCTGACAGCCGCCTTACACCTGCCACGCTTGCAGGTCTTTAGAGTTGGCAGTGTAATAGTATCCTTAGCCAACAATAAAAGAAAAACATGCAGTTGTTTTGCAGTCCTGGCATTACAGTTACTGAAATAAATCACACACACACACCTGCCATTTTATTTGGTCAAATAACTGTTTCTAGACAGACCTAGAAACCCTGCATGCTCCTTGGAGGTACGAGAAAGTTTTAAACAAATAATAGAAAATACTGCAATAAATTCATTGGGAAGCAGTATTTCTGTGGTATAGCATTGTAGTCTGAAATGTGTTCCAATGAGCTGGTTCAGGCACCATGATAGGCATGAACTGCAGTATGCCTCAGGGTCTCCTTCAATGCCATGCTGGAGGTGGAGCGTACAGTGGCTCTCTGCAGCTTATTCCGGTCGTGATAAACCATGGTTTACTGTGCTGCCAAAACTGGCCTAATGCAAAATCATATTCTAAAAGGGATAGGGGGCAACCATTATCATCAAAAACTCTACCTTCTAGCCCTGAAGCTGTAGGTTAAATTCAAATTCGAGGGGGTCTCAATCAGACCCTGACCTGCCAAACTTTCCTTAGGGTGCAAGCTGGGATTATTCGTATCTACTTATATTAAGTGTGTGGGGGTGTGTGTCCAGTGGGGATTTTTGTTTCATCGGTTAAACACGACCCTTTGCTGGGTAGCAATATTTTGTTCAAAATCCTATCCTTTTAATAATTTTTAACCAAATTATTGCTTTGCGACGTTGGGCTACTCACAAATCCGCTTTGGCAGTAGTTAATTTTATTGTTCTTATTTTTTAAAGCATTTCAAGAAGCAGAAGAGACTGATTCCTGAAAGGACAGTTTGGAAGTACTTTGTTCAGCTCTGCAGTGCCTTGGAGCACATGCATTCACGGCGCGTCATGCATCGAGGTAACTTAATTGCATTTAATCAAGCTAATGTCATTCCAGTGTAGAGGTTGAAAGAAAAATATATTTCCAGTGTATGTGATTTTGTGTGTGTGTGCATATTACTGCAATGGCTTTTTTACAAATTGCTTTTCCTCTTCGGGATAGGTAACTTGATAAATATTGCTCAGTGCAGAGAGTAATAATCTTGGGTCCCTCCTTTAGCGAGAACACATTAAAACATATTTGTGCTGGTACATTGGAGTGATGACTATATTATGGGTTAAAAGGAACAACTTACAATTCATATGCATGCTATGTATATGCTGTAGATTCTTAAAAATCATTTATTTTTGAAGACTTATTCTGCATCTTTGGATTATTCGCCTCTCAAAATAATTCAGGTAATAATAATAAAAACCAAACACACACACACACGCACTAGCAGCCCTTATCCCTCTGGCTGATGGATAGGGTCAGTGTGCGCTTCCCTTTGGCTCTGCGGTTGGAGGGTAATTGGCAGTAGGGAGCAGAGTGTTTTCCTGGCAGGGAAGGGGTAGTATGCTCTCTGCAGCTGCTTCCTTGTCTGGCTGATGGATGGGAGCAGACTGCCGCAGGCTGGGAGGCAGGAAGTGCAACTGGTCAGGGCTACTTAGTGCCCTGGGAGGTGGCAAAAACAGAGTGTGCTTTCCTTCTGCTCTCCGGTTCCAGGACAACAGTCTCTAGGTTTGTCAAACTTCTTAGATACACAGGACGATGTCCATAACTAGTTATATCCAGAATATACACAAGTGAAATCAGTAAATGCAGCTCCTGTTGATTTCAGTGGTTCTTGAGTATGAATAACATGGCCTAGCACCCATATACTTTCAATAAGATGTGCTTAAAAGATGTTGTTAACCTGGGGGAGCTAAAAACACACACACAACTTCCCTTTAAGTATAGGAGACTGGCCTACCACAAAACTCCAAGGGGGAGGTATGACTATTTTCCTGCCAAAAAACAACTGGGAAACTACTTTTCTCCTTGTCTGTATCAACCTTCAGAGACATGGGAGAGCATTTGAGAGACTGACGTATAGCACTATGATTATTAGTGCTTATTGGAATCTCATGCATTCAAGGAAATCAGAGGATCATGGTTAGTTGTGAGAAATTGTTTCCTGTACATTTTGACACCTCTTAAGATAATGTAACCAAATTTTGCATGACAGTTCCTGAGTCCTAAGAGCAGGTTTTTCTATGTTACTTCCTCTTGAAATCAGTGAGGCTTAAATTTAAAGCTCCTGTTTAAAACTTACCTTTAATTAAGTTTTCTTAAGGCAGCCCTGTTCAGGGAAGTTTTTAATATGTAACGCTGTACTGTTTTTAACACTTGATTGGGAGCCGCCCAGAGTGGCTGGGGAATAAATAATAAATTAATTATTATTATTATTATTATTATTATTATTATTATTATTATTATTATTATTAAAACATTTACATTTTGATCTCAAGTATGTTGAGGTTGATGCTGCTCTTTTAAATGGATGATTAAACCATCTATGGCTTTTAAACTGTGGAGGTGGGGTAATGTTACGACATTATGTATTTTTTGTGTTTTTCTGTTGTAAGCTGCCTGTGAGCCTTGGATAAATGATGGTATAGAAATTTAATAAATTATTATGAAACATAAAAAATAGTTAATAATAAAAAATAAAATTTAGCCTATGGGGGTTGAGTATGCATAATTGGTATTTTTAAATATTTTAAAGCAATACATATATGTTTAACTTTAAGCAAAATTAGATGAGTACTCACATGCAAGTCATGGATATTCTACTGTCACCTGTTGAAATATTTTTCTTTCTACAGATATCAAGCCAGCAAATGTATTCATTACAGCTACGGGAGTAGTAAAACTTGGTGATCTTGGATTGGGAAGGTTTTTCAGCTCTAAAACCACGGCTGCTCATTCTTTAGGTCAGAGAGATTTCCTTGATTCTATAATGATGTATGTTCACACCAGTAAATGGCCCTCCCTGCCCCACATTAATTACTGAAAGAGTCAGCAAGAGGAAGTAGCCCTGCAGAGGATGACACTCATTTCAGGGACTGAAATCCTGGACCTTGTCAGTCAAGTGAGGCATTCCCATGGAATTATAGTAGATGAAGATGATGTGGTGGTTTTTGAGGTTTCTTGCAGCCACTGTGTAAACAGTTCCCATATGGAAGAGGTGGCTCATAAGAACCCCGGGCCACAGCACCCCACAACTTTTGCATTGAGGACTCGGGTGGGCCCCAAGAGGGACTCTCCTATTTTATTTTAGGTTGCATAGTAGCAATCTAAATTTGGAAATGCAAGTAAGAACCTCAGGCTGCTTCTTCCTTGCAGGTTACCCTACTTTCATTTTGTACAGCATTCCCTCTTTTCCTTCCCTTTAGAGTGGTGGACTTCTGGGGGTGACAGACCTGCGGTGGAATCCTCTTGATCATAGAGCAGAGAGTTTATGTCGGATACATTTTACAATTTACCTCTAATTGGCATTGGCGCATTGCAAAAGTCCAGCAGAAAAAGATAATAAGAACGGGCATTCAGAGCTATGTTCAAGATCCGACTAGAACAGCAAATGCTCTTGAAAAAGCTCACAAGCAGAGCTAAATAATGAAAACTCTCCCCGCTACTTAATTGCCCATACCTGGTAATCAGAAGCATATTCTCCTCCAGATGCAAATATTTCTAGTTAACAACTATTGATAGACCTTTCCCCATTGGATGTTTTGAAGAGCTAACATAACTTGCCTTTAAAGGGTACCCTTTTAAAGGGAGTTTATGCTAGTAGCCTTCACAAGATCTATTCTTGTGGCAATGAACTCCATGGTTAATTGTGCAGTGGATGGAGAAAGGTTTGCTTTTACTTTTACCATGGCATCACCCGGGTTTGGTATATGGCCTTCCCACACCCTCTGGTATTCAAAGAAGAGTGACAGAAAGCACATTTGAAAAAACCTAAGTTGTCTTTTTTGTTAAACTTGCCTCAGTAGGACGTATCAGCTCTTCCCCGCTCCCACCCCATTTATTGTGTGAAGTCAGAAGGTTCTTATTTAAATGCTTCAGTATGTATTATAGTTAAAGTGTTAGAATAGGCTAAACTCTGCAGAATTCAAGCATTTGTTCTTCTTTCCCCCTGTCATCAATCTTTCACACTCATCTCAACCCCCTAATGTAACAGCAGGCTTCTGAGAACTACTGGTTAAAGGAACTTTTGCTTTTGGTAAACTACAAACCTCCAAGCCTTAGTGCTTGCAGCTGCCCCCTGTAGAGTCTGCAAATTCTTTCTCCACCAATTCCTCACCCTGTAAGCAGCAGATATGTAGCCTGTTACAAGCCAGATCTGCTATTAGTATTGTTATTGTGAAGCAAATCGTGTCATTGGAGGTTGTACCATAAACACAGCAACAACTGTGACTTTATCAGCAGATCAGTGTTGGGTAGTCTTTTCCAGCTCAAATCACTATCAAGAAAGTTAATTTTAAGAATGCTGCAGTTTTATCATGCTAAATTGCAGTGTCATTTAAATTTCTCAGTTTCTTTTTGACACAGCATCAGAACCTCCTGGAATATGAAAGCCCATAAAATGGCCCAGGGGCCTGTCTACACATTACAGTTTTTTTACACTGCTGCGCGTGGCAGCTCTTGCCACTTTGTGAAGTGTTTGGATCAGCAAACAGATAAAGCTGGGGTTTTTTTCATCACACCAGATCATCCTGCTAAATTCTTTTAGCGTTTTGGGACAAGCAGCCCTGGAACACAAGTGAGGAGTGTCCGCATATGAGCGGCTTGCCATGTGGAAATGCAGGGTGGCTTAAAAGGAGATCTACACCCATGCCCTGAAATGTAAACTAGCCCTACGTGCCAATATTGTTTTAGGATACAGTCCTATATATGCTTACTGGGGAGTAAACCCCATTGAACTTAATGCGACTTACTTTTGAGAGGGGATGCATAGAATGGTACGGTTCATACATTTTTAGGAAGTATGTAAACAAACTTTTAAGGGGCCAAGAACCATGACTTCATTAGTTAGTTATTCTTGGCGTTTTAGAACATTTATCCATAACCTATGAAACCTTTGAATTTCTAATCCACTTTTGAGCTGTGCTGTTCTACTCTTGTCTTAAGGCTCATCCACACTTCTGCTTGTCCCATGCCTAGAAAGTGGTTTTCTGACTGTCCCGTTCTTTCTAGGCACATGTCCTGCCACTTTCCCTTGGAAAATCCAGTTGTCACTCCTTTCCCTTACCATTCCTGTCAATACTTCAGTTACTCTTATAGTGCAATCCTATGTGTGTCTACTCAGAAGTAGGATCCACTGTGTTCAGTGGGGCATACTCCCTTGTAAATGTGTTTGATTGCAGCCCCTATTATTATTATTATTATTATTGAAATGCCCCATACTTGAATGATAGAAAGCAGATGAATTGAAAAATACTTCTGTTGTTCCAGCAGGGATAGGATACTGAAAAATATTACAAGAGATTGGAAATTCATAACATTAATATTGATTTATATAAAGGTCTGAATTGCTAAATCACTGATAATTCTGCAAGTTTTATCTTCATTTTTTAAAACAGCTTATCATAGAAGTCGACTCTATAAAATAGGGCTAAGGTTGCCTGAAATGAGATTAAGTTCATTTACAATATACCTCTGTATTGTCTCTTTGTATATTTGTTAATAATTGTACAATTATATATTTTTTAACCAAAATATTGGAATGTATATTGCTTGAAAGCATTGTGATGAAGTTTTAAGTGTTCATTTTTTAAAATTATATTTCCATATTGGTTGCAGTGGGAACACCTTATTACATGTCTCCAGAGAGAATCCATGAAAATGGGTACAACTTCAAATCAGACATTTGGTCTCTAGGATGTCTCTTGTATGAGGTAATACTTTTAAAACTTGTACACCTTACTTATTGGTGAGTGATGTTTTCAAAAGTCTTTCTGTATCTGTCTTAAGACCCCGTTATTCATTTTTACATCTATTAACCACTTGGTGATAAAGTAGTATTAAGCGAAAGTGTAGAAACTTAACCTTTTACTGCTGAGCATGATAAAATTTACATACATTCCTCAATCCTGAATGGATCTGTTGCAGAATTTTGCCATAAATTTCAGCTCAGAATGGATCACCCCCTGAATTAGAAATGATCTATTCTTGGCACTGCATCCTTAGACTTGCACACATTCCATAGCATAGCTAGCTGTGAACAGAAACCTGCCCACCATATCCAGTGAACACACTAAGGTTGTAGTAGAACTAACACTGCTTATACCAGCCTACCTTTTTAAATCAGTGTAAAAAAACTCTGCTAAAAACTGAACCTTTAAAATATTGCATTCTCAAAAGTTGCTGATCATTTCTGGTTAAGATTGGTGGGTGCAGTGTGGAACAGGGGTTCCTGTACTGTTTAAGAGTTGCATAAGGAGCTGTCAAAATGTTTGCAGTTATTAAAGGCACAAAATTACTGTCAGATTAATTGATATATCTGGTAATCTTACCTTCTAAAAGATAAGCAGGAAAATAGCACTATGAGCAGGTATTCATTCAGTCATTCACTCATGCACATGATAATTACGGTGCCAACCTGTCCTGTGGCTTAATACTAATTATACAGGAATCAACAAGATAACCAAGTTGAACCAAATCCTTCAGGACATGCACAGCTGCTCCTAAGGTTCTCCCACTGTGCTTTCCAACTTCTACCCAAATGCTCTCCAGAGAGGCCCTCCCAGCTCAAAAGCATCCAGGTGAAGTAACAAACCACCTGCCTCCATGATTCAGCAGATCTCACTAAAGCTATCCATCAGGATAAACACCTGCTAATGCAGAATTGGGATTTTGCGAATTGTCTCTTTATATCCATGGCAAACATTATTGTTTCCTTTGTAACCAGCTCAGTGCCCCTTCTAACCATATAAACAATGGCTACCTCAAGTACCTTTTGAGATTTGAATTTTTCATACTTGGGCTTGGGTGTTTTCACATTACAAAACAAACAAACAGTATTAGGCCCCTGCTCTTCATGGGGAACCACTGAATACTGATTCAGCAGCACCCATAGATAGCCTAGTGGATGCTCAAAGAAATGGCATCCTCTGTGCAACTTACTGGCAGCTTACTCTGGTGTGATTCTTTTAGTAGAAAAAATGTTAAGAAAACATATTGTGCACTCACATATTTTTTATTTTAATTTCTGATCCAGAATGTGCCTCAGTTTTTGAAATGGAAAGCTGTATGATTTGGTTTGGAATTCAAAAGCCTTTTTTGGCTGTGTAGAATGGAATTTAATGTAGACTTTACAATATTTATCAAAATAATGTATTCTAATCAAATAAAAGCCTCATGGAAGAATTCCTTTAGACATTTATGTGGATCAGGATAGGGATTTTGTGAACCCCTGTTTTCTCTTATGCTTCCTGTTATAAAATTGTGACCTTTAATGAAATTAACAACTGCATTTTGTATTGACAGTACTTTCATTGCTTTTTTCATTTATCATTGCAGTGTGTTGATTGTTTTGTTTTGTATTTCTGCAGATAGTTAGGATATAATTAGTGAGGTCATGTTATGAAGGATGGCAATAGGTTGATAATAAGCTTCAGGTTTTAGTGAAATCACTCCTCAGATTTACTGATTTCGCAAGAGGATCCTTGCTACGTAGGAGAGTAAATACAAATGTTGTGCTGGTATACAAACAGGTGCAAATGTTAAGATCCATTATTATAAGATCTGTTCCTTCTTCTCTTAAAAATTAATCCACAGTCCAATTTTATTTGGCTATCAACAGATTTTACTCACTTGAAATTCATTCAGCTGTTGATCTCGTTGAATGGAATAATCCAGTGCTGCCAATTATTTGTAATAAGGATCCTATTTGTAATAATTATTTGTAATAAGAATGGCTAACCCACAAAACAGTTAATCGAGAGCAGTTTAATTTTAGCCAGTTCACGTCTATTACCATCAATGGGACTGAAAAGTATGAGTATTTCAGTTCAACAATTCTCTGAAATTGATTTTTTTTTTACCTGTCTAACATAAAATGCCCTTTAAAATGTTTTAATTACTTCCATGTTTGGTGCATTTGTTCATGTTTATCTTCAGATTAAAGATAGGGAAACTGTTAATGAAATCTCCATAAAGGTCCAAGTGACTATGTTTCACTAGTTAATTTGTGGCAGTTGATTGGATTTTCAGCTAAACCTAATGTTTGGTTTATTTTCTGTTTCCGGCCGCTGTATGGCGGATCACTTACAGTTTAATAACAATTACTGACTTTCCTTATTATGAAGATTTTTTCTTCCAAGGTTCATTTTACAACAGGAAAATTATACTTTGAAATATGCCTGAGATATAAAAAATAATAATAATTAAATAACCACCCCAAAACACACTCTAATCACTGCGGTTTTAATTGATATGCAACAAAGTAGACTTTACTAATTAAAATCAAGATGCCATGCTTTTGCTACATGGACCTTTACATGGAAAAGTAGGTTTTACACATTTCCTTTATTGTTCAGTGCAGCAATTGCATCCTTACAGGGTCGTAGGTTGGTGGCTTACAGCTCCCCCCCAAAAAAAAGAGTGGGAGAGAGAGAGAGAGCTCACGTTGCCACCAGCCCTGAAGACAGACAGTGGGCTTTCGTCCCTCAGACACCCCCAGAATACTAATCAGGAAAGTCAGACCCTGGAGGTCAGGGAGCAAGTCAATCATTCTAGCGATCGTCTCAGTGTGGAGGATCAAATTAGCCTGAAAAATTCAGCTGCTGGGAGGAGAGGGCGAGCAGCTGTCAGGGGCAGCAGCGAGATGCACTAATGAACCAGATGAATAGTGCAAAAGCTTGAAAATAAAAACAGGACAGTTGACATTTTTCATCTGTCAAAGCAGGAGATGCATGAAAATATAGTATTCCTGTTTTAACTCCTTAGGGGACATTCAGCTTTTCTTTCTTTCTTTCCCCCCCTTTTTTAACACTCTCCAGCATTCAAACAAGAGTACTTTTTAATGAACACCTAGCGTACCAACACACAGGATCTCTGCATTTATTTTGAATTTCCTGCATTTCGTGCAGGTTCTGTTGCTGGAATTCCTGGCTTTGTTTTTTTGTTGCACATAAAGGGGGCAAAAAACGCTGCATGAATTACCTTGTTTCAAGATTTAATATTATGGGGCCGGTAGAGTTTGCAAACCGCTTTTCTTGAGAGCCTTAATCCCTTTGCTCTTAGGGGTTTTAAAAAGAGAATGCAATATTTATGGTATCCAATTAGTGCACGCACAGCTGTAATGGATTTTGAGATCCTTGCTGTAAAATCCTTGCCTTCATGTCCTTTTTGGAAGATTCCTTCCCAAAGTCTCCTTTATCAATAATGCCGCGGCTAATATTTTGCAGCTTTCTTTTGGTTGCGAAGGAGTTAAATGTTCTATCTGGAAGACCACAAGACAGATGAGAGCCATTTTCAGCTTGTCCTGTCCCTGCTGAAGCTCACTGAGTAGCACAGCATGGACTAGCGTGTTTCACACACACTCTGCCTGTCTGGGGAATGTACACATTGTCCTTCCAAAATCAAACTTATTAGCACATGTAGAAAAGGGTGACTGACTTTGGGGCAGCATCGCACTCCAAGCAGTGCTCACACCGCTGCGGTTCAGAGATTTAAAGCGTTTGGAAGGCAGTACGAACATTTTTTTTAAATAAAAAAAATCCCTGTAAAGTTAGCAATCCCACCACAGTATTTGTTTGCCTTTGTAAAGTCGGGCTATCTTCAAATAAACATTAGGTGCACTAATGATATTTTAAAGTTCTTACTTTAAAGGTTCCTTGCCAAAAGAGAATGGTAAATTTCTTAAGTGTACATGAAACCAGAATTATGCCTGCAACATAGCATGCTTGTGAGGATTTGTATTCATATTAAATCAAGTGTTGATGCATGTATCAACTTGCATTTCTGCTTCCAGCATATGTGTTTGGGGTTTGGTATGCACAGAGGACAGAAGCTGCAGTTCTGTACCAAATTTCATTCTGCTGAAACCAGTTTTGAATAAAAATTGCTTTCTTACCTTAAATTTAGAAATTACATTTTAAAGAACTAAGCAGATAGTGAAATGGCAAATTCAAAAAAGCCAAATGGTAACAAAGAGAGTAGTATATGCATAAAAAGCAAAAGGGTTAAGGTTTCTGAAACCAGCCAAAAGATTAGACTCAGGATAGATTTTAGCATTATCCTCACAATCGCCAGAGACTGTATCCTTTGGGTAATGGCCATAGTTCAGTAGTAAGGCATCTACTTTGCATGCAAATGGTCTCAGATTAAGCCCTTAGCATAACCAGGTAGGGATGGGAAAGTCTGTTGTCTGAAGTTCTGAAGGGCTGCTACCTGTCAGTGCAGACAACATTCAGTTAGATAGAGCAGCAGCCTGATGTAGTATAAGGCAGCATCCTTCCCAGATTGATGAGTTGTCCAGGGTCTACAAAAGCAATTGGGAGTTCAAGCAAAACATGGATGACTCAACTTATTTCAGTGTGGTCTTACTCACCCATGGTGGTGCCCTCTGTAAACTGGAACTTGCACAAAATTCCCAAAAAGAAGGTGGGCGCCAAACGGAAATAAATAGTTTACAAAAGTACTTTATGGCTTTGCAGACTACGCAGCAATATTTCATTCTTTAAAGCATAGGGGATCATCTAGGAGGAATATGGTCATGATCCAAAGAACAATTTAGCTGTACTCATGGGGGTTACAGTGGGATCCCCCAGTGGGATTCTAAACATTTTTCAGCCATCATGCCATATCACAAATTGGTTTTCAGAATTAGTTTTCCATTTTCCATGGTGGTGGTGGTGGGTGGGTAGGGAGGGCAGTGTGCTATTTGAAAAACGCAAGCCTAGAGCAGAACTTGTTGTACCGTTCTTTTAGATTCTGATCAGAATTCTCATTTTAAAATCAGATCTTTATTTGTATGGTGAGTCCTACAAAGTCAGTATTGGTGAATAATAATCTGGTTTCAGAAAGACATGTCAGTGAAATATATAAACAGACTGTAGCATTACAGAAACCAGCTTCACTTGCATTAGGCACACACCCTTCAAAAAAACGATTGAGAAACAAATATAATGAAGTTAAGGACAGTGAAGATCACAAGAAGTTGTCGTAACATGTTTTCCATTTAAAAATTAAACTGGGCCTTTCGAAACAAAAAGTAGTTCCTTGAAAATATACTTATTCCGCCTAACCACACACACAAATTAAAAATTAAAAATCACAAAAAAAATCCAAGATACATTTTATTTTGTTTTAATTCCACACAGATGGCTGCACTGCAGAGTCCATTCTATGGTGACAAAATGAACCTGTATTCCTTATGTAAAAAGATTGAACAATGTGACTATCCACCTCTTCCATCGGATCACTACTCAGAAGAGGTAAGTAGCACCACTCTCTGTGGTATATTTGAAGGTAGAGGTATGAGTACTTGATGAATATTGAATAGTGCCTTTTTTAAAAAAAAAAGTTTCCAGTTTGTACTGGGATCTGGGTATGTTCTTGCACAAGCATAGCTTATGCATGAGAACGTCTTCATGACCTTCTTGTTTGTATTGTGGGCTCAACAGTGTGCCAGTTTTTTTCCTTGATCCCTGAATATGCTTCCTCAAGAGAATGGTGTGCTTTCAACACTGTGGCAGGTTTGAAGCTGAACTTTTCACATGCAGAAGAGTCGAAGGAGATGGCTGTAAGGCAATACTTTAGAGCGGTCCTGTCTCCTCCTTCTAATACAAGAGATTAAAATTTGAATGATGCTGTGTAGGAGAAACCACTCACAGTGGATGCAGAAAACCCAAACCCTTAATACCATCTGCTTCAGTTGGCTACAAATGAACAGCAGGATTTTCTTTAATTCACCTGTATTGGTATTATCTTCTGCTAGCAAGTGCCTTCTGAATTCATCTTCCTTTGGTGTTCTCATGAGAACTAATCACCCTTCTGATAACTTCATGGAGGAATGAGGTTCCTCACCAGTTCACCTGCCAACATAGATGTGGTCCAAAGGTAATTAGGCATTCTCATGTCATAGCCATGTTTCCCCTGAACCCCATAAAGGATGCATGTATTCATTATTGTAGGAATAATACCTGCACAGGCTTAGTCCCCATGCATGGCTCACCCTAAAGCCATATAGATTACCATAAGGCATAATGTGAGTTTCCCATTCCTGACCGAAACTTTCCTGTCAAGGAGCTTAAGCTCAGACTCAGGTCCCTTTACCAAGAGAAGGTGCTGGGCATGGAATGGGAACCCTGTAAATTCCTTCCATTCTCTATGTGTACACATCTTTGTATACCTGTAGAAAACACAGGGTTCCAGTCTGCGGTACAGAGGCTTCTCTGCATTCGCAGGAGAGGACCATGCACTGAGAGTCAAGGATTAAGGCCGTATTGCTGTTCCCATAGTGGTGAACTTGTGCTACTGATAATTCATTTTGATTTAGATGGTGAGGGTTGCAAAATACTGATTAGCAGCAAAAGCATATGTAAAACACATTCTGGCTAACTAATGCAAGAAGACACAGGAAGAACATACGTTTCTTCAGTATATGAAAAAGTGTGTGTATGCTTGTGTGTGCCTAATTCTTTTATCTTGTAATGAAATATTCTCAAAGTTTGAACTAGGTAAGAACTAGGTAAGCTGCAAGCCAACAAAGAGGCTACAGTAACTTATTCTAGTTCAATGTACATGAATTAAAGATTATGTTGAAATGCACATAAATGTCCTCTCTGAAATATGTTTTGTAAGTATTAAAGCTTTGCGCTGCTTACAGAATGGGGAGTAACTTGTAATTCAAAACCTTGAATCCTCTTGCTTTCAAGATTTTGATTATTAATAAAAGATTGCAGTCCAGGAATTTTTGGTCTTTTAAACATTCTTTGTCATATATAGTATGACAATTTGTATTTTTATTATAGTGACAATTGGAACACAGAGCGGGTTTTTTGTTGTGTTTTTAGAAAGATGATTAGAATTACTTTTTGAGGTGGAGATTTACCACCCATTAATTTGCGAAACCTTTCCTTAATGTAGCCTTCCCAATTAACTCTTTTTTTCCAGTGGCCATTTTTAATTATTACGTTTTTGTGGAATATAAATATGGCACTTCATATAGGCAACTTCAGAACCGGAGGCCTAGAAATACAGTAGGGTGTGAACAATAATGCAAAATGATAGCAAGAATGTCAGGGGCCGTTCTTTGTTGTGTCATTCATGCTGTCTTCCTTTTTCCACGAAGCGCATGAATATTTCACGTATCTGCATCCTCATCCTCTATTCTTCTTGACTAATTTTCAGACTGTCTGAATTTGCATTTCACATGGTAGCTGATTAGGAGATGCCGAGTGCAGCAGTGAAGCCTCAGCAGGCGGTTGCCATGGTGACCTTCAGCAGGATTTTAATGATGATGCCACTAGTGGTTCGTTGAAGTCGGCCTGCCTGGAGGGCTACTTCACTGCAGCTAAGTGTGAAGTTGGATATATGGATTCTCAGCCAAGGGGCAAATATCAAAGTCCGGCTCTGATAGAAGGTCTTGGTACTGGGAAAGAGAAATAAGATTCCACCTTCTTTTTTATTAACTTAGTTTGCATAGTTCCAGCTTAGGAAGGGGTGGGTGGAATCAAACACACACACACACAACAACAACAACAACCATGTTGTATATTTTCCCCATGCACAAACAGGGAGATTTACATTAACACCCTTTAAAAAAATCATTTATCCACCCGACAGCACTAAAGAGAGCAAATTGTACTGTTCCATTAATAAATAATTTCTTAAGGAAAGAAGTGGCCGTTGGAGCAGAAGGTGTTGCTTTGAACCCGTTGTCCCTTAAAAATCACATGTGGTATAAAACATTTTTTTATGAAATATATTTTAAGATTTTTCTCTCTGCTTCTAGTAATATAGTTTTAATTGTAAAAGTCTTGTATAGAACTGCAGAGGAGGAAATAGGCTAAAGTGTGTCTGCCAGACTGCAGCAGCATCCTAAAGACTTCTCGAAAATTTAGACTTCAAACCCGTTATCCAGGTTGAAAAGTGCACTTGGTTGAGCTGCTGAGTTCAGGGATCACTGAACAACGAAATCCGCTTGAATTTTTTATGCGAATAAATTTTATGAAGGAATAAAATTACTTTGCATCAGCTTCTGTCTGCTTTCACAGAAGAACATTTAAAAAAGAAATAAACCCTTTAACCAAAAAATAGTACTCTTAAGATCAGTTTCTAAAACAGATATACTTTTTTCTTTCTTTTTGGCAGTGAAATCATCAGTTGCTTTTGTTTTTTCTGGGTTTTGAATCTGATGTGTGTGCTTGTGTTAATACAAACCCATTTGGTCTACTAGCAGCCTTCTTCACATGCCATGACAGTGCACACTGTTTGCATATTCAGTTGTGGCAATGCTACCTCCTTCCTTCTCTGAACTCCTTCCTGCCAAAAGTTCGGCTGGTTCCTTAAACGCATCATTCTGACAACTACTTTTTATTTTATTTTATTTTTGAGTGGTTGGAATGTTCCTAGGCCTTCCATAACACCACAGCTGCTGAATCAAAAGGATGGAGAGGTCTCATTTCAGTATATTGAAGCTTATCTAATTGCCACAAAGGTTTCAAAATCTGCAAATTGCTTTTTGATTTTGTTCGTTCTTTGCTTTCATTGAATTTATTGGGGGGCATATTAGGGGGGGGGACCCAGTCTTTTCTTACAAATCAATGTGTTCTGAGCACTAATTTGAAACATCCCTTTTCTACAATCCTAGTAAGACATATTCCAAAGCTAGCTTTGACTGCAACAAATAAATATATAGATACAATGAAAAAACCCTACCCTAGATACTAATGAGAATTCCACTTGCAGAAGAGTCTGCCAGGGTTGCCTTTGGGACCCTTTCCTTTTTATTTTCTCTATCAATGATGATGTGGAAGAATTTGATGGCAGTGAGATTGTTTTACCCAAAGTTTACAGTTCTCTTTTATGTTGTGCTGTTCTGATTTTATCCTTTACATTGACCACGTGGCTTTCACAATGGCTTGGCAGGTGCATTTAAGTTCCTTCAGACAGTGGTTCCCTATTAGCTAATTACTGAGAACCCCTTTTTTTCAAAAGCCAAGCCATGAACCCCCTACTTTTGAAAAAAATTGATAACTATGTTAGTTACAGTAGTTTATTCTGTGAACCGCCCTGAGATGGTATATAAATTTAATTAATTCATAATAAAATAATAATACCTCTGCAAAGCAATTTTTGGAACAAAATGTGGGGTAGCCCCTAGTAGCAAAAGATTTTAGGTATTCTAAAAAACAGACTTGGGTTGAGCGATATCTGGTTTTCAACATTGTGATATATCGGCAGCTGAACATCATGATATTCCGATATATCACAGTGTCTGAAATTGGAGACTGGGGATGAGGGAAGGAGCAGTCACGGAGATCAGGTGGTTGGGGGGAAAGAGAGGAAGGGGAGTCATCTCCACCCCATGGTTTGAGTAGGAGGGGGTGCATCAAACCGCCATCAGCAGGGTAGCCAGTGAAGATGCAAGTCCATTGTGGCTGTTGCGGCTTTCTTGCTGACTGAGAAAATCTGCTCTGCCTCAGTGCCAGGGGAAGGTAGTGCCCGGTATCTTGAAATGAGGACGATCAGCTGCCCTGTTTTCCCTCAGCATGAAGGAAGGCAGCTTAGACCATCATTCAATATCGGCAGTGCCTTGAAATTGCTCTCCCTCCCACGTGAGGAGCAATATATTGATTGGTAAAGGTAAAGGGACCCCTGACTGTTAGGTCCAGTCGCGGATGACTCGGGGGTTGCGGCACTCTTCTCGCTTTACTGGCCGAGGGAGCCGGTGTTTTGTCCACAGACAGCTTCCAGGTCATGTGGCCAGCATGACCAAGTTGCTTCTGGCAAACCAGAGCAATGCACGGAAACACCGTTTACCTTCCTGCCGGAGCAGTACCTATTTATCTACTTGCGCTGTTGTGCTTTTGAACTGCTAGGTTGGCAGGAGCTGGGACCAAGCAACGGGAGCTCACCCCGTCATGGGGATTCAAACCGCCAACCTTCTGATTGGATTTCAAAACCAATTTTGGCCAATATATTGAAAAACCACACAGTGCTAAAACAGACCATAAGACCTTTGATATTACCGTGCAAAAATGACAAAAGATGAGCTTGGAGGGAGGGAAAGGATGGGGCTGCGGACCCCCTGAGTGCATCTGCGGACGCCCAGGGGTTGCCAGACCCCTAATTGGGAAGCATTGCCTTAGGACATTGTTGGAGTTGTTCAAAACAGAGCACTTGGTTGTTAATGCACAGAAGATAAAAGCTGGTTCTCTCATACATGCATTGATGACAAGTGATGACCTGTACGTGTGAATGAGCAATCGCAGATTAACTGCCTCGCAGTGGTCTTTTGTTTCATTCGTTTATACATTTCATTGGAGACCTTTCACATGTTCAGCTAAGTGTTGCGCAATCAGATGACAGATGGCAAATCTAGTAATTTACCTGCCAACCAGTCAATTGCTAATGATGCTCTTTAGGAGATGGAAAACATTATACATGTGTGTCCCTAGAGCGGGGTCCCAAAATGAAACAGACCTACATTTTCCCTCACCACTGTGTGGAACAAGCATTGCTAGTTATCAAAAGCCAAGAGACACCTGTGTGCTTAACAAAAGTACTCAGTATGTTCAGCCTCCCCCTCCCCTTCCATAAAGGAGAAGGAACATGCAGAGCAGGCATTTGTGTGGTTAGGCATCCCACTCTGCTCAGGTGAGGTTTAGCTGCATATTGGAGAAACTGCAAGGGGCGGGAGGTGATCTTGCTTGAGCACACAAAACCCTGTTAAATCAGACTAAAGGTTTATCTAGTCCAGATTCCTGTTTTCCATAGTGGCCAACCAGCTTATTTATGGTGGGTGCAAATCCTTTCAAGGAGAGACTTGCAGAAAACCTTTAAAGCTACAATAAATACAGTTAATGTATGTATATCAGCTCCTCAAACACAATAAAACACATCAGCATAAAACCAGCAGAAATCATCCATAAAAGGTCTTGAGGGCATAATGGAGCTCGTAAGAGAGAGAGATATCCCCAACATCACTCCCCCCCAACCAAATAACAACATTAAGATGGAAGCAACATTAAGATGGAAGTCCACAAGCAACATCTCTTTCCAGATATTGCAGATCAAGAACTGGTACCATACTGGCTATCAGCACATTTTGTGGTAATGCGTTCCATAAATCATTTGCTCTTTAAGGAAGCACTTCCTTTCACCGCTTCTGAACTTCCCGCCATTCAATTTCATTAGATGGCACAGAGTTTTAATATTATAAGAGAAAGGGGGGGGGGGACTTTTACCTCTATGTATGTTTCCTAAACCATGCATAAATTTAGACACTTCTGTCATGCCTTGCCCATTACTTTCCTTTTTTCCCCTAACCTAAAAAGGCCCAGACATTGTACCATTTCCTTGAAGGGAAGATGCTTCAGCCCACTGATGTTATTGGTTAAGCATCTCTAGACCTTTTCCAGCTCTACAGTGTCACTTTTAGAGATGTGGCAACCAGAACTGTGCACACCATTGTGCAGCAGAAGTATGGCCGTTCCACAGATTTGCATTGGGCTATTGCACTACTGGTAGTTTCCCATTTGCTTTCTCAATTACTTCTGGCATTGAATTTGCATTTTTGGCGTTGACCCTTATAAGTATGTGACTATTGGCTCAGTCTTCAATTCAAAACATTTTTCCCTTATGAAGTATGTAGCCAAACACCTGTTAGCTTCAGATCAAGACGTTTATCCTACGCTTGTACTGGTGAGAATATAAGTTTTTCTTACACTTGTACTGGTGAGAATATCAGTAGGCAACCTTTCTTCTTATGCCCAGCAATATTCTGTTTTCGTATTGGTTCAAAGTTCAATGGGCTTCCAATGAAGATGCATGATGTTTTCCCCCTGGATGGGCATGGGTTTCTTAAGAACTTAAGAATTTCTTAAGAATTACTATTCTGAATGTCAGGTTGGTTTTTTTTCCAGGCAGAGTCTCTAATCACAATATCATAACTCACAAATCCCTACAGAAGTTGTTCCCCTCCCCATCCTGAGTGGACAAAATAGTCTCTCTCTCTCTCTCTCTCTCTCTCTCTCTCTCTCTCTGTGTGTGTGTGTGTGTGTGTGTGTGTGTGTGTGTGTTTGTGTGTGTGTGTAGCACATCTCAGTGATAGAAAACACGTGTTACATGCAGAATGCCCTGTAGGTTCCATTCTGTCATGAATGGCAGTGTCTTCAGTCTTAGACCCGAGAGGGCCACTGTCACTTGGAATAGAAAGTTTGGGGCTAGATGGCCAATTGTCTAACCTGACATGAGGCAGCTTCATATATTAGTATGCTTAAAAGTTGTGTGTGGGGGTGTCAGGGACTAGGCAGAGGAGGAACTATGGAGACCGCCTCCCCAATCTGACCCTTCCTGAGAAGAAGACATTACAACAGGGGTTTGAGGGAGGTCACAGCTCAGAGGAAGATGAGAGGAAATGTTGGGAAATAATGGGAGAGGAGGAGGAGGAGGCAGAGCTGGAGCAGCTGGCTGCCATGTTACCACTAGAAAGCATTCCAGACCCGCCATCTCCCAGAACCTGGCGAGCCTTAAAAGTAGGAGAGCAAAGAGCTTGAAGACAGATGGCCCTAAGTGGCAGCCATCAAGGGGGTGGTGCTGTTGACGAAAGAGGAAGTGGGAGAGAAGGGCCATGGAGATTTACTCGGGACAACGCCATTATTCCAAAAGGTTGCATTCCCAAGCCTCTCTCTGTAAATATTGAATAAAAAGCAGGGGGTAAGGACTTTTCTTATCCGTTTCTGGCAACCCGCCGTGGGGATTGGTTCCTCTGCTGCCTGACAGGGGGAAGGTGAAACCAGACCCTTAGTGGCATCTTTTTAAGGAGTAATACGTTAGGTGAATACCTTCTGCTTAGGAATAAGCAATGTTTCTTTCTGTTTTAAATCCAAGTTCTCCGCCATCGCAGGCGTTTCCAAACACTGGCTTGCCTGTGTCAGCCTTTTTTTTTTGGTCCCTTTTTATGACTTGAGGGACACTGAGTCCCCCCCACCCTTGGAGTCTGACAAACCTGTTAAAGTAAAAAAGAAATGTGTCCCGCTGCTCCCCACTACCAGGCTAAGCTCCAGGCAAAATACTGTCATTGTGCTAAGTTCACAGAGGAGGTTAAGGAGAATAAGCCGAGCCGAAGGAGACTGCTGCTCAGAGATGCAACAGGAGCCTTCCCAGTCTTAGGTACTGTCCCAGTCTGCCGTTCGTAGAGCATGCTGGTCATCCCACACCAGACTAGAATATATTGCTGTCCTGACATCTCGGCTCAGCCTAATTCACATTAGCATCCCCCAGGTCAGCTGAATGCAATGGATGCTACTAGCTCCATATTAAATAGGGAACCTTCCCGACTTTATGGAAATGGATATTCCTGACAATAGGCAAAGGCATTTCAATCCTGTATTCAGCAAGAAGTCATTGTCTTTCCACACACCTCAGAAAATAACATTCTGCCATTCTGCGTTTTGTGCTTTTAGGAAAGATGCTTCATGGAAGTAACGTGCATTCGGGCAATAGGATGGGAGCCATTTTTTCAGCCTTGACAAATACTTCAGAGTTCATACTTAGAAAGATTTAAGGGGTGTCTGCCTCGATCACTTTCTCTCCTGTAGAGTTCATGGCATCTACCCAAAGTCTCAGTTTCTTCTGCAGTTTAGATGCCAGGTTTGGAGCTTCACGCCCAGCCCAAGTCTGTGTTTAAGATATTCAAAAAAGGAGTAAGCAGCGGCTTATATTTTTCCATTTCCATGCTGCTGCTTCAGCATAAACCAGCCATCTTGATCAGCAGGAAATAAATACATTCATATACATATATACATACATACAGTTTCCCCTTGCAGACTTAGGATATCCAGATTATAGGAAACATTCCTGATATGCATTAATAATTAATTATGAATAAATAATTTTACACTTTACCTTTTTTTTTAAAAGGAACCCCTGACACTTTTCAATTTGTCCTGCAATATTAATTTTACACATACATATTTCCTCTTCTGCATAGCAGCCTACATGCAGCAGTCCACCAGTAGATAAAATACCTGTGGCATGCGTGAAATACTACAAAGTTCTTTCAGGATCTGCCCAAAAGGGTTCTCTTTGCGGAGCTGAAAGCTTCGTTTCTCAGAAATCTCTTGCCTGCCTGCCATGTAAGCAGTCTGCAAAGCGTTCAGCCATTGACTGCCTCTTGGCTAAGCGTACTAATACACTGCTCTTGTCGGCTGCAATATATCACCAACCCCTTGCATCTTCCTGTGGCAGATCATGTAGCTTTCCTATTGCATCTTGGGTCATCTCCTTCTGGATTTGTGAACTTTGAAGTTAAGCCTCACTTAAACTGAACGCGCACTCTTAATAACAAAGAACATGCATCCCCATAGGACTGTTCCTTTATTTTGCAACTCTACGTTGAAAATGGAAAGTGGGGCAGTGGGGGGTGGAACTGATTTCATAGAAGTCTGGAGTCCCATTTTAATATATCTGAAATAAAAGTTTTCCACATGCTAGGCACAAGGTAAAAGAAAAAAAAAGAGATTTAGAATGCAATCTTATTCATGCATTGAGTTCAGTGAGACTTACTTGAAGGTAAGTGTGCATAGGATTGCAGCTTCCTTTTCAATGACTTCCATGGTGAGATTAATGTAGAAGTGAATTTGAAGTATCCTACACACATTGACCTTGCAGCAGTACCTTGTGTTTAGTACGTCTTAGTCTGCAACCCTGCACCAACTTACCTGGGAGTAAGCCAGTAACCATGTATAGTATATTAAAAACCATGGGCATGTTTCATCCCCATGCAGGTAGTGGAATCAGATTCATCTGTGTGGGACTGTATTGATGGTTCAGTATATGTTGCTCATAAAGGAATCCCTCTCTGAGTCCTTCACATGACATCACCAGGTTACATATGAATCTTGCCAGAGGAACTGAAAGGAATATTCAGCTCATAACGCTTTGGGCCACAAAACCTCATGGCCTTTGAAGGGTCTCTTCCAACTTGTTTATTCTAAGGCAACAAGTTAGAGTAAATGAGTGGCTCTAACACCTATAACTCAATGAATACCAATGGTTATAGTAATGTATACTTTAAACTGGGTTGCCAGGGAGGCTAACCTGTGGCCCTTCAGTGTAATTAGACTACAGCTTCCATGGTTTCTAGGCATTGGCCATGTGGGCTGGGATTGCTGGGAGTTGTTGTCCATCAATATCTGGAGGGTCACAGGTTAGCCACCCCTGTTGTATGCATTTTGTTGTTGACATCTGTCTGTCTCGAGAGACAATGGAGTACACCTCCAGGCGTGAAGTCAAACCATTGTGTTAGCAACACTGAAGCTTGGGCAGTGTGTTTGGAGGTTCTGGGGTGCCCAGACAACAAGACACCCCTCTCAGCCTTGCCAATGTGGTCCAAAAGAAAAAGCAATACATTTGGCACCAGCTTGGCTGCAGAAGTTGCTGGAAAGAAGTGTACAAGTCGTCTTAGGGACTCCCTTCCAGATTTGTTAGGCTTTACTTAGCCTGTTCTTCTCCCAAAGATGTCCCACAGGGTGGCAGAGGTTTAGGATCAGAGTTTTTCCTTTTCCTAGATGGGCCACCTTCTCAGGTTAATGAGCCCCACCTCTACCTCTCACTTCCCTCTGTAGCACGTGTAGAAACCGCTGCCTTGACCATTGGACTCACTATTGGTCTCATCTGCTCACCACCAGAGCTTGTATTCACATGTAGGGGAAAGTCCCTAACTCTGAGGGTTTGAGACGCAACAGCTACTCTCACCTGGTTTACCTGGCCAATCAAAGCTGTTTCCCAGGGTGTGGCTACTTGTCACATGCTGACAGCTTATAGGAGCCACATGTTAGAACTGAGTGCAAAGGTGGACAAACTACCCCAGAAGGAGCATGACCAGTGGTACTACCCTTCCCCTACACCCCTGCGTATGCATTAGTGCCACACTATTGTAGTTTTCCAGTACTCCTAATTGAAGTTTGGAGGAGGGAGAGAAGGACGGCCCTAATAACTTTGTCACACAGTGCTTTTTTTCTTTGCTTTTTTTGTTCCTCATGTCCATAATATTCTTTTTTCCCCCCTAGCTGCGACAATTAGTTAATATGTGCATCAACCCAGATCCAGAGAAGCGACCGGACATCACCTATGTTTATGATGTAGCAAAACGTATGCATGCACATACCGCCACCAGCTAAGAGACTTGGCAGCTTGTGAAGAGAAAGGAAAAAACAACAAACCCACCGGAATCATTCAAGTATTGTTGTGCAAAACCTCTTCCACCTTTTCTCCCATTTGTCTGCGTCACCTAAAGTTTAGTTACATGCAATGAGAATGTTTAGCAGTATTGTCACAGAGTTAATAACCTAAAACGAAGTATTTTTTTTTAAAAAAAATGTTTTAATGGAAAACATGGAAGTTCTAAACATGACAGAATAAGAAAATCGGCAATCCTTTCTGACTTCTGAAAGCTGCAATTTCACACATATTTCTGCATAAAGAGCAATGATTTTACATGGAAATAATATTTTGTTCTACATATCAGAGTTGCGGTTTTGCATATGAACACAACAGTGGACTCCTTAAAGGAATACTGTTGAAACTGCTCCTCAGTTGTTTTCAGTAATGTGTGGAAGTGATGAATCAGCACAAATTGGTGAATTTATTGTTCATTAGTGAATATATTGTTCCTTTCCCCTAGAGGCAATTAATTGATGAATAGGATTTTATTTTATTTTTTAAAAAAGGAATTTTGCAGTTTACGGTTTTCCTCATCAAGATAAATGTTGATAGAAACCATTTTATTTGCTGTTGAGCTTTGATGCAGCCGCTGAATGTGAAAAAGAATTGGTTTTATTTTATTTTTCCTCAGAAATTGTCCAACACTGAAAAAAGAATAAATCTGGTCAGCTGTTGTTGTTTTTAAAATCCTTGTACAGTACCTTAACCCCAGCTCCTAAAACTTGATATCATGTATTTGTATTATGCTGTGCCTTGCTGCTCCAAGCCTCTGGGCGAACAGAAAAGAGTGGTGTATTTGTACAGGGTCTAGGATTCTGAAAGCATCACTGCCACAATCTGTAGGTCTCAAGATGGCGCTCCACAAAATTAAGCATTTGCAAATCCCTTTCCATTCAGTGGTGGATTGCTAAGCACGTCATATCAATGACAAAGTGCCTAATCTGGGCTGAATTTATCCAGATAATCTTTCATGCTATATATTGACTTAGTTTTAAAGGCTAGTTCAGCCTTCCCCAGGCTGGTGCCCACCTAATGTTTTGGAGGACAAGTCCCATCAGCCAACAAGGTAATCCAGGCTGAGACAGATGAAAGGTGTAGTCCAAAATATGCAGACTGGGGAGGGCTGGGCTAGTTTACACCCAGCAACATTCAGTATAAGGTACACATTATAGAAAATGGCCAAATGCTTGGAATGTCCTAAGTATGGCATCTTCTCCTTGTTCTGATTCTCCCAGGGTAAATCAGAGGACTCTCTTTCTTTTCCTTTTTACACCACGGCAAACCAGCAACAGGAATGGGTTTTGGCTGCCTAGAGTCAAAGCTTCAAAGGAATAGGCAATCTATGTGGCAGCCAGTCATTGATATGAATTGTCCGTTACAATGCAGACATCTGCTTCCTAAATAATTTATGTGTCTTAGAAGGGTATTTTGTTCCCCGAAAACGTTCACTTGAGATTTTTAAAAAGAGAGTTTTCTTCTTTTCTTTCTTTCTTTCTTTTTTTTTTTTTTGCATTAGCTTATATTCCAAAGCGAAATTCATAATTAATTGAATAAACATTCATGGCCCTGAACGGGGTATTTGTTGTGGAGTGCGGAAGCATTATGTTGTAGCTACATGTGTTGTTTTACATAGTCCCTTAAAATCCTGACCGGACAGCCTGCAAATCTATGACGTGTCAAAGTGGGTTGCTTAACAGTTACAGGAGCTGACAGGTAGAATTTTAATCCCACTGTGACACATTTATCTCTGAGAACAAACAAGAAGCCATACAGTATTTTTTTTCTGCACATTAAACCAACAAATTTTACTAATTCACCATGCAGCCATGTGCAGTTAGGCTCATCAGCAGAAAACTATGTATAACAAAGAAAAATGTAAGTGCAACCTGCACTCCTCAGGAGGCAATGCCTAACAGTGAAGCCAGGCATGGCATTTTGGAGAATCTGATACGTGGCAGTCGCCTGCCATGGAGCAGAGCCAAAGGCAGGTTTGGCTTCGGTAATCAAAACTGCTGCCTTCCACCACTGGGCAAGATGCGTCTGTGGGGAGACATGGGTGCAGTGAATAAGTGGCAACAGCAGCAAGCAGCTACGCCACGGCATGGCCAGATCTCCCTACTCCTGACTACGAAGCAAAACGGAAAGCTTTACTAAGTCCCTTCATGGGTTCTTGTGCACAGTTGGTGGGGTGCATTTGGCTTGGTGGACACCATTTAGGCAGGCCTAATTCAGAGCTTTTTTAATTTTCATGTTCAGTTGAATGTCCACAGCAATAGTGGGATCCACAGTGCACCCAGTCTCCTAGATCGGGGTCCTAGCACAACACGGGTTTGCATGGAGCCATGATTAAGCTAGTTGAAATGATGTCCTGCTGCCTTAACCTACAAAATTCAGAAGGTGAATGCAATATGAACACTTCCGTTAGGATGATCCGTAATACTTTTCTTTTTTCACCCTGAATGAGGCTAAAAATAGTTTTGCTAAAAAGAGCATAGGACAAGATAGTAATCTCTCGATCCTCGTTGCCAAGTGCTACTATGCAAAAGTATTCCAGCCTTTCATTAAGTCTGTTTCACCCCATCTCCCTCCACCTACTTTTAGGTCATTTTACAGGTCCGATGGAGAAGGACTGCTACGTTTAACATAGTAATATGATTTTCATCAGGTGTTTTGCATGTTTAGTCGGATGTCGCACTGAATTCTGTAGGTCTTACTCCCAAGTAAGTGGCACAAATTGCAGCTTTGTAAATTTCACATGTGTACCTTTATTACAAAATGCATGCTTTTGGGAAGCCAAAACCTGCTTCTAGAAGAAAATAGTGTTGGCGATAATTATGAAGCTTGCTAAGCTAATATGCCTACAGAATAAAGGTGTTTAAAAAATAATAACAATAAAAGAAATACTTCCAGTGTTGATAATGTAAGATGCATTCTGTCGAAGGACCAATTAAGTTGATTTCAGAAGCCAGCAAAAAGAACGTTTCTGATGAGATGCTTGGTAAGCTTACGTCATATGAAGAAGGTCGGGGCTGGGCACTGATGCCATTCAGGCACTCTACAATGGCAAAACGATTTGCTACGCCACACAAATTCAATGTAATGAAGATAGCTCTGCCAATAGATCACTTGAACAGCCTGTTCATAATCTCTTCTGCTTGCCAGGGCTTCTAGGACTTGGAAGCAACCAAAGGGTAAATATGAGAATCCCGCTTAACAAGTTGCAGTAAAAGCTAGGGAAGAAAGAGACCTATTCCTAAGTCCCTAGAAGCGGCATGCCTTCTCTTGCACTGTTCTGGTAACAGTGGAAGGATGACATTATATGTTTCAGGTTGGCAAGGTGGAAACTTCCCATGTTGGTATCGCCAGCCACAAGCAGAAGCATGTCTTCCTTTAAATGCTACTGGAGCAGTCAAAACTGATGAACAAGCTACAGTTCACACTTTGGTTTCCCCTCCATCTGTGCAATATCTCATCTCGCTCTCATTAGCTCCCTTCATAGTTGATAGTGGAAAGGAGATGAAGTTATGTGACTTCGCTTCTACAAAACCTGGTGCTTGTTAATGTGTGTAGAAGATAGTGGCAGGGCGGATGGATGGCTTGGCAGTCTGCCGAATCATCTTACCCTGTTTGCCTGGTTCCTTGCCAGGTATCAGAAAGTGGAAGGGTTGAGGAAAAGAGTAGAAAGAAAGCTAGCCGCAGACAGTATTGGTTCAGGTGCAGCAGAGGTGGAATTATTTTCACTGGAACTTCATTCTATCCAAGCTCAATTCTAATCAAAGGCCAGTCTACGCTTCCTGATAAGAGTAAAATAGAACTTACTCAGTGTTACCTAGGGCTAATCTTTCTGACAGTGTATACTTATATATAACAAGTTAATAAATGCCTTAACTTTATCTTCAGCACTCATGGAAAATAGACATTTGTGTAGATGACTCTTTTGAAATGAATGTATTAATCAATAACCAAAACATGTATAATTTTCTGCTGCCTTATACTCAGTTGTACTGTAATATTCCAAATAATATTTGTTGTGCTTTCTGCACCCACTCTCTGCACAAGGAATTGTACTCTTTGTTTGGAAATCTATGTTGTACAATATCTTAATATAAAAAGGCTACACAAATTAAATAAATTGGAAAGTGAAACAACTTTGATGTCCTTTTTTTGCCCTTCAAGGTTTATTTACAAGAATGTGCAAGGTGATGTGTTTACTGAAAATGTTATTGGGAACTGAATTTGACTTAAGATGGCAGATCCAAGCAACATAAATATTTGAGTACTCGGAACCATCTTCTGTAACCCCCTTAAAATGACCGCTAATTCCAAAAACAACAGTTCTTTTCAAACATTTGCAGACAGGTAAGTTCTCCGTGGGCTCAAAGGATGCTTTCAAAGTAGGATGTTCATAGGTCTGTCCCACCCAGCTTTCCCTCCAGTGCAGTCTGTCAGACATCTTTGCAAGTTTCCCAATGGAACAATGTCTTTGCACATTGCAGATGTGCAGCAAAACATACGTACAGCAGGGGTACAGCCTGCCACTGAAGCCTGTGAATACTGAACATGTGTTTGGGAAAAAAACTACAGTGGTACCTCGGGTTAAGTACTTAATTCGTTCCAGAGGTCCGTTCTTAACTTGAAATTGTTCTTAACCTGAAGCACCACTTTAGCTAATGGGGCCTCCTGATGCTGCCGCGCTGCCAGAGCACGATTTCTGTTCTCATCCTGAAGCAAAGTTCTTAACCTGAAGCACTATTTCTGGGTTAGCGGAGTCTGTAACCTGAAACGTATGTAACCCGAGGTACCACTGTATGTGCAGGGATTGCATAACAGCATCTATAGAGGCCACAGCAACTCCTCTGCCATTTGCAACGTGGCTTCTGGACAAGTTCCTCACCACCACCTGCATAATTAAACTCTGGGAACATTGAACCATGTGCTTCCCAGCACCCTAAACCAAGGCCAGAGCTATGTACAGCTTGATCTTTATATTCCATTTGTTTGTTTGTTTTAAAAAAAAATCTGTGCCAAGAATGCTGAGTTATTCAATCTATAAATTGTGCAGATTCCCCACTAGTGAGTGAGAACCTTCTTGTTTCCCACTTAGATTTTGATTGGGTTGTCCAATAGTGATTATTTTTAATTGCTGCTTCTTTTTTAATATTTTAAATTGATTGTTAGGGCTTTTAATTGCAAGCTTGGTTTTATGGTTGTTTTACTCAGTGTCACCTTGAGCACCTGGTGGATAAACATAATAGGCAAACAGATCAGCTTCCTTTGTATAAATTATCCTGCATGGAGAGGAATATATACCTATAATGTCCACTGATGTCTTGGCCCTCTAGAAACCCCATTTTTCTCCTGTATCCTATCTTGAGTAGAGAGGTATAACTCTGAATCTATTCTCTGTCTTGAATAGAGTGTGTAACTGGACCAAGTGTTTTCATGTACAAATTGTGTTTGCTTCAAGAGCTTATAACTGCCACTGATTAGTTGCTGGCCTGGCACAGTTAGCTGCAAATGATCTTTGTATGTTTGTGTGTGTAGCTTGTTCTATGTTACAGTGTAGTGCTTTGGGTATACCTTTTTCATCACATACTGATGAGATGCCAATGAAGCTGATTGCCTCCTGTTCCATTTACCCTGCAAGCTAATTGCATTGTACAAGAGGACTTGTGTGCAGTTGTGTCCTCTTGGACACAGGTGGGAGTGTAGTCAGGTAATCCTTCATAGTTGTGTTTTTAAAGTTACATCTGAAAAAACTGTGTCAAAGGTGATCCTATGTTTTGCATCAACGTTCCATTTGTAAATGGCCAGGTCTCAAGTTACAAGGAGACATGTCTTTTATGAATTAAAGGTAAAGGGACCCCTGACTATTAGGTCCAGTTGTGGCCGACTCTGGGGCTGCGGCGCTCATCTCGCTTTATTGGCCGAGGGAGCCGGCGTTCAGCTTCCGGGTCATGTGGCCAGCATAACTAAGCCGCTTCTGGCGAACCAGAGCAGCGCACGGAAACACCGTTTACCTTCCCACCAGAGTGGTACCTATTTATCTACTTGCACTTGGACGTGCTTTTGAACTGATAGGTTGGCAGGAGCAGGGACCGAGCAACGGGAGCTCACCCCGTTACGGGGATTCAAACTGTTGACCTTCTGATTGGCAAGTCCTAGGCTCTGTGGTTTAAGCCACAGTGCCACCCGCGTCCTTTTTTATGAATTACACTGTTTCAAATAGATACACAAACACATCCACAACCACAATTCATTGTCTCCTTCAGAAAAGGCCCTGTATTGAATTCGGCTAATAAAACTCCACTCCGTGAGATGCTACTGTGCTGTCATGGTCATCTACCTACTCAAAGCCCAAAAGGTGAGGATGGGAGTGATTCAGACCACTAGTTTCCTTGCCATGATATTTTGTAGTACGTGATGGGATCAGAACGAGAACGTAGCACTACCCTCTGACAAATTAGCTTGGAGGTCCACCTAGCTCAGTACTCTGCCTCCAGCAATGACCAACCAGATATGTCAGGGAAGGTCATGAGCAGAGCAAAATAGAAATATCCACCCTGTGCATGCATGAAAGTGGTGCTGAAGCTGAGTGTCTATTCGAAAATGTGTTAACCATGGCCCTATTATAGTTGACACAATGGCTCCACAAGGATGCTACCTTGACAGCTGCAAAAAAAACAACAACCCCCCAAAAGACCATATCTTTTTTTTTTTGTTTTCCAAGGAAAATGCATTTTTTCTGTCTCATCTATTTTTTTGTTTTTGTGTTCACAGCTCCGCATGCACTTTTTTCCCTGGCATCCTACTATTTCCCATCTTTCAGCACAGCTGCCAGTTTCCCTTGGATGACTGTCTTGGTGAACACAACCAATCCATCCTCTTCCCATTCGCAGTCTTGTCACCCTTTGACAACATGCTATCTTTTTCTTCCTTTGAGGAACTGTAGTCCTGGCATGGTCTTTCATTCTTTGCTCTTCTAGAGTAAAACACCAAGTTTTTCGTTTCTTTGCTTTTTTATCTCCACCACCCTTCCATTCCAGCATCATGTTGATATTACTTTTAGTAGTTTCCTTCCTCTTGCCTCTTTTCCTTTCATTTTCTTCATTTCTATATATATTCCAAGAATGCATGCAGCATGACATTTTCGGTACCTTTAAGACGAAGAGGATAACTGGCTGATCTTTTAAGAACCATCCTGATCTGCCCAGCATCAGAGACTGAAAGATGGGAGACCGTGCACTTAAGACAGTTGGGTGGCGACTTGTACGCCTCCTTCTGGCAACTCCTGCAGCCAAGCTGGTGCCAAACGTATTACTCAGCTTTCATTTGGACCACATCAGTGAGGCCAAGAGGGGGGTCTTGTCGTCAGGACAGCCCAGGACCTCCAAGCACTCCGCCCAGGCTTGCGACCCAGAGAGACCACTTTCGTGCTGCCCATGCGGCAGTTAGACTTCACCCTCAGAAGCACACTCCACTGTCTCGAGAGAGATGGAGGCCAACAACGAGAACTCCGCAGCCCTGTATCCTTTTCCCTTCACGCAGAGGGCACAGCCCTGTGTAGACATCAGAGATCTCTGAGAATTTCCTTTCATACACAGCAAGCTACCTCATACAGTCTAGCTCAACAGAGAAGCTGAGGATTCACCCAGGACCACTTCTGCAAGCAAAACCGATGATCCAGCACTGAGCTCTTCACCCAAAGGATTCGTTGTTGTTGTTTAGTTGTGTCCGACTCTTCGTGACCCAATGGACCAGAGCACATCAGGCACTCCTGTCTTTCACTGCCTCCCGCAGTTTAGTCAAACTCATGCTGGTAGCTTCAAGAACACTATCCAACCATCTCGTCCTCTGTCGTCCCCTTCTCCTTGTGCCCTCCATCTTTCCCAACATCAGGGTCTTTTCCAGGGAGTCTTCTTTTCTCATGAGGTGGCCAAAGTATTGGAGCCTCAGCTTCAGGATCTGTCCTTCCAGTGAGCACTCAGGGCTGATTTCCTTAAGAATGGAGAGGTTTGATCTTCTTGCAGTCCATGGGGCTCTCAAGAGTCTCCTCCAGCACCATAATTCAAAAGCATCAATTCTTCAGGGATCAGCCTTCTTTATGGTCCAGCTCTCACTTCCATACATCACTGCTGGGAAAACCATAGCTTTAACTATACGGATAGCCCCTTTCATATGTGGGCCATGGAGCTGTGTTCTAGAAGAGCTACATAAATAAAACCAACATTAGCTTGTATCTGTATGGAGAGAGAAAGGAAGCAAGCCACTGCTCTCTGCACAGCCTCCTATCTTGGTGCTGTATTTCACTGTCCTCCTTATGACCTGAGAATTTCTCCCTAAACTTTCAAGGGCTTGACAGCCGGCCGTCTTAGGCACACAATACAATATGTTCATAAATCTCTTTGGTGGGGGGCGGGGGGGAGAATGAAGCAATTATTTGGGCTTGCAGGCTGTTTCTATTGGTATCGGTGTTAAGTTGCAGCTGTTAGCAGGCCTATGACACCAGTTCAGGCTTCATTAAATAGAGCCCTGCTGATAGAGGCTATTGATCCGACAGCTAGCACAGGTGTACTACGCCACAATATGTCCTCCCCCCGCCCACCCTTTACTCCTCTCTTGGGATAACCAATCGGAAGAATTGACCCACTTGCCTGGAGTGTCGAGAAACCGACGTGCAGTTTGATTTCAATTGTCAGTCTGACCGCTAACCCTGTAAATCAAGTCCCGAGCATGGGAGGGTTGCGGCGTTTTCAGCTCTTTGTTACATATGCCTAAATCCTAAGACGGATCTAATTAATGGGATTCGTCTTTCAGGCCTCTGTGTGCCTGTTAATGTCCTATCTGGTGCCACCTCCTCGCCATAGGAATAAGAAAGGTTCCAATTCTACCCCCAGAATGAAGGGATAAATTGGATAGGGGGTTTTTCCTTTAAAAATTAAGGTGGCTTTTTAAATCTAAAAAGTAAACATTACTAATTGAAATTTAGAAATGCATGCACTTTGATTTTAAAGAAAAGTGGTTTTTTTTTTTAAAGAAAAGCATCTATTATTTTTACACATCTGTCTTGATGGACAATACTAAAGTCTTCTCTACAGCACAGTCTGATACAAACCTACTCAGAAGTAAGCCCCATTGAGCCTGATAGGGGTTTACTACTCCGTAAATGGGTATATTCTGCAGCATCCATTTTCCATCTCCAGCCAGCCAATGGCCTACAAAGCTCATAAGCTGATGTCCAGGTGTTTGACATTCCCTGTTTGTCCTCAGAATGCAAATAGGGGTTCTGTTTAGGTATCAATAGCTATTGATAGATTCTCCCCCCCTTTTTTTTTTAGTTTTCCCCAAGCCCTTTTCTGAACGCTATGTAAGGCTGGTTCAGATGCTGTTCCATGCAGAATGTCCTTCCTCTCTGGTAGGTACTGAATGTAAGAAATAGTAATGGTGCAAATTCAGATTTGGAATGGAGAAATCCATGCCCCATTTCAAACCACAGGCACTGGAGTTGCCTTGCCCCAGCCTCTCTGCTCATCCCCCTGCCTTCATGCAAATTAACCCTTCCCATGGGATGGGAAATATAGACAGAAGGGGAGCTTCCTTGCAGAGTCAGGCTTGCCGAGAGCCTGATATTTTTTGATCATCATTTCCTGCTCGGAGCCATTCTCTGTACCCAGAGAATTCAGATTCTGCATCAGTTCTGTAACCTGCATGGCTCACACAAATTTACTTTATATCCCCACCCCCTCCCAACATATTTACAGAATTTATTCTGGCTTTGGTACACATGGAGGAGTTGAGAACTACGTAGGGGACTGAAGCTCTGTCCCTCAAAATACTGGTTTTGGGATGTTTCACCAGACATTGCCTACATTAAAACATATCTTCATTAATCCTATGGGCTAGGAACTTGTTGCCCGGGGGTGGGGGTGGGGGGGGTTGCACAAAAATCTGATACATGCATACATAAAAATGCATGCTCTTTGAGTTCTTTCCTGCACTCAGGTTGGCAGATTTCTACATCTCTTCCCCAATCATGCCGCTTTGCTCTGATCAATATATGGTCTATTTAATGCAGGGTGGGGGGAAACTGTGACCCACCAGGTGTTGCTGAACCCTAAGCGTGTTTCTAGAAGATGGCTTAATTTGAAAGTAGGTTGCTCAGATATCACAAACGGGCAACAGAGTTGTGGTTGTTATCATCATCATCATCATCAGATTCCCCACCCCCCAATAATGGAAATTCCAAATGAATGAATGAATGAATGAATGAATGAATGTAATGTAGTATAGTGGTCAAAGTGTAAGACTAGGAATTGGGAGACCAGAATTCGAATCCCCGTGCAGCAAAGAAGTTCACGGGGTAACCTTGGGCCAGCTGCAGTCTCTCGGCCTGCAAAATGAGAGGGGCAGGTAGGGAGATCTGTGTACTGTACTTACTCCACCTTAAGCTGCTTTGAGGAAAGGTGAGAGATGGATGAAATAAATAAAGGAATAAAGCGCGGGTGGCGCTGTGGTCTAAACCACAGAGCCTAGGGCTTGCCGATCAGAAGGTCGGTGGTTCGAATCCCTGCGATGGGGTGAGCTCCCGTTGCTCAGTCCCTGCTCCTGCCCACCTAGCAGTTTGAAAGCACGTCAAAGTGCAAGTAGATAAATAGGTACCGCTCCGGCGGGAAGGTAAACGGCGTTTCCATGCGCTGCTCTGGTTCGCCAGAAGCGGCTTAGTCATGCTGGCCACATGACCCGGAAGCTGTACGCTGGCTCCCTTAGCCAATAAAGCGAGATGAGCACCGCAACCCCAGAGTCGGTCACAAATGGACCTAATGGTCAGGGGTCCCTTTACCCTTTACCTAAAGCGAGGTATGGGGCATGGGCTAGCATTTTGATGCCAGGAATGTTGGGTGGACATTGCATGTGCAAGGACTGGGGTGGGGTGGGGTCCTTCCCACAATTAAGGCCTGTCTGGAATCCCTCTAGCTTTTATCATCGCCAGTCAGGAGGGCTTGTGGTCAGAGATGATTGGAGTTGTGATCCACAAATATCCGGAGCGCTACATGTTCCCCATCTCTGGCCTAATTTAACTGCCTCCTTGATACCCTTAAAGTGCAATTCGACCACTGATTTAAAATAATTCCAGTGGTATGTGCTTAAATCCTTAATGCCCCACACCATAGAAATGTAATCAGTTTAAAATGCTTAGGCTGTTGAAGAGGGCAATAAATTAATTCCATTTTCCAGAGGTCGTGATTATTGTCTTTTATATTCACTGTTATTTAATGTCCTACCGAAGCCACAATACAATATTTCATTCCCGGCACTTAATCCATGAGAGAGTCCTTGGAGATCTATTATTCCTTTAAAGTAATTTATGTGAATGCCAGGATGGCTGTCCCTTGTAGAAAGCATAGTGGGGACTTTCTCTTTTTGCTCTGCTACAGGACATAAAGAGGAAATACACAACTGTGTCTTCTTTTAAAGTGCCCTTAAGTTAAATGTCCTTAGAAGAATGGCAGGGAGAGAAAGAAAAGAGTCTGGCCCTGTCTGCTCTATGCATTCTATGGCTTCCCCCAAAGAATCTCAACTGTTTTAAGGATACTAGAGGGTTTCTCCCAGAGAGTCTCAGTCTTCCCATCTGCAGCATGGGAGTAATCCCGATTTCCCTTGCAGAATTATTGCAAGGGTTACTGAAAACCCTTGAGAAGGTTGCTGAACATCAGTACAACAGCGTCTCTTAGGCAGCAAGCCCAAATACACTCACAAGGGTGTAAGCCATAGCAATTTACTTCTGAGTAAATATGCACAGGCCTGTGCTGTTAGTTTGGAGGTTTGTCTAGGTTTGTTCACAAGGAGAAGGGGACGACAGAGGACGAGATGGTTGGACAGTGTTCTTGAAGCTACCAGCATGAATTTGACCAAACTGCGGGAGGCAGTGGAAGACAGAAGTGCCTGGCGTGCTCTGGTCCATGGGGTCACGAAGAGTCGGACACGACTAAACGACTAAACGACAACAACTAGGTTTGTAAGTGTTCCTTTTTCGTTGCGGTTCTTGACTAACGTTTTGTGAGCCACCTTAGGGGATCCTTTGGGGCTGAAAGGTGGGATATAAACATTTTAATTAATAAATAAAGCTGCTAAATGCCAAGTATTCTCACACCTCCTGCCAATTTTTAAAAAAAACATTTTACAGCAACAACTCTGCCCTCCTTCTTTGCCCTCAGGATATTTTTGAGCTGCTGAAGGAAATCTGATCATTTTCATAAGCAGCCAACTCCCCTTTGTTTTTGTTTTTCGGGTTTTTGGAAAAAAGGCTTCTTTATTCTCCATCATAAGGAACAAAATAGCCTCCAGAATCCATACCAGATGATGCTTCACCTTCTTTGTAAAGGAAGGGCATGAAAGCCTTTCCAGAAAGATTGTTACTAACTCCATGTATGCCCCATTTGTACTGAACATTTGAAACAAGTTGTGGGAACCGTAGATTATTATGGGAGCTGAGGGTCAATGGGGGACGCCCTTTCCCTTCACAGAGCTACAATTGCCAGAATCCCCTGGGAAGACAGACTGATTGTTAAACCACTCTCAGAACCCTTAACAAACTACAGTTCCCAGAATTCTTTGGGGGAAAGCCATGTCTCTTTATAACTATTTAAAGTGGTGTGATACCACCTTTATATATACACAGCGCTGGATTTAGGGCAGTGCAAGTGATTCTCCCACACACGGCGCCAAACCAAGAGGGTGCAAAATAATAACGATAGTGCTAAAACCTATATTTATACGGGTACCTACTGAGAATAAAACATGTCTCTCCTATATTGGTTTCTTCAACCACAGCAGGCACTGTAACTTTACCTCTGAATTTCCACTCTTCCATTGTCTCCCGAAGCAGATGGATACCAACAACCTACTGGGAAGATCTAGAAAATAAAAAAAGCAATTGCGTGTTCAGACCCAGAGACCTCCCTCCTAAATAAAGACACATTTGACTCAAATTTTAGTTCTGGTTTTTGGCAGAATTTAGGCCACAACTTTGTTGATTACAGAAAAGTGAGTGGTTGCACAGGTTCTGGTTCGACTAGCTCCCTGCACCCTTGCAGGTAGCACTGACTCAGAGCTCTATCATAGGTCAGCCAAGGGTGAACACCTGAGGAAGATGAAAAGACTGGGAACAGACTCTATTCACTCCCCCAGTTGCTCCCCTGGACTCAGGCACGGGCACAACCCCTTTTCGGGTCTGGCCAAACCAAGTTGAATCCCTGGATTCCTTTAACGGAATACCCTTCACATATGGATGGCGAGACCGTTCTCCCATCCCTATCACATGAACCTGTGCCTATCCGCAACCTTACAAGTTGTGACAAATTGCTACGTGGCAGGCGAAACCCAAATGGCAACAGCCAATCAGCCAAGTGGGAAAATTCCTGCCGTGCCCCTGTCCCAATGACACACGACAGCACAGCAAGGTCAATTGCAAAAGGCCCTAAAATTAGGGAGAGGTGGGCGGGTGTTCCGATGCACGAGCTGAAAGAGGAAGCTTTTGGTCATGTGCATGGGTTTATATAGGTCCCTCAATCCGTTAAGACTGCAGCCCCATTGGCCAGATTGAAACCCAGCATCGAGGGACCTACCAATCGGATGTTGTGACTATCCAATGGACCCACCCACAACCAAGAGGTCAGTCTCTAGGTCTCACCGCAACACGTGCCCCCTTTTAGGGAGAACACAATATGTACCCAAAAATGATTATTGTGAAAATAAATATTTTGGGGTGGTGGTGGCAAATTTTGTCCTCAGTCAGGGTGCCACATTACCAAAGTCCCCCACTGGTATATGGGGCCTTAGATGAGGGTTTTTTTGGTGAACACAGAAGTTGAGCAGCACTTTCCCGTATTATCTTCTGAGTGGCTGCAAAGGGGTGTGTGTTACTTTCTCCAGGTCGGTGCAATTTCATTTATAGAATGGGTGGCTAAGCTTTCTTGGCTCAACAGTCGCATTCACCTTTGGCCAGTCCTCTGGGGGCCTGCATGCTGGCAGCAGATGTGGGCACCCCTGTGCTTTCCACTCATGAGTCTGATGACCAGGGTGGTGGTGATTTGCATTCGCATAAAGACATTGGGCACTGCCCACCCCAGTCCTGTGTTGACTTTATCCCTGCTTTTGCTGCTACCACCCAAATTAATGGTGTATTGCAAGGGCCAGAGAACATTGTGCTAGAGGGCTGGATCAGGCCCCCAAAGAGGGGGTTCAACATCCCTGAATTGTGATATCTTCGTAGATCACCAGATGTGCAGATCCATCTCTAGAATACATCCACTCACAACAGATTTATATTGTTCTCAGACCAATTTTCACTGTCATTTCCACCCAGCTCCAAGAATCACAGGAACGGTGATCCAGTGAGGTTGTGGAACATCTGATTCCCAAACAGCTGCTTTGAAATCTTCACCGAGGTGAGGAATCGACTTACACTCATTTAAGCTTGTGGCGTATTCTGTCTCAAACATCCAGCGGCTCCTCCAGCAGCCATTGGACTCCATTTACCATCAGCCCCAGCCAGCACAGCCAGTGACAAGGAATGATGGGAGTTGTAGTATGACATCTGAAGGACCACAGATTCTGCATCCATTTACTCCACAATGCACAGAGCCTAAGTTCTGGTTTAAATGTGTTCACTAGGTGTGTTTTTTATTGTTGTTAAAATAAAAAAAATCCTTCCAGTAGCACCTTAAAGACCAACTAAGTTAGTTCTTGGTATGAGCTTTCGTGTGCATGCACACTTCTTCAGATACCTTCAGAAGTGTGCATGCACACGAAAGCTCATACCAAGAACTAACTTAGTTGGTCTTTAAGGTGCTACTGGAAGGAATTTTTTTATTTTGACTATGGCAGACCAACACGGCTACCTATCTTTTATTGTTGTTGTTATTAACAAAACAAACCCACGCATCTCCGTGTGTGAATACCCTTACTGGCACCTATGAATGCAGCATAAACCAGCCAAAGCATTAGAACCCTTGCCTAGGTCTTTATTCACATTTAAACCAGCTCTCCAGCTTGCCAGGTTAAGTGGCACGATCATGTCAGCATCTCTGCTTTGATTTGGGTACAAGCAAATTGAGCCTCGGCACAGGATGCAAGTGGTTCAAATTATTATTTTTATGTACACCACTTTGAATGGATCAATATGGATTCCCCCCGCCCCCCGTCAGACACACACCGCCAATTGGCCATTATGCTATCGAACCACTCATTTGGCTTTTAAGGCCCATTTTCCTCTAATTATATCTATCCTAAATAATTATGTCACTTGCAAATTGTTCACCCTCTGTTTCCACATCATTAATGAGTATATTAAACAACACCATCTGTTCAGATTGTCCTTTTCCTAATTATAACTTTAAGTATACAGGATTAAGGAATCCCCTACATGGCCGGGTCTAGTAAAGACTCCCTTAGCACACACTTATTTCCTGTGGCAGCCGACTCCCAGGTTTGAGTTGCCTTGCCAGACTGAAGTGAACTTTTGATTTCCCCAGTCTTGTTTCTATTTAGGAAGGTCTTTGTTTTGTGTTTGTATGGGTTTTTTTCCCCTTTTTCTTTTTAATGGCTGCAGCAGTAAAACTAAATGGATTACAGATCTAATTTAGACAGCAGTAGTCCCAAGTCCAGACAGCTTTAAGAGGTGAGAATTAACTCGAGTAGGTCCTTAATGAATCTGCAAGATCCAACTTTGATCTAATGACTCTACTTCTTTAGAGCATATAACATTACGAAGTTGCCTAAGCTCAGGATATATAGTTTACTGCACTGATCAAAAGCATCGGCTTCCTTGCTCCCTAGAGCCATCCAGAGCCCATGCCTATTCCTATAAAGGTCAGGGAGCTCAATTCCCAGTATGTGGACTTAGGACAACAGCCTAAATTAAGGTTGCTGACATTGGGTTTTTTTTGCGGGGGTGGGTGGGTAAGGGATCAGGAAAGAAGCAGGTCCCCTTAACTTACAAAACTGCCCAACAGTGAATTGGACTATTCTTTCACTCAGCCAAGACCTTCCGGCACGACAGTGCTTCTCTAAGGTCTTGTGTGGAAGTCCTTTACCTGGAGATGCCAAGGACTGTAATTGGAACCTTATGTGCTCAAAGAATTTGCTCAGCTTCTGGGTTCATATAAGCTAGAGCTGAACCAGAAATACTCTCTGTTTTGTTATCATTGTCATTGGGTCCAATGCAGTGAAGTCTTTGCGCGAACGGAATGACTTCATCTTGTGCAACGTATCGTATTTTTCGCTCTATAAGAAGCACTTTTTTCCTCCTAAAAAGTAAGGGAAAATGTCTGTGCGTCTTATGGAGTGAATGTGTGGTTGATCGCTGGCTCCCTTTCTGGCCCCGCCCCCTTGCCCAGGCCTCCATTGTTGAAAGTTCTGCAGATGGAGGCTGTTCGTTTCCCCAGCGACATGTGACTGGCTGATTAGATTATCTGTCTGGAAACTGTAGAAATGGCTCCCTTTCCTAAAGAAGCTGTAGAACTGTGAGTTGAACGCCATAAAAACATGATTTTTTCCCTTTGCAAAGTAAGCTGCACAACTGTGAGCTGATCCCCCCCAAAAATAGGGCTTTCCCCCTTTCCTCCTTTAAAAGCCAGGTGCGTCTTATGTCTGGTGCGTCTTATGGAGTGAAAAATATGGTGACTTTCCCTCCCTCTCGTCCATCTGGACATCCCCTGCACACACCCACCCACCCACCCAAAATATACTCAGGAAATTGAAATCACATACTGTCACTGATTGGCTGGATGCAGAGAAATGGTGGGAGAGAATCCCCAACGGAAGAAGGCTCAGAGCCAGGGGACTGGTGGTGCGACGGCGATGAGTGGTCAGAAGGAGAAGAAGGAGCAGACTTGGAGAAGGTGTCAGACGCTGAAGAGGTAACAGGGCTTAGTGAGCAGGAAGAAGCTGTGGCAGAGAGTAGTCCAGACTCAGAGGCAGGAGAGGAGCAGGGTCAGGAGATGGAGATGAGGCAGGTTACTGAAGAATCCAGGGAGTCTCCCCCTCCTGCGGTGGCCAGCTCCCTTCCCACCTGGTCTCCCAGAACCGGGAGAGGTATGAAGAGGGTGGAGCAAAGACCGACAAGGTTGCTCAGGAAGGACCTGGGGAGACGTGCTGTGCTCATTAGGTTTGAGCTGTATTGTTTCATTGACTAAAGAGTTAATTTCACAGATAACCTTGTTGCTGACCTCCCCAACACCCACCCTGACACATACATGGTCCTTGTCTCCATTTTAATCTGCTCGGCAACCCTGTGAGGCAGGTGAGGCTAAGAGACAGTGTCTGTCACAAGGTCACCCGGTGAGTTTCATGGCTGAGTTGGGATACTACTGTATAAAAAAAATCCCAGCTAAGGCCAGGAGGTAGAATCCTGCCTGAAACCCAAGAAAGTTGCTGTCAGTGAGTTTAGGCCATACCTTCCAACATTTCTCTGATGAAAATAGGGACGTATTCTTCCATCATCACCACCCAATTATACTCCACCCATCTGACTGGGTTGCCCCAGCCACTCTGGGAGGCTTCCAACATATATAAAAACATAGTAAAGCATTAAACATTAAAAAAAACACTTCCCTATGCAGGGCTGCCTTCAGATGGCTCAGGAGTCGGATAACTCCATACCCTCCAACATTTCTCTGATGTAAATAGGTAAAGGTAAAGGGACCCCTGACCATTAGGTCCAGTCGTGACCGACTCTGGGGTTGCGGCGCTCATCTCACTTTACTGGCCGAGGGAGCCAGCATACAGCTTCTGGGTCATGTGGCCAGCATGACTAAGCTGCTTCTGGTGAACCAGAGCAGCTCACGGAAACGCCGTTTACCCTCCTGCCGGAGCGGTACCTATTTATATACTTGCACTTTGACGTGCTTTCAAACTGCTAGGTTGGCAGGAGCAGGGACTGAGCAACGGGAGCTCACCCCGTTGTGGGGATTCGAACCGCCGACCTTCTGATCGGCAAGTCCTAGGCTCTGTGGTTTAACCCACAGCGCCACCCGCGTCCTCTGATGTAAATAGGGACATCCTAAGGAGAAGCGGGACATTCCAGGATCAAATCAGAAACCAGGATGGCTGCTGTAAATCGGCGACTGTCTCTGGAAAATAAGGACACTTGGTCTAGTCGATACTGAGCTAGATCAAGCAATGGTCTGACTCGATATACGGCAGTTTCCTTTGTTCCTAACTTGGCAAACAAACCAAAAATCACACACGCAAAATAGCCGCTGCCCAGTTCCAGCAGCATGTTAACAACCACCAGACTAGGATAGATGGCTGATTTGAGTCACTGCCTCCTCCCTCCTGCATGTCTCCATTCAAATTCATTCACCTCCCAATTGAATGCAAAACAAAACAAAACAAACCCCCTGTCCTCTGCACTCCTTCAAAGCAGGGGATAGAACAGGCTTCTGGGATGGGAATCTGCAAATCTCACTGATTCTGGCTAATTAAGAAAGGGCCCCAATGGCTTACAGACGTCAGGGGGTCAGGGAGACGGAGATCCGTTCTTACCCATACTTAGTGATGACAAACACGTCCCGAGGAGTCAGGAGAAAAGTCTCCAATAACTGGCTTTGACATATTGAGATTCTGCTAATAGCAAACCTTTCTGAGTGCCCTTATCAGGCAACCTCATCCTGGTCGCTGCTCCTACACCACTGTTATTTTACGTTGACACTCCTTTCGAGCTCTTACATGGTTTCGGCTCGGCTCCTAGGATCGGAATTCCTGGCACACAGGAGGCTGTTTCCTCCCATGCCTTGCTAATCAGCTCCGGCGCTTTTGGCAAAGGATGCTATTTGAGGGGCTGGGTAGTCCAGTAGGCCTGACAGAAGACTAAAAGCAGAGAATGGGAGTTGGGAGCTCCTGGGCTAGCGGTTTTTATTTCTCCCCCCCCCCTCCTCCCCAATTGATTGCCTTGGATTCTTCTTCCCAACACGTAGGCCGCATTTTTCATCTGTATCCCAGAAGGACTGTTCCGGAGATTCACCTCAGATTCCGCACAGAACAAGTCTTTGATACTGTAATCGCTTTTTTAAAGGGGGGGAAAAGAAAAAAGAGAAAGAAGCTCTCTTTTGATGTCAAGGACGGTGTGGAACCCATTCTTTTGATTAAGAAACACTTATGCAGTTGAAAAAAACTCCTAACAATGGATAAAAAGAGCAGAAAATGATTGTCAATTGTGCTTTGCAAGACAAGATCGACGTAAAGGAACAGGGTACTTTATTTCCACCTGTCAGAAATTATATATCTATATCTATATCTCATCCAGGGCAGTTGATCATGAATGGAAACATTTCTGAGCGCCCCTCCCCCCCAAAAAACTATTAAAACAGCAAATTTCAGGAGCCAAGATCAAGACTACAGCAAGGGGCAAAGGGTGACCCCTGCAATCCTCACATAGGATCCTGGTCTGCTTGAAGAACGCAGGTGGAATCTAGACACATATAAAAAATGTTGTGAAAATGCTTTTTTCAAAAACGTTTTGAAAAATATATTGAATTTGCCACAGCTCACCATTGCCATCTACTGTCACATTTGTATAATGCACTTTAAAAACACACAAACGTTTTTTTTGCAGCTGTATAAGCTGAGTTCAAAGTCTTGCTGTTTGTTGGGAGTTAAGGTCCACAAGCTTAGGGCAAATCACATGATTAAAGCAAGGTGTGATTTGTCCCTTACTTTTTCCTTGTGTTTTGCAAAGGCAGTTGGAACCCTTCCAGTAGTACTACTCACAGTGTTGTAGGTGCTGGGGTTTTTCCCCCCAATACTTTTTTGAAGCAAAAATGCAGCACTATCTACACCACCAGTCACATGCTGCTGTTTTTTGGAGGGTGATTGTGCTTTTTCCCCAACTGCACACCAAAGGTTGAGAACACACTTTTTTGTTGCATTTCTCCATCACTTTCCAAGCTGCAGAAAGTCAGTGTCTTGTTGAAAAGTGGACTTGTTGCTCTAGGACAACAGAGCCCTTTAGTTGTGCTCCAGTACATGCTTGGATTCCTTAACTGTATGTAAAATAAGTACATAATTAACAATTTAATATAAAATGTAACTGTTGCCACCAGTAACTTTTGGCTTCTCTTTGCACATCTCTCTGTAGTCACCTTGCAATGAAGACAGGCAAAACTCCATATTTTTTGATGGATTTAACTTTGGTTCAGTTGCCTATTCATTGGTGTTTATTGACTCCTCTCACTCTGAGTTTTGATCAATGTTTTTGAATTCAATTCAAGGCAAAGATTTCTGCCAAAGACCTGTGCCTCTATTCTTGCTCTATGTGTTTCCTGGATGTGTGTGCTGTTTTTTTTGGGTTTTTTTTGCAAATTAAATTTGTTGTTAATAAGCTCCAAGTGACAGTTTACAGTTACTGTAGCTGGAGGTTTCATGGGAACAGCACCCTGTGCTTTTCCACATCTGCAGGGTGCTTGTAAATGTGCAGCAAAGTTCACTTCTCTTAAATTGCAAACAGGTCAGAAATGGGATTTGCTTGGCCACTGCACGGGGTTGTGTATTCAAAATGTGAATGGGAATCTGAAAGAGGCTTTTAGTGTAACGTGGTAGAAGCAAAAGTAGTAACAGAAATGTACAGTTGTACCTTGGATCTCGAACACCTTGGCTCCCGAACAAATCAGCTCCTGAACGATCGAAACCCGGAAGTGAGTGTTTAGGTTTTTGAACGATTTTCAGAAGCCGAACATCCAGTGCAGCCTCCGCGGCTTCTGATTGGCTGCAGCACCACCCGCGTCCCATTGCCACCCACGTCCCATTTGCTGCTGCCAAATGTATTGCTCTGCTTTCCTTAGGACCACATCAGTGAGACCAAGAGGGGAGTCTTGTCCTCTGGGCAGTCCAGGACCTATATACACACTGCCCGGGCTTGTACCCCGGTGAGGTTACTTCGGTGCTGCTAAAATGGCAGTTTGACTACACCCCTGGAGGGACACTCTATTGTCTCTTGAGAAAGACAGATGCCAACCGCAACTTTAGGAACACAGAAACCTTCCTTATATCAAGTCCATCTACCTCAGTATTGCCTACACTGAATGGCAGCTGCTCTCTAGGCTTTCAGATGGAAATGCCAGGGATTGAATCTGAGACCCTCTGCATAGGAAGAAGGTGCTCTATCACTGAGCAGCTGGCAAACTGAGATAAATGGATGTCCTACTTTGTTTTCTTCTTAAGTCTCAGTGATTGCTAATATTCTTAAGGATGGTTTATTACACAGCTGGGAGTCATTCCAGGCAGGTTCAAATATGCAGTTTCACTGCTTGGCAACTGCAGCAAAAGCCAGGATGGACTGATACTTATGAATGGGCCATCACCTCAGGGAGAGCCCTCATATCAACTCAAGCACCATGTTTTTCAAAGTATGCAAGTTTGCACATTCAGCCTGCAATCCAGTGACATGCAGAGCCTGGGAATGAGGAACAAATCCTTTCATTTCTCCATTCTGCTTTATAAAATGTTGCAGCTTGACTGAAGGAAATGCCTTAAAAATAAATAAACCGAAAGACTGAAAATATTCCCTTGCTATCTTAGTAGCTGTTCTATGGTCGGGAATACAAATCTGAAATCACCAACATGTCAGCAACCGTTAACACAACCCCATGCATACCTACTCAGAAGTCAGCCCAGTTGATTCAATGGAACTAGTCTCAGCCAAATGTGTACACTGCAGCCCCAGAAGCCTTGCTCTGCATGTTCATAGACCCATAAAATTGTAGAGTCATCTAGTCCAACTCCCTGCAATACAGGAATCTCAACTACATTATACATAACAGGTGGCCATCCAACCTGTGCTTAAAAACCTCCAAGAGTCCACCACCTCCCGAGGGAGATCATTCCACTGTCAAACAGCTCTTCCCATCAGAAAGTTCTTCCTGTGGGTTAGTCAGAATTCTCTGTCTTGTAGCTTGAATGCATTGGTTCGGGTCTGTCCTCCAGAGCAGGAGCAAACAAACTTGCTCCATCCTCCAGGTAACAGCCCTTTAGATATTTAAAGGTGGCTCTCATATATCCTCTCCGTCTCCTCTTTAATCGGGCTAAACATATCCAATTCCCTCAACCGTTCCCCATAAGGCTTGGCTTCCAGATCATCTTGGTTGCCTTCCTCTACCACGTTCCAGCTTGCCAATATCCACCTTAAATTGTGTTGCCCAGAACTGGACACAGCATTCCAAGTGTGGTCTGACCAAGGCAGGATCCGGGATCTAAGTCGCCATCTTCTTTGCCTTCCCTGCGAGCTCTTGGGTGGGCAGCTCCTCATCCAGCCAGCCCCTGACACTGCCCAAGATCTGCATCAACGATGGCATCAAGGTTGGTGCAGATGTGAGGTTGGTAGTGAGCGAGCGAGCAGGTACACAGAACACGAGGCCACACAGCCTTCCCCACTAGGGTGAGATGAACTGGGTTTCTGTTTAATGATAATTATTTTTAAATTTAGGGACGTGGGTGGCACTGTGGGTTAAACCACAGAGCCTAGGGCTTGCCGATCAGAAGGTCGGCGGTTTGAATCCCCACGACGGGGTGAGCTCCCGTTGCTCGGTCCCTGCTCCTGCCAACCTAGCAGTTCGAAAGCACAAAGTGCAAGTAGATAAATAGGTACCATTTCAACGGGAAGGTAAACGGCGTTTCCGTGTGCTGCTCTGGTTCGCCGGAAGCGGCTTAGTCATGCTGGCCACATGACCCGGAAGCTGTCTGCAGACAAACGCCTGCTCCCTCGGCCAATAAAGCGAGATGAGCGCCGCAACCCCAGAGTCGGTCACGACTGGACCTAATGGTCAGGGGTCCCCTTTACCTTTACCTTTACCCCTTACCTGTTTTTAAATCTACTTCCCTGTCTGAAATCAGCATATGCAAATTTCACACAAGCCTCCCTCTTTTTACCATCTTTTCGTCAGCAATGCATTTCTGCTTTTTTTCGCCGATGCACACCAGATGAATGCTGATCATAATCGAATGTTTATTTCTCACTCTTACAGCTTTTCTGAGGAATGACGTTCTGGTCTGCCTGCATCATGGTCTCGCTAAGTCATGCTGTTGTAATAAATTCCAGCGTGGTGATACATTATAAAAGCCTGGCTGTTAGGAATCCGGCTGTTTAAATATATCACCCCTCCAGCATTTCTTAACCAAGGCGCACCACGGGTTTTTCAGGGGGGTGTGTGTCTATTGTCTTTTCCATTCCTAGGTTGGGAGGAGAGGACGGGAGAGGAAGTATTTCCCTCCGACCCATTCAAACAACTCCAACATTGATCATCAGCTACCCAAAGAGACGAAAGGGAGCTGAGCAGAACTAGATCATGGTCTGTGGGGATTTGAAACTAATGAGGGCTGGACCCTGCCAGAAAGCTTCTCCTGCGCTGGAATAAAAACCGCTCTCCTGAAAGCTTGCTGAGAAAATTAGAGATTTTAAGTTAGGGATTTTGTGTGTGTGTGTGTGTGTGTGTGTGGTCATAGCTCAACTGAGCCGGGCCTTTGAAGGAGACCAATTTGTAGCTCAACGAAAATAACAACCCCACCAACACCAGACCATTAGCGCATCACACTCCCCACCCTTTCTCATTACTGCACCTTGACACATCAACATCCAAACTTTCTTTTTGGTCCTCCTTGTGTGCATGCGAGAGATCTTTTTGTTCCACCTCCAGCCCATGCGCTGACGCAGCTCTCTTCCCCTTCCCTCCGTTGTTTAAGCATGCTGTAAACTTATTCGTCCCCCGAAGGCAAAAGCAGCTATCTGAGCAACACTTTGTCAGCATAATACATTTACAGAATGCATATTTATGAACCTTTGAGCTTTTATTGTTCCAAAGGGCAAATAAAAAACATGAAAAGTAGCAATATAGTGTTTCAAAAGTCCCTCAAGGAAAACAAAAGTAGCTGGAAATAAATCCTGGTGGTTTTGGGGTGGTTTTTTGTTTTTTTAGGGGGCAAAAAAATTCCTTAGAAAAGAATTAGAACATGCAAACTACTTTGTTTTCCTCGTCCTCTGTCTAGCCCCACCGGAACCCACAAATCCACATATTAGGAAATGTTAAACTTTTTAATGCATGTGAATTCTGAGGAACGTTTGGTTTGAGCCATAATGAGGGCTAGGAAAGGGGAAATATTTTGGGTTGCACCCAACTAGTGCAATTCCTCTGATGGAAGAAGGTTCTTTGATCTGTTGGTAGTACCTTCTGCCAGCAGAACAGGGATTTTCAGCAATTACTCCTTTTATTGCAGTCCCCATGCACCCCAGAAATCTATTCTGGATTGTTGTGGACCCTCCAGAAGAGTATGGATGGTGGGGCTGTTAGATGAGGGGAAATCACCAAAGATAATCTCCTTCCCTGTTCCACTGAAGGAGGGCTCCTTTAGATCAGTTGAGTCTTCTGACAGTGTAGGGACACCAATTGGATGTAGCTTATTATCTTAATCGCCACATACAGTTGTATCCAACAGAATTGTCCAATTCACACAAGGACCTCTGCTTGTACAACAGAACTTCCACACCTTCCCCTTTCCCTGTGTCTCCACCAAATCTGCTCCAGAACAGAAGGGGAAGTTCCATTGCAAAAGTAGAAGACCTTATTCTAATGGGACAATTTCGTTGTACACATCCCCTGTTGGTGGAAGTCGGTTGTTCACCACTCCTCAACCAGGGTGATGTAGAAGATGTAGAGCCTCAGCAGAGTCTTTAGAGATTTCTTGCTCCAAGCAGAATAGCTTCTTCCAGAGTCCCCGGTAAAGGGGAAAACTCCTCTTCCACAGAGTTAAAAAACAAGCAAAGTGTTTATTGTCTCCAAACACAAGGCAAAGCTAAACAGTACTATCTGCTGTTCTTCTGGTCTTCAAAGTAAAGATACATAGGTATAGAGAGATCCACTAACACTATCACCCTGCTAGCAAACACTGCTGTGCAAAACCCACAGCCTCTTCCCCTGACTCTCACACATTCAGAGTCAGACCCTGACACACAAACAGTACAGCATCAGGACATAACAGACAAGACAGGACAGACTAGGACACAACCTCAATGAAACCAATGACCTAGAGACTATTGTACCCATCTCTACACATAGGCATATTTCCTGAACCAATGGGAGGGTCAATGACTCAACAAAGCACACACTTGACCTCGCTGGTGTTGCTATGGTAACCCAGTACACCTGGCACCCTTCTTTCAAGTATCCAGGCATGGGGGATGTGCTCCTCGAGACATGAGCCCAAGTACTGTGTAGTTCAACTCATTGTTCACATTATACCAACATCCCCTAGACTGTGCAAGATTTGATGGTCTTGCAGTAGGGTTATTTTTTTAAAAAAAAAAAAGTTTGGTTATGTTTTTATTGCCTTAATAGGTTATTGATGCTATGTTTAATTTGTTGACATTTTATAATAGGGTGTTTCTATTTTTGAGGCGGTGATGTATCTCTGCCCTAGAACCAGATGATAAACAGCAGATTATAAATAAGATGAATAAACAGGAGTGGACTGTGTACAAGTGCAGCCCAGACAAGTTACCCCTTGAATCAGTTCAAGCTCCTGACCTAGACCAGGGTGGAAAAATCATAATAGAATAGAATAGAATAAAATAGAATATGTTATATTCTAAACTCACCATGACAATGCATTAAATCATTATAAAGGAACTGCTTTCACGTGTAACTTTCCCTGTGTTCTAAATGGTTCTGAGTTTCTTAGATATTTTAAAGTATGTTGGTTAGCATTATATCTTATTTGCAATTTGTACTTTGTGCTTGTATTTTACTGTGCTTCATCCTGGCCACCTTCAGAAGAGGGATCTAGAAATGCAGAAAATAAACAAACTACTCCAGTAACGTTAGAGTGAAAACAAATGATCTATATTTCTTCTTGTTATCTGTACCATTTCAGATCATAGGTGATGGGAACAAATGTTTCAATTCATATATATATATATATATATATATATATATATATATATATTTTTGCTTTCGTAGATTTTCACGGGTACAGGAATGCAGGTTTTGGTGTCTTCGGGTGTCTTCCCGTGTAAGAGTTGGGGTGTCTAGGCGACGTTTCGACGAGGTCTCACTCGTCATCTTCAGGCTGGTGCTTTCGGCTTCTTGTTACTGGAACAGAGCAGGATCTCAGTGTTTGAGTTCCTATAAATACTGTTGAGGGGGTGTGGTGTATAGCCTCCAACGTTCTGGGCAGAGAGGAAGTTCCCAGGTTAGTGTGCCTTTTCTTCTTTTGTTCCTTAATTACTTGAGGGATATCTTGAGTGATTTCTTGAGTGATATTCTGAGTACCACTTAGGTGGGTCATTAAGTGTGGATTAGTTGCTAAAGCTTTCGTGTCTTGACCTCTTGAGCTTGTGAAGAGTTTTATATATATTACAGTAGTTGCCGGATGTTATCTACTGAGATGAATAAACATTCCAGAAATAACATTGAGCCAAAATTTATCCACCCTAACCTGTATGATGAGCGAAATAAAAGGTATCAACTGGCTTGCATTTGTGTATGTTTTTGAAACTAGAGCTTTTAATTGGAGATGGTTGTTTTCTGTTTACACTTGTTTTGAAACTGGAGATTTCAGTCGGAGGGGGTTATATGCTGTTTGCACTTGATCTTACATATGCACTGCTCCATGACAACCTGTTTCCCCCCCCTCTCTTTTGCCTCCCACTTCATATTGCATTTATTTATTTACAGCCCTTCAAGCAAGAGATCATATATTATAAATCACAGGGATAGTGATATGCATGGTCTCTCACGCATAACTTTTCTTTGATCAAGTGACTCCAACCAAATGAGGTCTGAACACACCGAACGGGGTCACCGACGCAAACTACGGTTCACAACAAATCTGTGGCTGCCATCGCTTTGGTACTTTCCCAATTCCCTGTTGAGCAGATGCTTCTGTCATTTTTTGGGAAACCTTTTGGTTTCTCGTCTTGCAGAGAAGCTAACAAAGGCCAAAGTGGGGGGGGTGAGGGTTGGATTATTTTATACAGTCAAATTAAACATAAATTCAGAAGTGAACAACAGAGAAAGTGCCTCGGTTAAGCTTAAGTAAAGGTGACTCAAGCTTTTTACACATTATTATTATTATTATTATTATTATTATTATTATTATTATTATTATTATTATTGAAATTTATATACTGCCCTATACCCAGGGGTCTCAGGGCTGGGACTATGGAATTTAGAAGTGTGATCATTTTTGACGTGACATATTAAAACACATACATATACACACATATACCCAGGAGAATAACAAACAAATACAGTTGAAGCTAATCAGTTTTTAAAGAACGCATTTGCCATTTCAGGAACATTTCAGCACAATAAAGGCAAAGAATGGTGACAGAAATCAACCCTGGTTTTGTCGCTAGAAGAGTTTCATAAACCTAAAGGCATCTTGAAGGAACGTTTGATCAATATTTTGTGAATTTAACTATTACATAGCGAGGGTATACAGTGGTATCTCGGGTTAAGTACTTAATTCGTTCCAGAGGTCTGTACTTAACCTGAAACTGTTCTTAACCTGAAGCACCACTTTAGCTAATGGGGCCTCCTGCTGCCGCCACGCTGCCGGAGCATGATTTCTGTTCTCATCCTGAAGCACAATTTCTGGGATAGTGGAGTCTGTAACCTGAAGCATATGTAACCTGAAGCGTATGTAACCTGAGGTATCATTGTAAAGCCAAAAATGACACCCCTCTATCATTCTTCACCCTCTGTAATGTGTAATACCACTAAACCATCATGGAGCGGTATCCAACTAAGATGTCCCGTCAGGGCAAGGATTCCCCCTTGCACAACCGAACTTCCTCTCCTCCCTCCATGTGCCCCCCCCCCAAATCTGCTCCAGAATTTTGGGGAGCAAGCCCTGGAACAATTTATGGAGCACGGGGCAGGGGGAGATCCATTGAGCAAGTGGAAGCCCTTGCACTGACGGGAAGCATTAGTTGGGTTCTGCCCATGATTTTTTGCATTTTCCTGCACCATGCAATGATGTGGATCAGCAGAAAAGCACAACAAAACCTCATGATACCAGGTGTTCTGAAGGGGGAAACCTCAACAGAGGAATGACCTTCTTAATGGCAGTTCCATGTCTCCCACAGGGCATAAAGGATGCCTGACAGTTAAGTCCAGTCATGAACGACTCTGGGGTTGCGGTGCTCATCTCGCTTTACTGGCCGAGGGAGCCGATGTTTGTCCACAGACAGTTTTTCCGGTCACGTGGCCAGCTTGACTAAGCCGCTTCTGGTGAAACCAGAGCAGCGCACGTATACACCACAGGGTATAGCTCTATCCAAATACACAAGTTCCTCAGAGAAGCAGCTGGAATTTTCCAGTGGAAGAAAACCTGTTCATAAATACCTACCTACACCTTAAAAAACCTGCTTTGATGATTGGAAATAAAAATGGTTAGTTCTGAATGGTTGGGGGGGGGGAAACATTTTTTTTTAACAAAAACTTTGAGCTTTCAGATATTTGGGGACAAAGGGGTAAGGTCAAAACTAAGTGAAAACTTTCTGACAATTTGCTTTTGAGACAAATTTTGCTTAAAAAAAATTACACATGAAAAAATACTGTAGAGATTCTAGACGAAAGTGATAATGATGTTGAACACCATTTATGACTGGCCAGGAAATATGCTCTCCCAACTCCCAGGGGATAAAACTAGGGCATTTGAAAAGAAATAATAGATTGTAGCCCTTATACTAGAACTCCTACAGTGCAGCTATTTTTGTTACAATCATTGTAGACATATGTTTTCATCCCATGGTACAGGTATAGAAAAGAGCCACTCCAGAGACCTCCTAGGTATCCACAATCAAAAATAAATCTGTGCATTAGCCAGATTTTCCATTGTTTCCATCAATGGCTATTAGAATAGAAACAAACTAGACAAAAATCCCCTTGACAGCTCACCCTGTTTGGGGTCAGAAATGTTGCCTGTAACTGTCTAGTTCTAGTACATTTACCCAATAATAGGTAACCAACTTTGTCTATGTCAGCCAGCAACCATCTGTTTCTGAAATCAACCTGTGAAATATTATCATAGGTATGTTTTTGTATGTATATATGTGTGTAATTGTAAAGATACATATATCATGTTACATATATCATATATACCTACCATATATCAGCCCTTGAGACTGACCCAGAAACTCCAGCGGGTGCAGAATGCTGCGGCGAGACTCCTTACGGGGTCCTCACTGCGGGATCACATTCACCTGGTGCTATACCAGCTGCACTGGCTCCCCGTGGAGTGCAGGATCAGGTTTAAGGTGCTGGTTTTAACCTTTAAAGCCCTATACGGCCTAGGACCCTCGTACCTACGGGACCGCTTCTCCTGGTATGTCCCACAGAGGAACTTACGGTCTTCAAACAAAAACATCTTGGAGGTCCCAGGCCACAGAGAGGTTAGGCTGGCCTCAACTAGAGCCAGGGTTTTTTCGGCTGTGGCTTCGATCTGGTGGAACACTCTGTCACAAGAGACTAGGGCCCTGCGGGACTTGACATCTTTCCGCAGGGCCTGCAAGACAGAGCTGTTCCACCAGGCCTTTGGCCAGGGCACAGCCTGACTCCCTCCTTTGGCAATCTTCACAGAATTCTAGCCCAATGGTTGCCATTAATTTGATTTGAATTAATTTTATAATGAAATGATTTTAGAATGTTGTATTATTTTATTGTTGTTAGCCACCCTGAGCCCGGCTTTGGCTGGGGAGGGCGGGATATAAATATAAAATAATAATAATTATTATTATATCTACTCTATATTTTGGGAAATGGTTTTTCGGTTCACTCTCTATGCTTTCGGATGCCTCTTGAGACATTGTTGCCAAAATCAGTATGAGGGTTCCCGAGGTGGGGTGGCAATCTTTGTTGACATTTGGATGCTGGGTGCCATTCTGATTCAAGATGGCGGACATCAAAACATGACATTGGCATGACTTTGCCCTCGTGAGATATCCTTGCCAAACTCAGCATGAGGGTTCCTCGAGATAGAGGTGTCTGAACACTGGGTACCTTTCTGATTCAAGATGGTGGAATGAAACACAACTTTGGTGTGACATCACTCATTATTATTTTTTTTGCAAGATGGGTCCAAACTAATGAATTGCAGTGTCCATTTAAAAAATCACAATGTGTTTTGGTTTCTAACAATTCCCGAGCAGTACCAGGCTCTCCCTGCTAGTCACAATGCCAAGGCCACGATAGCTCAGTGGGTTAGAGTGTGGTGCTGATAATGTCAAGGTTGCAGGTTCTTTCCCCGCATGGAACAGCTGCATATTCCTGCACTGAAGGGGGCTGGCCTTACATGATACTCAGGGTCCCTTCCAACTCTACAATTTTCTATGATTCTATGAGAATGTAGGCTGGCTTCATATGCATTAGAGTTCATATTACTCATGGCTGGACTTTTTGTAAACTCTTAAAATCTCTCTACGTGGTGGCCCTTGCCACGAGCTGATCTGCCCCCTCACACCCATTCATTAAATAAACAAACTGAAAGAAAGAAATACTTAAAAGGCATTTATTGCTGGGACCTCAATCTATAAAAATGGAAAAGTTATGTTTATAAAGCAGCCAATCCAAAGTGCTGGCAAGGGCAACCATAGCTACAATGAACACATATAAAATATGAGAAGTCCACTAAAGAAACTCAGAAACTGCCCTCATTTACAATACTTAGTATTTATCATACTTAACGGATCAACTAGAGCAGAATAGCATACATAGAAATTGACTATAAGCTAAATGTGACATATGCCTCAAGGCCAGAAAAAATATGTAAGCATCTGTACTTGACCAGAATCTGGGCAGAAATTGGGTATCCACAAAGGAACTACATGGACACTATGGTGCTATTATATTTTGTTAAATATTGGGGTTCCTTTATTTGCTGCACTTGCTGAGTAAGTTTGTACATAACTATAGTTCCCAAAATTTTATCCATCCACTGCTGTTTGTTGTTGTTGTTGCCATTGGCTATTTCAAGAGACAATGGAGCACTCCTCCAGGGCATGAAGTCAAAACTACTATGTTAGCAGCACCAAAGTGACCTCCCTGGGGCACAAGCTTGGGTAGTGGATTATCTCTCTCTCCTTTCATAAAAGCTGCAGCAAATGTTGTTGTTGTTGTTTAGTCGTGTCCGTGGTTTTCCCGGTAGTGATGTATGGAAGTGAGAGCTGGACCATAAAGAAGGCTGATCGCCGAAGAATTGATGCTTTTGAATTATGGTGCTGGAGGAGACTCTTGAGAGTCCCATGGACTGCAAGAAGATCAAGCAAGAGTGTCCGACTCTCTGTGACCCCATGGACCAGAGCACGCCAGGCACTCCTGTCTTCCACTACCTCCTGCAGTTTGGTCAAATTCATGCTGGTAGCTTCGAGAACACTGTTGAACCATCTCGTCATCTGTCGTCCCCTTCTCCTTGTGCCCTCCATCTTTCCCAACATCAGGGTCTTTTCCAGGGAGTCTTCTCTTCTTATGAGGTGTCCAAAGTATTGGAGCCTCAGCTTCAGGATCTGTCCTTCCAGTGAGCACTCAGGGCTGATTTCCTTAAGAATGGAGAGGTTTGATCTTCTTGCAGTCCATGGGGACTCTCAAGAGTCTCCTCCAGCACCATAATTCAAAAGCATCAATTCTTCGGTGATCAGCCTTCTTTATGGTTCAGCTCTAAGCTTCCTACCATGGAATTAACCAAGGAGCCCTTTTCAGCCTGAGGGTCCCATTGCCTTCTGGGCCATCTTCTGAGGGCCACGTGCTGTGGTTGGCAAGATCAGAGGGCAAAAAATGGGCAAAACAACTGATGTAAAATTTCACTTTGTACCGTAGGTTAGTTTTTACACACTTTGGACAAGCAAAAGGTAAGACCAGAATTCAAGGACACACTCAAGCCAGGTAAAGACATTCAGGTGCAAAGCAGAACTAATGGGGTGTGGACAGGGTTTTGTTTCAGCTGGAACATTCCAGAACCTAGTTCCAGCACCTCTCAGGTGGGCACCATTGCCGTTGTTGTGCACATGAAGCGCCTTTTCTGTTCCTTTGGGATATTGGTACCTACAATTCCTAATAAGAAGGCTTCTGGTGTTTTGTTTAGTTTTTAACAAATGTTATTTTAAACAGCAGCACAGATGCTATTAGCCTAGAGATGGAAAGAAGAAAGAGTTCCTACCTGAGAGGAATGGCAAACCAAGCTGTTGGACTACGCTGAAATGGCAAAACTAACTGGAAAGTTCAGGGACCAAGAAGACAAAAACTTCAAGAAAGAATGGGGAAAAATTATAATTTATCTAGGAGACTGCTGTAAGCATTAATGAAAACATCAGAAGGCTTTTTATCTCCCTTGTAATGTAACAAATACTGTGGACAATATGGATAGATCTAAAATATAGATTATGAAATAATATGCAGTTGAAAACGTTGACAATAGGACCTATGGAGGGGATGGGGGAAACTCTCGAGATTCAGAGAAATCTCTTTATTAGGATATGTATGTATGTGGTTTTGTTATAAATTTATATCTGTAAAATCAAATAAAAAATATGTACGCTTCAGGTTACAGACACTTCAGGTTACAGTTTTCAGCAGGGGGCCAGTCCACTGTCCCTCAGACCTTGTGGGAGGCCAGACTATATTTTTTTTGGGGGGGGGGATGAACGAATTGCTATGCCCCACAAATAACCCAGAGATGCATTTTAAATAAAAGGGCACATTCTACTCATGTAAAAACACGCTGATTCCCGGGCCGGATTTAGAAGGCGATTGGGCTGGATCCAGCCCCTGGGCCTTAGTTTGCCTACCCATGTTCTAAAGACTCTTTATTCACAGGGCAGGATCCTGGTTCGGTACCAAGTTGTGACGACTTGCAAGGGTGCAGGAGCTGCCACCAATCAAAACCCACAGCCAGATTTTATATATTGCTTGATACCAACTCAAACCTTTGAGGACACAGAAGGTTCTACTTGTGATCCAGCGAATGCCGGTAAACATTCCCTGGAGATCAATTTTGTTTCTAGTCTCACCCACCACTGGATTTGGCCCACCTACTGCAAACTATCCAAGTGTCCCTGGACAGTCCCAGATTTACAGAGGCCATCCCAGTTTCTGATTTGATCCTGGAATGTCCCGCTTTTCCTTAGGAGGCCTCTTATTTTCATTGGAAAAAAATGTTGGAGGGTATGGTAGAATGTCCCTGTTTTCATCAGAGAAATGTTGGAGGCTATCGGAAAAGAGCCACAGTGAGGACCAACGTTACGCTGCTTGTGTAAACGGAGGAAAACAGTGTGGAGAATACAGTGTGAGAGAACGGACAGTCAGACATCATTTTGTTTATGGCTGCAAAACAGATATGTTAGTCCCTGTTGCATACAGTAATATGGTAGCAACTAGCCTCTGCCGGGGTTCAAAAGCAGTATAAATCCTATTCAGTTTAAAAGAAGAGAAAATGTAGGCCTCGCTTCTCTCGCTGAATCTCGGGGAACACTGTACCCTCACCGGCGAATTTGCTAGTGCAGAAATTTGCCGTCTCCTTGTTATAAGGGTCTTTCCCCAGCCTTATTAATCTGTCGGCATGGCATAAAGCCTCATTCATTATTCATAATCATCCAGTCAGAGGGCATCGCGAGACCAGATAAATTCTCACCTAAATGACAATGGCTGACAGGGCCTAGGGTTTTATAGCCCTTCTCCTGCCATAGCAAGGTGCTATGGGCAAAGGTCCAGAATGATCTCCCGCTAATGACCAATGTGATATACGAGCCGTTGCTGATTTCCTGACACGGGGTATATTCTCAGCTGAGCATCCAGCTTGGTCTCGTCGAGCAAGGAAGAGGGATTTGACAGGCGAGGTGCACTTCTCCTCTGCAGTCGGGAGCTAATGGGTTAATTCCAAGCTGGACAATTGACAGCAAAGCTAAAATCCCAGAGAGAGAAAGAGAGGGGTGGGAAAGGGGGGGGGTGCGAGGTGGGGAGGGAGGAGGATGATAATCTTGGCAGAAATCTGTAAATCCTAACCATGCTGATGGGCAAATAAGCATGTGTTTCTTCCTTCTGAAAACCTGCTTCCTTTTTGTCACCCAGAGGGCTGGATAATTGTGACCCCAGAAGCCTGTAAATTGCTTTATAAAAATCAATTGTCGGAAGCTGAAGGGTATTAATTGTCCTTTCCCTCCCTCAAAGGAAGTGTTTGTATATGTCTATATCGAGACAGATATAGATATAAAGATAATGGAGATAGCTTCTTTGACGCCATGAAAAGTAAACGAAAAGCTTCTTCTGTTTAGGTACCCATGATCGCGCTATCCACTAGGACCCAAAGTCTTGTTCTGGGTCAGTCAGTTCTTCGTCAAGACCCCATGAGTGCATAAGGCCATAGGGACACAGATCGTTCAGTCCTCCGACATCTTGTCATCCGTAACTGAAGCAGCTTCCTCACTGTGCCTAACGGTAAGAACGGGCCTGATTCTGCCACAGCTTCTGCTTTATTGACGCATGTTAGAAAGACGAACTCAATTTTTTAAAGAAGCCTTTCAGTTTAACATGTTGTGTTCAGGCTATATTGCACCCGAGGCAAGGCTAACTACTTGATCCTAACCCCAAACTACTAATTTCAATTTTCAAAGACAGATGTCTTGTCGAAAAAATGGTAAGCAACAAAACTTGAAACTGCTAAATTTATTTCGAATGGCAAGAATAGGCAATACAACCATCTTTGATTGTCTTTCTCAAATACAAAAAGGACATTTTTTAGCACACAAATAATTTCGAATAATCTCGTGAACTTTCAAATCTCTTAAAAGTTACCATTTCAGGCATATCAAAATCCCGTTTTATGTGCCTTTCCCTTTGCAAATTTTGTCCCAAATTCCTCCAGGTCAGAGGATACTTGGGCGTGTTCACCTGATAGTGTTGCCAAGCCAACTAGACTCTTGGGCAACACTTTTAAGCGAGTTTTTATAAGTTTGAGCTTTGAGAAATTACATTTGAAATATAAAATGCAAGTAAAATATCACCAGAAACTTATAAGATATAAGAAAAACTAATCTGTATAAAACTGTGCTCCTCAAAGGTCGGCACTGCGCCCCTTAGAGGTCTGCACCCTTGGCGGTTACCTAGTTGGTTCTGGGTTCAGCCATGCTTACTCAAACTCCAAAATGGCAGGGAATTGTAGCTCTAAGGACCATGCCCTTAGCAGATGTGTTATTTAGGCAGTATTGCTATGGGATGCTATCCTATGGTTAGTTCCAAGTTCATCACTACCTTGGAGCTGGATGGCAAAGGACAGGAGCTAAATTCCAGACGTCTGTTCACTCTGTCATAGTCCAACTGGCTCCCTCTGCCTGTTGCTCACTCAATATCCAATTTATCCCTTTGCCATGAATATAACTTTCTCTTGCAACAGATTCATGTGTGGGGGACACCCTTATGAACTTTCCTTGATTAACGCTGACCACAAAAATGCCTTTTTAAAAATAAAAACTATACAATTTGCAGGTAAACGGCACATACTCAATGTTCGTCTTGACCTAACACACAAAGGAATTTCCCCAAAGACACAGTACAAACAGAATAGAACGAAACCACGAATCGGCCCAGCAAAGTCTGTGGAAGAAGAAAAACACACCACTTGTCATTTTCCGAGAGTCACTCATCATGCATTTACCTCCTTGGAAATAAGTAATTTCTTCCCCAAATTCGGCATGGATCACCCTCAAACTTACCGTACCTCTCCAACACAGCCAAGTTTCAGATCAGTTCACTGAATCATTTTCAGACTACAAGCCATTAAACCTACCTCCCCTCCCACTTTTTTTTCATTATAATGGCAGGATGCCCTTCAGTTGACTCACCCTTAATAACATAGGGACACAGTTGTACCCAACCTAAAAAAAAAGGGGGGGGTGGAATCCAGAAAAAATATTTGGAGAAAGTTAGCACCCCTGAATTGTGACTGCTGAAGCCTGCTGAGACTCTTTTGATTGTTTTGGCTTGGTAAGGGCACGTATATATTCCTTAAAGGTAAAGGTAAAGGGACCCCTGACCATTAGGTCCAGTCATGGCCGACTCTGGGGTTGCGGTGCTCATCTTGCTCATCTTCTGGGTCATGTGGCCAGCATGACTAAGCTGCTTCTGGCGAACCAGAGCAGCATACGGAAATGCCATTTACCTTCCCACCGGAGCGGTACCTATTTATCTACTTGCACTTTGATGTGCTTTCGAACTGCTAGGTGGGCAGGAGCTGGGACTGAGCAACGGGAGGTCACCCCATCACGGGGATTCGAACTGCTGACCTTCTGATTGGAGAGCCGTAGGCTCTGTCGTTTTACCCACAGCGTCCCCCGCGTCCCCCATGTCTTCCTTAGCAATTTGTAAAACTATATGGTAACACAGTGCAGAGAATTTATGTAGATCCAGTGCTTTTTTTCTTTAAAAAAATGTCTACAGGTACTCTCATTTTCCTACTCATATTGAAATACTGCCCCTCAATGAGGCCAAACTTAGATTCACAAAATGTTTAGGGGTATGAGTACCCCTACGTCCCCTCCCCCCGGAAAAAAGCATTGTGTAGATCAGGGGTCTGCAACCCGCGGCTCCGGAGCCGCATGTGGCTCTTTTACACCTTTGCCGCGGCTCCGGGGCGGATACTAGCGAGGGGAGGAGGCGCATTGTGCGCCCCGACACTCGCCACTGTGGCGGACGCTGTACTGGCTGTGACATCGCATGGGGGCGGTGCGTGCGTTAGTCACGCACCGTCCCGACGTCACCTTCCCGCCCGCTGTCAGATCGCGGCTCCGGAGATATATTTGTTTTAAATGTCGCAATGGTTTTGCGGCTCCCAGTTGTTTTTTTCCTTCAGAAACGGGTCCAAGTGGCTCTTTTTGTCTTAAAGGTTGCAGACCCCTGGTGTAGATCATTAATGGGACTCCCTACTTATATTTTTAGTCTATATCTTTAGTCTATCTTTATATCTTTTTTTCCTCACTCTCGTTGAGGAGTCTTTTCCCAAACATGGTGCAGTCTCGCAGTCCTATACAGTGGTACCTCTGGATGCGAACGGGATCCGTTCCGGAGCTTGGTTCGCATCCTGAGTAGAGTGTAACCCGCGACTGCGCATCTGCGTGTGCGCTGGTCGCAATTTGCCGCTTCCGCGCATGCGTGTGATGTCATTTTGAGCGTCTGCGCATGCGCGAGCGGCAAAACCCGGAAGTAATGAGCTCCATTACTTCCAGGTCGCCACGGAGCGCAACCTGAAAATACTTACCCTGAAGCTACTTCAACCCGAGGTATGACTGTAGTTTTATCCAGCAGGGGGAGTTCTTATGGCCTTGTAGAAAAGGCTAAACTGCTTAACTCTGCTGTTGGTCTGCAGTATCAGTAAATTATCAATCCCATACCTTCCCACATTTCTCCAATGAAAATAGGGATGTCCTATGGAAAAGTGGAACATTTCATGATCAAATCAGGAGCTGGGGTGGCTTCTGTAAATCCGTGACTGCCCTAGGAAAATAGGGACACTTGGAGGGTTTGAATTATTACAGTGGTGCCCCGCAAGACGAATGCCTCGCAAGACGGAAAACTCGCTAGATGAAAGAGTTTTCCATTTTGGAGGTGCTTCGCAAAACGAATCTCCTATGGGCTTGCTTCGCAAGATGAAAATGTCTTGCGAGTTCCTGCGGGTTTTTTTCCCTTTCCACGCCTTTTTCTAAGCCGCTAAGCCGCTTATCAGCTGATCCGATAAGCCGATAAGCCGCTAAAAGCCGCTAAAAGCCGCTAATAGCGCTAATAGCGCTAATCCGCTAATCCGTCAATGGGCTTGCTTTGCAAGACGAAAAAACCGCTAGACGAAGAGAATCACAGAATGGATTCTTTTCGTCTTGCGAGGCACCACTGTACTATTAATAATGACTGCATTGTTCCAACCGAAGATAAGTGATAGCCCTGAAAGAAAATGCAGGTGAACAATGTTAGAGGCCAAGGAAGAGAAGGAAGTGGCCCAGGTCTTATTCTTCCTTTTCAGAAAGTGCCTGCAAGTTTTCAGACATGAGGCCTAGCCACTTGCCTAGCAACTTTAAATTAAGTCATCTCACACAATTATCTCAAGTTATAGCAAACACATCACTTCCTAGCATGCCTCCCAACACTTCTCTGAGGTGATAAGAAAAGCTTCACACCTTGGGGCAATCAAATTATCATATGATAAGGGTAACTTGTGAACTCTCCCCGAGATGCTCAGGAAATAGATTTGTAGTGTGAGTGACCAATATATCGAGTGTGTATTTTAGTCCATCTTTCCCAAGACTGTGCACAGAATGGAAAGAAATCCCTGTGGTAAATCTAGTTTGCTGGAAATGTTCTTTGCCACATGACTGGGGAAGTTTTGACGAAGGTTTTCCAGGCAATAATGTCAATTAACAATACTGCTCTTAGCCACTGGGAAAGATAATGACGAGACATTGCTTTAAAAACAGGGCAATTCATGAGTGCTAAAAAAAGAGTCTGAAATGGTAAATTAGAATTGTAACCCAGAAGGTGGAAAGCAATAATAATAATAATAATAATAATAATAATAATAATAATAATAATAATTTATTATTTGTACCCCGCCCATCTGGCTGGGTTTCCCCGGCCACTCTGGGCGGCTTCCATAGAAACCAAAAATACACTAAAATATCACACATTAAAAACTTCCCTAAACAGGGCTGCCTTAAGATGTCTTCTGAATGTCAGGTAGTTATTTATCGCTTTGACATCTGATGGGAGGGCATTCCACAGGGCGGGCGCCACTACCGAGAAGGCCCTCTGCCTGGTTCCCTGTAGCTTACATGGCATGAGAAAGCTTCTTAATATTCCATATTGTCACCCCCTCTGTTTTCATTGTTGATGCTCATGTGGCCAAAACAGAAGCACCCATCCTGAAGAAAGAGGTACCAGCAGGCTTCGAAGCCCAAGGTTTGCAAAAGTGCACACAATATTTAGGGGGCAAGACCGTGGATGGGTGGACCAAACAAACAAACAAACAAACAAACAAACCCCAGCCCAATGATGCCCATTGGTTACAGACTGAGCAGGGCAGGAGAAGAACATAAGAGGCAATGGAAAGGAGTGACTGGGATCTCTGCAAAGTGGTTGGGTTGTTAAGCATCCCTTGAGAGGTCCTTCAGACTTTAATGCTAAGCTCTAGAAAGGGAGAACGTACCTTCTCCCTGTATTCTCCTCATGGTTCACTAACTAGCATCCTTTAATATGGGTGAGTTACATCACACTTCATATGGAGCCAGTACTATTTTTCTAGAAAAAGAGGTGCTGGAACCCACCATGAATGGCAATGGTAATGGCACCCAGGCACTGGAACTGAGTTCCAATAAGTTCCAGCTGAAAAACAATCTGCTAAATAAAAATGTCTTCACTGAGAGCTGGACCATAAAGAAGGGTGATCGCCAAAGAATTGATGCTTTTGAATTATGGTGCTGGAGGAGACTCTTGAGAGTCCCATGGACTGCAAGAAGATCAAACCTATCCTTTCTGAAGGAAGTCAGGACTGAGTGCTCACTGGAAGGACAGATCCTGAAGCTGAGGCTCCAATACTTTGGCCACCTCATGAGAAGAGTGTTGGGATACGAGTACTACGCAGCTGCAAACTGGCAGCTCGGTGTTTACATCACATGATGGCCCTGACCGTGGGACAGGATGTTCCAGGGAGTTCACAGGGCGATTCACAGGGATTTGTTCTTTGTGTAATTTGAGACCTTCCTGTTGCTTTTGTGAAGGAAGTCTCAGTCAGTTGCTTGGAGGAGACTGAACTGAACGGACATGTTTTTGTACAGATGTGCAGACAGAAATAAACTAGAGATGTAGACTTTCTGACTTTCTTCTTTCTCCTGCTGGTATGATAGGGGGAAGGGGGTGTGCATCTTCCACACAGGGAGATGTCACCTATCAAGATCTTCCTGGACTGCGGGGAAGCCAGCCAGAGTAGATCACCGGCAAACAAGCCAAGGGAGCCTGGGAGAGGGGCCAGCCTCTCCCGAGGGGGCAAGTTTTCCAACAAAGAGAAGACTCCCTGGAAAAGACCCTGATGTTGGGAAAGATGGAGGGCACAAGGAGAAGAGGACGACAGAGGGCGAGATGGTTGGACAGTGTTCTTGAAGCTACCAGCATGAGTTTGACCAAGCTGCGGGAGGCAGAGGAAGACAGGAGTGCCTGGCATGCTCTGGTCCATGGGGTCACGAAGAGTTGGACACGACTAAATGACTAAACAACAACAACACTAATCAGTGGATGCTATCTGAAGCCTCGCAAGGCAAAACATTCCCCAATATTAGTACAACCACCACGAAGGCCACATCTCTCCACACCAGGAACTGTGCCTTCCTCTTTGATCAGAAACGGAGAAGAGCCTCTCTTAGGGAGCAAGTAGGCAGGTCCATTAGGTATGCTTTACCCAAGTCATTTAGGGATTTAAATTGTACCCAGAAGCCACTGGTGTAATATGGAGCCATGGATCTAACATCTTTGCAGTCTCATTCTGGTCCAACTGAAGCTCCTTAAGACTTTTCCATGGTGGCCCTGTCTAGAGTGCATTGTAGCAAACTGAAGCCTGTCTTGGCATCAAGCAGTATAAAAAAGTAAAGGGACCCCTGACTGTTAGGTCCAGTCGCGGACAACTCTGGGGTTGTGGCGCTCATCTCGCTTTACTAGCCGAGGGAGCCAGCATACAGCTTCCGGGTCATGTGGCCAGCATGACTAAGCCACTTCTGACGAACCAGAGCAGCTTACACCATTTACCTTCCCGCCACAGAAGTACCTATTTATCTACAGTGGTACCTCGGGTTAAGTACATAATTCGTTCTGGAGGTCTGTTCTTAACCTGAAACTTGTTCTTAATCTGAAGCACCACTTTAGGTAATGGGGCCTCCTGCTGCCGCCGTGCCGCCGGAGCACGATTTCTATTCTCATCCTGAAGCAAAGTTCTTAACCCGAGGTACTATTTCTGGGTTAGCGGAGTCTGTAACCTGAAGTGTATGTAACCTGAAGCGTATGTAACCCGAGGTACCACTGTAAAGAAAAACACTGATAGGACAACGGTGTGGGCAACCAAAGCCATGACTGTGTTAGCAGGCGCTGATTGGAGCCGCACAAGATGGCAAAGGGTGCAAGGGGGTTCTATCAGTGGCGTAGCATGGGGGGTGCAGGGGGGCCAGCCGCACCGGGCGCAACATCTGGGGGGCGCACTTGCACTCTCAGCTCTCTGCCCCTACCTGGCTCACTCACTCTCTCTCACTGCAGTGCTGGCTGTGCAAATCCGATCCGAGCCGCCGGGTCGCCGCCCACTGTGGAGGGGGGGGGTGCGCCAGGCGTGTGGTGCGGAGAGAGAGCGAGGGATATCTGGGGGAGGGACAGTGCAGCGGCTGCCCAGCGCAGCGCTGAGCGCGGGAGAGAACCACACCACACCAGACCAGACCAGGCAGCAGCAAGAAGAAGCTGGCAGCGACGGCAGGTTAGGGGTTAGGGGGCGCAAATTACTTGCCTTGCCCCGGGTTAGGGGGCGCAAATTACTTGCCTTGCCCCGGGTGCTGACAATCCACGCTACGCCACTGGGTTCTATTCCGCTGGACAGATTGGGAGAAAGGATGCTATTTGAGCACTATCCACCAGGGTCAAGTTTAAATAGCCACTGCAATATAAAAATCAGTACTTGTAAAGGTGGCGGTGGTGGCTTCTCTCCATCCTGCCCCCTCCATCCCACAAAAGTAAAATAACATTTCTGTGTCGCGTTCAGTTCTGTGACTTCTCTGCAGACACATTTGGAGCTGATGGTCTCTCTTAGCGACATCAAGACCACCGTCCCCCTGAACCAAAAGCCAAACTGCAACTCCTTCAACAACAAGCCACAATGACGCTTGTTGTTTCGCGCGTTCTCGCTTTTGCCGGCTTCAGTCACACTGTGAAGTCTCAGTTCCCTGGTCCTTTGCCTTGGGCTAATAGTTTGTAATAAAGCTCAGTCTCTAAAATGACAAATATAAATGGAGCAAGGAACGCCGTAAAAGAGAAAGATGAAAACATTCCAACTCCCCCCTCCCTGCTTTCCACACTCTGGAGTCTCTCTCTGGGGCCGGCTGATTTATCAAGCAACTAGCGAGACACGCATGCAGCCACCTCTGCGCTGTTCAGCTCTATCTACCATTTGCTCTTTCTAGCACTGCTGAGGTACCATTCATCAAAGGAGACTGGCTTCAAAACAATGCAGCGTCAATGCCGGTAATCGATCCAAGGAAACAAGTCACTTCACAGACACCACCACAGGCCTACTCACTGCCGTAGCTAGCTAGCCAGCTAACTATTTATTTATTTTTTTAGTATCGTGATGGGCCCGGAAGCCTTTTTACATACTGTATTTTTCGCTCTATAGGACGCACCTTTTCCCCTCCAAAAATTGAGGGGAAATGTGTGTGCGTCCTATGGAGCGAGTGCAGGCTCCTTGGCTTCAGCGATAGCAACGCTAAGCCTCCGAAGCGCAGAGGGAGCGCTCCCTCCGTGCTCCGGAGGCTTCGAGTTGCTTTCGCTGAAGCCTGGAGAGCGAGAGGTGTCAGTGCGCAGCCCCTCCGGCAGGGAGAGGCTGCACAGGGCTAAAGAGGAAGCCAAAACAGTGAGAGGGATCCATCCCGCTCGCTGCCTTGGCTTGTGCCATAGCCCTGCGCAGCCCCTCCGGAAGGGAGAGGTTGCGCAGCCTGTATGCTGCTCTTTGGGGCTGGGGGGGGGAATAAGATTTTTTTTCTTGATTCCCCCCCTAAAAACTAGGTGCGCCCTATGGTCCGGTGCGCCCTATGGAGCGAAAAATACGGTACTTATTTTCACAGGGGAAGAATTAAGTATTGTTGGCATTTGTCTGTCTCAAGAGACAATGGAGTGCTCCTCTGAGGGTGAAGTCAAACCACTGAGTTAGCAGCAATGAAGTGACCTCTCCGGAATGCAAGCCTGAGCAGCGTGTATGGAGGTCCTGAGCTGCCCAGACGACAAGACCTGGTTCATGGCCTCACTGATGTGGTTCAAAGGAAGGCAGAGCAATATATTGGCACCAGCGTAGCTGCAGGAGTTTCCAGAAGGAGGCGTACAAGCCACTATCCAACTGTCTTAGGGATTCCACTCCAGTTTTGTGTAGCCTTAGCCTTTTCTTCTCCTGAAGATGTCCTGCAAAGCAGTGGAGGCTTAGGACCAGAGTTTTCCTTCTCCTAGAAGGGCTGCCTTCCCAGATTGATGAGCCTCACCTGCTCCTCACTTTCCTCCACAGCTTGTGCAGAAACCGCCTTCTTGACCATTGGATCCCACCATTAGACCCGTCTGCTCAACCCACCAGAGCCTGTCTTCACATGCAGGCAAAGTCCCTAACTCACTGAGGGGTTGAGACCCATCGACTACCCTCACCTGGTTTAGCTGGCCAGTCAAAGCCATTCCAGGGGTGCGGCCGCTGTCACATGCTGAAAGCTTGTAGGAGCCACATGTGAGAACTGGGTGCAGGGTGGGGACCAAAGATGGACAAACCACCCCAGAAGGAGCATAACATGTCCCCCACCAGAGTTACTACACCTTCCCAACACCCCATATACCCCAGAATTCAACATAGTGTTATGGTCATCATTTCATCAGTGCAAGCATTTCTGCTTGCTACTGCCTTCCCCTAACATGCTTTTTGGGGTTCTCCTGTTCTCTACTCCCCCCCCCCCAGGCAGTTAGAAGGAGAGGGAGGGAAGCCGCATTGCGTTAGTGCAGGCTTCCTCAACCTTGGCCCTCCAGATGTTTTGAGACTACAATTCCCATCATCCCTGACCACTGGTCCTGCTAGCTAGGCATCATGGGAGTTGTAGGCCAAAAACATCTGGAGGGCCAAGGCTGAGGAAGCCTGCGTTAGTGGAAATCCTTACATGAGCTTCCATTCGTGGGACTCATTAAGTGAATCCCATCCATAGTAAAAAAGGAGCTGAAACAATATTGCAGGCTGCCTGTGTTAGCAGAGACTGCCTTTCTATGTGTGGTGGACAGCTGAACATAACCCCCCCCCCCAATTCTCCTCAGTAAATACCTGGATATTCAATGCATTCTGAAACATTTGCTGATTACTTACCAGTAATCAGCATACAGCCTACTTCCCCAAACTGTGCGCTGTGCACCGACAGGGGGAGGGCATAGCCATATATAATCTCCTCACCTGGCCCAGCACTTCTCTTTCCTCTCTTCATTCTTCATCTCAGCACCAAGCCAGAAATGTAAGAACATCTGCATGCTGGAGCTCTATTGCTCAGACACCACCTTAAGCAAAACTTAAGCATGTCTTTGTAGCTGCGTTGCCATTTTAAGCCAGCCTGAACAAAGCTGCTGTTATCTGCTACTCCTCAACAAGTGTTCTGAGTGAGCAAATGTTATTTTTTTTTACTTTTTACAAGATTGTTTGTGTGATTGTTCAAAGTGTCGGTGTTGACCTTTAAAGCCCTAAACAACCTCAGCCCAGTATACCTGAAGGAGCGTCTCCACCCCCATTGCTCAGCCTGGACACTGAGGTCCAGCTCTGAGGGTCTACTGCTGGTCCCCTCACTGCGAGAAGTGAGGTTACAGGGAATCAGGTAGAGGGCCTTCTCGGTAGTGGCGCCCTCCCTGTGGAATGCCCTCCCTTCAGATATCAAGGAAACAATCAACTATCTGACTTTTAGAAGACGTCTGAAGGCAGCCCTGTATTGGGAAGTTTTTAATGTTTGATGTTTTAGTACATTCTGATATATGCTGTGAGCCACTCAGAGTGGCTGGGGAAAATGGGCAGGATATAAACAATAAAATTATTATTATTATTATTATTACATCTTACTGGGTTGCCCCAGCCACTCTGAGCAGCTTCCAACATACACAAAAACATAGCAAAACATTAAAAAATGTTTTAGAGAACTCCATACCTTCCAATATTTCTCCAATGAAAACAAGGAAAAGCGGGACATTCCAGGATCACATCCGAAACTGGGTCGTCCCTGGAAGATAGGGACACTTAGAGGGCCTGGGTTATCTAAGCTTCCCTTTTAAGCTTGCAAAGGGATGCACTATGCTGAACTCACAAACATGAGGAAGGAAGGCTACTATCTAAGAAATATATCCTCTCCTAACATCTATACACATCCCTACAAAGAGGAAGGTTAATACTTCACCTTGTCATGCTAATTTTGTATCTGCAGATTAACGTGAAACTGTGGTGCAGCAGATTTAGGAGTGAACACATGCACAGAGGAGAAACAGGTTGATTTACCCATTCCTAAATTAGAAGAACCAAATTGTACTTTAGCAGCCGTAACAAACGCAGTGGGCTCCTAGGCTGCCTCAACAATGACTGCAGCTAGGATGTGTCTCTCTCCCCCATTTTCTTGTATTTTCCAGTGCATTTTCTGTTGTTGCTAGAGGCCTTGAAAAATCTCAGATAATGAAAATCTCTATTCAATACTGCCTGCTGGGCATTTAACAAGGGTTCTTGTAAGAGGGCCCAGAACAAGTACGTACATGAATGGAAAGTGCAGGGGCCAACGCAGCATCACAGGCTGCGAAGTAGCCAACTGAAGGTAGCCAGAGACAAACAGGAACAAGTAGACAATGACTCCTAGTGCCTGGAGGCATTGCTTCAAAAGGTGTCAACACCAATTAAATTGTAAAGGCTCTGTCAGCTTCAGAAAACTTACCCAGACAGGGACAAGACAGGACAGAATCAAAGCACGATTTTGTGTATTTCACAGTACATGAATGTCTTTGTGATCCAGATGAGATCCCCTTAAAAACTGGGCCTCTGTCTGAATGCGAAAGAGAGCCAGTCTAAGCAGCGAGACGGGTAGATTTCTTAATGAAAACTTGGCCCAACTTTTCCTGGTAATCAGCAATTTAAATGAATGTTGACATCTAATTTAGGAGGATAGCAATCCCAGGTAAACTATACCGAAATACCCAAACTTTAAAGAGGCCCTGTTAAATTTTGACGGCCTTCCAAATGGGACTGCCATGTTTCATAAGCGTATTTATGAAAAGTCTGGAAGCATTTATCTGTTTTCAAGCATGCACAAAATTCACATTTACGATCAACATTCGCCATGTCTGGGACATTGCTAGCACAACATGTAAGTGACTTCTTTGCCTTCCTTGACCCAAGCAGAGGCTGACCGACAAATTAACAGAACTCATCAGAAAAATCACCGTGTTTTCACACTGAAGGGATTCTCAAGTATTGTGAGTGAAGACTGATTCAGTACCATATTTTTTTCTCTATAAGACTCACTTTTTCCCTCCTAAAAAATAAGGGGAAATGTGTGTGCGTCTTATGGAGCGAATGCAGGCTGCGCAGCTATCCCAGAAGCCAGAACAGCAAGAGGGATTGCTGCTTTCACTGCGCAGCGATCCCTCTTGCTGTTCTGGCTTCTGAGATTCAGAATATTTTGTTTCTTGTTTTCCTCCTCCAAAAACTAGGTGCGTCTTGTGGTCTGGTGCGTCTTATAGAGCGAAAAATATTGTAGTTGACTTCTCACAGACTGACTATTCCCTCAACAAACAGCAAGCCTGATGTTGATGGATCTCTCACATACAGTTACCTACAAGGGAAGCAGCAAAGATACAATCATAGAATTGTAAAGTTGGAAGGGACCACGAGGCTCCAACTCCCTGAATTGCAGAAATCTTTTGCCCAGCGCGAGGCTCAAACCCACAACCTTAAGATTAAGAGTGCGATTCTATTGACTGAGCCAATATCACCCTTCAGTTCTATACTGTCCTTGGGATAGGCACTATGAACGCAATTAAGTTGCTGATGTGATATGCATCAGCTGTGAAAAAGGTGAATTCCATGCTAGAGGTCATTAGGAAGGAACTGAAAATAAATTTTTTTGATTAATTACATCACACTTCCTCCTATGCCCTAATGCCATTCCTTGTGTCGTGAACCACCCTGAGACCTACAAATTTAATATATAATTGAGTGAAAGCGACAATGATCCACTGGGCAAGAGATGTGGGATATAATATAGAACTGTCTTCATGGGAGAAGTTGTGGAAGAGTAATCTAAGATTGACAGCTTGTGCTTTAAAAGGAAGCTATACGAAGATGATTTATAGATGGTATTTAACACCAGATAGGTTAGCCAAAATGTATGAAACTAAGTCAAGTATGTGTTGGAAGTGTAAAATATGGTGGGCTTGCAAAAAAGCTAAAGGCTGTTGGGAAACAATATATAATGAGATTAAAAAGATGTTTAAGTTGATGATTCCCAAGAAACTGGAGCTTTTCTTTTAGGAATTTAGCTAACAATGTTCCAAAAGAGCTGCTTAACTTATATATTTATACAACGACAGCAGCATGAATATTGTACAGTGGAACTTTGTGTTATGAACCGTCCTCCTTGTGAACGCTGCGGGTTACGAGATCCACTAACCCGGAAGTAAATGCCCCTTTGTTGCGAACTTTGCCCCAGGATACGAGCAGAAGTCGTGCGCTGGCAGCACGGCAGCAGTGGGAGGAGCCATTAGCGAAAGCGCACCTCATGTTATGAGTGGTTTTGGGTTACAAATGGACCTCCGGAACGGATTACGTTCATAACCAGAGGTCCCACTGTATGCCCAAAGATGGAAAGAAGGTGAAGTTCCAACAAAGGAAGATTGGCTTTTGAAAAAGATGGAGTATGGAACTGGCAAGATTAACAGCAAAGGTCAGATACCAAAACGACAGAAAATTCACTGAGGACTGGAAACTTGTCATTGAGTATTGAAAGAACTGCTCTAGCGAGATGAAAAGGCAAGTAGGATTTGTAAGATGTGAACAGAGTGAATTATTAAGATAAATAGGTTAACTTGGATGTATTGAATATGCAGCATTTAAGGGTAAATATGGAAACCATGGAATGGGAGGAAGTCAATTAATAAAGTAACTTATGGTTTATGTTGAAATATGTAAAGATGTTTTTTGTGTGAAAAATTAATTGATAAGATTTTTAATTTAAAAACCCCAGATTTAATATTTAAATGAATAAATAATACAAATCTATGGTACAACCACAGGTAATGGTAAAGGTAAAGAACTCCTGGATGTTTAAGTCTAGTCAAAGGTGGTTATGGGATGCGGGGCTCATCTCTGCTTTCAGGCCAAGGGAGCCGGCGTTTGTCCACAGACAACTTTCTGGGTCATGTGGCCAGCAGGACTAAACTGCTTCTGGAGCAACAGAACACTGTGACGGAAACCAGAGTGCATGGAAACACTGTTTACCTTCCCGCTGCAGCAGTATCTGTTTATCTACTCACACTGGTATGCTTTCAAACCACTAGGTTGGCAGAAGCTGGGACAGAGCAACGGGAGCTCACCCCGTCATGGGGATTCGAACCGCCGACCTTCCGACTGGGAAGCCCAAGAAGCTCAGTGTTTAGACCACAGCGGCACTCGTTTTCCTGGTGCAACCACAACTGGAATACTGTGCACAGTCCCCAAAAATGATATTGTAGAGCTGGGAGAGGTTTGGGAAAGGGCAAAAAAATGACCAGGGGGGTGGAACAACTCCCACAAGAGGAAAGGTGGGGGTAATTGGGGTTTTTTAGTTTAAAGAAAAGGTGACTAGCAGGAGACATGGACCTTACATATGGTGCAGAGAAGATGGATAGAGAAAAGATTCCTGCCCTGATCTCTCTTTCTCATATTATTAGAACTTGTGGGTGTCACACGCTCCAACATATGATGAAAATAATAATAATAATAATAATAATAATAATAATAATAATAATAATAATAATAATAATGTTTTATTATTTATACCCACCCATCTGATTGGCTTTTTATTTTTACACTATTCAGGTCTATACATTTCATTAATTTTACAATCATTTTAACATTTCAAAGCTTGACTTCCTTCCCCCTCTTTCAGTACCTTAAATTTATTTTTTAATATCTTCTGCATATCCAAATTCATTGAATTTGGTCATTTAATTATCTACTTTAAATATATACTCTTATGAAACTGCAGGTTATTACAATAATCCTCCCAATGTTTTAATCTGGTTGCAATTTATCTGTAAACATTCAATAAACCATTTCCATTCTTTTATAAAAAGTTTGTTATCTTGATTTCTTATCCCTCTGGTAAGTTTCGCCATTTCTGCATATTCCATAAGTTTTTGTATCCATTCTTGTATCCGTTGGCTTTCCCCAGCCACTCTGGGTGGCTTCCAACATGTATAAAAATATAATAAAACATTACACCTTAAAAAAACTTCCCTATACAGGGCTGCCTTCAAATGCTTTATCTCCTTGGCTCAGGGGGGGTCGGGTCACATAACTCCATACCCTCCAACATTTCTCTGATGAAAATAGGGACGTCCTAAGGCAGGGGTCTGCAACCTTTAAGACAAAAAGAGCCACTTGGACCTGTTTCCGAAGGAAAAAAACTGGGAGTCGCAAAACTCGTCATTATAAAAATAACTTTTTTGTCATTTTTTTATTATTTCTTTGTTTGACCCCTCAGAATTACTCCTCCTCATAGAAATAAACGTTAAATTAACAAGTTACCTTTTTGTGTGTGTGTGTTCTTCACTCCCCTTCAAAACAGTGACCAACATACATGCCCCCTTTCAATGCAGTGACCAGCATACATGCCCCTTACAATGTAGCGGGCGGGCGGGAAGGTGATGTCGGGACAGTGCGTGACTAACGCACGCACCGCCCCATGCGACGTCACAGCCAGTACAGCGCCTGCCACAGTGGGGAGTGTCGGGGCGCACAATGCCCTTCTCCCCTCGCTAGTATCCGCCCCGGAGCCGCGGCAAAGGTGTAAAAGAGCCACATGCGGCTCCAGAGCCGCGGGTTGCAGACCCCTGACCTAAGGAAAAGTGGGGCATTCCAGGTTCCAGTCAGAAACCAGGGTGGCTTCTGTAAACCCAGGACTGTCCCTGGAAAATAGGGGCACTTGGCTGGTTAGCCATAGACATCCGACAGTCATTGTAAGAAAAGAATGTTGAACTAGAATGGCTCATTTAGCAGACTCCTCTTATGATCTTTCCATTTTTACTTCTGTTCCCCCTTTCCACTTTTAGACTCCAAAAGAGATTTCCTGGAGGACATGCAACACAACACCTCTACTCTACCATCGCCTCTAATTTTGGAACACAATTCTTTCCCGCAACCCTTACAACAACCCTCTGAGGTAGGTGAGTATGGTGAGACTTCTAAAAGGTCAATTAAAATAGTTCTCTGCTTCTCTCTAATTTCTCATTCCACGGGGAGTCACAAATATTTTGTCAAAGCTTTAGATCTTATCCTAGTTAGAATCCTAGAGGCACTATCATAATATGAATTAATAATACATGTACCAGTTTCTTCTGAATGTAATAACAAGCAAGCCTTTCAAAGCTCTTCATCATTGCGTTCGGGGTTCTCCGTTGGCAGAAAGCTTTGTTGCGTAGATTTGTCTTATTCTGCTAATAAGCCCGCATGAATCTGAACATACAACATCTGCATTTAAAAGCCACGTTCCTGCCTGCTAGAAATGTGACAGTGTGACACAAATTTTAAAAATAAAATTAAAACCCTGGTTTCCTTTTAGGAGGAAATTCAAAAGAGCTCATTTTCGAGGATGCAATATTTGTTTGCTTGTATGCGTCTCTCTCTGTGTGTTTGCTAGTAAATGAAACTTGCAGAAAGCAGGCATAGACATTTGGTGATGGTGATGTATCTGAAAACGTCCCTACTGCTCATCTAAGCCTGATGAAGCAACAGAGCTCACAGCCAAAGTCCTCTTCAGCTATTCTGCATGTAAGCATAGCAGGGATAGGGAACCTGTGGCCTGCCAGATGTTGCTGGACTACAGCCCCCATCACCCTTGGCCATTCTGGGAGTTGGAGTTGGGAGTTCAGAAACACCTGTAGGTTCCCCACAAATTCTTCATCCATTGTTGTTGTTATTTAGTCGTTTAGTTGTGTCCGACTCTTCATGACCCCATGGACCAGAGCATGCCAGGCACTCCTGTCTTCCACTGCCTCCTGCAGCTTGGTCAAACTCATGCTGGTAGCTTTGACAACACTATCCAACCATCTCGTCCTCTGTCGTCCCCTTCTCCTTGTGCCCTCCATCTTTCCCAACATCAGGGTCTTTTCCAGGAAGTCTTCTCTTCTCATGAGGTGGCAAAGTATTGGAGTCTCAGCTTCACAATCTGTCCTTCCAGTGAGCACTCAGGGCTGATTTCCTTCAGAATGGAGAGGTTTGATCTTCTTGCAGTCCATGGGACTCTCAAGAGTCTCCTCCAGCACCATAATTCAAATGCATCAATTCTTTGGCGATCAGCCTTCTTTATAGTCCAGCTCTCACTTCCATACATCACTACTGGGAAAACCATAGCTTTAACTATACGGACCTTTGTTGGCAAGGTGATGTCTCTGCTTTTTGAGATGCTGTCTAGGTTTGTCATTGCTTTTCTCCCAAGAAGCAGGCGTCTTTTAATTTCTTCATCCATGGAGTAAAGTAAACAGACAAGAGTGTGTGATGAGTAGAGCGCCTTTGCTCTGCTCCCGTTCCCTGTCATTGTTCCCTTTGCCCTCCACAATATCATACTCCAACATTTCTCCAATGAAAATAGGGACACTTTATTTAATCATCATCCTCATGATAATGATAATAATGATAATAATAATAATAATTTATACCTTGCCCATCTGCCTGTGTTGCCCTACCCACTCTGGGTGGCTTCCAACATATATAAAAATATAATAAAACATTGAACATTAAAAAACTTTCCAAAACAGTGGTACCTCGGTTTTTGAATGTAATCTGTTTCTGAATACTGTTTGAGTTCCAAAATGTTCCAAAACCAAACCCTCAATACGCCTCCGGATCTGGCACTCAGCAGAAGCCGCATGGCATGTTTGACTTCCGAGGCGTCTTCGAAAACTGAAGCATTTACTTACTGGTTTACGGTGTTTGAAAACCGAAACGTTCGACTTCTGAGACATTCAAAAACCGAGGTACCACTGTACAGGACTGCCTTCAGATGTGTAAAGATTGAACAGTTACTTATCTCCTTGGCTCGGGGTTTACATAACTCCATACCCTCCAACATGTCTCCCATGAAAATAGGGACGTCCTAAGGAAAAGCAGGACATTCTGGGATCAAATCAGAAACCAGGACGGCTTTTGTAAATCTGGGACTGCCCCTGGAAAATAGAGACTCTTGGAGGGTCTGCAAGATGCAGGGCAATTTTCTGAATCCAGGAGCATCCAGTATTTGGGCAGGCGGCATCCGAGAGAGTTTTAGACCCCTGAAAGGTTCTGAAAGGGTCACCCTCCTATTCTTGCAGAGTGATGAGAACAGTTCTGGGGCAGGAAGGAGGCCATTTCCTCTGCTCTCCCTGTAGAGACTAGAGTTGAGGGCTGACCCAAAATTTCTTGAGAAATAATTTTATGGCAATTCATCTATATCTGTCTGTCTGTCTGTCTGCCTGCCTGCCTGCCTGCCTGCCTGCCTGCCTGCCTGTCTGTCTGTCTATCTATCTATCTATCTATCTATCTATCTATCTATCTATCTATCTATCATCTATCTATCTTTTTTTTAATAAAATATTTATTAGGGTTTCCAATTTTTTACAAACAAAAAAAAAGAAAGCAAACATAAAAAAGAACATTAAAAACACATAAATTTCACAGCTTATTTTCTCATAACATATTTCCCTGACCTCCTCATACCTCCCCTTCTTGTATACCCAGTTCAAATTATTTATGCAACAAATCCTTATCTCAAAGCATTACAGCTTAAAAAAGAAAAACACCTTATTTTCTCTCCAACACCTTGGGTTATTCTAACTTTAAATTCTTACTTATAGAAAGAAAACCATTTTATCATATTCCTTTATACCATTACAGCTAGAAACCACTTAATTTCAATCCAACATCGTTCAACATTCCTTAATTTTACAGTATTTTTGTAAATAGTCCTTAATTTTTTTCCAGTCTTCTTCTGCCGACTCTTCACCCTGGTCACGGATTCTGCCAGTCATTTCTGCCAGTCCCATACAGTCAATCAGCTTCATATCTATCTATCTATCTATCTATCTATCTATCTATCTATCTATCTATCTATCTATCTCTATCTATCTATCTATCTATCTATCTATCTATCTATCTATCTATCTATCTATCTATCATCTATCTATTTATCTATCTATCATCTACAGTATCTATATCTGCTTCTGAACCATTGCAGAATTTCCTGTTTGGCAAAATGTTCACCCATCCCCAACTTAACCAGCCACAAATAGTGTGGAGAATCTTGGGAGGCCATTTTGCCCAGCACTTTCTGAGACATGAATAAAGAATAAAGGAAACCCCAGTGTGTGTGTGTGTGTGTGTGTAAACTTGCCCATCCTGTGGAACACTCTTCCATCAGATGTCAAGGAAATAAACATCTACCTGACTTTCAGAAGAAATCTAAAGGCCCGTACAGGGAGGTTTTTAATGTTTGCAGGTTTTTGTGTGTGTGTTTTAATACTTTGATGGAAGCTGCCCAGAGTGGCTGGGGCAACCCAGTCAGATGGATGGCATGATAATAATAATTACAACGATAGCAACAACAACAACAACACAGTAGCAAATGTTTTAAAAGACAAAATAAAGTGAAAATAGGGGGCTCCATTTAAAACAAAAAACCTGAGACAGATGTCAGACAATCAAGACTATCTCATTTTTAAAACAAAACAAAACATGTGCTCATCTTTCAAGAAGCCTGCCCTACAATCCTTTGTACATGCTCAGGAAAGCTGTCTCTTCATTATGACTTCACACATCCCACCATTAAGTACGCAGTTTCCTGCTGCCAGTGACCTGGCATAGTCTTCGCCATGCTCTTTTCATCACGCGGCAGCAGAGGAAGAATGCCAGCTGATTCTTATTGTGAGCTGAATGTGTTTTGAGGGAATGCTTTGCAAAACATACTGGTTTTCTAGGTAATTCTTCCTTGAGTGTGGTCCTTGGTAACATTAACAAAAGGCCTTTTTAGAAAGCAGAATAAATTGGGACAGACCCGCGATGTGGGAAGAATAGCCCCGCATTTCGTCTGAGAGCCCCCTCCACCCCGCCCCAGAGAAACAGCTACCATTTAGAGTTTTGTACATTGTTGCCTGGAAAGGGGAGGGGAGTAGAGTGGGGAGAGGGACATGAAATGCATAGACAGAAATATTCTCCCTCTATATTCCCCTGATTTCATTCCTCCTTAAATCAGAAACAACCTCTCCCCAGCCCCCGATATAGCATTAATGCTTCTCCTAGCTTGGCAACCCTGAAACAATAGCAGGTATGGCCCATGGCCCATGCAAATATCTTACCCTTCATTAAAAAGAAAACGGAAAGTCGGTTACTGGATTGTGGCTCTCCATGGTTACCTGTCATTCAAAGAAATCTAGCTCTGAAGAATGCTAATTGGCCGTGTTAAAGCTGCGGGTAATTGAACTGTGGTGATAGGCTGCAGTAAAGAACGCTTTGGATTTTTCACAATGTGGACTTTTCTTGCAGTCATCCCACTACAGTTGACTAAAGCGATGGGTGGTGTGGAGGAGACAGAGAAATTCTTCTGGGCCTGTCACTTTTCTCTTCTACTTCAAAGTTGTGTGTACCAGAACTCTGGCTCCCTGTAGACCGGTCATGTCTTGAGGCCTTTGAAGAAAGTCCATAGCTCAGGGGCTGAGCACTAGAAAAGATTCTCCGCCGTGGGCATTTCTAGGTATGGCAGGAAAAGACCCTCGCCGTCACCCCTAGAGAGCTGTTGATAATCAGCGTCAACTATACGAAGCGTCCAGGGTCTGGCTCAGTAGGCGGCAGCTTCTTATGTTCCCAGATTTGAGGAAGGGTCCCAGTCTCCCCTCAAGGGACGTGGGTGGCGCTGTGGGTTAAACCACAGAGCCTAGGACTTGCTGATCAGAAGGTCAGTGGTTCAAATCCCTGCGACGGGGTGAGCTCCCGTTGCTCGGTCCCTGCTCCTGCCAACCTAGCAGTTCAAAAGCACCTCAAAGTGCAAGTAGATAAATAGGTACCGTTCCAGCGGGTAGGTAAATGGCGTTTCCGTGCGCTGCTCTGGTTCGCCAGAAGCAGCTTAGTCATGCTGGCCACATGACCCGGAAGCTGTACGCCTGCTCCCTCGGCCAATAAAGCAAGATGAGTGCCGCAACCCCAGAGTCGGCCACAACTGGACCTAATGGTCAGGGGTCCCTTTACCTTTACCCAGTCTCCCCTGTGCTGCAGTGCTCAGCCAGGCAACTCTCTGATGCCCAGGAAGTACAGAGGAGCTCTCAGGCTAGGCAATGCAGAACCATTGTGTTTTGGGTATATTTTAACAGATTATTGTTTTACCCTTTTGTTTTTGTAAGCTGTTTTGCATATAATTCATTATCAAACTGCGGTAGCCGCATTGGATTCATAATAAAGGTAAAGGGACCCCTGACCATTAGGTCCAGTCTTGACTGCCTCTGGGGTTGGCGCTCATCTCGCTTTATTGGCCGAGGGAGCCGGTGTACAGCTTACGGGTCATGTGGCCAGCATGACTAAGCCGCTTCTGGCAAACCAGAGCAGCGCACAGAAATGCCGTTTACCTACCTGCTGGAGTGGTACCTATTTGCACTTTGACGGTTGGCAGGAGCAGGGACCGAGCAACGGGAGCTCACCCCGTCGCGGGGATTCGAACCGCCGACCTGATCGACAAGCCCTAGGCTCTGTGGTTTAACCCACAGTGCCACCCGTGTCCCGCATTCATAATAATGAGCATCTATCCAGGGACATGGAGAGACAAAGGCTAAAAGAACCCTAGGACATGTGCAGAAATAGCTGCACACTGCTTTGGATCAAGCCTACATGAAAAGCTTCCTATAGGCAGAGGTTGTCAACCATTCTGAGTCCACGACTCCCTTGACTAACTACCTTCTTTCTGCAGCACCCCTGTGGGGCTCAGGAGCCCAGTTATGTGGCCCCTTGCCTGCAGAGCTGGCAGCCTCTTACCCATTTTTGGACACACTCCCTTGTGGAGTGTTCCCTCAGCCTCCTCTCTTACCCCTGCTCCTTGGGCAGCCACTGCCACCGCTCCTGGTCTCTGAGCTGCCCCCCACTCCACCCCAAAGAGAGGTGCCTCCTCACACTGCCCCACAGGGGTCTGGGGCTTCTTTGTCCATTCCCAACTGCAAGGGCTGGCGGACTAGCTTGCTGGGCTCCCTTGCCCCTTGCTTATTCCAAGGCTGTCTCAGCCCCTGGCAACCAGCACCCAGAGGCACCATTCGCCTGTGGAGCTTGTAGCCAGAGCCGCTGCAACAAACAGCTGTGCAAGCCTTGGGGAGGCAGAGATACTGTATTTTTCGCTCTATAAGACACACCAGACCATAAGACACACCTAGTTTTTGGAGGAGGAAAACAAGGAAAAAAATATTCTGAATCTCAGAAGCCAGAACAGCAAGAGGGATCTCTGTGCAGTGAAAGCAGCAATCCCTCTTGCTGTTCTGGCTTCTGGGATAGCTGCGCAGCCTGCATTCGCTCCATAAGATGCACACACATTTCCCCTTACTTTTTAGGAGGGAAAAAGTGAGTCTTATAGAGCAAAAAATATGGTACATCAGAGGAGGGAGAGAAGGAAAGAGGGACAGAGGCCAGTGTTGCTCACGGCACCCCTGACCATCCTTCAAGGCACCCCAGAGTGCCACGGCACACTGGTTGAAAACCACTACTATAGGGAATGGTGGAGAAATCATTGGAAATGAAAAAATCGCTAAATATTTTACTATCATAGCTGCATAATCATGCAAAAGTGGGGATTCAGAACTCTCCACTCCCCCTCCCACACTTATTACTCTAATAAAGTGAATTATTTGCTGCTTTTGTGCATGAAAATTCAAACAGCCCAGCTTCAGTAAAAGACAGAAGTCCATGGAATGCATTCTCTGTGTGGTTCCAAGTCACAGGCATGTGATTGTCCTCTTGTTGCTTCTCATACAACAGTCCATCTCGACAGGTTGAAATGTACGTCTCAGGGAGCTGTCGAACCACGACATCTTCATCTAGTATCGGCGTCAGCAGTGCCTCATCATACAGGGAGGCTTTTTAAACCAATTCTTTTGGAAACGGAACAGGTGATACAAGTTCATAGCCTCTGACTTCAAATTCTTCCGGGATGAGATCAGCACTAACCCTTCCCTCGATTTTCAGGGCCATGTCCCCAGGAACATGAGGCTTTCTCAGAAAATCCTCTACGTCTTCAATTTCCTCATTTGCAAATTTTATCCAACTGCTCTATTCACCCCAGCTCAATTGGATGCCCTCCTGCATCCTCAATCTGCTCTGGTTTATCTTCCCAGAAAGCTTCCAGCCACACTCTGCTGTCTCGACCAGCGTTCCTGATTTACTCCCACTAATTCCTGTTCTATTGGCTTCTGTGCTATAACGCAGGGATGTTCAACCAGTAGATCCACCAGTAGATCCCTCACTGATCCTAGTAGATCGTGGGATCTTCCCCCAAAAGCTCAACAACTCTGAGCAATCCACCCACCCCATGCACGTTCCTCCTCCCTCCAATGACAATGGGTAGATCAATGCCAGTGTTTGTTTGTTTGTTTTTATACTGGGAGTAGATCACAGTCTCTTGGGAGTTGGACATGCCTGCTATAACGATTTAATTTCTGACTTATTTATAGTGGGGGTTTCCCCCCCTGTGTGTAGATCCACCCCAGGAAGCTTCCGGCCTCCAGTAGGGGAGGTAGTAAGAGCTTTGTCTTCCAGAGACAATGCTCCAAACTTTGAGCATGTTTTACACATTTTTGCTAGGATTTTGGGAAATGATATATAATGAGTTGAAAAAAATGATTAAAATAACCTTTGTTAAAAAGCCTGAAGCTGTCCTTTTAGGAATTCTAGGTGCCCAAACCACAAGGGAGCAGAAAAGACTATTTATGTATGCGACCACGGCTGCACGGATGTGACTGGCTCAGAGATGGAAAGAAGATAAAGTTCCTACCAGAGAAGAATGGCAGGTGAAGTTAATGGACTGTGCTGAAATGGCTAAAATGACCGAAAGAGTCCAAAATCAGGAAGACCAAAATTTTATCAAGGAATGGGGAAAATGTATAACTTATCTTAAAGACCATTGTAAACTGTAAAAAATCGTTAGTAGGATTGGAATATCACTTGTAGTTTAAGGGTGAATTTTGGACACAGTGGAGAGGTAACATATTTGGATCATCATAAAATATGTGGGAGGAAATGCTGAATAATAGGACCCACAACGGGGAGGATGGAAGTCTAGGAGATTCATTGAAACCTTGTTTTCACAATTTATGTTTGATATATTTCTGTAAAATTGTAATTTGAAAAACCAAATAAATAAATTTTTTTTTTTTATAATAGTTTTTTTTATTGCTTTTTTCCAGGGTAAAAATACATCATCAATAGCACAACAAAAGCGGTTTTACAGAAAAGAAAAGAAATTATAGAAAGAAAAAAGAAGTTCACTTTTTCACATCAATTTTCATAATCAACCAGACTTCCCCACGTCCTCCATCCCCTGCTTTCTTTACAATGAAAATAAACAGCAAATTAATACCTTATTTCAAATGTTTTTGTGTTTTCATTTAGTTATATAGTCCACAATTTATGCATTTCTAAATCTTAACTTAATTTCCATAGTTTACCAATTTCAATACTGAAGCATGTTTTTCCAGAACACTTAGCAAATTCTCAACATTCATGTAACTTATAATGTTTTTGTAAATAGTCCTTAAATTTTTTCCAGTCCTCTTCCACTGCGTCTTCTCCCAGATCTCGGATTCTGCCTGTCATTTCAGCTAATTCCATGTAGTCGATCAGCTGCGAATGCCATTCTTCCAGCGTGGGTAGCTCCTGTGCCTTCCAGTATTTGGCTATAAGAATTCTTGCTGCTGTGGTTGCATATAAAAAGAAAGTTCTATCTTTTTTTAACACTCTCTGGCCCACGATGCCCAGGAGGAAGGCCTCTGGTTTCTTGTGAAAGGTGTATTTAAACACCTTTTTCAACTCGTTATAAATCATTTCCCAAAAAGCCTTCACCCTCGGGCATGTCCACCAGAGGTGAAAAAAAGTTCCTTCAGCCTCCTTACATTTCCAACATTTATTGTCAGACAAATGATATATCTTTGCAAGTTTGACTGGGGTCATGTACCACCTGTATACCATTTTCATAATGTTTTCCTTTAAGGCACTACATGCCGTGAATTTCATACCAAATAAATAAATTTAGAAGAGGGAGGCTTGGCGAAGCAGCAAAAGCATGGCTTCCACAAGGGTAATTCATGTCTCAATAATCTTTGGGAGTTCTTCGAGTGTTACCTGTTCTGGTTTGTGGCGTTGCATAGGTTGGCAGCTCACTGTACAGAATATTTCTTCTCCAGCACTGCTTTTGATTGCATTGGGACCCATCTATGCCTGGACCCCTTATACACGGTGAGAATTCCTCTCACCCTAAAGGTTTTGCAACATTGGCCACTCCAGTCCCAGACTAGCAGACTGAGGTAAAGCGTCCCTCTACTTTTTGCCATGTACTCAACGTTTTTTACTCCCTCTCTTTTCTCTACACATCTCACTCCTCAAGTTGCCGAATAACACTTGAGTGCAAGCTGCCTCCCCATGGCTCCCAGTTCTAGGAAGGCCACTTGCAAAAGATCCCTGGAGGGAAAGGAATTGCTTCGGAAGGCAAGGCAATCTCCCACAATGCTCTCTGTGGGTCTCATTCCGTCATGTAGACATTATGACTTGACACTTGGAAGAAAAGGGCTCACACACCTAGCACAGAATGAAGAAAAAGAGGACTTTCCCCCCCTGACTTTAACCCCTCTATGAAAAAGTGCATAATGTCCAGCATGAGCACTGGCTGGGAGTGTCGCTTTCAAATTTCAGAGGCAGAAGTATGACTTTAAGCAAGAGTTAAAAGGTCTGTGTGTATACAAGATAAATGAGTATTTTGTTGTGATTCCTTTTTATAACCTCAAATAGACATATGAATAAAAGTGAAACAATCTCCTTGGGTTGTTGGCCTGCACTTAACATGTAAAGGTAAAGGTAAAGGGACCCCTGACCATTACGTCCAGTCGCGGACGACTCTGGGGTTGCGGCGCTCATCTTGCTTTATTGGCCGAGGGAGCCGGAGTACAGCTTCCGGGTCATGGGACCAGCATGACTAAGCCACTTCTGGCCAACCAGAGCAGCACACGGAAACGCTATTTACCTTCCCGCCGGAGCAGTACCTATTTATCTATTTGCACTTTGATGTGCTTTCAAACTGCTAGGTGGGCAGGAGCTGGGACTGAGCAACGGGAGCTCACCCCGTTACGGGGATTCGAACCGCTGACCTTCTGATTGGAGAGCCCTAGGCTCTGTGGTTTAACCCTCAGCGCCACCCGCGTCCCATTTATTTGCAATAGAACCCCTATAACTTTGTTCTCAGAGTGGTTTCATAGAATCATAGAGTTGGAATAGACCACAAGGGCCGTCGAGTCCAACCCCCTGCCAAGCAGGAAACACCATCAGAACACTCCTGACATATGGTTGTCAAGCCTCTGCTTAAAGACCTCCAAAGTAGGAGACTCCACCACACTCCTTGGCAGCAAATTCCACTGTTGAACAGCTCTTACTGTCAGGAAGTTCTTCCTAATGTTTAGGTGGAATCTTCTTTCTTGTAGTTTGGATCCATTGCTCCGTGTCCGCTTCTCTGGAGCAGCAGAAAACAACCTTTCTCCCTCCTCTATATGACATCCTTTTATATATTTGAACATGGCTATCATATCACCCCTTAACCTCCTCTTCTCCAGGCTAAACATGCCCAGCTCCCTTAGCCGTTCCTCATAAGGCATCGTTTCCAGGCCTTTGACCATTTTGGTTGCCCTCTTCTGGACACGTTCCAGTTTGTCAGTGTCCTTCTTGAATTGTGGTGCCCAGAACTGGACACAGTACTCCAGGTGAGGTCTGACCAGAGCAGAATACAGTGGCACTATTACTTCCCTTGATCTAGATGCTATACTCCTATTGATGCAGCCCAGAATTGCATTGGCTTTTTTAGCTGCCGCGTCACACTGTTGGCTCATGTCAAGTTTGTGGTCAACCAAGACTCCTAGATCCTTTTCACATGTACTGCTCTCAAGCCAGGTGTCACCCATCTTGTATTTGTGCCTCTCATTTTTTTGCCCAAGTGCAATACTTTACATTTCTCCCTGTTAAAGTTCATCTTGTTTGTTTTGGCCCAGTTCTCTAATCTGTCAAGGTTGTTTTGAAGTGTGATCCTGTCCTTTGGGGTGTTAGCCACCCCTCCCAGTTTGGTGTCATCTGCAAATTTGATCAGGATGCCCTTGAGTCCATCATCCAAGTCGTTGATAAAGATGTTGAATAAGACCGGGCCCAAGACAGAACCCTGTGGCACCCCACTAGTCACTCTTCTCCAGGATGAAGAGGAACCATTGATGAGGACCCTTTGGGTTCGGTCAGTCAGCCAGTTACAAATCCACTGAGTGGTAGCATAGTCAAGACTGCATTTTACCAGCTTCTTTACAAGAATATCATGGGGCACCTTGTCGAATGCCTTGCTGAAATCAAGGTAGGCTACATCCACTGCGTTCCCTTCATCTACCAGGCTTGTAATTCTGTCAAAAAACGAGATCAGGTTAGTCTGACATGACTTATTTTTCAGAAATCCATGCTGACTATTGGTGATCACAGCATTCCTTTCTAAAAGATGTGCAATTACAGTTCGGACTCTTACACAAGAAAAGCACTAAAACCAAGTATAAAGGTTGCAGCACCCAGGATAATCTCTAAAACATAAGCTTAGCAGCTACAGCAACTGCAAAGCAATATGAAACCAGCTAGGTGGTCTTCTCTTGGCAGAAGAATGAACATGGACTAACAGCTCCCTTTCCACCTAAGAACACTAGGATCTAACCTGGCATAACATTTAACGTTCAGGGTTTTGTTTTGTTTTGATTTTATTTTTTTAAAGATAGTGCAAATAGTATCCACTGGTGGGGCTGATAATTCCTGGGGTAATCAATGGCGCCCACAGGGATTTCCTCACATTGCAAATAGCAGCTTCAGAAGAGGGATTATCCTGAAGACTACAGCAAGCTAAATTTGTCCTCCACATCAAATAATTATTAGCTTCCTGTGCCCTTCCTCTGCCACTCCTGAGTCATTCATATATATATATATATATATATATATATATATATATATATATATGAGAGACTGGGGAAACCCAGCCAGATAGGCAGGGTATAAATAATAAAATTTATATAGCATTTGTTGTCACAGCCAGGTAGCTCTTTGATTCGGTAACCGAATACTTAACTCTTGCTCATTGCATTGAAAAGAGTTTTTTAACTTTTACAGTACTCAGTCAAACCCTCAATACGTGGGTTTATTGTTCATCCACAACACAACTTCCTTTTGTAGTCTGCTAGAGTGAAATTTTATATACTGAATGCTTGGGTCTTGGCTTGCCCTTCCCTATTTAGGCAAGTTCTGCACCCAGTTCTCAGCTTTTTTTGTTTACCGAATGCCTTGCACACCACATTAAAGCTGCTGTAATAATCTGCGATGTGCGAATTATTATGCATCATCTTTAGTTTTATAAAAACTAAAGCCGGCAACTGGCGTCCCAGCCAGCTTCCCTTGTGGGCCATTGCACTCCTGGACCGATTTACAGTGGTATCTCGGGTTACATACGCTTCAGGTTACACACTCCGCTAACCCAGAAATAGTGCTTCAGGTTAAGAACTTTGCTTCAGGATGAGAACAGAAATCGTGCTCTGGCGGCGTGGCGGCAGCGGGAGGCCCCATGAGCTAAAGTGGTGCTTCAGGTTAAGAACAGTTTCACGTTAAGTACGGACCTCCAGAACGAATTAAGTACTTAACCCGAGGTACCACTGTATTATTTTATTTGTTAAAATAAATAAATAAATAAATAAACAAATAAATAAATACCCCCCCACCAGCGTTACATTGTTGTTATGGCGACGTATTTCTGGTATAATGCACTTCTTTCTTGCGCATGGACCTTTCCCTGGCATGTGCTTCCGTTACTATGGTGACGGTTGGGCCTTCCTTTTGCCCCTCCTTTCAATGGTAGAGCACCTTCTGGTGTCTTGAGCGTCTGTGTGTGGCGACAGTAGATGGCTGCGGGCACCGGGAAATAATAGTAGTGACAGAAACTTGCAAGCAGCTCATCCATCTATGGAGCCAAGTCCGTGTTGTGCGGTAAGGGCGGCTCGATCAGGCTTGAGATGTCTTGCGGAAAGTAATTTGGTCCAATTTGGGAAATGTGTGGCCGTGTCTATGGAATGCTAGGAGATCACAGATTCAGAGATCAGATTCCGAATGGGATGTGGAGGGGGGAGGGAGGGAGAGAGAGAGAAATTCAGAACAGGCACATTTAACTAATTTACACTTTCGGAGGTGGACACACAAACTGAAACACGGCAATCGTCTGGGATTGGTGCTTCTCTGAATTTTTCAAGGCAGTTCTCTGGCCAAGTAATGTGGGCAGGAATGCATAGAAAGCGTGCACAGAAAGGCCCATAACATACAAAAATGTGTTGCATTATGGGAAATTGCTCTGAGGAAGTCTGCACATTAGGTAAATTGGATACAGAAATGTGTATCTATGGAGAATTTTTCAGTAAAATGCCGATGAATTTTTGTGACTGTTTTTTCTTTTGAATGGAACATGTGAACTGATTTGGAAATATGTAGAGCTGAAGACTCCTGAGAGTCCCATGGACTGCAAGAAGATCAAACCTCTCCATTCTGAAGGAAATCAGCCCTGAGTGCTCCCTGGAAGGACAGATCCTGAAGCTGAGGCTCCAATACTTCGGCCACCTCATGAGAAGAGAAGACTCCCTGGAAAAGACCCTGATGTTGGGAAAGATGGAGGGCACAAGGAGAAGGGGATGACAGAGGACAAGATGGTTGGATAGTGTTCTCGAAGCTACCAGCATGAGTTTGACCAAACTGTGGGAGGCAGTGGAAGACAGGAGTGCCTGGCGTGCTCTGGTCCATGGGGTTGCGAAGAGTCGGACACGACTAAACAACGACAACAAGAGCTGAAGAATGGAAAATGAGAAACTGAAATTAACAGATGGCCCACCCACCCAGTTCCTTGCTCCATACAGTGTGAAGAGCAGGCCTGGCTCTCAACATAGCACAGGAACCAACTCCTAGAGGCTGAGGTCTTTTGGCACCCGCCAATAAAATATTTGAGGGGGCTGGGCCCCCAAAGATGATGGGCATTGCCATTCAAATGGTGTGCGTGCACTGCATCATGTGATTGATTATGTGGCGTGGGGCTTACTTGGGCCCCTCCAATATTTTATTCAAGTTGGCACCCCGGCACCATAGGTTTTTGTGGGACTGATGTAGCCACGTGAACAGGCATTAAGTCACTGTCTCAGTGACTTAATGCCTGTCTCATTAATGCCTGTCTCATTAATGCCTGTCTCATTAAGTCACTGTCTCAGAAGCAGTACATGTGAAAAGGATCTAGGAGTCTTGGTTGACCACAAACTTGACATGAGCCAACAGTGTGACGCGGCAGCTAAAAAAGCCAATGCAATTCTGGGCTGCATCAATAGGAGTATAGCATCTAGATCAAGGGAAGTAATAGTGCCACTGTATTCTGCTCTGGTCAGACCTCACCTGGAGTACTGTGTCCAGTTCTGGGCACCACAGTTCAAGAAGGACACTGACAAACTGGAACGTGTCCAGAGGAGGGCAACCAAAATGGTCAAAGGCCTGGAAACGATGCCTTATGAGGAACGGCTAAGGGAGCTGGGCATGTTTAGCCTGGAGAAGAGGAGGTTAAGGGGTGATATGATAGCCATGTTCAAATATATAAAAGGATGTCACATAGAGGAGGGAGAAAGGTTGTTTTCTGCTGCTCCAGAGAAGCAGACACGGAGCAATGGATCCAAACTACAAGAAAGAAGATTCCACCTAAACATTAGGAAGAACTTCCTGACAGTAAGAGCTGTTCGACAGTGGAATTTGCTGCCAAGGAGTGTGGTGGAGTCTCCTACTTTGGAGGTCTTTAAGCAGAGGCTTGACAACCATATGTCAGGAGTGCTCTGATGGTGTTTCCTGCTTGGCAGGGGGTTGGACTCGATGGCCCTTGTGGTCTCTTCCAACTCTATGATTCTATGATTCTATTCTATGATTCTATGATTCTTCCGAGTTAAAACTGAGGCACACTTCATTTGTTTACCCCCAAAAACTGACTTCTTGAGTGTCTAAGAGGAAGAACTTACTAGCCCCAGAGGGGTAACTTACTCTCTTACATACACTGGGGTGTGTGAGGAGTGAGGCACCGTGTCAGTACAGCAATGTGGCTAATGGGAGGTCAGGTGTGCAGTGACACCTCTTCTCATTGGCTGGTTCTTCATCCTGCTTGGTTGTAGTGGCAGTGGCCTTAGGTGGAAAGGGGAAGGTCTAAAACAGTTTTTCTCAAACTTGGGTCTCCAGCTGTTTTGGATTACAACTCCCACCATCTCTGACTACTGATCCTTCTAGCTAGTATGACCTGGGCAAGAGACCCAAGGGCCAGACAGAGAGTGTTAAGTTGTGGGTGAACATATCAGACGACATAGTGATTCTTTAAACAGCTCTTGTTTATTCACAGGCCAGAACAGAACTGAACTGAAGGGTTCAGCCAGCCTGCTTATATAGAGCTCCACTAGAACGCAACAGTAACCATTTTCTGTAACTATCCAATCACTGAACGTCACTTTCGATCCCTTATTTGCATATGCGGACCTGAACTATCTACAGTATCCCCCTGCTGGCCCAGGGTGAGAACTTCAGCACATAACAGAGAGGACATTTGGCCCCTTGAGGGTTTGCTATTTCTGACCTAGGGCATAAACCCTGGCAAGGCAAACTAGTTTTGGGGACCAAATACATACAGCAAAATTAAATCTCAGAGTGCTTGGGGAAACATTAACGGAACGAGTCACCACTGTGAACATAAATTTCACAAGCTTCTTCAGCCGCATCTCACACTGCAAAACAGATTGCCCCTTACCTTGCAACTTTGCTATTATTAAAAACGACGCAGTTACTCTCGAAATCAACAGACGGAGTTCTTGATACTCTCTTGTTGAACCATTGCGTTCAAAATATATAGATGCTTTCTTTGATGGCATCTTTCTCTCAAATCTCAAAAACCAATTTGCAGCCTCCCCACTCCCCCCTCAAGCTGTCACCCTGTTCGGTGGCACATGGGACGGCGTGTTGCAGAAAGATGACCACCCCCAACCTGGGGCTCCCCAAAAGGAACAGCAATAAAACACTTTTTAAGAAATGCACTTCACAGCTTATTCTTTGTGAGAATTGCTTCTTTCGCCACAAACCCCCACGCTGCTAGGTGAAGCGGAGCAGGGGCAGTTTCCCTGGAAAGCTTTCCTTTGTTGGAATGAAGGAGGGTCTTCAGTAACAGAGAGAAAGTCCGGCTTGTTACATGAACTCCGGCGAAAGTGAAAATAGAGTTCTAATAAGGATGGCTGGCCTGTGACTTCTTTCAGATCGGAACAACGAAGGCACCCTCCTCTTGTTGAACATCATCTCGCCGTAAGCATCTGGTGATGTGTTACACACGCCATCTTCTTTTAACACACCTGGTGAAACCCTAGTGGGTTTCCCCCCCTTCCTTTCTTTCCTGGTGCCAAACGGCAGCGCATCACATGATTACACAGCAGCGGAGTTCAACGGGGCCAGTTTTGTGTAGAGATGATATAGGATGCTGTGGCTGATGTTTCTTTCCTTCCTTGTTCCAGTTGGTTTAAGCCAATTGCTACTCAGCTTACTCTTCGTTTGCGATTTCCCCTTTCTTCCATTTCTTATGCATTCTCTTCTTAAATCTCAGCTCATCTGTCAGCTCCTTATGCAATGCTCCCTCAGGTACCCTGCCCACTGCTGGGGTTGTGTCGCTGCGGCAGGTTCTGATGAGATCTCGTGAGATCTCATGGAACTCTCGTGAGATTTTGCCAGAAGCTGCTGCATAACCCCAGTAAGCGAGGCTTTGGCGGGGGGTGGCAAGGGGGTGGCAGGAGATGCTACAATTAAAACAAAACAAAACATGATTTCACCTTGGCTGATCAGATCCGGCCAACCGATTTTGAGTTGATGCCTTGTGGTTGGATGGACTCGTGCTCCTCCGAGACCGTGGGCTGACCTTTATTTTATTTTATTTTTTCAGGTGGAAAGGGTTGCCCGGGAAAATATTCAATAGTATGCATGGCCTCATTAGGGCACAGGCAGTCCCTCATGAGACAATTTGTAAAGAGAATTTGTTTACTGCATTCCCCGCTTTCATTACAGATTCCGTCTTTGGCAATCTCAGACGTCAGGCTTATCACCACTTCGTTTCCTGGAGGTAATGAACGAAAATTCAAAGAAGATCCTGATACAATCGGAAGAGGTTAACACTTTGCATATTGCACGGCTTTCAACTATATCTTCCTCTTCAAGCCTTGCGTGGGGAAATTAAATGCCTTGTGTAGATGTCTATAGGGTTAAGGCTATAATGATGCAACACAACACAGCTAGTTATTACAATTATGTGATGTCACAAAAATCCTGGGATGCAAAGGGATCCAGTTAACCTATAAATGTCAGTGTTGGGATACGAGACTCTGGTGAAGGCTTAAGGAAAATTTCTAGAGGCGGAGAGGAGGGCAGGAAGCCTCAAAGTAACAGATGGGCCGAAGGGCGTCACACACCTACATGATGTATGGGAAAAGTGCAAAGCTTATATCTTTGAAGACAGCACAGTCTGATGGTGGGCGAGCTCATCTTGTGTATAGTTTGGCACCCATGGAAGATAGGCATCTCCTCTTACACTCAGCATCAGTGGGTGATGTGTGTGTGTGTTTCTGGAGGAAGGGAGGCTGAGGGCAACTAGGTAGGCAGAGAGGCGGGAGTCATTTTGCCAGCATCAGTCAGCCTGCCCCTTGGGTACCCAAGCTCAGAGTAATTGAATTGAATGAGGTCCCCAAGAAGACCAAAGGAACATAAAACCATGGCTGCATACACACGCCATGGATTTACAGCACATGACTCCCCCCCCCAAGAGTCCTGGGAACTGTAGCTTGCCCCCAAACTATAATTCCCAGCACCCTTCGCAAACGGCAGTTCCCAAAATTCTTTAAAGTGCTTTAAATGTAAGGTGAGCATTCAGGCCATTAGGTAGTTTATTTGGCCAGTAGTTCAGTAAATCTTTTAAGTGTCAGACCTTTGTATCTCAAAGAAAACTGCAGATAAGGTTTTACTCCTGCAGATAAGAAGGTTTTACTCCACATCGATGCTTTTGAGCTACGTAGAGCAGCTAAACCACACAGAGGATAACTAAGGCTGCAGTCCTGTATATTATTATCATTATTATCATTATTATTATTATTATTTATTGAATATATATATCCCTGAGAGTAAGTATGACTGAACTTAGTGAGGCTTACTTCTGAGTAGACATGCCTAGGATGGTGCTGTTTGACTTTTAGTGGGGTAGGAGAGCTGTGGGGTGGGGAGAATTCACATATGGCAACCAATGCACCCCTTGGGTTTCAGATAGTACATGAGTAGACGAGTCTAAAAAGCCCTGGAAATGAATTTTCAATAAGGAAATCGATAAGGAAATCCTAACTCCCAACAACCAGTGCAGACATCACTGTTTACACTGGTCCTTCAATTCTTCAATTCTCCTTAGTGCTCCAAGCATTTCATATACACTATGTCAGTAATCCTTTGGCTCCCAACCTCATAAGGCCAGGCAGCTGAAACATGGGTGCAGTTGCCTGCCTAAAACTAAAGGCAGGGCTGGGATTTGAAGAAGGGACACCCTGACTACAGATGGGGGAGAGATTCAATTCAGTCAGGGCTGGCCCAGGACATTTTGGGCCAGACGGGGTAAGTGAGGATGTTCATCAGGAACAAGGGTGGTGGTGGAGGAAATAAAAATCAACACTGGGATCTGCTGCCTCTGCAGATCCTGCCACCTGAGGCAGTTGCCTCACCTTGCCTCATGTGTGGACCGGCCCTGAATTCAGTTCACATTTAAATGTGACTCTACCCAGTTCACACTGTCCAGAACAAGAACTGAAACATGGGCATCCTTCAAAATTCTCCAGGTTCTGTAAAGCAGTTCTCCAGCCATGTTCTTGCGCATAACAATGCAAATACTGAGGTAAGTGTGGCATAAAAATGCATATTTGAGTGACAACCACATTCAAAAATGCATTATGTTAGAGGAAATTGCTCCCCAGAAGTGTTTATATTCCATATGAACACAAATACAGTGGCGCCTCGCAAGACAAAAAGAATCCGTTCTGTGATTCTCTTTGTCTAGCGGTTTTTTCGTCTTGCGAAGCAAGCCCATTGACGGATTAGCGGATTAGCGCTATTAGCGCTATTAGCGGCTTTTAGCGGCTTATCTGCCGATTGGATCAGCTGATAAGCGGATTAGCGGCTTAGAAAAAAGGGGGGAAGGAAAAAAAACAGCAGGAACTCGCAAGACATTGTCGTCTTGCGAAGCAAGCCCATAGGAAATTCGTTTTGCGAAGCACCTCCAAAACGGAAAACTCTTTCGTCTAGTGAGTTTTCCGTCTTGCGAGGCATTCGTCTTGCGGGGCGCCACTGTATTGGGAGAGATTTGTGTTAAAACACTGGTGAACTTTCATGATTTATTGTTATTATCATCACTGCAAACTGATGCAGAGATAAAGAGAACCAAACACTGGAAGATTAAGAAACTGAGAGAGAATTGACATTCTTGAATTCCTACTCCTGCGTCACTGCTTATTCTTGCAGGCTGCAGTCCTATACACACTTCCCTATGCCTCCCTAAGCTCATCGGGACTTACTCCTGAGGAGATATAGATAGGATTGCGTTGTTAATAATTACGCTATAGCAGCGCAATTCTAATTACAACCGGGGGTCCAAACGAGTCTCGAAACATCTGCTTTAATTCTCTACATCCTTAAGGTTACCTCAAGAGCCCCACAATTATTTCCAGGATTCAATTGCCAGAGTACTACAGCGACCACAGGGGCCTCATATTGGTTGTTTCCTGGCATCATTGGGCTGAGAAGCAGGCATGCAACTGGGCAAAATGGCCTAGCTGTCACAAAGGGGCTAAATCTGTATCCTGGCTATTCTACATCTGATCACAGGTAGAGGTTCATATGCCTGAATACTTATATACAAGAGGAAAAAGCCCTGCACCTGGAAAGTTAGATATTAGGTTTTTAGCTTAGCCATACCCCTTTCTGTTAATTTTCCATGTGAGGAGAGTTAGAACAGCCTACACACAAGTTTACCACTGCAGTGGAACCCAGGAAATGGTAAACGGTAAAGGACCCCTGAATAGTTAAGTCCAGTGAAAGGCGACTATGGGGTTGCGGCGCTCATCTCGCTTTTCAGGCTGAGGGAGCCAGCGTTTGTCCACAGACAGCTTTCCGGGTCATGTGGCCAGCAAGACTAAACCGCTTCTGGCACAACAGAACACTGTGACGGAAACCAGAGCACATGGAAATGCTGCTTACCTTCCTGCCACAGTGGTATCTATTTATCTACTTGCACTGGCGTGCTTTCAAATTGCTAGGTTTGCAGGAGCTGGGACAGAGCAACGGGAGCTCACCCAGCTTTGGGGATTCGAACCGCCATCCTTCTGCGGGGTGAGCTCCCGTTGCTCTGTCCCAGCTCCTGCCAACCTAGCAACTCGAAAGCACGCCAGTCGCAGGAAGGTAAACGGCATTTCCGTGCACTCTGGTTTCTGTCACGGTGTTCCGTTGCGCCAGAAGCAGTTTAGTCATGCCACCCGTTTCCCTAAAGGACGCCTCCTTTGGGGTTAGTAAGGATGTCTCCACATTCTGCGATGCGAAGAAAAAATGTGCATGTTAGCTGGAAGCACACATGCAAATGCATGTATTTGTGAAATGTGTTGCAGAAACATGCAAAACTGCATACAAAATGTGTATGTGAGGGGAAATGTGCATAAAAATTACCACTCTGGGTTCCTTTGCGAGGATATGAATTGGGGAAAAACATGCACAAAAGAATCAATAAAATGCTGAATGATTTTTGTGTCAGCTTTAGAAAAATCACAAACTGCTGTGGAAATAGAATTAATTGAATTTAAGATTGGAGTAGAGGGGGACTGAGAGAAATGGCAACTGACAGAATTGCTGAGCCCAAATCAAGAGACTCTGAGAATGAGGAAGGAAATGCCGAATGGCTACCACTTTTCTGTGGTCTACAGGCTTACTTATCGTATCTTAATCCCTTTGCTATTCCATTTCAAGGCATGGGAGCTCTTCTGAGACACATCTAACCAAGAGGAAAGGGAAAGACCAAGAAACTAAAGGTGAGAAAACGAAAGAGGTCCCCAAGAATGTAGTCAGTGGCCTTTTGGGTATAGCAGTTGTGGTGAACCTCACTGCTAAAGATCCACCACACACTGGCTATTTTATAAGAGAGAGAGGGAGAGGGAGGGAGGCAGAAGAAAGCTGGCACCACAGAGATTCATTTCATAATTTATACATGTCAAAATATGTCAAATCAGTGTATAATTTCTAAAATATCCTCTTGTTTCTTTGGGTGAAATGGACACAAGTGAGGAGATTAGGACTTTGCTAAATCCGCAGCGCCATCTAATGGTAAACTGCAATATTTACTTCTGTTTCCTCTTTATCCGTGGGATAAAAAACAACAACCCAGAAAAGCAGTTCATCCACAGGTAATGGTGTGTACATATATTACGGGAGAATTAAGGGCAGAAGAACAAAGAGATGAACAGAGCAGATATTTCAGTTTCTCTGTATTTCTCAGTGCAGGCAAGTGATGCCTGTACAACAGCTGCAAATATGTGCAGTAAAAGCAAGGCAACCACAGTTGGAAGGTACCCCCAGGAAGGCAGCAGAGGCAGGAAATTGAACCATGAATGAGGAGGAAGAGAAGGAGGAATAATATTTTCCAGAAAAAAAATAAAAAAATTCCTTCCAGTAGCACCTTAAAGACCAACTAAGTTAGTTCTTGGTATGAGCTTTCGTCTGCATGCACACGAAAGCTCATACCAAGAACTAACTTAGTTGGTCTTTAAGGTGCTACTGGAAGGAATTTTTTTTATTTTGACTATGGCAGACCAACACGGCTACCTATCTGTAACTAGAAAAAAATTAGTTCTGCTTCATGGAATATGCTCATTTCAAAGTGAGTATCAAAAACAGAAGGCATTGGCCACCATCTTAAATACAGCTCCTCTTCACAGTGACTCAGCGTCTCATACCCTCCGATGAAAATAGAGATGTCCTATTTCATCATGATAATAATTTTATTATTTATACCATGCCCATCTGACAGGGTTACTCCAGCCACTCTGGGCAGCTTCCAACAGATATAAAAACATAATATAAACATTAAACATTTTTTTAAAATTCCCTATGCATAGCTGCCTTCAGATGTCTTCTATTTTCACCGATGAAAATAGGGACACCCTAAGGAAAAGCAGGACATTCCGGGATCAAATCAGAAACCGGGACGGTTTCTGTAAATCTGAGACTCTCCCTGGAAAATAGGTACACTTGGAGGGTCTGGCGTCTTATTTTTTGGCTGGATTTATTTCTTTTTTCCCCTTTAATTCTCACTCACCCTGGGCCTTCCCTTGACATGTTCTTCGGCGCTGCCTTCAGTGCTCCACGCATGGTGGGATGCCATCACACACCTCAGGCAGAAATGATGGAGTCTGGCCCAAGCACCCCTCCTTCCTTTTCTCCCACTTTGGAAGCCTCATGAAGAAGATGACCAGCAGATCTGGGGAAGTGACCCAGGTCTGAAAACCTAAAAAGCTGGTGCCAGTCCATGTCGAGAGCGATGAGATAAATGGACCAATGGGCTGAGTAAGTATAAAGTCGCTTCCTATGTTCCTATCCCACTTTAATGGTCTTGAAGAAATAATTTATTAATAAATACTTCTATATCAGTGTGAGATAGATAGATAGATGGATAGATGGATGGATGGATAGATAGATGATAGATAGATGATAGATAGATAGATAGATAGATAGATAGATGATAGATGATGATGATAGATAGATAGATAGATAGATGATAGGTAGGTAGATAGATAAGCTGAAAACCACTGAACAGTTTTCTTTTGGGGGAGGGGAAATTCTCAGTGATATTTTTTTGTTCTGGAAAAGCAAAATCATGTTTAAAAGAAAGAAAAGGCTTCTTCCCTCAGTTCTGTTAAAGCCCTGAAAAGTCCCCGGGAAAGTTTGCCCTCTGAAGAAACAGCTACTCCAAATTTGGCACATGAGAATAGCATGGCAGAACAGAGTGGCCATTTGAACGAGCCGCTGCTACCTTTTTCCATGGGAGGAAAAGATAGCGAGGGGCCATTTGGAATGCCGATAAAGTGAGTGGAGAGAAAGAGTTTGCCATGCCCCCCCCCCTCTAAATATCCTCTTCTGTAAGCGAGTTTGCTTTAGACTCCGGATTATCGGTTTCTGCTTCACCAGCCTCCCAGTGGTTGAAAATGGAACACGATTCTAGAAACAGAAGATGTGTTTTGCAAAGTTATTCACACAGCATTAATCACATTAACCGAGAACGTTTCTTCCTACTGAGGTCCGTGGTGGAAAAGGCTATCTTCTGCCAAGTTAGAATGTTATAGAAGCTTGAGGAACAGCCCTACCATTAGGCAAAATGGGCAACTGCTTTTGGTGGCAGATTTTGGGAGTAAGGCGGCAGCAATAGCAGTCCCCATGGCTGTTGCTCCTTAGGCATTGTCCCTGCCACCACCATATTGGCAGTTGGAGGACAAATCTGCATCTGCTCCATAGCTTGTCCTGGGACCCTAAAATCGCCTTCAGGAGCAGTGGAAGATGCTGCGATGCAAAGGCTCATTTATTCCAACCTGCCACTTCAAGATTTTATTCTCCATTCCCCTCAAAAAAGGAAAAGGTCCCATCTCCCCCTGTATCCACAAACTATAGAATATTTTCTGCCTGGCAGGGGGAGGGTGAAATCCAGCAGTAGTTAACACTGAAGTAGCCCATCTCCCAACTTCCAAAAGGCATCAAGTCATAGCTCAGTTGGTTAGAGTGTGGTGCTGATAACACCAAGGTCACAGGTTTGATCCCCACATGGGACAGCTGTATATTCCTGCATTGCAGAGGTTTGGAAGGGGGCCTTGCAGAAACCTGCCATGGGGCAAGCCCATTCAGTCTTTGTGCACTGTTGTCAGTACGAGTGAATGGTGCTCCATAGAGATGATAATAAGTTTGCAAGACAGGACAAAACTCTGTATGCATGCCCACAATTTGTTTTTGAATGATACTCCCAGTCCTGGTATTCAAAGCATTTTGCAAGAGTTGTGTATTCACAACAAATGATTATGTGCCTCACAGCGCAGTGGTTTGAAGCGTTTGCTGTCTCAAAATAAGGGACACTGCACTGTAAACAAGGGCGAGCCACTTAATGGCCAGAAAACAACATTGCACCAGAGGCCACTGGTAGCTATAAATATAGATAGCACAGAATTGAAGTGATCTTGAAACCATGGTTAGGTGCAGATCTGTTTGCGATGTCCTATAAACCTATATAGATTTGTTTTGCCGTGTATATACAAAACAGAGCATGCCTGCCTCTTTGCTGCTTAATGAGAGGAAGCAAACGCCACACGCAGTGATTTGTAGAACCTCAGCATGTTTATATTTCTCTTGATCTTCCAGATTCTTTTACTGTGTTTAAACAGGTTTGAGCAGTTCATGTTTTCCCCACGCTGATTGCTGTAAGGTTGCAAAGCTAGGCATACTATGCACCTGAATTGATAGTAGGGCTTATTTTATTTGCAAGGGAGACCTCCCTGCTTTCCCTTATTTATGGCCTGTGTGTGTTACAGCTTTCATTTACCAGCAGCACTAACACCAGTCCTTTGTCTCCTTGGAAACACCGAGATCAGGAGTCCAAAGATGCTCTCTCTCAGAATCTCTTGGTGTACCTGCATGGAACTCTGCACATGTTTTGAAACCTCTTGTGCACAGTTGCACCCTTCCCCTTTCCCCCCTCCACTGCCCCCTTTCCCTAATAAACCTCTCTTGGATATTTGGCTTCATTGGAGAAGACTTTCTCACTAAAATCTTCCCCGCGTGCAAAGGCTGCAAAATTAAGTGGCAAATATTTCTCAAGGTTCCATTAGTTTTGCATCCACTGGGTCTTGGGGAAACAATTCCACAATGTGTCTATTTTTTCATAGAGCTTGGGCTCAAGCGAGGAACCATTGGTGGCAGTGCCCACTAGTTCTTCAACTAGCAGGGTGAGGGTAGGTTTTCCAGGTATGTTTAGTTTGTGGTTGCAACATATTTCAATTATTTGGAGGTCAAATGGGGGCTAATACAAGAATGGGACACGCCAGTAAAATACAATCCCTTTCCCTTGCCCTGATCCCATTAGGGCAGTGGCGTAGCGTGGGGGGTGCAGGGAGGGCCGGCCGCACCGGGCGCAACATCTGGGGGTTAGGGTTAGGGGGCGCAAATCCACGGGTTAGGGGGCGCAAATCCATGGGTTAGGGGGCGCAAATCCACGGGTTAGGGGGCGCAAATTACTTGCCTTGCCCCGGGTGCTGACAACCCACGCTACGCCACTGCATTAGGGTGTTCCTCAGTGGCTAAATTTGTAATAATTATTTCTTTATTAAGATTTCCAAAACTTTCTGCTAGAAGGTGATTAAGGAGCTCTGAGCTTAGAGTGATTTTGAGGGGATTGGGTACATTGTGGGTTGCGATTCGGCGCTTCTGCGCAAGCGCCGAAACCCGGAAGTAACCTGTTCCGGTACTTCCGGGTTTGGCGTGGTGGAGAACCTGAAATCGCACAACCCAAAGCATCTGTAACCCAAGGTATGACACACTCTCTCTCTCTCTCTCTCTCTATATATATATATATATTGCAAAGAATCTGTAATCCAATATCTGCTGAGGGATGATATTGTTTCAGGATACTTAGTTGAGATCTTTTAAAGTCAAATTTAAAACTTTTTAATCGGACTTAATGATGGCTACTGAGTCTTTTAGATGTTTTATGTGTTTAATATGTCTGGACTATTAATGTTTTATGGACAGGCTTTTTTATTGTCTACATTATGCCAATAAAGCATAATGAATGAATGAATGAATGAATGAGCAAGCTGCATTCACAGAAGGTGAATCTGTTGGTGGGAATTAGCCATGATGGAACTGGAACATCAGTTCCCACTGGAGAGGAAGGCTGCTGTTGTCTTTGCGCCTTGTTTATGGGCTTCCCAGAAGCATCTTGTTGGCTTGTGTTGAAAAGAGGATACAGGGCAACATGGAGTCAGGGCACCTCTTCTCTTCTCTTCTTCCTCAGGAAGAAGTCTCTTGAACTCTCCTTCGTTCTGGCAATTTCCCGTGCCCTTTTCTAATCTAAGCCACTCCCAGTGCAAACTTCATAATCACCCTCATACAGGACTTCTTTTTCTTTGTCTTGTCACGGCAGGGTTTGGGGGAAGAATGAGCAATAGGGACCTCAAATCCAGCTGGGCAAGCTCACCCCATTTCAAAGTAATTCATCTGATTTGCTATTCTGCTTAGCAGGTGACCACACCAACCCACTTCGTTTGACATTGGCTCCCAATCTCTTCTCTCCAGCTCTTCTCAGAGAGCCACACAGATTCTCCACATTGTGAGGAGATGGATGCATAAGGAACAGCCAGGGCAAATTCCTTTCATAGAAACATGGAGCTGCAGAGTTGGAAGAGGTCTAGTCCAACCCCTTGCAACGCAGGAATCCCAATGAAACCATCCATGACAGATGACCATCCAACCTCTGCTTAAAAACACCCAAAGAAGGAGAGGCCGCCACTTCTGGTGTGAGTCTGTTCCACGGTAGAACAGCTCTTACTGTCAAAAAGCTCTTCCTGGTGTTTAGTCAGAATCTCATTTCTTGTAACTTAAATTCATTGGTACGGGTCCTACCCTCTGGAGCAGGATAAAACGTGCTCCATCTTCTATGTGACAGTCCTTTATCTGTTTGAAGATGGCCATCTTATCTCCTCTCAGTCTCCCCTTTTCCAGGCTAAACATACCCAACTTCCTCATAAGGTTTGGTTTCCAGACTCTTGATCATCTTGGCTCCCCTCTCCTCCACATCATCTAGCGTCTCAAAGCCCTTTCAAAATTGTGGCACCCAGAACTGGACACAGTACTCCAGGTGTGGTCTGACTAAGACAGAACTGAGTGGGATTTTGACTTCCTTTGACTGGGGCACTTGACTTCTTTTGAGCTTTTTTTGGCTGCTGCATCATCCTGTAGCTTCACACATGCATGTCCATTCCTCCCCCTTTTTATTGGGATATTTTATCAAAGGTGACTTTGTTCATCATGCCTTGGGGCTTGGGACTAACCTGTTCTCATTCTGATATTAGCAAAACATAACATTATGAAAATAATAATAATGATCTCTTTGCTGATGCTTTGTAGACGAATGTAATCCACTACTATTAACTTTGTGTTGCATGAGTGGGTCTGAGAGATGACTGCTCCTTTTTAGAATAGCAAGTGACATATTAGATTATCTAGTCTGCAAGAGATTATCAGCATCAACACCATAATCTCTGCTCTTTTGGCAGCACCAATCTTGCCCTCCCTCGAAACCTTTCCCAACTGACCCCTTTTCCTTCTTCCTTGTCTTGCCAATGTAAAAATCTTACCTTTAACAGCAGGGGTAGCCAATGTGATATATATCTAGGACTACAACTCCCATCAGCCCAACTAGCATGGCCAAAAGCAAGGGATGATGGGAGCTGTAGTCCAACATCTGGTGGGCACCACATTGGTTACTCGTGCATATATGCTGTTTTAGGCAGCTTATGAAAAGCACAAAATAATGACTAAATATGGAAAGGCCAGCTGCTATGCATCGTAGTGAAGGAGAACAAAGCCTGCTTTGATCAATAACATGGATAATCCATAACTGCTGCAGAAGACTCCCTTTAAAGGAGCAATGGGGGTGCAAAATCAGAAAACTTATACCCAGATATTCAACATTATATTTACATCAGAAGATAAAACTGGATGGCTCGCTGGCATTTCTGGAATGCTTCCTGTTTCAGAGCAAAGTTTTAAAGCTGCACCTGGAAGGGCCTAGACTAGCTTGCAGATGCCTGACCAGCCTGGCCAATTCACACATTCAGCTGGGAACCAAATTGGAGCGGGATGATCCATCTATCCCTAGTATGAAGCCTACCAATGCTAGGTCTTAAGAGATTCCTGTCTTAGAACAATAAAAGGGGAAGGGGCAATTACTCTAACTACCAATAAAGCCACAAACACGACTTCCTTGTTCTACATCATTTCTACACAATTATGTCTGGTCTGTAAGGCTACCTAGTGTAGATGATTGTTGCCTCTCCATATGCACCACAGCCACACTTGAAACAAATGTTTTTAATTTTAAAACTAATTATATATCTATAATATTGATGGCACACTCGGTTATTTTAAACCCTCCACATATTGTGACAAACAGATTTCCTGCAACAGGCCAAGTCATGCAAAGCAAACACGTTTTAAGTAGTGGGGAACATAAGTACAGAAGTAAAATACACCCACTGAAAAGCTGCTGGTGTCAAACAATTCTTTATTCTGCCATTGCCCATATTTAAGTGACACATTCTTTGCTACCAAAAAAAGGGTATGTGTGGACGGGTGGAGGAGGAGAAGGTGGGGGAGAATACATCTGACCAAATGTTTGCGTGAAACCTTGCAGGAACTGGTCACATCACATGTCTTAGAAACATCTACATGCTTTGGGCTTTTGTGTATATCGCATGCACAATGGAAAACAGAAAACAATAAAGGCAGGGAAATTATTCTTTCTGATCAAAGGCAGCTCAAGACAGCTGTGGTGTCAGAGGCAGAAAATCCAAATGGCTCCTGCCCAATTCACACCAGTGCTTAAAATGTAATGATTGACAGCACACTGCCCTGTAACGGTACCCGCAAATCTGCCACCTGAATTGGAAATATTCACTCTGCCAAATAGTAGGGATGGCATTGCTCCTTTGGAAACTTTTCCATGGAAGGATTTAAATGGTGTATGCATAATTTGCGTGGAGTTCAGGGTCGATGTGATACACCTCATTCAAGAGGCGTCCAATCACACTCTCCATGTTCTTATGATAGTTACTAGTGAGGTCCCGGATCTTTGCTGTGGTTTCTTCATCTATTTTTGTCGATAGGTTCCCTTGAGAGCCCATGATCTACAAAGGCAAAACAAGACATATCCCATGAACGAAACAGGAACAAATGAACAAGGTTGTGCCACTTTCTACAAAGCCAGGCCCAAAACAATAGAAACCTCCCCCCTTAGTCTTCTGCACATACAGTCAATATGGAGGAAGCGAGTTGCGGATATCTTCTCTTGCTACAAACCAAGCTATGGAAAGAAGCATCACAAATCTCTCGCAAAGCCCAACATGATAGTGGGAGACCATGGGTGGAATTCAAGGTTGTGCTAGTTGGTCATTCCACCAGTGAAGCATTTCTGCTTGCCAGAAGAAATGGCCTCCCCTCTCGCATCCCTTCAGGCTGTTCTGGGGCTTCTTCCAACCAGAGAAGATTTGGGGTAGGTGCAGAGGGAGGAGAGGGGGGAGCCCTGCTGCTCTAGTGGGAGTACTAGCGCACTGTGTTAGTTGAGTTCGGTCCCTTATCTCAGCCTACCAAGGTTTCACACATGAAAAGAATTGGAGGAGGGGAGGAATTGCCGGTAGACTACAAATAATGACTGGAATTCCATCCATGGTCTCTCACTTTCATGCTGGGCTTTGCAAAAGGAAAGTCAGACACCAGGCGCCCCTGAATTGAAACACCCACAGAGGTTTGATGTGCATGGAAGATATATTTAGAGTTATTACTCTAGCTCAGGGGTCAGCAAACTTTTTCAGCAGGGGGCCGGCACACTGTCCCTCAGACCTTGGGGGGGGGGCCAGACTATATTTTGAAAAAATAATAATAATGAACTAATTCCTATGCCCCACAAATAACCCAGAGACACATTTTTTAAAAAAAGGACACATTCTACTCATGTAAAAACACACTGTCTGTGGGCCGGATTTAGAAGGCGATTGGGCCGGATCCGCCCCCTGGGCCTTAGTTTGCCTACCCATGCTCTAGCTTATGTAGTGTGTCTGGAAACAAATGGAAAGTATCGTTAGCTGCAAGCATGTGAGTTGGGCCTTTGAACAGGAAACACTGTAGGCAGTGGCGTAGCGTGGGTTGTCAGCACCCGGGGCAAGGCAAGTAATTTGCGCCCCCTAACCCGTGGATTTGCGCCCCCTAACCCCCAGATGTTGCGCCCGGTGCGACCGGCACCCCCTGCACCCCCCACGCTATGCCACTGACTGTAGGAACTGGACCTATGCATCTAAACATCTGGGGTGCATGTCACCATTCACGCATAGAGGTGAAATACACATGCTCATTGACATTCCACAGCGAGACTACCCTCAGCCAAGGAAGTGTGAGAAGCAACCCTTAATTTATCCATTCTTCCCTTGGTACTCTTACTCACATTGGACTGCTTATGTCTGAAATCCTTTTCCCTTTGTAGCCTGTAGTGGTCAATCTCTGCTGTAGCTTCTTCTTTGGCTTGCTTCAGTCTCTTTCCCTTTCCTGGGAAAACAAAAAGGAGAGGTCATTCAGCTGGCATTACAGTACAGTACAAGTTAATATTATTTCGACATAGCCTTTCTTTCATGCCTGGAAATCTCAAGCCTGCCTGCGGCTTAGAAAAGGGCACAGAGAGCACCATCCTTGTATTCAAACGCAGCGAACCTGCTGCCCGCCACCCCCTTAAGCTGAGCATTAGTCTCCCCTTGGACTAGAAGAAACTCTGCTGCGGGCTTGCATTCAGTGTTTACAACCCTGCAAATAAACCTGTTAGGTTACCAACCACCCTGTGGAGAATGGATACAATGGCCAGAGTTCAACAGGAACACAACATTTCTCCTACAAGTTATCTTTGCTCCCAGTGTAGAGATAAGGAATGAGATTCCCCACCTGTGTTGGTTTATCAGGGCTCTTCCACAGAGACTCCTGGTATTTCGTATCTGCATGACATGGGAGCAAGTCTCGAGCTCTCCTGTTCCTCTGCCTGGTGTGCACATGTCGATAACCCAGGGTTGCTAACTTTTGATTTCAAAAACACTGTTCCTCTTGGTGAAACTGGGATGGCTATAGGACAGGAGATGAGTCTGAGCCACAGTAGAATCTCTGGCAGATTAGGCAAGGTGTCATGGGCTGGTTGGACAACAGAGGAGTGGTAGGAGGAACCAGCCAGGGAACCACGAAGGGAAGAAGGCTCAGAACCCAGGGAGCAGTGGTAGGGCAATGACGAGCGGGTGCAGGGAGAAGACTGGGAAGAGAGGTGTTGGACGCTGACGGGGTAACTTGTCTTAGTGAGCAGGGAGATTCTGTGGCAGAGAGAAGTCAAGAATCGGAGGCAGAAGCTGGTGAGTGAGAGGAAGGAGGCCAAGAGGTAGAGATGAGTTAGGCTGGTCAACAGTCATGGGTGTCTCCTCCCTTCTGCTATGGCAGGCTCCCCTCCCCCTGACTCCCAAAACCAGGCAACAGAAGGCACAAAAACAGGCTGCACACAGCTAGTAAAAGTTTGAAAACACAGCTCAGTAAAAGTGAATCTTAAGTGAAGCTGGCTGGAGATTTGACAGGTAACTGGCTCTAAAATGGACCCTTTTTAGAGGGGGGAACCAAGGAGAGCATTTAGAGAATTTGATCCTTGCAGATCACATAGTGATTCTGTCCAGTGGCACCAATCCCTTAATTGGCGTTTGTCTGTGGATATAATCTCTAGTTTATGTAAATAATAAGAGTTCCAATAAGGCTGGGTGAAATAGCGATAAAAGAAAGGTACATCTATAACACTTTCTGTCCATTGTTAGTACTACCATTCTTTATATGATTTCATATAAACACTCCGAGAAAATTTCTGGCTGTGATAAAAATGACAGTTTCCGTGCTATTCTGCTTAGTGGTATATATTTTTTTTCATGTTTCCCTTCCAGGCCCAACCTTCCTCTTTTGTCACTCAAAAAGTCCAAAATGGCTTCTCATCAATTAATTTAACATGTCTCCAGATTGTATTACACCTGATCCTGTGACTCCAGGGATGATGGGATTTGTAGTCCAATAATGTCTGGAGGAGCACAGGTTCTCAGCCCTGTTTAAATTTGTTGAACTGTGTGAATCTTTCATCTTGAGATCAGCTATTGAGGCAGCGCAGAGTATCGTATTTCTTTTATTTATTTAAAGGGAGGATATTATTATTATTGAGTCTGCTTTTTTAACAATGTACATAAACTTCTGAGAGGAAGCACAATTGCGTCCATAGTCACTGAGCCTGTCTTCTTCCTCTGTTCCCCATCTGCTGGCTACAGGAAGGAAACTCGTATGGAGTTTACTGGGCATTTTGATTATGTGCTGACTCCATGATCAGGACCATTTTATTTACAATCTCACATCAGCAACTCAAATGTTCCCAGGCTCCCTAACTGAAAAGGCACTGGGCACTGTCACAATGTGTTCCTTGGTGCAACCATTGATGACTCCCTATCATGCTTTCAGCCTCAAATCAAACATTTCTTCTCTCTCTCTCCCCCCCCCCCCAATTTCCAACAGCCACAGCCAGAGAACAGATTTTAGTTGTCACTGATGAGAAAAGACATTATTCTGCAAGATTTGCCATATTGATTTGCAGCCAGGAGCCTTTCAGTCAACACCAACTGGATTCTATTTAATGCTGGCAGATTTCCAAGGTACTACAAAGATACAGTTCAGCCACTCGCTGAGTTGCAACATTTACATTTTATGGGGTTCCCCCCCTCCCTTTTCTCAACACTTGCTAAATGCAAAGGTGGGTGGGAACATCAAAGGAGGTTTCTAGCACAAATATGCTGCCGACATGAAAGTGAAGGTAAAGTCAAGAATGGGCGGAACAAATCACAAAATGAAGGAGGGGAATCTTGCGATCTTAAAGGTAATCTTTAGGGAACACTAAAAACAAGGCCGCCATCCCATGCCCACTTACCTGGGAACAAATTCCATTGAACTCAGTAAGACTTACTTCTAAAGAGGATTGCACTGTACATTTTGCAAATACCCGGGTTACTACAGGACCGGCCCTACCGTTAGGCAAAATGAGACAGCTGCTTCAGGCAGCAGATGCTGGTGATGCGGTAGCAGCATTCCCAGGCCACCATTCCCCCTAGCCTCTCCAGACATTTCACTCTGCTGCCACGTGGCCTGTCCTGAGCCCCCTAATCTGGTTTGATGCTTCAGGTGTAGTGGCAGATGCTATTCCTCCACTGGTGTCAATGTAAAGTTCAACTGCTTCTGTGGGCTGAATTGGGGTGGGGGAGACCATCGTGTCCTTCATCTGAGGCAGCAAACTATCATGGGTCAGCCTCAGGTAAGTGCCCACATTCTTGAGTGAATTGCATTTATTTGTTTACTTGGATCTGTAGGTTGAAATCTTAAAAATAAATCCTATGACTTTTTTAGAACCTGAAAACATAGCGCTCAGGTATTCCTTTCATATTTTTCTGGGGTTTTATAATTTGTTGGAAGCCACCCAGAATAGCTGGGCCAACCCAGTCAGATGCACGGCTATCTATCTATCTATCTATCTATCTATCTATCTATCTATCTATCTATCTAGTAAACGGACCTCTGCCTCCCTGCTGAAAGTTAACCATTCCCATGGCCTCTTCAGCAAAGGAGGGAAGTCTGTATTATGGAAAAACATGTCCATTTCAGTTTCTCATTTTTTTTCAATCTGAAATTCAGTTCTCCACATTTCTACATCAGTTGTGATTTTTTATTTATTTTAAAAAGTCTCTATGATTTATTTATTTTTGTGTAAAGCGATTTTCACCAGTATAACGTGTTGAGATATTCTACTCTTTGCTAATATACACAATTATATGCACACTTTATCCCAGTATATGCAATTTTGTAGACATTACTTGACTGGACCTGCACGGCAAACTTCAGAGAAGTGTGAATTTTAAAGGATAGCTGTGTTTCGGTTTGCATATTATTTCTGATACTTCAAATCTGGTAAGTTCACCTTCAAATGAGGACTGAATCGAATTTCTTCCCCCGTCTCTAGTGGAGAGTTGGGTACTCCCTCTCACTGGGTAAGATCCCTTTAATAAAAGCTATACTGAAAGGAGGGAGGGGAGAACCCATCCATTTGCGAAAGGCAGAGACATGCCCAGGACAGGACATAATAGCCAGGAGGGAAAACTGGATTGTTTACTAATATGAAGTTTGCTTCTGTGGGCTAAAAGTGATTGACAATTCATGGCATCCTCTTGCATTCCTTTTAACATTAAGAGTAGCACAGACTGGGGTTGGCAAGAGACAGAACATGTTCTACAAATCAGCCTTTGGGTGACTTGCTGAGTTTATGACTCCCAATAATTTAGTAATATGAAGTAAAATTGTTTGGGTTTTGTGAACTGGTTTTTCTTCTTCAGGTTTTAGAATTCTGTGTTCAAAACCCTTGCAGAATTGTACACATGCATGCAGACTATTCCAGTGTATGGCTTATGACACAAATAGCCAATGGGGTATGTGGCGTTTGCATTCTAGGTGGGTCATAAAGAAAGGGTTAAATGAGTGTGAAGTGATTGGCCAGTGGGAACCCAAGGGGAGGAGTTAGAGTTGGAGTTGTTGGGAAGTCAGTTGGGAGTTGGAGAAGGAAGAGGGAGGATAAGTCTGTGGGTTGGTCGATTGTGTTATGAGAGAGTGAGAGAAACTGATAGGAGGAGTCAGATAGACAGTTGGGATAATCAGTTCGCAGTTATTAGGAAAGGTATAGGCCGGTAAAGAAACTAAGACTAAGAAACTGACGAGAAAAATTATCTGAAACCATAAACTTGTTAAGGCTTATAAAATAAACTTGCTTATTTGATTTAATGTTAACAACTGTCTGGACTCCGTGTGTACCCCAGAGAAACGGGTTGGTGGCAGCGAGGAGGCAATCACAGTGGTGGCACAGGGATCAATAGACCGTCAAACGCCCGGGGACCCTGTGTGATCGCCACAGGGTGATCTTCCAGGGTTGTTGGACTCCAACTCCCATCAGCCCCAGCCAACACAGCCAATAGTCAGTGACGATAACTGTAGTCCAACAACAACAACTAGAAGGCACACATTGGCTATTCCTGGCTTACAGGATGCAGTAGATGATTGGTTCCACCCTCTCAGCCACCATTTTGTACCTCGTTGGTGGATCTTGGAGTTTAAGCAAAAACACAAAGTTGATCCCATAAGTCAGTCCACTCATGGCACAGTCCTGCATTTCATAAAAGGGGTGCAACACGACAGCAGCTAAGAGCTGTAGCAAGGTGGTTCCCACTTGCGTGGAGAGGCAAGCAAGCGAGTTCAAACCTTACAGCTCGCTTCACACAGGATATGATGTTAAGGTGCAGTGCTGCACACATATCCAGCTTAGAGGAGCAAGTCGCAGGTGGATGTTGAGAGCTGTTGTTGTGGCTGAAGACTGTGAGCTATGAAGTCACCAGTTTGAATCTCACCTCAGCCCAAAGGATGTAAAGAAAGCCACTATTTTCTCAGTCACAGCTCACAGGGCTACTCTAAGGTTTGCTCAGATAGTGTACCTTTTTTTTTTTGGAAAATGTGACATGTGTCATTGAAAGTCTACTCAATACTGATCCAGAGTAGAACTCAAACGTATAGTTAGCAGAATGAAAACTTAAACATGTTGCAGGATTCCCCCCAAAATAGACCAGAGGCAGTTAATATTTCTTCCAGCAGAGCTTTACTGTTGCTGAAGGCAAATGAGCATAATGGTCACAAATCCAATACATTCAGGATTGGCACTGTCCACAAGAAATCCAGTTTCAAGCTGACTTAACTTAAACTTACAATAACTTATAATAAGTCTAAAACTTATTTTAGACTTGCAACATGTAAATCTTGTCATGCTGTAAGCCACATTGAGCATTGTTTTTAACTGTGGAATGGCGGCATACAAATAAAAAATGAAATGAAATGAAACTTAACACTATATACAGAACGCCACACCAGAAGGAAAAGAGATAGGAAGAGAAAGTGAGAAACTCAGGCTCCTTCTGGCCTTATTTTTATAGTAAGCATGATCTTGACGGAAAGAGATAACAGAACCAGTTTAAACCAGCTGTACTCAGCTTCTCTGAAGGAATAACCCAAACATCACGAACCTTCTGCTTGTTTCCTTCACACAGAGAAGCTTCTAGAAGCTTCCCGAACTCTCTTGAGTTAATCAGAACAGGAAAGATCTCTACACATCAGATCAATACTTTCTGCACTAAGAAATGCAAACTGACGACATGAATTAAGTAGTGTATAATTAAAATGAGGCCCATGTGCACCCACTCACATTCATCCCTTGTTTCCTGCAACTTTTATTTGCCTCCTGCTGTCAGAATTTAGGCTGTAAGCTCCTTAGGGTGGCCAGTTGCATATCACTTGCAACAGGGATGCCAACTTGAATAAAATATGGGGGGGGGCAGGTAAGCCCCATCCCTAATGATCACATGATGCGATGCACACGCACCATTTGAATGGCAATGCCCATCGACTTAGAAGGGATGGTCCCCTCAAATATTTTAGGGGGTGGGCGGGCAAAGGGACTTTGGCTCCTAGGAGTTGGCTCCTATGCCTTGCATATTGCATTTCATTCCTCTGGAAAGTAGGAGACGTGGCTATCCTGTCAGGGGAAAGGAGGGCCTTCATTTTCTTGGTGCTATTTTTGTTTCTTCCTTTGCATTTGATGGGCATTTTGTTGTTGTTTCAGTTGTGCAGTCAATGTACACATGTACACATGTACATTGTATATGTACACATGTACACATGCAGAACTGCAACAACAACAAAATGCCCGTCAAATGCAAAGGAAGAAACAACAATAGCACCACAGAAAGAGCAAAAAGAAGAAATAGAAAGCAAAACTTACTGGGGTGGTGGTGGTGATGGGGGATCGGGTCTGCAGTACTGACTCATCCTGAAAGTGCTATGTGACTTTTTATCACCTCACTAGTAGTAAAATTTTCCATGTTATGGAAACCGAAGAGATAACAAAAGTCGGTATAGCTATCAAAAAGTCTCTCACACAAAAGGAGGATGAGGAGAGCATGAGGAAAAGATTCAAACTCAAGGCACCTATTCTTAAAATCACAAAGCTCCTTTAAGTACAAGCTTGGATGGAAAGACCAATGGAACTGGTCTCTCACAGAGGAGTCAGCCATGTGGACCTTGCTTCCTGTCTCCCCTTGTGCTGCCCATAAGCTCCGTATATGCTATTGGGAACACTGCAAACAGCTAATTATAAAAGAATTCCTATTCCACCATCTCATAAAATACCAGGGCAGCATACAACAATAAAACATGAAAAGTAAACCATTAAAAATAGAACAAAATAACCATCAAAATGACTGGCTACTCCTGAAGATTTTAAACAGTGGCATAGACCCGTGGGCATAAAAATGTCATCAAGAAATGCCTGAGAGTGATTGAGGCTAGCTAGGGTTTTAATACACGGGACAACTGTCTACACTCCTCCAGACAATATCAGTGATCAGGCTTGGATATAAAGGCTTGCTTGGGCAAGGCCAGATTAAGTCTTGTGGCATCTTAAAGACTAAATAATAATAATGGTATAATTTTTGCAGACTACAAGGAATACTATGGGCCTCTGGTGTTTCAGAGATTCCAGCAAAAACACAAGTGGTTTACAAAGATCAGTAACCAATCATAAAACCTCAGAGTTTTAAAATCACCCATCTATTTTCCTCATCCATGTCACCATTGTCGCTTTGCACAGAAGTCCAGCACAAACCTCAACATGCAACGCCTGTTCACATTATACTTCATCTAAGACTCTACTTCGTTCACACAGAGCACTACAAATCACTTCCTGCTCCCAAACTTCCAAACTTTCTCCCCATGTATTAATTACTTTGTTTGTGGGGCGGGGTAGCAGGTAGGGAGAGATACCTCAGATAAACAAGGCTATACTATATTAATTGCAAATGAACATTGTTTCCGCTGACCTGACTGACCACTGTTACTGGGCCTAGGCAAACCGCAGAGATTCCATGGACTGGGAAATAAGAAATTACATTAAAGGGAAGGGAGAAAAGAGCAGCTCTTTAGGACAAACGGATTCCTATCTCCATGTGCTGAAACAATTCACTCTTCAAGCATAGCTCTGACTTCATTAACCAGAAGGTTGGTGATTCGAGTATGTTTCCGAGCACAATTCAAAGTGTTGGTGCTGAACTTTAAAGCCCTAAACGGCCTCGGTCCAGTATACCTGAAGGAGCGTCTCCACCCCCATCGTTCAGCCCAGACACTGAGGTCCAGCACTGAGGGCCTTCTGGCGGTTCCCTCACTGTGAGAAGCCAAGTTACAGGGAACCAGGCAGAGGGTCTTCTCGGTGGTGGCACCCACCCTGTGGAATGCCCTCCCACCAGATGTCAAAGAGAACAACAACTACCAGACTTTTAGAAGACATCTGAAGGCAGCCCTCTTTAGGAAAGCTTTTAATGTTTGATGCATTACAGTGGTACTTTGGGATGCGAATGGGATCCGTTCTGGAGCCCCATTCACATCCTGAATGGAACGTAAGATGCGACGGCGCATCTGTGCATGCGCGGGTTGCATTTTGCCGCTTCTGCGCATGCGCATGACGTCATTTTGAGAGTCTGTGCATGTGGGAGCAGCGAAACCTGGAAGTAACACGCTCCGTTACTTCTGGGTTGCAGTGGAGCGCAACCCAAAAGCACTCAACCTGAGGCACATTCAACCCGAGGTATGACTGTACTGTATTTTAATATTTTGTTGGAAGCCGCCCAGAGTGGCTGGGGAAGCCCAGCCAGATGGGTGGGGTATAAATAATAAATTGTTATTATTAAATTATTATTCGAACCCACCCAGGGACAGTTGTGGGCAGTATTGCAGGGGGTTGGATTACATGACCCTCAGGGACCCTTCCAACTCTACAATTCTATGATAGTAAAGGTAAAGGGACCCCTGACCATTAGGTCCAGTCATGACCGACTCTGGGGTTGCGGCACTCATCTCGCTTTATTGGCCGAGGGAGCCGGCGTACATCTTCCGGGTCATGTGGCCAGCATGACTAAGCCGCTTCTGGCGAACCAGAGCAGCGCATGGAAACGCCGTTTACCTTCCTGACGGAGCGGTACCTATTTATCTACTTGCGCTTTGACGTGCTTTCGAACTGCTAGGTGGGCAGGAGCAGGGACCGAGCAACGGGAGCTCACTCCGTCGTGGGGAATCGAACCGCCGACCTTCTGATCGGCAAGTCCTAGGCTCTGTGGTTTAACCCACAGCGCCACCCGCGTCACTGAAAGGGGAAGAAACCAGGCTAGCTCATCTATCTGCACATTTTGCTTCCTAACTTTCTTAATAGTAGGCTCCTTATCTTACGGCTGCTTTTTTAAAAGGAAAGCTCAGAGTCTTGCCCCCTCTGGAGGCAGGGCCCTGGTGTAACTGCTCCAGGTGCACCATTGATAATCTGGACTTGGCTCAGGTGCTCCTTAAGATATCCCGATCCCAAGCTGTTTTAGCAGAGATCAGTTCCTGATCAAATGGAGAAAGTATACGCGCATATGGTTTATATAAACAGCAGATTTAGGATCAATGCTTGGAGGCTGGCACAATTGCCTCCCGCCCATGTCAACTCTATGTACAACTGATGTTTAAAAACCATCTAATATGACATGGGAACACAAAAGAGGTGCAAGAAGAGCAGCACAGACCCAAATCCCCTAATGAGAGCACACTCTTAGGCGTTTTGGTTCGCTGATCAGCTCGCTGTGGATGCTGTGATCTTGGGGAACTCGTAAATGGGAAAGCACAATCTCTCGGCAGCATATATTGATTACAAGACAGCCTTTGATTCTCTGCAGCCTTCTTGGCTGCTTCAAATACTTAGAGGGTACAAAGTGAATCCTGCTAGTACAATAGTCCTGCGATAGATAAAACGGAATGTAAATATTGCCACAGGATTGCTACCAGATTACTGGGGGTGAAACTGTTACCGCTGCAGTTTCAAGGTAATACGTGACCAGAGTTTGGGGCTTGACAAAGGAATCGTCACGGTGCCCAGAATTTTTGGAAGGAAGGAATGTGCTTTGAATATGCTGTACAGTGGTACCTCAGGTTACATACACTTCAGGTTACATACGCTTCAGGTTTCACACTCCGTTAACCCAGAAATAGTACCTTGGGTTAAGAACTTTGCTTCAGGATGAGAACATAAATCGTATTTTGGCGGCGCGGCAGCAGCAGGAGGCCCCACTAGCTAAAGTGGTGCTTCAGGTTAAGAACAGTTTCAGGTTAAGAACAGACCTCCGGAACGAATTAAGTACTTAACCCGAGGTACCACTGTAAATGTGTTTGCAGCCCAGCAGTAGGCAGAGCCAGCTAATTCTGGTTTTGTCCCCATATTACCGTATTTTTCGCTCTATAAGATGCACCAGACCACAAGACGCACTTAGTTTTTGGAGGAGGAAAACAAGAAAAAAAATATTCTGAATCTCAGAATCCAGAACAGCAAGAGGGATTGCTGCGCAGTGAAAGCAGCAATCCCTCTTGCTGTTCTGGCTTCTGGGATAGCTGTGCAGCCTGCATTCGCTCCATAAGAAGCACACACATTTCCCCTTACTTTTTAGGAGGGAAAAAGTGAGTCTTATAGAGCAAAAAATATGGTACTTTCGGTTGAGTTCTACAAAGGCAACACAGACACTAAGGACGAGGGAGCTGACAGCCAGGGCCATATCTCTAGACCGGATGTAAATAAAAAGAGAGGCAGGTGGTGCTGGCTGAGTTGAGACGGAAGTTAGCAGGATACTGCCCCATCTGCCAAAACGGATCACCTTCCTTTTTACGTATGCATGTATGCATGCAGATATATGTGCATTAAAAAGTTATTTTGTATCATTATTCCACAATTGCTCCCATGCACTTATCTCAATATTATTACCATTACCCATTGCCCAATGTATCATTGAAGATTTCACTTGTTCATTTTTTGTTTCCCATTCTAATAGCATCTTATATATTTTCGACAACACATTCACATTGCCTTCTAGCAGGTTTCTCTCTAATTGGGAGGTTTGACTCCCAAAGCCCAATTTTTTATCTATTTTAAAGACTCCATCCTCTTAGCCAGATGTCCGCAAACTTTGTCAGCAGGGGGCTGGTCCACTGTCCCTCAGATCTTGTGGGGGCCCGGACTATATTTTTTTGGGGGGGGAAATGAACAAATTCCTATGCCCCACAAATAACCCAGAGATGCATTTTAAATAAAAGGACACATTCTACTCATGTAAAAACACACTGATAATCCTGATAATGACTGTCCGTGGGCCGGATTTAGAAGGCTATTGGGCCGGATCCGGCCCCTGGGCCTCAGTTTGCCTACCCATGCTCTTAGCCTTCCAATGATGAAAATATGCATACCCTTTAACATTTAGCTGATGAATATAGTGACATCCTATTCTATTTAATTTATTAATTATTATTATTATTATTATTATTGTTGTTGTTGTTTTGTTGTTGTTACTATTATTAATTATTATTATTATTATTATTACTACTACTATACTATACTATACTATACTATACTATACTATTATGATACTATACTATTATGATACTATTTATACCCCGCCCATCTGACTGGGTTGTCCCAGCCACTCTGGGCAGCTTCCAAAATAAAAATAATCATCAAACATTAAACATTATAAAACTTCCCTATACAGGGTTGCCTTCAGATGTCTTCTAAAGGTTGTATAGTTAGTTACTTACCTCCTTGGCTCAGGAGTCACACATCTCCATATCCTCCAACATTACTCCAATGAAAGCAGGGACATCCTAAGGAAAAGTGGGACTTTCTGGGATCAAACCAGAAACCAAGATGGGTTCTGTAAACCTGGGACTGTCCCTGGAAAACAGGGACAGTTGGAGAGTCTGAAATATTGAAGAGCTGGAGTACAACTTCTCCTCCTTCCAGCCGCACTCAATCATCCTGTCTCTAATATTGGAATTCTCCCCTGTATCCAGAGGAAAGCCATCCTGTTAACCGAGCCCAGCTCACTGAAATCACCTCACACATAATGCTGTTTCTTGTCTACAAGCATCTTACGAGAAATGGCGGGCTTTCATTTCTGTATCTGTTCCACTGGTGTAACTCTGGGGGTTTCTGGGCGAATATCAGGAGGGTGGAAACACTGTAAGAAAGATCAGACTCAGACCCTAACAAAGCAATGTTTGATGAACGCTTAGTTTTTAGACTCGAGGCAATTGCTCACCCCCACCCTGTTTTTCTCTGGCTTGCCACGCCACATTGGATCGCATGAGGTTGCAGCGCACATGTGAAGCTGTATCGGAAGTGACACGTAGCAATGTAACTCCTCTGGGCATGGCACAGGAATGAAGATGAGGCTTGGAAAAACTAGTCTTGTCCGTGGTTTTGTGACTTGAGACGACTCTGGATGGAACTGACTGATCCAGCGGTAAATTATCCGCTCGGTGGGCAGCGCAGTCCCATGTCAGTACCTGCCTCTCCGTGAGTGGATTTAAGCTGCGGGGAACACCAAACGAAAGGAAAACCTTTTGAGGCCTTGAGTCGATTTACGGGCATTTGTCTTGCTGACTCTGCTTATTGCAGGATTCAAAGAGAGATCAAGTGTGATTATACAAAGCTTCGCCAGTGCAGAAACAATCTGGCGAGGAACCATGTGGATTTATTGAATATCGTTTCAACTTCTGGGGTGCGCATTCTTCTGCCTACCCCATGATATTTAATTGCAGTTGCCAGACTCTATATGTTAGGGTGATCTCTCGGATTATGTACAGATGGGCACAAACTATTTTAAAGAGTTATCCCCCCCCCCTCTGCAAAGAGCCCGAAGTGCATGTTTTCCCAGGGTTAACATTCATTGAATATGACTGAGCTTCTATGTGTTCAGCAACTGCACCGAAGCCTCCAGCAGCCACTGGCCTGGAAGTTGGGCTGACTCACTGCAAATGCTTCATGATGCCTGAAATCAAATATTTTGATTCAGGCTCATGCTCTCTATCAAACCTCGATATGAAGGTGGTGTGTTCTTATTGGACATAGACGTTTTGCTACGTGGTAATGCGGCATAACACAAACTGGCTGCTGTGGGGCCATGGCAAGCTGTAGAATTGGAGAGAATATGCTATCCTTTCACTTGAGATTTAAAAGCTTATGGTTTCAGAGAAGGAAGTAAGATAACCCGAGTCACACCAAGGAATGGGAACAGAAGTCGGTGGATGTGAACATTATCATGACATAAAGCTATTCATCATTCATACAATCAGTGGAAACACTCCTCAGACTTAATATAGGAGACAAATTTTCAGAGTGCATTTCAATAGAAGAGGCACTATTATGGGCAGTGGCATAGCATACGTTGGCAGCACCCGGGGCAAGGCAAGGATTGCATCCCCTAACCTCCTTGGGGGCATTCGCTGTGCCCCTGTGGTGGTTGCTCCTCATGGAGGTCACCTGCTGGTCGCCTCATTTGCCCACTCAGCTTGGTGAGCTCCCAGTGAGAGCAGCAGCTGCCGCTCCTTAGCTGGCCTAGTGGCATCCCAGCAGTGCTGGAGCCACAGAAGGCTTAGGATGAGTCCTGGCTCTGCTTGGTGGGCATCCTTTCTCTGTGAGGAGAAGAAGGCGCTGCCACAGCCCCAAAGGCCTGGCCCAGGAGCAACTCACATCTTTGGAAGGCGGCCATCACTTGGCCTCGGTGAGGGAATCCATCATGGGGGCCCTGGGTTACGCCCCCTCAGCATCTGCCCCAGGGCCACAGCACCCCTTTCCCCACGCTACACCACTGATTATGGGAAATGCCTTTTGCACACGATGCAAAGATTCGTGGTTTGGCGAAAGAGACAAGTGCTTTATGTGCTATAACATCACATCTAATCTAGCCCTTAAGTCTTTTGACCATTTCTATGGGGCCTCAGTATGTGACCTCTTAAAACACTTCAAAAATATTAAGAGAAATAAGTCATTTCGACATTGTCTAATAAACTACTGAAGCAGCGCTGGGCTCTCTCAGCTGTAGTCTCATGACATTGCTTCCGTTTTTAACCCTGCAAAATCAAAAAAGGTGTGCTTGACGCACGGTGTGTATATTACGAAGTTCTGGATGTCATGCTAGCATGGCAGGCTCTAAGGTTTCCCACACGGCCATTGGTCCAGTCACACCAGCGACCTGCTGTTTCTTATTTCACTGAATTTGGACACTGTGAGTAAATTGGCAGCGGCACTGCAGCGTTGTGGATGGATTCAACCACTGTCTCTCTCTGGCTTGGGCTGTGTTACACCTGATTGCGTCTCATGACAGGACCTAGATCTAAACCTGCTGTTTTACACAAGGCAAAGCGAAAATTAATGAAAGGTTTGGATCACATTAACCTTTTCTTTTACGCACTAAGCGGCACAAACAAGGGCCTGTTGTTTGGTCACTCAAGGACACAGCTGACATCAAGGGTCGGGATATAGCAGACGTTTGATTCATACCAGATGTGTAGATCTCATCACACAAGAGGTGGTGGCAGAGATATGAATTTAGGTTCAGTGCCTTCTGAGCTTTAATATGGCAATAGGTGAAAGTGAGTAGGCTGAATGCCGGATGATGATTGCTCTATATATTACAATCATGCAAAAAATAATAACCATGTAATCAATACATTTCTAACAACAGAATAGTTTTCTTCCAGGGTTCCTCCCCCCTTTTCCTTATCTAGGTGCACACAGAGGGTAGAATATTTTGCCCTGCAGGAATAAGTTCACACATGTACTCCCATCACTAGTGTCAGGATAAAAGGTAAAGGGACCCCTGACCATTAGGTCCAGTTGTGGCCGACTCTAGGGTTGCGGCACTTATCTTGCTTTATTGGCTGAGGGAGCTGGCGTATAGCTTCCGGGTCACGTGGCCAGCATGACTAAGCTGCTTCTGGCGAACCAGAGCAGCGCACAGAAACGCCTTTTACCTTCCCGCCGGAGCGGTACCTATTAATCTACTTGCACTTCGTGCTTTTGAACTGCTAGGTTGGCAGGAGCAGGGACCAAACAACGGGAGCTCACCCCGTTGCGGGGATTTGAACCGCTGACCTTCTGATCACCAAGCCCTAGGCTCTGTGGTTTAATCCACAGTGCCACCCGCATCCCCTGGTGTCAGGGTAGAAACCCAATAATGAGGTATAGCAGTCCCCCATCACATAAACCCACATTGTGCGAAGGGACTGCTACTCCATTAGTTGGAAGCGTGTGTGTGAATTAAGCACCCATGTATGTGGGACAATGCAAGCTTGCCTTTCCCACCCAATCATAGTTTCTGCTAACGTGTTGAATGGGTGAGAAAAATCCCTTAGCAACGTTGCACAGGAGTTGCCTCACTTAATCCTATGCTGCTGGCAATAGGGTGGCTTCCTTTGGGCTGATCGTTGTCCTCTCTTCCTGCTAAGCATTGATTGGATGGGAAGGGCCTATATGACCAGTCCTATCGCTATGGTGGAGGTTTCTGAATATTACTGCAATAGTTTGGGACAAAGCTATGCGGAAGCGTGGAAGCTTCATGTGTACACTGCGTTTGCACACATTATCTGGGAGTGCAGATCACAATGTATTGCTTTACCGCATTACTAGGAGAAAGCTCTGGGGAAGATGGAGAAGAACTAAAACAGCAGGATCTCTGAATGCTCAATCTAGCAAGGAAGACCCACAAGCAGAAGAGGGTTTCATAACATATATCTAATGTGGATGCAATCTGGGGGCTGCAGCGTTGTCAGTTTGTGCATAAAATTTGAGGAAAAGCTTCATTTGGCTCAACAAATCCCCTCTTCGGATCTGTGGACATAAAATCAAAAGATATCTCCGGGTGTGTTCTCCAGATGTGATCTAAACTCACCTTCAAGCTTGCCTTGATAGCTATGCCAGCAACATGGATGCTGGCTGAAGCCTCTAAGCCTTTCTCCTTCCTGCTGGCCCCAATGATCACCAAGTACCTCTGCCTCCACACGTTGATCACTTCTCCTTTTCATCCTCCATGGGGCAGAAGCACACACCACTAGGTGCATGAAGACTGACCCAGTTAGAGAAGATAACAGCACTAGTGGGTAGGGAGGAGGCGGTGCTACTGAACAACAGAACCAGCGGGGAAAGGCTTAGCCTGCTCAGTTCACTGGAATATCCTAGTGCTTTGGTTTGATGGAAGGTATGAGCCATCTGGGAGCTGACTACACAATGACAGGCCAGCAGGGATGTCCCCCTGGCCTGTGCACAAGGTCTGTTGGCTTACTCACAGTGCAACCCAAATTAGATAAGGGAAGGATGTCAAGGAGATGAGTAACTACATAACCTTGAGAGGGCATCTGACCGCAGCTCTGTATGGGGGAGCTTTTTAAGGTTTAATGTTTTATTATGTTTTTATATATCTTGGAAGCTGCGCAGAGTGGCTGGGACAACCCAGTCAGATGGGCAGGGTACAAATAATAAGTTGTTATTATTACTATGACTTGGCCACCCTGGCCTGTTAGTATTACATATTTAGCATGGTGTTCATATCCCAACTTTCCTCCAATCTACTGTGCTTAGCTGAACAGCAAGATCATAAGCCTTTAAAAGAGGCTTCAGAAATACCTTTTCTTGCCTCCTTCCAGAAACAGAAAAGCAGCAATCGGTGAAGCATGTAAAAACTCAACACACAACAATCTCTTTGCAAGAAAACGAAGGTCATGTTTTCCAGTTTAACATGTCAGGCCCGTCTCTGTTCAGAAAGGGCAAGCTCAATGTTTTGCTTGACAACTGAATCCAGCACCGACAAGGGCGGACTGCAACTGGCTGGAACAGATTACCTGGGAACTGGTGCTTTCTGAAGGAAGGGTTTATGGAGGTGGGTGCCATCGGTCTGCAGGTTACTAATTAAAAGCCCAGCATGCAAAGAGGAAGCAATTCTGGATTGTACACACTCCGCAGGCCACAATGCAACATAAAACCTCTGGGGCTATATAAGCAGTTCTGAAACCATCTCGCCCGTTCGGGTGACTGGTCTGCAGCTAATCTGGTTAATCCAACTGAGTCAACCGTACCAACTGCAGTGGAGATGGCCAACCTGTGCGACACTGTTCTGAACTGCAGGTCCAGAGGAGGGCTTGTGAGAGTGGTTGGGTGCAGGGATACCAAAGAAGGAGGTCCAAAACACCAGAGTGATCAGTTCTAGTGCCTTATAAAGGAAAGGTGTAGACTTATAGCAAATCAGCCTGTCAGGTCTCCCAGGCTTTACTGACGTAGGATGGATGCAGCAGCAAGATGACGACTTATCTGCACCCAAGCAAACATTCACACATTCTTTATACACAAAGCAGCATACGCCACTTTGGCCTGGATTCCCCATCTCTCTGCCAGACCAGGTGAGGGCATAGGTGGCAAATACCCAAATCTTACAGATAGTTCCCCTTTCTGGACTCAGAGCTCAACACCAAAGCAAGCCAATTATCAAAGCAAGTGAATACAAATATACATGAGCTCGTTGCTATAACAGCTACCAATTAATTGTGGGGTTTTCTTGACTACCAAGATGGCGTCCGCAGTGCTTCCAGAAGAGTTTGCCTTTGGTCCAATGCAGACACCCAGCCCCGTGTTGTTGGACTACAGCCCCCAACATCGCTGACCATTCTGGTTGAGGAAGATGGGACTTGGGAGTCCAGCCAAGGCTGCAAGTGAGTTACAGTCAACTACAGTAGTACTTAATGGAAGTGAATGAAGGGAGCAAGAGCATAGCTCTGAATGGGTTAAAAAAGCCACACCTCACACAAAAAACACTGAAAGCATGGACTTGAAGCCAATTTCATTGGTTGAAAGCCCAGCTTCAGATACATCCCAAGACAGTAAGGAGAAAGAGTTTAAGAGCAAAATGGAAGAGGTAGTTAAAACATTGAGTAAAGATGAACTAGTGCCAGAATTCCTATGCTTATTCTACAGAAGTTGCTGCAAAACAAAAAGGCATATGATTTTATATTTATGACTTCATACTCCTCATAAGTGAAGGAAAATGTACTAGCTACTGTAATACAGGGAATCTGGAGAAAGAAGCAAGATGTCAAGATTTTAACCACATTTGGGTGGGAATGTAAAGTAGCAAAACAATTCTGTATTAATGTGATCAATGCAACTGAGGGCAATTGGAAAAGCCCACAGTTTTGTTCTTGGGTGGATTGGAACAACAACAACAACAACAACAACAACAACAACATTTATATGCCACCCATGTGACTGGGTTACCCCAGTCACTCTGGGCGGCTTCCAACAAATTAAAACCCACACGGGTTAATTTTGGGTTAATATTGATCCAATATAAAAATAAACATGGGAAATATGTTAGTTACAGTGCAAATATTAGTGGCCATTAGTTGGACAAAAATAACTCATCATTTGAGGACTAGAAATAAAAATCTGTGGACTGTTGGTATAAGTTTATTTGCTACTGGAATGAGAAAACAAATGATCAGAATGATATCAAATATGTGTTGGAAGTAATCTGCAGGAATAATATGACGAGGAGATAACTTCACTTATAACAATACTACAAATTTAGTTACTCACTTGGTATAATTTATGTTAAACAGATAGATTTGTTATGCCTTTCTGTCTATGCCTCTTTATGTGTAAATGAATTATTTAAAGCTAAAAAAAATACATTAAATAAAAATTCCTGTGCTTTTTCCATTGACATTCATCAGAGAAATGCAGTCAGCCCAGGGGCTGCACCACTTACTTTTTTTGGCTTCCTCAAGCTTGTCCTTGGCACGTTTTTCAGCCTGCAAAAGCTGTTGGATTCCCTGAGACTGGCTCGTCATTCTGGCTCCTCGATTTCAGAGGTGCTGTGCGGTGACTGGGAAAGAGGAAGGGGGCTTTATGCTTTGTCTTGTTGTGTCAACATTAAGAGGATTCACTTTGCCCTGCCCAAGCCTGCTGAAGCGAGATTCATGCTCTGGGAGGTGGCTGTAAGGGAGGCACACAGACCAGTTCTCTTTTCCTCTGGTTTATACAGGATCACGGAAATGTTTTGAAAATCTGGTGCCTGTGTTTGTCCATAATATTTGTGGACCTTCTTTTTTTTAAGAGTAAAAGTAATTAGAGTACCAGCAGATCCCAGGACACTTCCAGACATAAGCTCTGCACAAACGTATCAGGATGAATGCTCAGGAAACACTGATTGTCTAGAAGCACCCTTAGATTTTAAACAAATTCAACGCCCATCAGCGTTATCCTATATTTGCTGCATGTGTTGAATCTATCTTTCTGTGCCAGAACCAGTGGCAACATGCCAAGCACTGCTACTATCTAGACTTTGTGCCATCCAGATGTTGTGCTGGCAGGGGCAGATGATGGGACTTGTAGTGCAAAACATCTGAAGAGCACCCCACTGAGGAAGGCTGACCGAAACCCTGCCTAAAGTAGGATTTATGTAAAAGATGTGAAATGCCAACACCTACAAAGTGATTCCTGGGATGTGGGGGTTACAAAATATGCCCTGTGGTGGCATAATTGCCCGTCACATATTTCAGGCTATCCGAAGTCACATCCCCCCCCCGAGGTTCAGAGACAACAAATAAATGAAAATATATATACTCGGGACAAGGGGGTGTGAATTGGCTTGGGGAGCCGGGGGGGGGGCAAAGAGCAAGGCCTGGACTCAATACCTGAGGTTCTTCACCCGTGAATTAGGTAAAGGTAAAGGAACCCCTGACCATTAGGTCCAGTTGTGTCCGACTCTGGGGTTGCAGCGCTCATCTTGCTTTATTGGCCGAAGAACCCGGCGTATAGCTTCCGGGTAATGTGGCCAGCATGACTAAGCTGCTTCTGGCGAACCGGAGCAGCGCACAGAAATGCTGTTTACCTTCCCGCCGGAGTGGTACCTATTTATCTACTTGCAGTTTGACGTGCTTTCGAACTGCTAGGTTGACAGGAGCTGGGACCGAGCAACGGGAGCCCACCCCGTCGCGGGGATTCAAACAACTGACCTTCTGATCAGCAGGTCCTAGGCTCTGTGGTTTAACCCACAGCACCACCCATGTCCCTTACCCGTGAATTACATCATTATAAAACACTAAGAGAAGAAGGACAAGTCGGACACTTAACATCACCTCATGGGTGAGCCATGCATGTGGCGCCTCTAGGTGAGAACACATGCTCCTCAGCAACGAGACCTTTTGCCAAGAGACCAAGAACACCACGGCAAAGCTGTCAAGCAAGGCCGGAGCCTCCCTCAGTGGTCTGGATCCTGTGACTCTCACAGACGCGAGAGAGCACACAGAAGCCTCTATTTTTGGAGGACTTACTGTCACATTTCTTTAAATAAAAAATGACCGCATTTTATGATAGAAAAAGGGGAAGTGCAGGCCAGCTGGAGAAAATGGTTTATACAGCAGAATGCGGCCCTCCCAGTTACCTCCCTTGGGGATGAAAATGTAAAAGAGAAAATGAAAGCCTAAAACGGGAGAACAACCACTTTGCATATTTTCCCAGTCAATTGCTGACCAGTACCACCCAGGGGTTCAGCCTGACCCCCTCAAGGAATTCCCATGTAACCAGAACTCCAGATCACAAGGGCAGGTTTCCTCTTATTATGCCCCACAGCCATTTCCTGACCACACACAAGTGAAGCACCAAGAGCTCTTTAACTAATTCCCATCCGGCATGTCTGAAAAGTGGCAGATACTTTACCAGGGCTTATGCACCTCAGATGTCAAGTCCAGGGAGAGGCAGGCTAAATGGAAGTGAGCCTTCCACTCTGAAACCACCACAGCCTTATTGGGTCTTAAGTAATTTGCAGGTGTGCTGCATTAGCAAGTTCATAAATTGGCAGTCGTTAGTGGAGGCGGCCTTTGTTCCAAATACAGATGCAATGCTTCAGACTTCATACAACGATGAAAGGGTCAAAACAGCAGGATGCCAAAGAGTCTAGCTGGGGGGGAGGGCATTTGTATGTGCTTTCTTTTTGTTTTGAGTGCAAGTTATCAAAGCCAAAGGAAAAAGGTTGTGCAAACACCTGCATGTGTGTGTGTGTTTGTGTGTTTTTAATGCTATCAAAACGAGGCCAACCATCGCTATTGTTTTAACCAAGAGAACTTCTTCAAACAGATAAAGGTATGAACCTCAGAAATGCAAAAGTCTCGAAGTTTCACATCGACTAAGGCTGCTTTTCTGCACCACCGGACTCCTACTGCGTCCTGTTTCTCCTCCTATTCGCAGAGGCTTTTTCTCACTTTAACTTCTAACCACATCCTGTTTGATTCTTGGAACAAAAATTCTTTTGTGTTTCTTAGCATGGGGCCGAGCGCCACTGAGGGCTTTATAGTCTGTTCTCTCACAGCATCTGGGTGGTGGAAGGGAAACATAGAGACCGTAGATTGCGGCGACCACAAGGGAGCAACACGCTACTCCACCCTCTCCCCTTCAGGTCAGTCCTAAGGAAGCCTGGCAGTACAACAGTGTCCTACAATGCCGCCACGGTCGCAGGAAGGTTGCAGAGGGGAGGCCTGCATTCCTTGCCAATCCCACAACAGCGGGAACATCACTGTTGATAGGAACTTGACTTTGGAGTCCCTGTGAGCTGTGAATGCCACCACCATGGCAAGAGGCCTGGAAGACTTAGGGCAATGAACTGAAGAGCAGGATAGGCTATCATAAGGACATTGCCAGGAGGTGCAAGGCTTGGGATTTGATAGCATGCCTTGGAAAATGCCCCAGTCCCTGTGTGTTTCAAATATGAATGCACTTGCAGATCTGAACACAGTTGCACTGGTTTGTTGTTGCAAAACAGGGTTTCGGGTTTCCAGACTTCCTTCTCTGGAATGTGGAAGACATTTCCTTATCATACCCTTAGAGTGGTGCGACAAAATCATTTTCTTGGGTGCTTGGCAAAGAACGTCGGTGGGTGAAAGCCCACCTCCTAGGAAACGGGACCTTTAGAACGGCTTGCATTTGCCTCTAGCTCAGGATTCGATCAGAGCTGGAGATGAAGTATGAGCTTTGTCACTGTAGGAATCTTCCCTACTTCCCTCTTTTACATAAGCTACACGGGGTTGTTGTGACTCTACGCCACCCTGAGCTCCATGGAATTATTCACGTAAAGGTGACTTCTAAACTCGATTATTGGAAGGTGCTGTGTGTGAAGCTTCATCTGAAGATCGTCTGAAAGCTTTAATTGGTTCAAAATATAGCAACAAGGATGCTAATGGGCATGGATTATACTGTATGCTTAGCAGGTCCAGCATCAGTACCCATAATAGTAGTACAGTGGTACCTCGGGTTACATACGCTTCAGGTTACAGACTCCGTTAACCCAGAAATAGTACCTTGGGTTAAGAACTTTGCTTTAGGATCAGAACAGAAATTGTGCTCCGGCGGTGCAGCGGCAGCGGGAGGCCCCATTAGCTAAAGTGGTGCTTCAGGTTAAGAACAGTTTCAGGTTAAGAATGGACCTCTGGAACGAATTAAGTACTTAACCCAAGGTACCACTGTAGTAGTAGTAGTAGTAATATAATAATAATAATAATAATAATAATAATAATAATAATAATAATAATAATATAATATTTATACCTGCCCATCTGGCTGGATTTCCCCAACTACTCTGGGCAGCTCCCAACAGAATATTAAAAACACGATAAAACATCAAACATAAAAAACTTCCCTAAACGCGGCTGCCTTCAGGTGTCTTCTAAAAGTCAGATAGTTGTTTATTTCCTTGACATCTTCCTCAGGTGTGTGGGCAGGGCAGGGGTGGGCATTGAAAGAGGGAATAGATGCCTCTGTCTTACGAGCGACCTGTAAATTCCAATTATTGCCAGAAACAGACTTTGCTAATTGCTTTCATTTTGAATTTCCATTTGAGTCTGATACCTTTGAGGATTTCTGGGGTCATTTGCAGAAGGGTCATTTCTAACCTAATTAGACCGCAAGTGCTTCCCCCATTACCATCCTAAATCTACAAGCATGGACAGTTCTCCCTAGTTGGTAGCAGAGATATGGGTATATTTTACATTGCCGTGCTTTCCTTGACAAAACCAGTACAGTCATACCTCGGGTTACAGACACTTCAGGTTGCCTTTTTTTGGGTTACGGCCCGCCGAAACCCAGAAGTACTGGAATGGGTTACTTCCAGATTTCGGCGGTCGCGCATGCGCAGAAACGCTAAATTGCAACCCGTACATGTGCAGACGCGCTGCTGCGGGTTGTGAACGCTGCAGGTTGTGAACGTGCATCCATCCCACATGGATCACATTCGCAACCCGAGCGTCCACTGTATAAGGACAGCTGAAACTCTCAGGAGGATCCAGTCGTAATCTGGTGAACCGGGTTTGCATCCCTGCTCCTCCACATGCAGCTGCTGGGTGACCCTGGGCTAGTCACACTTCTCTGAAGTCTCTCAGCCCCACTCACCTCACAGAGTGTTTGTTGTGGGGGAGGAAGGGAAAGGAGATTGTTAGCCGCTTTGAGACTCCTTCGGGTAGTGATAAAGCAGGATATTAAATCCAAACTCCTCCTCTTCTTCCTTCACACAAGCACAATAACAGTTCAGTGCAGAGCTAAGAGACATGATGCCCTCCAGATTTTGTGGGACTACAGCGCCCCTCATCCTTGGTCGTAGGCCATGCAAGCTGATGGGAGGTGGAGTCTAACAATATCTGAAGGGCACTGGATTGGCTGACCTTGGCGTTTGTGTCTCTGCCTTCCAGTGCTTTATGTACACACAAAGCAGATATAACTACATCTCTCTCTCTCTGTTTCTGCGTCACAGTGATATCAGCCTAGTTAAGGTACTTCCATAGCTTGATATGCTGAAATCAGGGGTAAAAATTGCTCTGCTCTTTTGGGTAGACTCTAGATCTGTGAGGGGCATACAATAGTTGTAAGATTGTTGAGGTGGGACCGACAGCATCCCAAATGTGAGAGACATGATAAGGCTGGATCTGATTTTGCAGCTCCCAGCATAGGGAGAACAGCAGTTTGTGCAACGAAATTGAAATTTCAGTGTGGCCTTTTTATTCTTACTAAATGAAATTCACTTGCAGCAGGGTTCGCCCACCAGATGGTGACTTTAACAAACAACCAGCATATCGTTGGCCTTGTGGGACCTTACTGCCATTTAATATAAAAGTTGATAGTTACAGTATAATAATAAAAAAAGTTTCAACAGACAGAAAGGCTGTGCTTGGCAAAAACTGCAGAGCTTCCAAGAAAGTGTGTGTGTGTTTGTTTGTCTCTCTGGGTGTAGATGTTATTGCAAAATGACCTGTAATAAGTATTGCAAAAAGAGAAACCAAACAAACAGCTGAACATTAGGGCAGACTCCAGAACATCATAAACTTGGGGAGTGGGGATGGGAGGTTGAAGCTACTGAAGCCGTGAGGAAGGATAGTTCAAGGGGGGGGGGGACAGCACAGGCGGAGGAAAGGGAAATAAATATCATTTCCCTGTGGGCAGAGGTAAAGGTAAAGGGACCCCTGACTATTAGGTCCAGTCGTGGATGACTCTGGGGTTGCGGCGCTCATCTCGCTTTATTGGCTGAGGGAGCCGGCGTACAGCTTCCGGGTCATGTGGCTAGCATGACTAAGCCGCTTCTGGCGAACCAGAGCAGCACACGGAAATGCTGTTTACCTTCCTGCTGCAGCGGTACCTATTTATCTTTTTTTCTTTTTTCTTTTAATTCAAAATTATAACAAGACATATTATCCAAAAACATATCATCCTTGTCCCCCCCCCCATTTTTCCTCCCTCTCCCCTCCCACACAAAACCCACACAGTTTGCTTTGTTGCGTCTTCAGATACTTTGTAAAGGGTTCACATTCACCCTTAAAGTCAGTTATCCTTGTCCCGTAGCATATATGTCAGTTTTGCCAGTTCTGCATAGTCCATCAATTTTTCTTGCCGTGATTCTTTAGTTGGGGTTTCTTCAGTCTTCCATGCTGGTGCTACCAGAACTCTCGCGGCCGTTGTCGCATACATGAAGATGTTTTTCAACTTTTTGGGCAGGTCTTTCCCTACAATCCCCAACAAAAATGCCTCAGGTGCGGTACCTATTCATCTACTTGCACTGGTATACTTTTGAACTGCTAGGTTGGCAGCAGCTGGGACAGAGCAACGGGAGCTCACCCCGTCGCGGGGATTCAAACCGCCGACCTTCTGATCGGCAAGCCCTAGGCTCTGTGGCTTAACCCACAACACTAAAGTGATGAGTAGGTGGAGGCTCACCCTGGATAATCATTTGGGCAACACTTCTGCTTACCTGTATGTTCAGTGGGCAGAAGAGAAACCTCCTCACCAGCGGAGTAATGCTGGCATCATTCTGTGGGCAGAAGCCAGTGGGAGGCTGGCAGGGCTGGGCAGACAGACACCCACCCAGCCTGGCATAAAGGGAGTTTGGATTGCTCGGCCTCCAATTTAGCCCCACTAAAATGTAGGGCTAATTAAATTTTTTCCTCAGAATGCATCATTTGTGGGTGATGGAATTTGCCAAATATTCTCCAGGGAGAGGATTGACATTTTTTAACAGTTCGGGAGGAACTCAGAAAAGAGAATTTTTGAACATTGGTTAGGAAACTATTTTTGCTTGCTTTCGTAGTGGATGAAACTATTTTTTTTAGTTCTTATTAGCGAATGAAGGAAACATTGGGCTAAGGAAAGGAGAACTGGAAGGAGTAACGATCAATTGCATTGCTTTCTTATTAAATTAATTTTAAGGAATATTAAAACTGGATCCACAGTTGCACCCAAAATTCACAGGTGGTGAAATTGGGGGGGGGGGGGTCCGTTTCATGGTGCTCAGTAATTAATGCAATTCATCATATATGGGACTGCCTTTTAAGATGGTTCAGAAACTGCAGCTGGTACTCATATCTTAGGAGAAATGTGTATATGACCCTTTTGTGCATCCTTTCAAAATAATAATAATAATAATAATAATAATAATAATAATAATAATAATGCTGCAATCTGATAGGAAAAACTGACAAGAAGAGAACTGTAGCAGGAACATCCTGATTCTACCCAGACTCCACCCACTCCTCTTGAGTCCAGTGCCACCTAGTGACTAACTGGCTTAATGACACTATCCACATATGTGTCACCCACGAATCTTTTGTCTGTGCTGCATAACCATTTTGGAACATCATTAGTATTTGCATTGCTCTGCCTTAGCAGTCAAAGGTAGCAGCAATCATGGATATTAAATCTTTTCTCATACAGGGCATGACAGGTGATAATGGAAGTCTCACAAAGGGAAATGGGTTGCTTTGAAAAGCTCAAAAGATTACATCTATATTTAAAGGAAGCTTTGTGCTTATGACAAAGTAATTCCTCATAAAAAAAAGACTGCACAATGGTAGCACTTGAAATTTCTGCAAAATTAAACGAAACCCCATTGACTCTTCTCCATGGCAAGTCTTCAAATGGAAGATCTTTCAATTACATGCATTTGCCCTGAAGGGAACCTTACTCTTTAACTTTGATGATGATATTCTTCCCTCTTCCAAGTCTTGACTCCTAATGCAGGTGGTTGTAAACCTGCCTTAAATAATATTTTAGAATGAGCTAACAGGATAACTCGCCAATCTCAGGTTTTCTGAAGTAATTAGGGTTGTTGGAGAATTCCAATAAAAACAGAAATGGAAGCAGAAACTGCCGATGTTAGCCTATTCATCCCACGTCCAGAAGAGAAGTCAATCTGGCAAATATAAGTGATATTCACTGTTGTTGTTGCTTTCAGTCTGCAAATGATACTTCCTTGATTAAATTCTCCCCCTGTTTGCACTGCATCTCCCTTGCATTGAAATAAATGGCGTGGAATAACACGCTTACAATGTAATTATGTAAACTCTGTAGTGCTGCCACAGTCAACAGCAAGACGACTAGCATAGTGTTTGGCAGAAGACAAACTGCAGCAGAACGGAAACAAGGCTGATTGGGATTATCACAGGGTGTGGAGGAAAATGGTGCCCTATTATATCCCAAGAAGCGATGCATTTGCCAAACAGTCCCAATTTTCAGAAGTGTAATTTTTGCTTGTGCTCTCTATGTTTTTCCTATTCAAGAAAGACTCTCTTTTACATATGCAATGCTAAACTCCTTTTAACAATTGCTTGAAGCTACACACTCCAGCTCTTGGAATTACTTGGGAGAATCCTGCAGCCTAGAATAGTTTTCTTTCAGGACCAGCCCAGCTGCCTTACTCTGCCTCATTGTAGGGCCGGCCCTGTTCTGTACATTGAATCCTGTCGAGGTAAATGACAGGATTCAATGTACAGAACAGGGCCGGCCCTACAATGAGGCAGAGTAAGGCAGCTGCCTCAGGTGGCAGGTGCTGAGGGACAGGGAGAGGACAGAGCTGCGAGTGCCACATTGGCCTGCCCTGTACCCCCTATGCTAGTTGGCTGCCCTCAAGTGCAGTGGGAGAGACTTTCCTTTCACCGTTATCAGAGTAAGATTCAACTGGCAATCCACTTGGCTTCTGTGTGTGCCTTGGGGAAAGTTACCATCTCGTCCTTTGCCTCAGGCAGCAAAATGTCTTGAGCCAACCCTGGTACAGATAGCTGCAATAGCTGTCAACTGGAGCAGCTATTGAATCTGACTTCAGCACTGCCGACGGGACAGCATCCTCCACCATATGTGATAGCGAAGACTAGCTTAGTGAGTGCAGGGCCCGCCACGTGGCGTATACAGCTGTTCTCCAACTCGGGAAATGCCTCTGGACTTGAAGAGGAATGTCTCCGATTGCTTCCCAATATTCCCCAACATCTGCTGCTTGAAATGGGTGCCTGATTCTGCCTAATGAGAGGGACGGGCCTGTACATAGTCGTAGAAGGACTGAAGGACAGCATATGTCTAAATTTATAACTAGTATCTTGTAAACTTTGGCTCGACCTTGCGTTTGGCACTGCCTAGCAAAATGCTCAGCCCAGCCCAGCTTCATGCAGCCTCACAGTTTAGGGGAGTTAGAACAATAAAACAATGAGTTAAAACAACAAAGTGAAGCACTAAAAGGAGTTAAGAAATAAATTGGGAGAGAGGATAAAAACAAATGCTAAGTGTTATGTACTGAAGTTCTCACCCTGGGCCAGCAGGGGGATACTGTAGATAGTTCAGGTCCACATATGCAAATAAGGGATCGAAAGTGACATTCAGTGATTGGATAGTTACAGAAAGTTGTTACAGTTACGTTGTACTGGAGCATATATATAAGCAGGCTGGCTGAACCCTTCAGTTCAGTTCTGTTCTGGCCTGTGAATAAACAAGAGCTGTTTGAATAATCGCTGTGTCATCTGATATGTTCACCCACAACTTAACACTAAGGTTAGAGAGCAGAAACCTGCCTTAGAGTTGGCCTTAGAGCTCAAAACCCTGCTTCAAGCATTCGGCAGCCATCTTGGATCCTCAATGTAACCACAATGTAAGCACATATGTCTAAATGTAGCTACCATGCCTGAGGACTGGTTCACCACTTGACTGCAGGTTCCAGTGGCAACTTCGCACATGTAAACAAGCTGTTGCAGGTCAAGCACCACGAGACGGGTCTGACGCTTCACATCCTCCCTGTCACAATGCTTTTCAATGGAGTAATCCCACACATTCAACCATGAGCAGTCAAGTGCTGCTAGGCACTCAAGCAATATGATAACCAAGTGAAGTTAAAAGCATCTGTGAATCAATTTGTAAATGCAACTTCTAAAAAACCAGAGTCCAGATGTGACCTTCATAGTGCATTAATGGGAAATGGTATAGTGCGGTCCGCTGAATAATGAATTGGGAAGACACAGGTTCAGATTTCACCTCCATTGTGGACACACAAGGGGGCCTTAGGCAAACAGCTTTCAGTCTCAGTCCTTGACACTCAGCTGTAATTTGAGGGATAAAACTGACTGCATTACGGAATTGCTGTATGGCAGAGCTGGCCAAACTTTTTGGGCAAAAGTGTGAGAATGTGCCATAGAGCCAGCATCCCCTCCAACATTCTTCAGATGAAAATAGGGAAATTTCTCACTCCCCCCAACTCACCCTCCCTGACCCTTCCATTTTTTTGTCATCCCCACCATAGAGCAGAAGAAAGGTGAGTGGTGCCACAACTACACCAATGGGACACAGCACACATGCCCTCCACCGTGTAGTGTGGTGGTTAAGAGCGGTAGACATAATCTGGTGAACCGGGTTCGTGTCCCCGCTCCTCCACATGCAGCTGCTGGGTGACCTTCGGCTAGTCACACTTCTCTGAAGTCTCTCAGCCCCACTCACCTCACAGAGTGTTTGTTGTGGGGGAGGAAGGGAAAAGGAGAATGTTAGCCGCTTTGAGACTCCTTCGGGTAGTGATAAAGCAGGATATCAAATCCAAACTACTCCTCCTCCTCCTTCTCCTCCTCCTCCTCCTCCTCCTCCTCTTCTTCTGAAAACTCCTTAATCCTGATTTTATTTTAATCATTGGTAGATTTACAAAAATAAAAACACCCCAATAAATAAATTTTAGAAAGGGGCAAGACTAGACATGGATACACAAAGCATTTGTATTTTTTAATCAAGACTGCTTGTGCTGTGTTCCTGCTCCTCAGAGCTGAATTCAATAAACGTGGCATTTTGCTCCCCCCACCAGTATAAAATTCTTGTTAAATTATTTCAAGTTGAGTATAGACTTGATTGTATGCACGACACTGCAAACGGTTCACTGGAAGACATCCCTCATCACCACCAAACAAAATTTAAAGCTGTGGCTTTAATATATAACTTTGGATGCATTTGTTCTGACTTGTCCCCCCCCCAGTGAAATGTTCTTTATTCACTCCTTAGAGGCAGTTTCACATCAGGGAAGAGACCCCCGATTTGTCCGTTATGCCGTCAGTTTGTGAGCGTGTGTTGCTGGCGGTTGGGGTTGCTGATAGTATTCTGAGCTCCCTGCTGAGCCCTGGAACAATGACTTCAAAGCCTCTCTTCCACCTCTCCCCTGTTCTCTTTCTAAAACATCCTCAGGCATAAAATGAGAAACATAAAAATAGCGAACAGCGCCGTCGTCCACAAGTATTGTGGGATAAATAAAGATTTTGTTGCTTTAAAACAAAACCAAAAAAAGGGCGCACACAAAAAAGAATCCGAGCAAAATTGTGCATCTTTTGAAGTCGGGAGCCAAGCTCCCATTGATTTCAACAGGAACAGAATTTTGTCTGTGCAGCGCTCATCTTTGTGAACTGCTTAAACGGAGCTACCTGTTCATCCGCTTCTTTTATCTCTTCCCCACCACCACCCCACTCCTCCTGGAGTTACTATTTTAAATGTGCTCAAAAAGCAGATAACAAAACACACCATGGGCAGAAGCCACAAAGAGCTAATGCCTCGTGATTGTGCCAAAAGATAGAGTGTCACTACTACGATTGAAATCAAAGGAGCTAATCTTTGTTATTTGTTTGAATCAGCATGCTTGAAATGTCCCCTTTCTCTTTCCTCTCCTTTCTTTGATAATCGGGGAAAAAGAAATTTGTGGCTACTCACGGCTGCTTGAATCAGCAGAGGTGCACATCATTCATGCTCCTTTGTCTCTGACGCAGATATGAGGGTGGCTGGTCTGTCACTGATTTGATTCCACTAGGCTTCTTCAACCTGGTGTCCTCTAGATGTTTTGGATCCCAACTTCTATCAGTTCCAGCCAGTCAGCCAGCCAGCGTAAGACATGATAGGAATTATAGTTCAACAACACCTGGAAGGCAACAGTTTGGGGAAAGTCAGAGCTCAGGGTGCCTTATATATGGATCTCAGGTTCAATCCCTTTCAGAGAGATTACAGTGAGAGCCAGTGTGGTGTAGTGGTTAAGAGCGATAGACTCGTAATCTGGGGAACTGGGTTCGCGTCTCTGCTCCTCCACATGCTGCTGCTGGGTGACCTTGGGCCAGTCACACTTCTTTGAAGTCTCTCAGCCCCACTCACCTCACAGAGTGTTTGTTGTGGGGGAGGAAGGGAAAGGAGAATGTTAGCCGCTTTGAGACTCCCGAAGGGGAGTGAAAGGCGGGATATCAAATACAAATTCCTCCTCCTCCTCCTCCTCCTCCTCCTCTTCTTCTTCTTCAGGACCCAACCTGCTTAGTTTCAGCAGTGGAACTGCATCATGGACCTGTAGGCCATTCTTTGGCTTGCTTGCACACACTCTGCAACTTTCAGCTTCTAATCCTGTCCCAGAAGGCCCTCCTTCATTGCTGACGTCTCCTGCTTCTATCAGCTCCCATCTCATCATTTCTGCTGACTGCTCCTCAGTGTCCCACCACCAGGCTCCAGACGTCATCTTCTGAGCCCTCCATGGGAGTGCAAGTTCCCACCACTCTTCTTCATCCAGCCAGTCGAAGCAAAAACACTGTTGTAAACAAAAAATGCCCTTTTTCCTTATGGGGTATCCAAGAGCCCATATAGAGTCCTTAAGTAGGTTCCCTATTGGTAGGAGAAAATAACAGAGGCCAACCAGAGAATATTGAGAAGCAAAGCAGCTAGTAAGCTTGATCTTTATTGATCTGTTGCAACAGGGTGCTCCCCTCACCCGCAGGAAAGGAGGAGGAACCCAGAACTAAGGTGTGCCTGCCCCTATATAGAGATTTTAAATTCCCTGCCCTGGAGCTCAAGACCACCCCTCCATACATCATACATGCATCACAGAAGGGGTGTAACCGAAGACCACCACCCCACAAACATCACACCTACATCACAGAAAAGGTGGTCTACAACAGAAATTTGAATGTTGTTTTTCTCCTGTCATTGTTTATCTCCTGTCTGGCAGGTTACTTGATTGGATTGCCTGGGTAGCCTGGCCAGTCTTTTGTACTGATAAATACTTAGTTCCTGGGCCAGGTCACAGGCTCACACCCTATTTATATCTTAAATGTGCCCTTAAGGCAGGATTTGTGAGGAAAGAGACAATGGGGAGGTCTCTCACTTTGACCTTGCAGAGAAAACATTTGCTCAGTTTAGGAATCAAAATGGTTCCAGGTTGGTCTTCCTGTGCTGATCTGTGTACATGCTTGACTGGTACACTTATGAACATTACCATATATCTAAGACCTCAAAATCCCTATCACAATACTCAAGGAGGGAGCAAAGTGGGGCTGGTGAGGTTGTGTGGCCTAGAGAAGTTTCAAGAGAGGCCTGGAGAGTCTTACTTGGCCCCTGGACCTGAAGTACCCCATCCCCGATGTATTCGAAGGTGTTGGGGGATGTCATCCATGGATACAGAGTCTGGGGACTTCAGGATGCAGATGATACACAGCTGTAATACTTCATATGTGACGCACTTTGAAAGTCTGACATATGCTATATAAATTCCGCTGCTGCTTCTATGTTAAATTGTAGCCAGTTGGTCAGAGTAGACCTGTTGATATTAATGGACATAACTACCTTAGGTCCATTCATTTCAGTGGGCCTACTCTGACTAGAACTCACTTGGTTATGTCTCTTAGGGTGTAATCCTCACCCTACTTACCTGGGAATATGCCCTCGTGAATTCAGTGGAACTTACTTCTGAGTGGATATGGTTAGTTTGGATTGCGATCTTGGGGTTGCATCCAGCATTAGTCATGCTCAGGGGAAACCCATGAAACTCTGAGTAGAATTGAGTTGGATAAAACCCATGTTTATTAACAGGCAAATAGTTTCCTGCTCCTCTGGGCATATTTGGCTTCTTTTAACGTCCTCTCACTCTTAATTAGCACTGTGTAAGACTGATATTGATATTTTGACTTGGCTTTTTTCATGGATGTGCTGCTCTTATATTTTTAGTTCTTACGAGTTTATTTCAGCTTTCCCTACAACTAAGTTAATCTGAGAGCCATTGCTATTAGGATCTTTTTAAAACAACAGCAACAACAACACTGCCACACTATGCTGTTTATTGTGGTATTTAGATGTATTCTTGCCTTTTTAAAATTCTTTTTAAAATTTTATTGAACAGTGCCCCCAAAACCATGTTATAGGGTGGTTAACAAATATAATAAATAAATAAGGAACTGTTTCAGCACCTGGCAGGATTCTCAAGATTCTCATGAGGTGTTTATGAGTTTTGGAGCCAGACTTACATACACCACCATCAATAACTGATTCTTCTTTAAAACAATATACAGGAGGACAATTCTCCCTGTCACACCTTGAGGAGCCACAGGGCAGTTGCTCTGACAGGAAGGGTGTTTCTTTAACAAAAGTGCAAATTTGGCTCCATGATGTCTGACAATTTTAAACGAAGGTGTTGGTAGCCAGGAGCCCTTCAATGTATCTTTTGTTTTCCCAACAGAGCCGGAGAGAAACAATTTAAGAATGGGTAATTCACAGACCTGATTTTATCGTAAATCAGTTAAGATGGAGCTCTGGTCCCAGGCACTGGTAAGGCTCTGCCAACAGTTGTTTATTCATATATTTGTTCAAGCCACTGTTTAACGGCTTGCTTGTGATTGAACCCAGTTTCCACAGACTATAATAATGCTGAACCTCCAGTTATCAAAGAGGCACTGACTTTCCTTGTCTGAGCTACTACCACACAAGTCAGGTTTCATTTGCCTCAGCCAAAAGCTGTAACGGAAGTATCAATATCAGTACCTCGTGGCTCTTTAAAGAAAAACAGAAAACACACCGGCAAGAGACACCGGCAGGCCCTCTTCTCATGCCTTGGCCCCAGGAGCAAGAAAGACAATTGTAAACGAAAGACTATTTTGGTAATTCTGTTTGTATGATTTCCCTTGAATGCTGGGAAAGTTGCACTGGGAAAGTTCTGTTGAGCTGCCCATAGGCTGTTGGTCCAAAAAGCTTTGGAAGGCAGCAGTAGCTACAGAAGCTTACCTATGAGATCCATGTGGTCAAAGGATAAGCAAAATTGTATGTTGCCTGCTGGGATGACTTTATTTCTAATATCCACAAAAGGAATTATGCTGGTGCTGTGGGTTAAACCACAGAGCCTAGGACTTGCCAATCAGAAGGTCGGCGGTTCGAATCCCCACAACGGGGTGAGCTCCTGTTGCTCAGTCCCTGCTCCTGCCAACCTAGCAGTTCAAAAGCACGTCAAAGTGCAAGTAGATAAATAGGTACCACTCTGGTGGGAAGGTAAATGGCGTTTCCGTGCGCTGCTCTGGTTCGCCAGAAGCGGCTTAGTCATGCTGGCCACATGACCCGGAAGCTGTACGCCGGCTCCCTCGGCCAATAAAGCGAAATGAGCGCCGCAACCCCAGAGTCGGCCACGACTGGACCTAATGGTCAGGGGTCCCTTTGGAAGGATTAACTGGGGACAGGGCCATAGGGTTTGGGTCGACATGAAGGGGGATGCTTGTAAGATCAGCATTAGCATTAGAGCTGGTGATGGACTGGAAAAGGTGTTTTCCCATTGTCTTGGTAACAAGCAAACATGCAATTATTTTGTTGTTGGACGGTTCATTGGTCTAAAACAGGGATAGGAAACCTTACAGCAGAGGCAGTTTTACGGTAGCACAATCGGTTCGGCCGTGCTGCAGGGGGCACCATAATAACGCTATAGAACAATGCTGTGAGAGGTGTGGGCACCATATTTTAATGTCTCACAAGGTGCCGCTGAAATTTGAGAGCTCAGTGTCTGCCACTGCCCCCAGAGCTGTCTATATGGCCCTTGGAACTGTCTGCAGGACACACATCCCTCCCCGTCAAACCCATCATCAACCCTGCTTTGCCCTGTCCTTGCCTGGCTGGAATGTGAACTCTAACAATGCTTCTTGCATTGTGACTCTGTCCACCATCAGCTCCAAAAGGTTCCTTGAAGGAAATGCAGTGCTTGAGCTGAAACGGTTTCCCTACCCCTGGTCTAAGCTGCTTGAGGTTTTGCACTGACAAGTTTCTTAAGCAAACTATGTTTCAAAAAGCAATCCTATGAATATCAATATCAATATCAAAGTAATGCCATTTTTGTTGGAAGTACAACAACAAGGATCTTTCCTATAGTAACCCAAGGGCTAATTCTGTTTACAGTTGGTCAACCAACCAAGAGAGAGGTGTGGGTAGATACATAGGTAGGTAGGTGTAGGTGTTGCCAAGCAACCAGCCAGAATTGTATAATCCTTGACTTGAGTTCTGATTGGTTGCTAGTTCTGAGGGAATTTCCCCTCTGTATGTGATGCCGAATATCTTTCTGTTATGAACAAGGCCTTAACGACTAAGACAACACCTCCCTGCTTATTATACTGTGTACTGTTTTTGTTCAGTTTACCCAGCGAAGTATATAAGTTTCTTTTTTCTGTGGACTCCATTTGTGTGATTTAAGTGACTTTGATAACAATTTTGCTGCTGCAAAGGTTAAAGGGGACGTTCGCCTCACCCTGCTTTTCTCACCCTCTTACAAGTGTTTGCCACTGCCAGTAAATATTTTCTCCCTGCTGAAGAACCAGTATTCGTACCCCAAGTAACAGAGGCAGAAAACTGATGCTGTGCATCTTTTGAAGTATAGCACCGTTAGACTAGTAGAAACAGGAAACATAGTGAGATATGCAAATAGTGCTTCCTGATGCTTGTGGGTAGGAACCAATGGGAATGGTGATGCATCTCAGACTTAAGCAGACATCCCTTAGCTTACTCATAAGCAGGAAGAGGTTTTGTGGGGTTGTTTTTTTTTGTAATAATACTCACCAGCAGGGTCAGCCCAGGATAATTTGACACTTGAGGCAAACCGCAGAATGGTGCCCCACTCCCCACCAGCGAAGATGGGTGAGTGAAGATCTACATCAGGAACAAGGGGCGGAAAAGATCTATATCAGAATCTGCTGCCCCTGAGGACCTTGCTGCCCGAGGCAGTTGCCTCGATTCCCTCATGGGTGGGCCAGCCCTGTTCACCAGTATAAAGTACTGGCACTTATTTATTTATCTTTTGCTGCTCATGGCAGCCATTTTGTGCTGGCACTCTTGCCGATATACGAGTGCTGGAGCCTCATCTTTTACCAAGAAAATAAAATAAAAAAGCACCGCTCTAAGGGCCCAAATTCTGAAAGAGGTCACTCAGGAGTAAAGACCAAACTAAATGCTCCCAGTGCAGCCAACTCCAAACTAGGCATTGCTCCGTTCCAATCCACATCAACAAAAATAGCAGAGGATGTGTGTGTTAGTTGGTGGCTGGGATGATTAACTCCTTATCGCAGGAGTTTGAACTAAATGACCCTCAGGGTCCCTTCCAACTCTACAGTTCTATGATTCTTTGTGTCAAACAACCCTCCCTGAAAATGTATTGCCCCACAAAGCTATCCCCCCCCCCAGCAGCCCCACAAGTATGGTCACTGACTAGGGATGATGGAAGTTCAGTAACATTTGGAGGGCAGAAGTTTCCCCACACCTGCTTTCAATTGACCCTGGGAACATTTTCAGGGGGAAACTGTTTAAGCAACCTCTCTCGAACATGGTTTCTATACTACACATAGCCCCCAGTTCCTACATTAGCATCAGTCTTTTTACCTTGCTCTAGCCAAAAAGAGCTCCCAGTGGCTTACTAGGTTCAGTAATATGACAGCCCCTGTTCTTCAGGTGATCAATCTGAATGTCATGACACACAAGGAAAAAGGTATGGTGAAGGAGGAGGAGGAGGTGGTTGGCGGAAAACAGCTCAAGCATTAGTTGCAGTTCTTAAAACAACCACCTGAGATGGAAACAGTTCTTATGTTCTTAGCTAAGCGATGTCTAAACCAACTGACCACAGTTCTCCAGGATTTAAGATGAAAGTCTTTCCCAGCCCTACCTGAAGATACTGACGATTTAATCTGCATGCAAATCACAATAATATTCTAACCATTTTTATCACTTTGCATTTAGCAAAAAAAATTAAAAACCCAACCCTTTTTTAAAACATGCTTAATTGTGTTCCTTTTCGCCCGTTTAATTGTGATCCACCCAAACTCTCTCTTGCAATTATACAGGATTCCACTGTTACGGGTCTCTAAATGCATCTCTCTCAGCTGCAAAGAAATGGACTACTTTGTGCCAGAGCTCTTTGAGAATTTATTGCAAAAAATAAAATGAAATGAAATGATAGGAGAGCATAAAATCACAGCATTCAAGAAGCACAGCCTGCAGTTTCCAAGTGTTTCATTTCCCAGTTTCTGGTTTGCCTTTCCCCGCTACACATCATTTTAAATAGTCTTTTACTATCCTGGCTCTCTGCCACCACTTTGTAAAAAAACAACAACAACCTACACATTAGTAGCTATGTTCCTATCATATTCAATCTACATTCAGCCCAACAGACAAAAAAGAAAGATATGTTTATGTGTGCCTTCATTATTTCTTGACGATGGCATCAGCTGTTGCCTTGTATGTGTGCATGAGCCGTGACACATTAATGACAACAGATGTTAATTAATTAATATACTACTTACATTCATACTTTGGAAGTCAAACGGAATCCATTCCAGAAGTCCATTCGACTTCCAAAACGTTAGGAAACCAAAGTGCGGCTTCTGATTGGCTGCAGGAAGCTGCAGAAGCTCCGTTGGACGTTCAGCTTCCAAAAATAGTTTGCAAACTGGAACAGTCACTTCCAGGTCTGCAGTGTCCAGGAGCCAAAACGTTTGAGAACTAAGCAGTTCGGAAACCGAGGTACAACTGTATATGCAGAAATGGCCTCCAAGCGGTTTACAACTGCAAAATCAATACATGCACAACAGCTATCAAATCAATACACAATAACAGATCCACTGGGACATTAAAACATCCTTAATTAAAATGCACAATAAAAGAATCAATTGAAAAGCATAACAATTAAAAAAAAAGCTTAAAACGGTCAAAACAATGGAACCACAAGTTCAGTTCAGGGAAACACTTCCTCAAACAGGTGTGTTTTCAAGAGCTGGAAGAATTAGAATGTTGATGAGTTGACTTGTATTTCAGCAGGAAGCGTGTTTCTCAACACTGGTCCCACCAGCGGTAAAGAATTCAGAATCACAGCCCATAGGGTACGACTCTTTCTCTACGGTTTAGAGTAATATTTGTGAAACCCTGCATTTAATTCAATATCTGTTAATATTTGTGAAACCCTAACTTTAATTCAATATCTGTTAATATTTTTGGAACCCTACACTGAATTTTGCATTTAATTAATTTTGCATTAATTTTGCATTTTATGCAAAAGAAGCACAGGGGCAGTGCCCAAGCCACTGCTTCCCTCCTGGTCCCCCTGGAGGGACACAGTGGCTTGGATGCGCTGAAAGCCCAGTCCCACACTGTGAGCGGTGTGGGGCTCACAGGGCGCCTGGCCTGCTGCGTCCCCCTCAGCCGAGAAGGATGCAGTGACCCAAGACGCCCTACACCCCCCAAAAAAACTACACCCAGGGCTACGGCACCCCTAGCACTCCCCACACTATGAATCTGGGAACAGTTAAGCTAGGATTTGCCCTGCAGAGCAGGAGAGGTTGCAGAGAAAGGATGCTGATGCTACTACTGTGGAATAAGCCGGTGTGTTCTGGGGTTCTGGTGCTGTGAGCCAATCCACAAGCAGGCTCAGGTTGTATTTATGTGTGGCCAATCAATGGCCAGGGAAGATGGAAACTGCAGTCTACCATCTTCTGGAGGGCCACAGATTCTCCATCCCAGCTATAAGGGGATTGATGCAAAGGCAGAAGCATGTTGAGTCTGCTGCCCCCGTGCTCTTCTGAATTGGCCCACAGGAGTCCCAACTGAGGCTAAACCGAAACCCTGTGGCTTTCATTTCACAAGTTTACAGCTGGTTGGCTATAATGACTCTTAGCTTCAGCAAAGAGTTTGACTGAAGAGCCACATCTTAAGTGAAGAGGAAATAAGCTGCTGATGTACCGGGCCTTTGCACATCATCAAGTGGGTATTTTTCCTCCCATTTCTGCTCTGTGTTCTGAAACTCATGCATGCAATCAAACCAAGCTTATTTGAGATGGCTTGCACTACGAAGCAGGGGAACTTCGTGCAAAGCTCTGGTTGCTAAAAGAGAGGAAGGAAACAGGGGCACAACACACATATCAGCCTGCATGTGGAACACTAGATAAATCAGACTTCGATACTCCAAAGCAATGCTGTGAGGGTTCTGCCATTTGAGGAAGCTTTTAAATAGACATTTTTCTTATATTTCTAAGCACACTTTTGAAAAAAGAACAGTTTTTGTCATTTTTGTGTGCAAATTTCAAATGGCAAAACAAGAATATCATCCCTTCCTACTTCATATCGATCAGGATGTTGTAAATGTTTTGCTGAAAAAGGTGGAAATAAGTCATAACCTGACCAGCCTTTGCCAACTTCTTGCCATCCAGAAAAAGGACTACAACTCCCATCACCCCTGGCTATTGGCCAGGATAGCTGGGACTGATGGGAGATGGAGCCCAAAAAGATATAGTGGGGGCACTAGGTTGAGGGTTGTGAATTCAACCACTTCTGCAGAAACTTAAGTTGCCTGGACCCAGAAGATGTCAACAAGCAGAGGTCAGTGGCTCACATTCCCTTCCTGGCCAGAGTGGTAATTAGCCATTTCCTGTCACTCTCGGATGAAACAGATAATCTAGATCCATTTCAGTTGGTTTGCAGACCTAGTTTGGAACAGAAACTGCCTTGGTTGTCCTGTGGGATGACCTTTGCTGGGAGAAAGACAGGGGGTGTTTGAGTTGTTGATTCTCTTGGCAGCTTTCAGTATAATCAACTATGGTATCCTTCCAGATCGGCTTATCGGGTTGGATGTGGGAGGCACAATTTGGTCATGGTTCCCTCTTGTTTGGATGGCCAATTCCACCACATAGCACTGAAGTGTGATATTGTTTGACCCCTTGGCAGTCATGCTTTGGAGTTCTGTGGTGTTCCATTCTTTTCCTCATACTTTTTCGCATCTATCAGTGGTAAAAGGTTATCCAGAGATTTGGTCACAGGTGCTATCAAAATGCAGAAGACACTCAGATTTACATCTTTTCATCATTCCTTTGGCAAATGATGCATGGCAGTGATCACCAGGATTGGGGCACTTTCAGAAGTGGGATCCTAGTTATGGAATAGGCTTCCCAGAGAGATTCACCTGGTGCCATTTCCGTGACCTTTCCGGTTCCAGGTGAATACCTTTCTAGCACAGTCAAAATCAAAAAGGTAAAAGGTAAAGGTCCCCTGGACGGTTAAGTCCAGTCAAAGGCGACCATGGGGTTGCGGTGCTCATCTCACTTCAGGCCGAGGGAACTGGCGTTTGTCCACAGACAGCTTTCCGGGTCATGTGGCCAGCATGACTAAACCGCTTCTGGCACAACTGAACACTGTGACAGAAGTCAGAGCGCATGGAAATGCTGTTTACCTTCCCGCCGCAGTGGTACCTATTTATATACTTGCACTGGTATGCTTTTGAACGGCTAGGTTGGCAGAAGCTGGGACAGAGCAACGGGAGCTCATCTCATTGTGCAAAAGAAAAAAGAAACCACCACAGATTCACACCCAAAGGGAAAAATCATTTGTTATCATTTTTATTCTTCTATGTTGTATTATCATGTTGTTTGGGTTTTTTTTTTGCTTTGTAGGCTGCCCTCCTATTATGGGACAGCTAGAAAAATGCAGCTAACAAATAAATAAACAAACAAATGACAAGTTATCCATCAGCATAATAAATATAGTTGTAAACATCTGGTTGAATAGCAAGAGTGCACCCTATCCAAGTTTCCTATTAGTGGGCCACTAATTTTCCTTCAATTGCTAATTTGACTCTTCCTTGTTTTGAAAGATTGTCGTATGCAAGAGCTTTCTTATCCATTCTATTATCTTTTTTAAAAAGATTGTTTCCCCCCAGTGTTTAGGCAATCATCATATGATCAGAAACCACCAACAGCTAAATAATGAAGTCACGATTGCACAATATACGGTTTACATGTTCGTAGTTAAAGCCCTATTGCTTAAGTGGAGCTTTATACAATATGATGTTATACTCAGAAATCTAGGCTAGTAAGACCTGTCTACCAGATTCTTAAGGCAGATGTTAAAGAGGATTTTTCCACTTTTCTATGTTGTGGCTTTATTCTTAGATTGTACCTTTTTCATTCCCTGCTTTTATGCGAAATGAAATGTCCTCATTCTGTAACCTTACATTAGGGGTTAAAGTACTACAATACTTGCCCTCCAGACAACGCCATGCTCCCCTAAGGTTCAGTGCCTAAGCCAGGCATAGGCAAACTCAGCCCTCCAGATGTTTTGGGACTACAACTCCCATGATCCCTAACTAACAGGACCAGTGGTTAGGGATAATGGGAATTGTAGTCCCAAAACATCAGGAGGGCCAAGTTTGCCTAAGCCAACTGCAGATGATTATTTTTCGATGTACCTTTAACAGATGGTAGAACTCAAGGCAATAGTGAGGTGGCTCAAATGGTGAGGAGTGCTTGCCGCTTACTTGGTATCAGTAATGGCAGTAATCTTCACTTATTTGATCTGAAAATAAGTCAAGATATAGAGACCTCACCAGCAGAATGCCTTGAGGAAGAGCAGGGATTTAGAAAAGGTATGGCCTGCCATGAAAGGATAGCAACATACAACAGAAACATTAACTGAAGGGTAGGAGCCTCAGGCCTAAATGTCGTTTTTCTGGACCTCTCTGACCCTCAGGACGGTCTCTAGGCCACAACCTTATCTACCCTGATTTATTGCTCCCATGGGTGTTTGTGCCCAGCTGGCCTGCGTCTTGAACTGTAATAATGCTCCTGGCTTTTGTGTGTGGCTGGAACACACCCTACTGTCCAAAGAAAAGACCACATCAGTTGCTCCACCCACTTTTGCCACTGTTCTCAAACAGGTTTGGCCTCTGACCCACCCTCCATTGGCATGTGGTTCTCGGAAGATTGACCGTGGTAGGGAAGGCAAAAGGTTCCCCAATCCTGATTAAACCTCAGACTGCTTGCCAGTATTGTCAGATGGGGATCCTAAGGCACAAAGACAAACACACATCCTGGTTTTAGTAGGTTGTTGGTATCAGCTATTGCCCAAGAGCATGACTGTGAAACCATGATGCATTGCAAATCTGGATGGAGCCTGATCTTGTCTGCAGGAAGGCATCCAAGATGATTAGTGTTCTATCAAATTATTTAGGAGTCAAGTCAAATCAAATAGTTTTATTGGCATCACAAGATAATACGTTTCAAATCACTGGGATAATTAAAAGGACAAGGGTGAAGCTGCCAAGGGCTATAGGGTCACACTGTGGTCGTGTACAGTTAGATGTTCTGCTATGCCCAATCTATTTCCCGAAGGAATGGTTCGTTGGGAGCCCTTTCGGTTAAAATTTTGGCTAAAAAGGGAACTACTAGAGCAGAGGCATCTTTGTCCCAATCTGCCAGGAGAAACCTCATTTGATTTCTTCTCAGAGTTGTAGGCCGGAGATCCAACATTTTACTCAGCATCAGTTGCCGAGGTCTGCTATGTAAAAGGCAATCTAGGAGAATGTGGTCCATTGAATCTGGTGCTTCTTGGCTGCAGGCATGCAAACGGACTTGATATGGAGTGTGTGAGAATCTGCCTTTAGTCACTGCAGAAGGGAAAGCATTTAATCTCGTGAGGATATCATAGAATCATAGAATCATAGAATCATAGAGTTGGAAGAGACCACAAGGGCCATCGAGTCCAACCCCCTGCCAAGCAGGAAACACCATCAGAGCACTCCTGACATATGGTTGTCAAGCCTCTGCTTAAAGACCTCCAAACAAGGAGACTCCACCACACTCCTTGGCAGCAAATTCCACTGTCGAACAGCTCTTACTGTCAGGAAGTTCTTCCTAATGTTTAGGTGGAATCTTCTTTCTTGTAGTTTGGATCCATTGCTCCGTGTCCGCTTCTCTGGAGCAGCAGAAAACAACCTTTCTCCCTCTTCTATGTGACATCCTTTTATATATTTGAACATGGCTATCATATCACCCCTTAACCTCCTCTTCTCCAGGCTAAACATGCCCAGCTCCCTTAGCCGTTCCTCATAAGGCATCGTTTCCAGGCCTTTGACCATTTTGGTTGCCCTCCTCTGGACACGTTCCAGTTTGTCAGTGTCCTTCTTGAATTGTGGTGCCCAGAACTGGACACAGTACTCCAGGTATCCTTTGGTATTTGGCACAAGTTCCGTAGAGTGTTGTGATACCTAAGGCCTCTGAAGAACAAGATCTCGGAATGTGAGGTAACAAGCACTGTCTTTTGTGGCCGTAGAGCCGCTGCTTGATTAATTGGAATACAGTGGTACCTCGGGTTAAGAACTTAATTCATTCTGGAGGTCTGTTCTTAACCTGAAACTGTTCTTAACCTGAGGTACCACACTTTAGCTAATGGGGCCTCCCGCTGCTACCACACCGCCACCGCGCAATTTCTATTCTCATCCTGAAGCAAAGTTCTTAACCCAAGGTACTATTTCTGAGTTAGCGGAATCTGTAACCTGAAGCATCTGTAACCTGAAGCGTCTGTAACCCGAGGTACCACTGTATGTGATTTTCGTCACATTCTTGAAGACTCTCAAGAAAAATGCCCAAACTACGGATTTTGTCTTGAATTGCTCTATACCATTTGGATGAGATGTGGTCTTCAAACATAGAGGTTAAGAAGGAGTTAGATGTTGTTCTAAAGTGGACTTTCAGCCAGGCCTTGATTGTAGAGAGCCATGCTTTGGTTTCCATCAGCTGTTGGCCGGTTTCAGCACATAAGGTTAAATAACATGCATTTAGGAGTCTTTTCAGCCAAGGAATATAACCTTCAGCAGCCTTGAATTAAATGATGGGATGACCCCAGTGAAAGAAACAATGCACTTTCTTAGCTGATCCATGCATTACCGTAATTGCTTGTTCTACACCTCATAATTGGCAGCTGAATCCATTTAAAAACAATATATTTGCGGTTATATGGCATTGAATGTGTGGTGTTCACATGTGCAGGTTTTCACCTGATACAGTATGTTTTTAGTAACAAATATGAGTTTCTGAAGTAGCCATTAGAATGCTTTTCTTATGAAAGCACTGCAGCCTTATAATTTCTGTTTTCCTGGATTCAGACCCGGACAAGCTTCTGGGCAACCTCTGCGTTGTCATCCCTTAACTAATGATACATCTTTGACAAAGCACTGAGCGAGAAGTAATGCCTCCCCCATGCCCATCTTCACTGACATCTGTCTAACTCAAATGGATATCCCCAGAGAGAATGATCATGTCAACAGAAGAAGGGATCTCACATGCCAGCCAGGAAGTATCACTGCAAGCTGATCGTCCATGTAAATGCTGTGATTTATGCTTACGAGTACAGTTGCTAAAAGGCATTTTCTGCCTCCATTCTGTAATGGCTGGAAACTGCCATGGGGAACACATTCCTATCCACAGGTTACAGTCCACATAAATAAGGAGTTTCCATAAACCCAAATGAAATCATGCTGCCGGGAGGGGGGGGGGGGGATAGTTTTCAGATATAGTGAGATCAGTCATATGGCAGATTGGAAAGTACCTGGAAAACTAGGGCGAAAATAAATGCTATCTGACAGTAAACCCAGCATTGGGAACATTGCAAACTTGGGTGGAGAGAGGGAGCGGAAGAAGTTTGATTCAGTTCATGCTGCACAACAATAAGCGAACTGAAACAGACATCTTTTGAAATTTGCACTTCTCTGATTTTTGCAATGCAGCTCTCCAGCCAATGCAAATTTCTCCCAATATACACATTTTTGTATGTGATTTTGCCTAATATGCACATTTTCCAAAGCAATTTAATCTATCACAATGCATTTTTGTATATTATTTGCAGTTATATATGCATTTTCAAGCACACTTTACCCTAGTAGATGAATTTTTTGTAAACATTTCTTGGTTGCAAAATTCAGAGAAGTGCAACTTTGTGTTCTGGTTTGCGTATTGTGTTTAGGTTTTGGGAAGTGCATAGGAGGTAAGTTGCCTAGAGTGGTAGGGCAGGTTTCTCATCTCTCTGTGCCTCCTTTTCCCTCTGTTTTTGATCTTTAGCTTCAGTTGTATTCCTGCCTATTTCATAAAGACAGATTTTGTCAAGTGAAATCTTTCTTTCCCCACTCTTTTAGGACACAGAGTTTCTTTGTCCCTTAAAATATCACCTGCAATGATCTTTGTTCTCTTAGTCCTCTTAAGTTTTGTGGGGGGCATTATTAGGGAGGCAATATACAAGTTGTAATGCATTTTCATTTGTATAAAGTGTTCCTTTGGCAACAACTGGGAGCCAAAATCTGTCTAAGGTGACAGCAGAGAGTGCATGAACTTGGCATCTTCTGTTTCTCCACTGTTCAAGGCACTGTTCACCTCCTTTTGCAAAATGCACCAGAGATATATTCCTTCCCCCAATTGAAATCCAAAGGGAAATGGCTGAAATTTTATTACAGAAAAGATTTCTGCAGAAAGGATATGGCACGTGTAGCACTGTTTGAATACTGCCTAAATATGCATTTGAACAAGTGCTGGGACAACTAGTGGAGGTAAAGAAAAAAAGACTCTTTGAAGACATGAGCGCTGTATGTCAAGGAATGTTTCTGCAGATGATGTTTCTTTCTTCACCCATCCATCTGCTCTCCTTGTGTTCTCTTTTTTTTCCCCAACACATTTCCCCATCTTCCATAAAATTTTCAACAGGTGCCTTTTCGCTCTGTCTTAGATAGAGGATTCATGATGGAACATAGGAATCTGCCAGACATTGGTCCATCCAGCTAAGTTTTCTTTACACTACCTGGCAGTGGATTTCCAAGTTTTTGGAGAAAGGATATTCCTAGCCCTACTAGAAGATGCAAGTGTTCTACCACTGAACTATGATCTTCTTCCACTGGAAGGACAGAAAGCTGCTTTACATCTAAGAACTGATGGATCGCTTGAACGAAAATGGAACCAGACTGGTGGCTGCAAGGTGATAGCGGAGCAGCTGAAAAACTGATCGATGGGGGAAAATCAACAGTTGTTGAGGAATGTCAGGTTTGGGATAAATCATCACTCAGGGATGAGGATGAACATATTAATGATTATCCAGATGGTAGAGAACCCAGGATGCCCCAGGGCAAAACACACCTTCTAGAGCCATTTGGAGGGAGATCCCATGAAAAGCTGTTTGTACGTGCATCCTATAACATTTTCTGAACATTAGGCTGCTTTTTTGTTGGAGTGTGGTTTCCTCCACAGCCGTAAACGCTTAAACTATTTCAGCTATGGAAAGAGAAATCCTTCACAGTTCCTAGTGATATCCGCTTTTCAACTAGAAAGTCACAAGAATTGCAAAACAACAACAACAAAAAACAACCTTTTGTGGATTTCAGGAAACTAAAGATAGAAGAGAGGGAGAAAGAGTGCCTTTAGAGAAGTTGGTAAAAATTATACGTGACAGCCCTTAGCTGTGCAGTGTATCTGTGTGGTTAGTTTCTGGGTATCAGAGGAAGCTGATTCCTGAATGATAAGGACACATTGCATTATATACATGCACAGCCTATTCTACATTTGATTTGGACCTTGGTGAGGCATTTGCACAGGGCAATAACCATTATTTTGCTTTCCAGAGACTGACACACACATACTGTTTTGTGAGGATACACATGAGCCCTGGATGTAACCATGTTTTTGTGGATTGAACTCTTGGTGTTTGGCTTCGCCCTTATTGTGGATGCACAAAACACAGGTGGGTGGCAACTATTGATTTGTTCAATTTGCATATCTTGGAATCTTCTTTAAAAGAACTATCCAAACTCATTTTGAAAAGATCTAAGGGTTGGGTCTGAAATCTTAGGTCTGAGGTGTGTCAAAAATCTTAGGTTTCATGAAAAGAAGAGCACCAGTAATTCTTTAAAGGATGACATATTCATAATTACCAGCAGCTTGGAAACAATTCCTGGACCACATTCAGTTGGGGTGGAATAACTGTGATAAGGCCTTCAGGTCTGGCCAGCACTCTTTTAGATTGAGAGCACCAATAGACGGGACCACAGAATCCTCCACCTTCCCAAACAAATACTTACATGTGGAAAGAGTTTATTGGGAACTGGATGTTTGAAAATCTCTGGCTGATGCAACTGATAGATTACATGGAACTGGCAGAAATGACTGGCAGAATCCGAGACCTGGGAGAAGAGACAGTGGAAGAGGACTGGAAGAAATTTAAGGACTATTTGCAAAAGTACTGTAAATTGTATGAATGCTAGAATGATGCAGGATATAAAGATAATATGGCATTAGTGACTTAGCTGAGAGGAATATGAAAATAACTTAACTATAAGAACAAAGGGGAAACTTGAATAATATTATGTCAAGATTAAATATTTAAATATTTGATAACAAAGGGTAAAATTGGAGACATAATAGTTGAAACGTACAACTTAAAACAAGTTTTGAGAGAAGGTGAAGTATTGCTGAACAAGATTTTGTAAATGGGAACACAGAAAAGGGAGATGTGAGGGAGTCAGAAAAGAGGGTCATGGAAATTTGATCTATGAAATTGAACTATTTTTTATGTCTTTTATATGATTTTTTGTTTGTTGTTTTTTCTTTTTTTGTATGTATTTTCTCATTTTGGTGATGGTGTCTTCTATTGTTTTTGAGTTGTGTATGTGTATGGTGTTATACTGTTTAAAATCTTTAATAAATATTTTATATATATATAAAGAAAATCTCTGTATAGCTCAGTTGGTTAGAGCATGATGTTGATAACCAGGGGTTGACTTAGCAATTGGTCAGGTTGGCCCAGGGGGGGGGGTGCAAAAATTGTGTGAGTTCCCTAGATTGCTCTGGGTGGTCAGGCAAGGCACGCTAGATCCTTTTGACTTCTCAGCAGAGGAATGCAGCTGCTAGCTTACTTTAAATGAAATCAAATCTTCATGGCATGATAAGCTGCACCCAAGGGTACTAAAGGATCTTGTGGATGTAATTTCAGATCCTTCTTCAATTATCTCTGACAATTCTTCAAGAAAAGGTGGGGCTCCCATAGACTTGAACCAGACAAATGTTGACCCCAACTCTGAAGACCCAGGTAAGTACCAGCCAGTGACCTTTAAGGCTTTCTGTCTTGCTTGGTGAGGGTAGGGCACCATTCAGTGTGCCATCTCCAGAAGGAGACGGATGGTTGTGCCAGGTTGGGGGGGGGGGTTCCAGCTATACACAATTTTAGCTTTATACACAATCTCTGAACCTGACCCCCCCCAAGTTATGAGTCAACAGTATTCAATGCAATGTATAGTAAGCTGTGTTAATGTTCAAATACCATGAAAAAGAATCAATCAACCATAGAACAAAAGTTATATATGTTATATATGTATTTTAATTATGGATGGTTATATTTTAATGAGATTGTTGTATTGCTGTACTGTAATTCCCTACACACATGGTCCAGACAAATCTTGACCCCGACTTTGAAGACCTAGGTAAGTACCAGCCAGTGACCTTGACATCAATACCAGGGGAGGTCCTAGAACAGATAATTCAACAGTCAGTCATGATCATTTAGAAAAGGATGCTGTGATTACGAAGACCCAGCATGGATTTCTCAAAAATAAGTCATGGCAGACTTCTTTTTTTGATGGAATTACAAACTTGCTGGGTCAGAGAAATGCTGATTTCTGTAAGGCTTTTAGCAAAGTCCCCCTTTATATTCTCTCAAGGAACCTGGTAAAGTGTGGGTTGAACGAGGTAATGGTTAGATGGATTTGTAGCTGGTTGACTGACTGAACCCAAAGAGTACTCATTAATGGTTCCTTTGCCACCCTGGAAAAAAGTGACAAGTGGGGTGCTGCAGGGTTCAGACATGGCCCGCTGTTGTTCAACGTCTTTATAAATGACTTGGTTGAAGGAATTGAGGGGATGCTCATGAAATTTGTAGTTGAAACAAAACTGGGAGGGGTAGCTAATACCACAGAAGACAGAATCAAAATTCAAAATGACTAGGGAATTGGGCACAAGCTAAGAAAATGAATTTCTATAAGTACAATAAGGGATTTCAACTAGCTTCTGCACTTAGGCTGGAAGAACCAGATGCACAAGTATAGGATGGGTGACATTTGGCTTACTATCAGTACCTGTGAAAAAAGTCTAGGGGTCTTGGTGGACCACAAGCTTAGCATGAGTCAACAGTGTGATGCAGCAGAAAAAATAGTGACTGCTATTCCAGGCTCTAGCAACAGACCTATAGTGTCCAGATGAGGGGAAGTTGTAGTACCACTCTGTTCAGCCTTGGTCAGACCACACCTGAATACTTTGTCCAGTTCTGAGCACTTCAATTTAAGAAGGATGTTGACAAGCTGGAAGGTGCGCAGGGGAGAGCTACCAAGATGATCAAGGGTCTGGAAAATAAGCCTTATGAGGAGCGCTTGAAGGAATTGGGTATGTTTAGCTTGGAAAAGAGGAGATTGAGAGGAGATATGATAGCCATCTTCAAATATCTCAAGGGCTGTCACATGGAAGGTGGAGCAAGGTGGAGCAAACTTGCTTTCTCCTGCTCTGGAAGGTAGGACACTGGCAGAGGAAGAGGCATGCGGGGGGAGCGCACACCGCCCCCGGCAGAGTGATCATGGCGAGGTGCCATCATGGCTCCCCCCCGTCTGTGCTGGGTGCTATGCACCTATGGGCAGCACACCACACTCCCAGGATGAGCACCATGCCCCTGGGACTCACGCCAGCCACGCCCTGCCTGCTCTCCGCCCCTCGGTGCTGGAGCATGAAGCTCCGCCACTGAGGTAGGACTCAAACTAATGGCTTCAAGCTCCAAGAAAGGAGATTGTGACTATTCATCAGGGGAAACTTTCCGACAGTAAGTGCTATTTGACAGTGGAACGGTCTCCCTCAGAAGGTTGCAGACTCTCCTTCCTTGGAGGTTTTAAGGCTGAGGTTGGATGGCCATATGTCAGGTATGCTTTGGTGAGATCTTAGCATTGCAGGAAGTTAGACTAGATGGCCCTTGTGGTACCCTCCAACTCTACAATTCTGTGATTCTGTGATTCACAAGAAGTTAAAAAACGTTTGATGAAACAAGCAGGCGTTGGGGAATTCCAGTAGGGGCAATAAGCCTACCTGAAGGATGGGCTTTCAAGTCATTAGGTGGGAAAAAGATTTAATCTCCATCTGATTCCTCTCCCCTCGAAACCATACCTTGCTCCACTGTGGAGCAGAAAAATGGTAACCTAGGTTTCCAGATGAATGTCGTTGCTGAGCATACTGTTGGCCCCAAAGACCCTGCAACAACCAGGGACACCAAAACCATTCTTCACTTCCAGCAATCAAACAGGAGTTGGGATCCTTTGGAGACCCAATGCTGCCATGAGTTAGCTAGTAGCTTGGCCTTTTATGTCTGCCTGGTGAAGCTTGGAACACTGATTTCAGGGATTTTTATCTGGTGAACACACATGCTGGAAAAATCAGAACAGGACTGCCCATGATGGTAGTAGCCTTTGAAAAATGTCAGCAGCTTTAAGGCTTTCTGCCATGCTTGGTGAGGGTAGGGCACCACGCAACACACCACCTCCAGAAGGATACAGACGGTTGTGCTGGGTGCGAGTGTTTCCAGGATTCTTCCAGATATACACGATTTCAGCTTTATGCACAATCTCTGAACACAACAAGTTCTGAGTCAACAGTATTCAGTGTAATGTATAGTAATCTGTATTTATGTTCAAATACCATGAAAAAGAATCAGTCAACCATAGAACAAAAGGTCTGATGTTACATATGTATTTTAATTATGGATGGTTATATTTTACTGAGATTGTTGTAATGCTGTACTGTAATTCCCTACAGACGTGGTCCAGACAATTGAATTCGAATACCCAGGTAAGTACCAGCCAGTGAACTTGGCATCAATACCAGGGAAGGTCCTAGAACGGATAATTCAACATCAGTCTGTGAGCATTTAGAAAAGGATGCTGTGGTTAGTAAGACCCAGCATGGGTTTCTCAAAAATAAGTCATGCCAGACCAATCTGATTTCTTTTTTTGATGGAATTACAAACTTGCTGGATCAGAGAAATGCTGATTTCAGCAAGGCTTTTGACAAAGTCCCCCTTTATATTATCTCAAGGAAGCTGGTAAAGTGTGGGTTGAACGAGGTAATGGTTAGATGGATTTGTAGCTGGTAGACTGACTGAACTCAAAGAGTACTCATTAATGGTTCCTTTGCCACCCTGGAAAAAAGAGATTTGGAGTGCCACAGGGTTCTGACTTGGGCCCGTTGTTGTTCAACATCTTTATAAATGACTTGTTTGAAGGAATTGAGGGGATGCTCATGAAATTTGTAGTTGAAACAAAACTGGGAGGGGTAACTAATACAACAGAAAACAGAATCAGATTAGAGAACTGGGCACAAGCTAACAAAATGAATTTCTATAGGGACCATAGGGAATTTTAACTAGGTTTTAATACATTAATGAGATTGCTGTATTGTGTATTTAATTATGGATATTTATATCTTTTTGAGTTTCTGATAGGTTTTTATATTTTGTAAAACACTTTGCAGCCTATATTGGCATTAAGCAGTATATGAATTGTGTGTATGCAACATTGAATGATAATTCAATACTTTTATAAAAAATCAGCTTATAAAACAGTGTCCTTTTTCTTACAGTGCCCAAATCACTTTGAAAAGATCTAAGGGTTGGGTCTGAAATCTTAGGTCTGAGGTGTGTCAAGATCTTAGTGAGGGTTTTTCTGAAAAGAAGAGCACCAGTAATTCTTTTAAGGGTAAAATATTCATCGTTACCAGCGGGTGGGAAACAATTTCTGGACCACATTCAGTTGGGGTGGAATAATTGAGATAAGGCCTTCAGGTCTGGCCAGCACTCTTTTAAATTGAGAGCACCAATAGACAGGACCACAGAACCCTCTATCTTCCTGAACAAATACTTACGCGTGGAAAGAGTTTGTTGGGAATTGGTTGTTTGAAAACCTCTGTATAGCTCAGTTGGTTAGGGCATGATGCTGATAACCAGGGGTTGACTTAGCAATTGGTCAGGTTGGCCCAGGGGGGGGGGGTGTGTGTGCAAAAATTGTGTGAGTTCCATAGACCCTTCTTCTGCTACTCTGGGTGGTCAGGCAAGGCACACGAGCTCCTCTGGACCCTTCAGCTGCTAGCTACTTTAAATGAATTCAAATCTTCATGGCTGCATTCAAGGGCACTAAAAGATGTTGCGAATGTAATTTCAGGGCCACCTGTGCGTCCGATGTCTGAGAGTTTTTTTGGTGATTCTTTGCGTAAAGGTGGGGGCTACGATCATCTTGTGGTCTGCAGTAAGTTTATTGTTTCCTTGAAGATGGAATGTGACTAATTTTATTAATTTTAATAAGTCCCCTCCCCCCACGGTTACTCAGGAGCTGTGTTGATCCACATAGCCACATATTTACATATATCACCCCAAAAGCAGTGGAACATGACATAATCAATATGCCGAGGGCCTTCTGGCGGTTCCCTCATTGCGAGAAGCAAAGTTACAGGGAACCAGGCAGAGGGCCTTCTCAGTAGTAGCACCCCCTCCCATCAGATGTCAAGGACATAAACAACTATCGGACTTTTAGAAGACATTTGAAGGCAGCCCTGTTTAGGGAAGCTTTTACTATTTGAAGAATCATTGTATTTTAATATTCTGCTGGAAGCTGCCCAGAGCGGCTGGGGAAACCCAGCCAGATAGGTGGGGTATAAATAATAATAATAATAATAATAATAATAATAATAATAATAAAATAAATAAATATTTTAGGAGCAGCTGACAGCGATAGCATAGGAGTTGTATTCAACTAAGTCATACTCAGAAGTATACCCACTGAAATGAACAAACCTAACATTATTTGCTTTTATTTGTTATTAAAGTTCGTACTGCCCTTAATTACAGGGCAGCTTACAATATATAAACACAAAAATGCATCCCATAGTAACAAACAAAAACAATAGCGGGCTGCAATTCTCACCTCACTTACCTGGGAGTATGTGCCATTGAATTCAGTAGTACTTGTGTCTCAATAGACACAGTTAGGATACATAGCTGTCAAAGTTTCCCTTTTTTAAAGGGAAATTCCCTTATTCTGAATAGGATTCCTCCCAAGAAAAGGGAAAAGTTGACAGCTATGTTAGGATTGCACTGTTACTCATACCTATTCATTTCAATGGGTCTGCTATTTATAGAATACATCCAACTTGTATACAATGAACTTTAATAAGACCTTCATCCAGCTGAAATGCAGCTTTTGGCTTCTGATTAGAAATGCAAACCAACTTTGTCCCGCTTGGACTACTGCAATGCGCTCTACATGGGGCTACCTTTGAAGGTGACTCGGAAACTGCAATTAATCCAGAATGCGGCAGCTAGACTGGTGACTGGGAGTGGCCACCGAGACCATATAACACCGGTCCTGAAAAATCTTCATTGGTTCCCAGTACATTTCCGAGCACAATTCAAAGTGTTGGTGCTGACCTTTAAAGCCCAAAACGGCCTCAGTCCTGTATACCCGAAGGAGCGCCTCCACCCCCATCACCCAGCCCGGACACCAAGGGCCAGCACCGAGGGCCTTCGGGCGGTTCCCTTGCTGAGAGGGCCTTCTCGGTAGTGGCGCCTGCCCTGTGGAACGCCCTTCCAGCAGATGTCAAGGCAATAAACAACAGCAGAAGCGCTAAATCACATGCAGAAGTGCCGAATTGCAACCTGCTTGTGCACACACGCAGCGCTGTGGGTTGTGAACGTTGCGGGTTGCGAATGTGCTTCCCACATGGATCACGTTCGCAACCTGAGCCTCCACTGTAAGCTCAGCCCAATCACATTCCACCACCACCACTCCAGCCTGATGCCAAGGTGTTCTGATGGCCACTATACAGTGGTGCCTCGCAAGACGAAAAGAATCTGTCCTGTGATTCTCTTCGTCTAGCGGTTTTTTCGTCTTGCGAAGCAAGCCCATTGAAGGATTAGCGGATTAGCGCTATTAGCGTCTTTTAGAGGTTTTTAGCGGCTTATCTGCTGATCGGATCAGCTGATAAGCGGCTTAGCGGCTTAGAAAAAGGGGGGGAAGGGGAAAAAACCCGCAGGAACTCGCAAGGCATTGTCGTCTTGCGAAGCATGCCCATAGGAAATTCGTTTTGCGAAGCACCTCCAAAACGGAAAACTCTTTCGTCTAGCGGGGCACCACTGTATATATTGCTGATGAGCTGTGCTTGGCTTGGTGAGTCACACAGGTTGGGCAGATCTGGTTAATGAACTGAAATATTACCAGTATGAACTGAAGGAAAACAGGCAGTTGCAGATCTAAGGGATCAGCAGAAGGACAATTTGTATCACCTGTAGTGCACACACTGTGCCTCTCTTTAAACTGTTAATGCACATTAAACATTGTTTGCGGTTGGCTTGTTTTTAAAATGTTCCAGTGCAACAAGCATTTTAACATTGATTTGTTCTCTTAGGTCGTAGTAGCATTTCAGTGGCTCGTTATAAATACAATTCAGAAGGCGTCACTGCAGAACTTGCAGTTATGAATAGGGCAGAGCTGCAACATGTTAGCTGTGAAAATGCCCACTGTACTTGGGACAAGGACCGAAACACACTTGCTGGACTTCAAGAATGTGACGAATACATGATAGTAGTATCTTTTACTGGATGTAATGATTTAACATTATCAGTTCATGTCCCCCCTGGTAAGATCAGATACTTCTCATTTATTTAAGCAAAATCTGCCTTCTTGTTTTTCAGCCACTCTGATGAGCTGTCCCCCCCCCCCCAGTGCTAAGCTATTGGGAGAACGTAACCTGGGGGTATGTCAGAGGGCTAGAGAGGGTGCAGGAAGTCAGTTTTAATTTTTTTGCTGTCAGCTAATATACTGGTTTTCTGTTTTTTTATGGTTTCCAACCACTGTTAATCGCATAGTAACTCTGGTGGCTTCTCTATGCTATTTAGAATAAAAGAATGTGCAACTAATAATCGGAAATGTCGTTGTCATGCTCCACCAAAATTGAAGAGATTTTCTTTCAAGTTATTGTGTTCAGATTTGTATTGGTTTTATATTGAAAACAGCAAGCAGTTGTGCCCCTTGAGTCATGAGCAATGCCAACGAAGTGAATGCATGAAGCTGGCGAGAGGTGAAGGACTGTAGTGATTCTAGAATGATGCTGTAATGATTAGAATTACCGTATTTTTTGCTCTATAAGACTCACTTTTTCCCTCCTAAAAAGTAAAGGGAAATGTGTTGTGCGTCTTATGGAGCAAATGCAGGCTGCGCAGCTATCCCAGAAGCCAGAACAGCAAGAGGGATTGCTGCTTTCACTGCACGGCGATCCCTCTTGCTGTTCTGGCCTCTGAGATTCAGAATATTTTTTTTCCTTGTTTTCCCACTCCAAAAACCAGGTGCGTCTTGTGGTCTGGTGCATCTTATAGAACGAAAAATACAGTAAGTGCTGGACAAATAATCCACAAGCACCACTAAATCCCATAGGTCGCAGAGGGAAATTTTAAACCTTTGAAATCTATTAGGATTTTAAAATGCTCAACTGAGGCTGATTTGTGCCCAGTGCTCTTGATTCAAGTCTAGATGATTGGTAATTCACTAGATTTCTCTCAACAACAGGTTTTTAAAGCTAAGCAATGTTTTTATTTCTCCTTCCATCGTATCTCATAGTCATCTAACACATAAAAGTACGCTAATTCAAAATGAATAGATGAACACTGAAAACTGTGTTAGGTACTCATTTGGGGTAAAATGATGCAACCCATTAAGCAATATATTATCCAGCATGCTTTTAAAACTAAAAAAGAAATACTGAACAGAATGTCATTGTGATATTTTTCTCCTTTTTCTTTATTTGGAAGAAACCGATAAGTGGAAACTGGAAGAACCACCAAAAAGTAACACCAGTGTGACTTTATCTTGGAACAATCGTGGATATGATAAGCATCGTTGCCATTTAAGATATTTGTGTTACTGTGTTCCTTATGGTAGGAGATTTTAGAAGTTTTGAATTTCTGTCTTTATTGGCTGGAGAATTAAATGCACTTTATTGGGGACCTTTGCTTTTGTGTCCTGTGTATGAACGTATTTAGAATTAAGTATAGAGAGGTGGAAAGGCAAGCAAGTCTGGTAAAAGTATGAGTCTCTCTCTCTCTCTCTCTCTCTCTCTCTCTCTCTCTCTCTCTCTCTCTCTCTCTCTCCTTAATGAAATAGCAAGAAGAAATACCTCCTGCAATAGGTAATATGAAATCCAGAAGGATCTTACTCTACACGAGTGGCTGCAAGTCCCTAAAAAATCACAAGTTGTTGATAGTTACTCCAGATTTAATTACTGTAGATAACAAGGGTGCAATATTTTGTGTGAAGCATTAGATATGGATGGTGCTAAAGAAGTGTAGGCTAGGGGAGACCTAAAACATATAGCTACAGTCAAAGAGCAGCTCACTTGGAGGTGAGGTCAGGGGAAGGAAGAGGGATCTTGTCAAAGTGGCTCACCGTAGCTCCAGTTCTTATCAGGAAGACAGTGGGGTAGCATGTTCTTGATTCTTTGTCAATCAAACTAACCTACAAGACCCTCCATATCTTCTTGGACTCAGCTCCCTCAAGCAGCATGGCCAATGGTAAGGAAATTCCCCATCCATGGCATAGATGCTTCTGGATGCCTGGAGTACGGAGCAATGATGTTTTGCAATTTCTTATAGATCAGAATTTTCGGCCCACTGAGGAGCAGAATGGTTGTACAGTGACAGGTTTATCACCCAACAAGAACTACAATTGTTCATCAGAAATACGGTATAATGGCAAAAATGTGAAAACTGGCAACAAACAGCTAACAACAGATTATGGAAGTGAGTATGACAACATGATGCTTAGTCACTTATGAACTTGCCTTCATCCCAGAAACTAAACTTTTATAACGAAGAAGGGTATCTATGTGCACATATAAATAAAAGCATATAAATAGGATTTAATGTATTACCGTGACAGATTATAATCTGGGCAGGAGTGCCTGATCCGAGTTTGGAGGCCCTTGGGTAAGATGTCCATTGTGGGCCCCTTCTCCAGCTAGGTCCACCTTCTTCTCCCCACTGTTTATTTTCTGGCCTTCCTGAGACAAAACTGCATGGTAGTCCAAAGGGAGCCACAAGCAGAGTCTCCTGCTCTTTCTCCTTACTCCTGTCACTACACTTTAACTCAGAGGACAGGGGAAATGACAGTAGGAATGGACAGATCAATCATAAGTCCATCCCATTCCATTCATTCATTCATTCATTCATCTATCCATCCCTGGCCCTACCTACTGCTTTTTAAACATTTTTATATCTTTAATTGCTTAGTAGTTTTTGAACTGCTGAACTGTAAAAAAATCAGGAAGAACCTTCCACCATTAAGAACTGTTCAACAGTAAAACTTTGACTTTCTCGGAAGGTAGTGGACTGTCCTTCACTGGAGGTTTTTAAGCACAGGTTGGATGGCCATGGGTCATAGATGCTTTGGTTGAGATTCCTGCATTGCAGCGGGTTGGACTAGATGACCCTTGGGTCTCTTCCAACTCCATGATTCTGTGATTCTATGAACTATCACTGGGTTCCTGAATAATTTTTAAAAGAGTCCCCCCCCCCCCCGCTAAATTCCTGCATCAGCACCTGGCAAGCCTGAAGATATTTCATGGAATTCAAGTAATTCTACAATAGAAATCACGTGGAAGAAGCCACAATCCGAAGAAAACGGCCCTATTGATGGGTACATGGTCTGCCTCGGGGACCACTGCAGTGAAAAAAGTATGTACATTTTGCATCATTTTGCCAGAAAGCATATTAAGTCCATTTGTAGATATTAGGTGTGTGTGTGTGTGTGTGTGTGTGTGTGTGTGTGTGTGTGTGTGCAGAGATCTTCTGATCTGCTTTGTTGCCCCTGGATCAGGCAGACCCATTCTGTGATTCTCTGGGGGGTGACCCCCCCCACCACTCTGTCCCACATCCAGTCCTGTATCAAGGAGGTGGGGGGTTAATCTTAAATCCTAGTTAAACAGATGGGATGGAGGGGAGAGCAGTGGGGTTAGATCTTGCAGGGTGCTGCTTGCTTGCGAGTTCCTTCCCTGCATTGAAGCCCTTAGTGAAGGTAGCAGCACCCTGGGAATCATTTTTAATGTTCTGAGGATGACATTTATTTTGGGGTATTTTTAGATCATTTTAAAACTATTTTACTGGGGGTATGCTTTGAAGAGTTGATTACAAGCCAACAGCCCTGGCCCTCTTTTTCTAAGTATTCCCCTAACACACAGGCTGCGGGAAAATTTCTCCATTGATTTATAGGGGTTCACCAGTGATCAGAGCCATTTTCTGATTGGGAGGTAAATACCGTATTTTTTGCTGTATAAGACTCACTTTTTCTCTTCTAAAAAGGGGAAATGTGTTGTGCGTCTTATGGTGCGAATGCTGGCTGCACAGCTATCCCAGAAGCCAGAACAGCAAGAGGGATTGCTGCTTTCACTGCACAGAGATCCCTCTTGCTGTTCTGGCTTCTGAGATTCAGAATATTTTTTTTCTTGTTTTCCTCCTCCAAAAACTAGGTGCGTCTTGTGGTCTGGTGAGTCTTATAGAGCGAAATATACGGTAGATCAGCTCATTTTTGAGAGAAATGGAAATCAAGGAGTGCTTGCGCCCATCTCTGCCTTCTTGGCTCTGAAGCAGTGTCTCTTCTCATATGTTCCTCCATGCGCCTTGAGGTCTATTCCAAAGAAGCCTATTCAATATTCTTTTTATTTGCACAAAGAAAAGCAGTCTGGGAATGTTGGGGTGGACTTTTGTGCACACCCCTCACCCCACTTCCAGTTTAACTTTCCACGTGTTCAAGCAAATGCCTGAACTGTAATGTTATGTATTGTTGAAAGCTGGCTATTATCTGTATTGATGGTTTTATCTTGTTCCATTCCATGTAATTTCTAATCTTTTAAAACTGTTTTTTTAATTAAAAATACAGATAATGTTTCAAAGAATACCAGTCATATATGGAAGGACTTAAAGCCCTACAAAAATTATAGTGTCTATGTCTGGGCATACACCAAAACACAGAATGATGCAGTACTGGAAGGGCAACGAAGTAGCAAGACAATTCCCACTAAAGCAGCAAGTAAGTTGTGTTCTCAAATATTGTGCTAACGCTATGACTAAAAGTCCGTCCCCCACCCCCTATTTAAAAACTTGCTACATACAATCTGCTACTGTATGCATTGCACACTACATATGGGCAGCTGCATCTAAATTTATCTATGTGGAAATCATTCATTTTCAACATTTAATGCATGAAATTTATAGGAATGATTGGAATAATTTCCTGTGAAATAAATTGTTATTTCCCCACCCTCTTGGGTTATAACCAAGCATCATCTGACTTATCAGAATGGCTCAAAGTTATTGATGATCAGAGGTCTATAACATCTACCTACATGTTCGTTCTCCGTTACGTTTGGTGGTTGTGATGGAACCAAAGGAGGTTGCGCTTAGTACTTGAGGTCATATTTTGTCCCAGACTATAGGAAAGCATTTATACTAATTTGTCTAAATGTTCTGTCATCAGCTATGTTGGAAGGAATACTTGTGCCATGTAAAGAGGGGTGTTTGGGGTGACTTTTGGAGGAATGTTGAAAATATGTATGACTTGACAGGAAGAAGACATTTTCTTTATTTTTCCTGGGTGGACTAGAGCAGTTTGTTGTCATGAGGCGATAATGAAATGCCTCTAAGAGTGCAAATATTCTGGTTGGAGAAATGGTCAGGCTAGTCCTTTGCTTACTAATAAAAGTTTCCTCTAACTCTAAGATGGGTGGTACTGTGGGTTAAATCACAGAGCCTAGGACCTGCCGATCAGAAGGTCGGCGTTTCAAATCCCCGCGACGGGGTGAGCTCCCATTGCTCGGTCCCTGCTCCTGCCAACCTAGCAGTTCGAAAGCACGTCAAAGTGCAAGTAGATAAATAGGTACCGCTTCTGCGGGAAGGTAAACGGCGTTTCCGTGCGCTGCTCTGGTTCGCCAGAAGTGGCTTAGTCATGCTGGCCACATGACCCGGAAGCTGTATGCCGGCTCTCTCAGCCAATAAAGCGAGATGAGTGCCGCAACCCCAGAGTCGGCCACGACTGGACCTAATGGTCAGGGGTCCCTTTACCTAATTCTAAGACATTTATTTCATCCAACTTATATATTGCTTGATTGAAAGAAGAAGAAAACTCTCAAAAGCAGTTTATAAAAAAAACACTAAACAATAGAAACAGTTAGAAACTGCTATTTAAAACATTCAAATAATAATTAAAATCAGGAATAAGCGAAAAACAGAACGAAACACATGTAAGCATTCTACATATCTGGGTAGGCTTGTCTGAACAAAAATGTTTTTATCAAGCATTGAGAAAAGTACGCCTGTCACTAGGCAGGGTGCTCCAAAATGTCGGTGCAGCCACACGAAAAGATGGATCAACTACAGATACAGAAAGAGTGTTAAGTTGACTGTTTTTAGTGTGTTACACTTCTGAGTCTTCTACTGTTTTACATTGTGCTTTGTCTGCTGTTTTACTGAACTTATGCAAGCCACTCTAGAAGCACAGTGTATTGAAGGGCAGCGTATAGATCTTTGAAACAAATGGATAAGTCATATCTGTGGCAAGAGGTGCGCTTTCCTGCCCTCTCGCTACTTCACTGGCTGCCACTTGTGGCAGGAAAACTCTGAGTGCAATGACTTCTTGGCTAGCGATTCAAAGCTACAACATTTCTAGTGGAGTGAAGGGGAAGATCTTTCGTTATGGTGTCAATCCTTGAAATCTTTGATTCATTAAAAGCAGTTTGTCTCCAAAAGCCTATTGGACCAATAAATAGTTCACCTGCCAGTGGAAGGACAAGGATGGAGCCAGTCTGGCTTCTTCAGGGAGAGAGTTCTGGGAGGCCTTTGTTTTTTTAAATAATATTTATTAATAATTTCAAAATTACAGAAAAGGGGAAAAAAGAATTAAAAACAACACTACAATACAAAGGGGGGAAAAACAAGGAAAAAAAGACATAAAAACCCATGCAACAATACAGCAAAAAGATAAAAAAGAAGGGGGAAAAAGACACAAATCCCATATTACATATCTTTAACTTCCATTTGCTTGTTTCATTGACCTCCTCACACCTCCCTTTTTGTATTCTAGTTTGATTGATTATTTCAGCAAATTCAGCAAATGACAACATGATGCTTAGTCACTTATGAACTTGCCTTCATCCCAGAAACTAAACTTTTACAATGAAGAAAGGTATTGTTGTGCACATATAAATAAAAGCATACAAATGGGATTTAATGTATTACCGTGACAGATTATAATCTGGGCAGGAGTGCCTGATCCAAGTTTGGAGGCCCTTGGGTAAGATGTCCATTGTGGGCCCCTTCTCCAGCTAGGTCCACCTTCTTCTCCCCACTGTTTATTTTCTGGCCTTCCTGAGACAAAACTGCATGGTCAACGAAAGGGAGCCACAAGCAGAGTCTCCTGCTCTTGCTCCTTACTCCTGTCACTACACTTTCACTCAGAGGACATTTTCACTGGCATTCAATCATAAGTCCATCCATTTTGCGTGGATTTTTTTGAAAGAATGCCTAAAAGGTTACCATTTAAATGATCTACATTATGGTACATATTTCCCCGGAGTGCATATTTTTTCAAGGCTTTACAACATGGTTTCCTATGAAGCATGCCTTTTATACATAACCTCAACAATACTTCATTTCATGTGCCCTTCTTGGGTGATGTGCACTGTCAGATTGGAAGTTGCATTCTGATCCGAAAGCAAGTTTAGGACCATTGAATTGGGTCACACAGCTGCCAAGAGCAGGCTGAACCAATTCCCCCTCTATCCCTAGCAGGCAGATACAACAAGAAAGAGGAGTAGCAAATCCCAGACTTCTGGAATTAATAATAATAATAATAATAATAATAATAATAATAATAATAATAATAATAATAATAAATATATTATTTATACCCCGCCCATCTGGCTGAGTTTCCCCAGCCACTCTGGGCTGATCCCAATCAAGTGTTAAAACAATACAGCATTAAATATTGAAAACTTCCCTAAACAGGGCTGCCTTCGGATGTCTTTTAAAGATAGGATAGCTGCTTATTTCCTTCACATTTGAAGGGAGGCCGTTCCACAGGGCAGGCGCCACTACCGAGAAGGCCCTCTGTCTGGTTCCCTGTAACCTCACTTCTCGCAATGAGGGAACCACCAGAAGGCCCTCAGCGCTGGATCTCAGTGTCTGGGCTGAACGTTGGGGGTGGAGACGCTCCTTCAGGTATACAGGACTGAGGAAGCTGGTAGTTGTTGCTCTGCGGAGCACGGGCCTCAGTAGGTACCCGATGAGAGTGATCTTTGAAGCTGACCCTGATGGGCACTGGATATTATTTGAGGAAGCAACCAGAATGACACCATACTGCATTTTTATTCCTAAGAAAATTATTGTGCAGATTTTAAAAAAGAATTGCAGCTTGATGTGAATACAGGACGTAACAGGCTGATGAATCAAAATATATGAAGCTGATATTGTTCTAGAAATAGAACCTAGATAGGGGGAAGTTCAGAGCATGCAGCTCCCAAGAGGGTCCTGTCTCTGCCATAGCTGCCATGTTGGAGTCAAGCTCAGATAGTCTCCAACTCTGCTTCCTCCATCTTGCCACTCCTAGACTCCAAAGATTTTTCTCTCACCCTCTTCAGGTAAACTGTAGGCCTGTTACTAACTAAGACCAGGGTCCGGGGAGAGGCTCTGCCCCTCTGCTGCTTGGCATAGTCTTTTGTTTCATTAACCACTTATCTCCCTGCCCTTCTGTTCCCTGGATGGCTTATATTTTGAGTGATCTCTTGGGGAAGTTGGGCTGTGTTATTTTCAACACTTGCTGCACCTGGGAAAAGAGGGGTTTTCTTAAATCCTAGTAGCGTAGCTAGGCAGGGGTGGTGGTGGGCTGTCCTGTAGGGTGGCAGAGGGGTTTGTAGGTTGGCACGATCACTGCTAGGGATCAGGGGTGGGATTCTGAGTGGCAGAGGAGCTGGAGGGTGGCATGGCGGTTGCTGGGTGTCCTAGGCACTGCGGGGGGAGTGGCGGCTCATTTAAGAAAAGCTCAACAGCTTTGGTCTGCCACTGTTAAACTCTAATCCTTTACTGATTCCAGAGATTTCTTTTCTTTTCTTTTAAATTTTTTTAAAATTTTTATTGTTACCGTTCACATTAACACACCATACAGAAAAAGAAAATAAATTCCATAACCACCAAAGAAAAAAAGAAAATTAATACATCAACTAATAACCTTCAAAACATTAAATACATAAAATAAAAGTGGTCTTTTTTCTATGCGCCAGACTTCCCGTCTATTCCTTATTACAGATTCTGTATTAATTGTTCGCTGCCACTGCATAACGAGTTTGTGCAATTTCAATATCCCTTAATCCATTCATTGGTTTTACCACATTTTTAACACTGCTACTGAAATTATTTGAACTCTGTGTATGACCTTAAACTACTACTTTTATTTTTCAAGTATATTTTAAAAACTTCCCATTCTGAGAGAAATACCTGTTTTGGTTTATTTTTCATCTTTTCTGACATGCTATCTAATTCCGTGTATTCAGTTATTTTTTGAATCCATTCTAATCTTGATGGGTCTTCATCACTTTTCTAATTTGCCACAATAAGAACTCTTGCTGTGACCATAGCACATAAGACAATCTCTTTAGCCTTTTTAGGAATATCCGAGTCTGTGATTCCCAAAAGGAAAGCTTCTGGTTTCCTATTAAAATATATTTTTAACATTTTTTCCAATTCTATGTGGATATCCTCCCCAAACACCTTTATTTCTATACACTGCCACCACATATGGAATAAAGTACCTGGCTTTTCTTTACACCTCCAGCAATTATTGGGGACATTTTTGAACATCTTGGACAATTTCCAGGGGGTTAATGCTGCATTTAAAGAAAATTTTCTCTCAGCGAGTAACAGGCTGTAAAATGCCAAGTTATTTTCCACAGGTTTTCCCACTGCTCCATTGTTATTGAGTACCCAAAATCTTGTGACCACTTAATCATAGCTGCTGTCACCTCCTTTAGAATGTGTTTTAATTCTGGAGTTCACCAAATCCGATTCAAATCTGGAAGTCTCAGTGGAGAAACCCTTTTGTCTATCAATTTTGAATGTCTCAAATAATTGGTGATATTGAAACCAATCACCAATGCACTCTCTTATTTCCCCGAAGCTTTTTAATTTCAGTTGGTTATTCTCCTCCTTTAGAAGTACTTTATATGTTGGCCACAGTCCCTGGGTATTTTTCTCTTAACCGCCTTCGCCTCTATTGGCGAGATCCACCCGGGAACCTTGGGTTCGAGCAGGTTTTTAAACTTCTCCCCAAACGTCATTAGGGATTTCCTAATAATATGGTTTGAAAAGTTCCTGTGAACTTTTGCTTTCCCATACGCTAAGTACGTCTGCCATCCTCATCAATTATCATATCCCTCCAAGTCAAAGAGGTGTGGGTCCAGAGATTTGAGGGGGCTGCCCACCCCCTCAAACCTATAACACAGCAAACAGGGATGAAAGATTGTGCAAAGCAATCTTTTTCAGAAGAAAATAAAACTAAAAACCTACAGTGTTTCAGAGCCCACACTGATTTTTTTTAATCTGTTCATGAGATCTAAAAGCTTTAGCATGCAGACTATGAATATCAACCATTTCTCTTTTAAACAGAGCCAACACCAGTGAGAGAACTGCAAGTCGACCCATTAAACCAAGAAATCAGTGCTGTTAAGATCAAGTGCAGGAAGCCAGAACAAATAAATGGTCCTGAAGAAAAATATTATTTGTACTTCTTAGACATGGAGACCATGATTGAAGCTAACGAAAGCTGTTACTTTGAAGTTATAGACCTCTGTCATTCGACAACATACCAGTTTAAGGTAAATCGCTTAATTCTAACTTTTACGGTCAGCAACGACCTGGGACGTGGGTGGCACTGTGGGTTAAACCACAGAGCCTAGGATTTGCTGATCAGAAGGTCGCGGTTCGAATCCCCGCGATGGGGTGAGCTCCTGTTGCTTGGTCCCTGCTCCTGCCAACCTAGCAGTTCGAAAGCACGTCAAAGTGCAAGTAGATAAATACTTCCTGCTCCGGCGGGAAGGTAAACTGTGTTTCTGTGCACTGCTCTGGTTCGCCAGAAGTGGCTTAGTCATGCTGGCCACATGACCCGGAAGCTGTACTCCGGCTCCCTCGGCCAATAAAGTGAGATGAGCGCCGCAACCCCAGAGTCAGTCACAACTGGACCTGATGGTCAGGGGTCCCTTTACCTTTACCTTACAGGCAACGGCCATTTTAGGTGTGTCCAAGTGACGTGTGATCGCCGATATGCAGGTCCTTTTGGACCTGGAAGAAGTCAGAGAGTGGACTGGAGTGGAGCAGGCTTTGTTCTGGTCCACTAGCTGTATCTGAATGAGTATTTCTTAAATAGAATGATGTGCTCTTCTATTAATTTCCAGGCATATTTTTCGGGCAACTTTTCTCTAGAGCAGCCTCTCTCATAAAGAGATTGGCTGAATGCACACAGATTTCCATCTTCTTTCTGATCTCCCCTGCGGGATGAATCGTGGAGGATAAGATTGATCTAGGGATTTACTGAATGGCCAATTGCATCTCCCTGAGATTACCTCCTTTGCCTCTAAAGGCAGTGGGGCAAAAATTTGAGGCACAATGCATAGCAGTTGTTCTGGAGCTGCCATATTCTTCCTGGCCTTAGAAAAAGACATGGTACTGCAGTAGAACCCATTAGGGCATAGCTGTCAACTTTTCCCTTTTCTTGCGAGGAATCCTATTTGGAATAAGGGAATTTCCCTTAAAAAAAGGAAAATGTTGACAGCTATGCATTAGGGTGGCTCTAGTTTCACCAAACTCACCCACCTGAATGCCTGTTTTCTTAGATCCCATAGCCTTCTCCAACTACGCATCCCGTTGTAAGAAATAGACAACTAAACAAAATGACTTTATTTCCCCTTCAACATTTTCCATTATTACCCAACCCACAGGTAGACACAGTAGAAGCTGGTCTGTTAGCACATGTGGAGCACTGCTCCATCAACCTCAGTTTGCCCCCAGTCAGCTCTTGAGTCTCAGTTTTGTCTCTTGTAGAACTCAGCAGGAAGGAACATGGAAACGAAATGAGAATTAGTTTGCTCTGCCTGCTATTCAAAGTGGTTCCACCTACTGTTGGACCTCCTTACCGTCCTACATTTGTGTAAAAGTACAGTGGTACCTCGGGTTACAAACACTTCGGGTTACAAACGCTTCAGGTTACAAACTCCACTAACCCGGAAGTAGTACCTTGAGCTGAGAACTTTGTCTCAGGATGAGAATGGAGATCGTGCGCCGGTGGCACGGTGGCAGCGGGAGGGCCCATTAGCGAAAGCGCGCCTCAGGTTAAGAACAGTTTCAGGTTAAGAACGGACCTCCGGAACGAATTAAGTTCGTAACCCAAGGTACCACTGTAGCTTTCTTTATGATATCACTTCTTTGGTTTAGGTGGAAAACTGTTTGGAAGGTCTGCCACATTGTTTGTGGTGATACATTTTGGACTAATAAAATAACAGCATTCCCTGTTATTTCTGTTTATCAGGTTATTTTCTACAATGGGAAATATTCCTCAGACCCTGTGATCTCTCACCCAGTAAGAAGAAGAGGTAAGCTGAAGTTTCAATTCTTCTTTTAATTTGCTGATTAACCTAATTTACATGTTAAAACACAGAGTAAGAAATGACATGACATGCAGAAAGCAAAGTGAAGAGATGTGCCAGAACTAACTTCTGCTAACATTTTCTAAAATCTTTTCAACATAGCTTGTCTCTCCCTCTCTTCTTTTTAGATGTTGTAAATAATAATGGAAACCTAGTGACGTGTTTGGCATTCCTCATTACTGGGAAGTCCCTGGCTTTGCTCCTTCTTCTGCATAAAATTCACAACCTTATCATAAAAAATTCAAGGTTAGGTTATTTCCCTTCCTTTCATCTCTTAAGTATATGCAATTAGATGAGAAGATCGCAACATTTTTTCCCCTTAAAAAGTAAAGGGACCCCTGGCCATTAGGTCCAGCCGTGGCCGACTCTGGGGTTGCGGCGCTCATCTCGCTTTACTGGCCGAGGGAGCCGGCATACAGCTTCCGGGTCATGTGGCCAGCATGGAGCATTGCTCTCATCCTTCATAACTGTTTATGTTTCTTACAGGGATCAAGATGTACCTATGCTGCCTCTTAACAGAGGCTGGTATTCTCCTACTTCTGGCAAGGGCAAGTATTTAATTGATGTTTCTGCCTAGCTCATGACAATGCCTTGGTAGCAGCACCGAACCCTGAAGCGTGCTTCTTGGAGTTGTAAGGTAGACACTTTCCTCATAGACCCATGCAGGCATTGCAGAATCAGGGAATTGGCCTGATGAACCTCCCATAGCTACTTCTGTGCTGCCAAGTGGCTAATATACCACTGACTTCACTCTTAACCTTCAAGTGAAGACTCCGCCCTCTTCACTAAGCTTTTAGTGCAACTTAAGGTTCTGTCTTCCTGGTTCTATGTTTGATCACTTTTATTGTGGTATTGATTTTAGTAATCTGAATTGCTTTAATGTAATTTGAAAGATTTTGATTGGGCGGTATGCTCTTTTATGGACTTCTTTGTCAGTGTTTCACATTGACCTGTAAAACGTTATTAAATATAACATTATATAAAGCTCACCGCTGTTTCCCATTGCCAATGGCTCACTGCTCTGCAGCACCCCCTTGTGTCACATTTTAATAACGCCTCTTTAACGTTATAAACAACGAGTGTAGGTCCACCCATTGTTACAGATGCCATTTGATACTTGTTTTGTATTTGTATGAAATTGATTTTTCAAACCCTGCCTGCTGACATTAGCAGGCGCCTTCACTGGACTCTTTAGTGCCCGCTGAAAACATTTTTCTTTAGACAACCCTACCCACATGTGCAGAGTGCTTTAATCTGTCTATAGTTTATCATTGATTTTAATTATCTTTTGAATGTTTTAATTATTTGTGTTTAATATCTTTTATTCGTTTTGGAAACTGCCTTGAGAATTTATTTTTTATTTCTACAACCAAGCGGCATATACATTTTATGAAATAAACATAAATAAATAAGACTGCTCCATACTAAGTATTTTGTCTTATTTCTAGATTATGAAAACTGTGGGCCACAGAACACGACAATGGATGTGACTGAGCAGACAGAACCTCTAACAGGAAGCCAGATGTGTACATCAGTAAGAAGTCCAGGCAATCGTATTGAGCATAGAGAGGAAAATGAATTAAACATGTAAGTGAGAAATGATCACAGATGTACCCTTACCATTAAAATAAATAAATAACCAGCAGTTAATTGTACAGCAGTGATGAAGGTTACCAATGTTACCGAGTTTTTTCATGTGTTGCAGGGGGTTGGACTAGATGACCCTCGAGATCCCTTACACCTCTACAAGTCTATCATTCTTTGCATGAGGACATATTGGAGCTGCACAAAGAGATAAACCACTTGAGGATGCAAGCTGGAGTTGAAGAGCAATAGTCGGTTTCAAAATCTCCTGCCATTTTTCTGTTAACACCCCCCCCCCCATATGATGTACTACAGCACAGCTTTAATATTATACAAATTGTTGATACTTTTCATTACCTCTTTCACATGTGTGCAACGTTGTCTTTTAAATGGTAAATGTTGTTGTTTGGAATGGCATGTTAGCCATTATTATTCTCATTTTTCATCTGTGGAACGTTGGAGGGTTTGTAAATGTGCATTCCGTCGTTGACCAATTTTGCAATGTTTAATTTTGATTATGTTGCTTTGAATGCATGCTTTACTTTTGAGCAATGTTTTATTCTGTATTGTTTTATTGGATGCTTCAATGTCAGTTGCAAACTGTTTTGAGATCAGTTGTAGAAACAGTAGCACAGAGACGTGTAAAGTTCATTGGCTTCACGCCTTAGATTCCTGTTACAACGCCTTATAAACTTTGCTATCACAGGAAATACTGCACGTTCCCCCCTCTAACAAACCCTGCTTCTGTAACTCTGTGTGAGACTTAATTTGAGAGTCAGGCGTTTGAGCCCCACATTGGGCAAAAGATTCCTACGTTGCAGAAGGTCGGATTACAGGACCACTGTGAACCCTTCTTTGCTTCTGTTATTCTATCCCCTTCGCTCCCTTGCGCCCTTCACCTCTCCATTTGTTACTCTTCCCTCTTCCTTTCATTCCAACATCTCTTGTTATCCCTGATGTTGAAATTGTTATCCCTTTGGTGGGCAGGGAGATCTGTCTGTCTGTCTAAGACCTTGCCAAAGTGCTACAAACACTTTTATAACAAAATATATTGATGGTTATGACATTTAGCATGAGGATATGCGCCAGGTCCATGTACAGAAGCTTTGTTCTGAATGAGAATTTATTCCGGGTTTGGGGTTATTTTTCTTTGTAGGTATTCTGTTTTCTGTCTGTACCCTGTTATAAACAAAAATTGCCCTTTTCCCTTATGGGGTATCCAAGAGCCCATATAGAGTCCTGTACATATTGGTAGGAGAGAATAACAGAGGCCAACCAGAGAATATTGAGAAGCAAAGCAGCTAGTAAGCTTGATCTTTATTGATCTGTTGCAACAGGGTGCTCCCCTCACCCGCAGGAGAGAGGAAGAACCCAGAAAAAATGCTGTGCAAGGCCTTATAAAGACTTTTGAAATTGCCACCCTGTAGATCAAGACCACCCCCAGAAATATCATACATACATCACAGAAGGGGTGTAACCTAAGACCACACCTCAGATACATAATACCTACATCACAGAAAAGGCGGTCTTAAAACAGAAATTTGAATGTTGTTTTTCTCCTGTCATTGTTTATCTCCATCTGGCAGGTTACTTGATTGGATTGCCTGGGGAGCCTGGCCAGTATTTTGTAATGATAACTACTTAGTTCCTGGGCCAGGTCACAGGCTCACACCCTATTCATATCTTAAATGTGCCCTTAAGACAGGATTTGTGAGGAAAGAGACAATGGGGAGGTTTCCCACTTTGACCTTGCAGAGAAAACATTTGCTCAGTTTAGGAATCAAAATGGTTCCAGGTTGGTCTTCCTGTGCTGATCTATGTACGTGCTTGGTTAGTACATTTATGAACATTTACATATATCTAAGACCTAAAAATTCCTATCACAACCCTTTACAGCATCCCTTCCAATCTTTGCCCAAGGATACAAACAGAGCCAGGGTCAGAAGTTAAGCGCTGTATTTTTCATTTCATTTCATATGAAATTTATCACGTTACACCCTAAAAGAAATCTTTATGAAGATACAATTTTGATGGTACCTGACACCACTAAAATTATCTAAAATGTACAAAAATGTTTCAAGTAAATATTGGAGGTCTGGGGAAGTGGAAGGCTCCATGTTACACATGTGGTGGACCTGCAAGAAAATTAAGGAATTCTGGAATGTCATTTATGATGAACTTTAAAAAACGACCAAAGTATCATTTCTAAAAAAAAACGGAGGCTTTCCTCCTTGGGATTCTGGGCCCAGACATAACAAAAAAATGCAAAAGAAATATTCTTGTATGCGACAGTAGCAGCAAGAATATTGATTGCAATGAATTGGAAGGGAGAGAATATCCCAACAAAGTTGGAGTGGCAAAGTAAGTTGTTAGTGTATGCTGAAATGGCAAAAATGACAGAAAAGCTGTAATACCGAGCAGACCTTTATTCGAAAATGGGACATGTACAGAAAATACCTAGAGGATTATTGCAGTAATGTGACGTCAGTGGCAGCATTCGAATGACTTCTGTGTTACAATGAACAGAAATAAGAGAATATAACAGTGACGAATATTAATAAAAAGAGATAGAGATTAATAGTGTATCAAATAAGTAAAACGGTAAATATATGGTGGGGTGGCGGGAAGTCATAGGAATTTTAACAAGAATGTATGGTGATATGAATGAGCACATATCAATATTCTTTTGTATTTTCACTTGGATTTTTCATACAATTATTTGTTATAAAAAGGTAAAGGGACCCCTAACTGTTAGGTCCAGTCGTGGCTGACTCTGGGGTTGCAGCGCTCATCTCGCTTTATTGGCCGAGGGAGCCGACGTTCAGCTTCCGGGTCATGTGGCCAGCATGACTAAGCCATTTCTGGTGAACCAGAGCAATGCACAGAAACACCATTTACCTTCCCGCTGAAGCGGTACCTATTTATCTACTTGCACTTTGACGTGCTTTCGAACTGCTGGGTTGGCAGGAGCTGGGACTGAGCAACGGGAGCTCACCCCGTCGCGGGGATTTGAAGTGCCGACCTTCTGATCAGCAAGCCCTAGGCTCTGTGGTTTAGACCACAGCACCACCCGCATCATACTTTTCTTTAATTTCAATAAAGCATATAAAATGGAAAAAAGAAAGAAGTAAGGACTTTAAGGCACCTGCTGAGCCCCACACTCCTACAGAGGGCCCACCGCCACACTCTTCTTTTCCGTCGTAGTGCAAATTTATTCCAAAACACACATTGTTTATGCGCACTTTGGCCTAATATATATGTTTTTCCAAAGCAGCTTTCTCTAATATAATGCATTTTAAAATATTTTTTTCAGTAATGGATCCTTTTGTGTACATCTTTCCCTAATACATGCATTTTTAGGGTACACACGCTTGGTTGCAAATTTGTGTACTGTTTTGAAAAGTGCATAGAAGGCAGGATTGCCTTTAAGTGCAAACTGAACTGAATTTCGCTGCCATCCCTTGCGCAGAGTGGGAGGACAGGGAAGTAGACAGCAGGAGAGGAGGAAAGCTCGCTAAGGGTAGCTTGCTAGGAGCCCCCCAAAATCTGGAACTGGTGTGCAATACCACTTCTTTTCAGCTCCCCTCTCATTAGTTCCTTGAATTGTTTCTCATTTCTGTGTGCCTTCCCCCCCTCTGTTTTTGATGTTTACTTTCCATTGCACTCATGCCTCTTTCTTTGGGATGGATTTAGTCAATCGAAAGCCTTATCTCCCCCACTCCTTCGTGGTGTAGAATTTCTTTGTCTCTTAAAATCTCACCTGCGATGACCTCTGTTGTCTTAGCCCTCTTAAGTTTTGTGTGGGAGGCATTATTAGCGAGGCGACACACAAATTTCCAGTGCATTTTCATATGTATAAAAGGGTTCCCTTGGCAACCATTAGGAGCCAAAATCTATCTAACTTGACAGCAAAGAGTGCACGAACTTGGCATCTTCCGCTTCCTCACTGTTCAAGGCAGCCGTTCCTTTTGCCAAACGCATCAGAGATCCGTTCCTTCCCCCCAAGTGAAATTCAAAGGGAAATGGAAGCTCGGTGGCTGTAATTTTATTACGGGAAGGATTTCTGCAGAAAGGAAATGGCATCTGGGGCACGGCATACCCTGCCTACCCTTGCTTGTCAGCTATGCCCTTGAACAAGTGTGGGCAGTAAGGAAAGAAAGAATCTTTGAGGGTTGTTGACAAGGAGGCATGAGCGCTGCATGTCAAAGAATATCTTTCCAGGCAAGAGTTCCTTACAGAATTGTTGGAAGGGACCACAAGGGTCATCTAGTCCCCTGCAATGCAGGAATCTCAGCTAAACCATCCCTGACAGATGGCCATCTGTTTGCTGTTCTTGTTGTTGTTTAGTCGTTTAGTCGTGTCCGACTCTTCATGACCCCATGGACCAGAGCACGCCAGGCACTCCTGTCTTCCACTGCCTCCCGCAGTTTGGTCAAACTCATGCTGGTAGCTTCGAGAACACTGTCCAACCATCTCGTTCTCTGTCGTCCCCTTCTCCTTGTGCCCTCCATCTTTCCCAACATCAGGGTCTTTTCCAGAGAGTCTTCTCTTCTCATGAGGTGGCCAAAGTATTGGAGCCTCAGCTTCAGGATCTGTCCTTCCAGTGAGCACTCAGGGCTGATTTCCTTGAGAATGGATAGGATTGATCTTCTTGCAGTCCTGGGACCCTCAGGAGTCCCATGGCCATCTCACCTCTACTTAAAAACCTCCAAGAAAGGAGAGTCCACAACCCCCTGAGGAAGTCCACTCCACTGTCAAACAGCTCTTACTGCCAGAAAGTTTTTTCCTGATGTTTAGTCGGAATCTCCTTTCTCGGAAATTGAAACCATTGTTTTGGATCCTAGCCTCTGGAGCAGGAGAAAACAAGCTTGCTCCATCTTCCATGTGACAGCCCTTGAGATATTTGAAGATGGCTATCGTATCTCTTCTCAGTCTCCTCTTTTCCATGCTCAACATACCCAGCTCCTTCAACCATTCCTCATAAGGCTTGGTTTCCAGACCCGTATTGGCCTGCCCTTCTCCTCTCCTTGCCTTCTCTTCTAAGATATTTCCCCATCTTCCATAAAATCTGCAGCTGTCTTCTCTCGATGTGTCTTAGAAAGAGGATTCAGGGTGGAACATAGGAATCTGCCTCACACGAAGGCTGGATCTACACTGAACTGGAAAAATGCTTTAAGAAAACCCCAAACGTAATATAGCTCTCAATGTAATTTCCCATTGATGGTGGATCACTGCTCTACAGCGGCCTCTGGTGTCACATTTTCATAACATATTTTTGATATTATACCATATTTTTCCATCTATAAGACGCCCCAAAATTTAGAAAATAAGGGGGGTGGAGCTTTTGGGGAGGATTATTTGGGGGGGAATGCTGAAAATCGCTCACCTGCCAGAACGCAGCACACAACCACTGATCGCCACCATTGGCCCTCCTGTTTGCTGCTGCAGCAGCCAATAGACAGCTGCACTTGTCGCAGCAAGCGGAAGTGTGATTGGTGGCTGCTGGCGAATGGAAACCACCTACCAGCTCCCCAATCGCCACTAGCAGCCACCAATTACACTCCCACTTGGTGCAACAAGGGCAGCTGTCTATTGGCTGCCGCAGCGGCAAGGAGGAGGGCTAATGGCGACGATCAGGCAGCTGTGATGAGAGCGGTTGTGTGCTGCGTTCCAGCGGGTGAGCAATTTTTGGCATCGCCCCCCCCCCAATCAAGCAGCCAATCACCGCTTACAGTCTCAGGCTCGTGCCAAAAAACCATTCGTGCGTCCCCCCTCAGCACTAGCCATGTATAAGATGAGCCTAAATTTTGAACCTCATTTTTGGGTCAAAAAAGCTCGTCTTATACACGGAAAAATACAGTAACTAACCAGTGCAGATTAGCCCCAGGTCAGACCAATGGTACACCTAGTTCAGTATTTTTCACACTGACTGGCATTCCTAGCCTAGTTCGAGATACATGGGACTGAACCCAATACAGGTGCGTTACTGCTGAGCTATGCCCCTTCCCCCTTTGGCATGATAGCAACCTGACTTACATTTGATGGATTATTTGAGCCAACATGGCAGCAGACTGGTGGTTGGAAGGTGGCAGTGGAGCAGCTTTCAAACTGATCTGGTAGGAGCCAAGGATCACCGGGTTTGGGGTGAATCATTGCTCAGAGCTAAATATAAATAAATGTGCTGGAAATGTAAGGAAAAAAGAAGACACCTTTTATCATATGTGTTGGAAATGTAAGGTAGTAAAAGAATTTTGGGAAATGATATATAATGAGTTGGAAAAAATGTTTAAAATAGCCTTTCTTAAAAAACCTGAAGGCTTCCTTTAAGGAATTCCAGGTGTCGAAATCCTAAGGGAGCAGAAAAGACTATTTATGTATGTGACCACAGCTGCGTGGATGTTATTGGCCCAGAGATGGAAAGAAGGAAAAGTCCCTACCAGAGAAGAATGGCAGATCAAGTTGATGGATTATGCCAAGCATAGGCAAACTCAGCCCTCCAGATGTTTTGGGACTGCAACTCCCATCATCCCTGACCACTGGTCCTGTTAGCTAGGGATGATGGGAGTTGTAGTCCCAAAACATCTGGAGGGCCGAGTTTGCCTATGCCTGGATTATGCCAAAATGGCTAAAATGACTGGAAGAATCAGAAATCAGGAAGACCGAAATTTTAACAAGGAACGGGGAAAATTTATAACTTATCTTACAGACCATTGTAAACAGTTAAAATCATTAGTAGGATTGGAATATCACTTGTAGCTTAAGGGTGAATTTTGGACACAATGGAGAGGTAAAAGATTTGGATGATCATAAAAGATGCAGGAGGAAATGATTAACAATAGGACCCACAAAGGGGAGGAGGGAAGTCCAGGAGATTCATTGGAATCTTGTTTTTATGTTGTATGTTGTGACTGTAAATCTTTAATCTGAAAAACCAAATAAATAAATTTAAAATAAAAAAATATAAATATAAATATAAATATAAATATAAATATAAATATAAATATAAATATAAATATAAATATAAATATAAATATAAATATAAATATAAATATAAATATAAATATAAATATAAATATAAATATAAATATAAATATATGTATGGTTTCTTTCCAGGCAGCCACAAAGTGCATTCTGGGTGGAACAAATCAGCATGGACATATACTAATCTTCAAGTTTCAATTGCTGGCTAAAGAAATGTGTGGATGTGGAAGCTTGTAATCTTTGTAGTGAGCTTGTTCATACACATCCACCCAAGAAATACAGGAGATGTGTCAATAACAGAATAGTTCACAGCATCAAGGAGCAATCTACTTTTTCCTGATGCACCTGACAACTGGAGATGAGGAAGGAAGGAGGGAGACTGGGGAAGTTTCCCACTATTCCATAATTTAATTGTGTGATCCTATACATTTCTACTGACGAATACAGTTCATTGGGATTTACTGCCCAGTAAGTGTGGATAGATCGAAAGCACGTCAAAGTGCAAGTAGATAAATAGGTACCGCTCCAGCGGGAAGGTAAACGGCGTTTCTGTGTGCTGCTCTGGTTTGCCAGAAGCGGCTTAGTCATGCTGGCCACATGACCCGGAAGCTGCACGCCGGCTCCCTCGGCCAGTAAAGCGAGATGAGCGCCGCAACCCCAGAGTCAGTCACGACTGAACCTGACGGTCAGGGGTCCCTTTACCTTTACCTTTAAGTGTGGATAGAAATGCAGCCTTGCCCTCTCGAATGATGCTTGGAAGGTACTTCCATATATTTGGTTTACAGAACTTTAGGGTTTGTTCAGGAGAATGTGATCGGTTTAGGATGAACTCCAGAGAGTTTGAAGTTTCGTTTCCATCCTTCCTGAGTTACTTTCTGTGACTTTTACAAGAAGATGCTTTGAGTGCAAAAAAAAGGAAAGGAAAATTTCAGATTAGAAAATCAACAACATGCTCTAAACTCATAAAGCTGCTATGCGTACACAATAACATGCCAGTGTGGACAATTTGTTGGCTGAATAAACTCGTAAAAATTCATAGGAATTGTTGAGAAGGAAACAAAAAGCGGAGTCTGGAAGTGTCTGTCACAACCACACAGGGAAATGTGAAAGCAAGACACAAGGCTGGATGAACTGGGCCATCTTTATTTAATTTAACACAACAGATCCTCAGTAGGGAACACTAACGAGGGATGCATAACTAACTGTGGGTGAGCCAACTCTGTCAAGTGTGAGTGATAACTTTTCATATACAGTGGTACCTCGGGTTAAGTACTTAATTTGTTCCGGAGGTCCATTCTTAACCTGAAACTGTTCTTAACCTGAACACCACTTTAGCTAATGGGGCCTCCTGCTGCTGCTGCGCTGCCGGAGCACGATTTCTGTTCTCATCCTGAAGCAAAGTTCTTAACCTGAAGCACTATTTCTGGGTTAGCGGAGTCTGTAACCTGAAGCGCCTATAACCTGAAGTGTATGTAACCTGAGGTACAACTGTAGCTCTTCCCTAGCTAAGCACCACCATTTCAAGTCAGCAGGAAGATGTTCTACTCCCTCTACAGGTCCCACAACCCCCAAATGGGTGTTAAGGATTGCTCCAAAGGCCAAAACATGGGGTGGAATTCAGTGTAGCTCCAAGTGGGCTATGTGTACTGGGAATGAGATTTAGGGGATGGGGGACAGGGGAAGGAGAGAGGGCAGTCCCATCGTGGAAGTGAACCTTGTGTCATTCAAACAACAACTTAGTTGGATCCCATCCACAAACCACAGTTTGCAATTGCTTCTGAACCTGCAAACTACAGTTAGCACTTGCTGTCCGAATGAGGATTGCAAAGCATATACTGTCCTCGATTTGCAACCTTGGTTGTGACTCAACTCAATGCTGTGGGTGTGCTAAACACGGTAAGAATCTCATGATGTGGGTAGGTGTCTGGAAGAAAGGCGAGAAAAGTGCCGTTTGATTTGGTGATATCTACCACAGAGGGTAGGGACGCAGGTGGCGCTGTGGGTTAAACCACAGAGCCTAGGACTTGCCGATCAGAAGGTCAGTGGTTCGAATCCCCACGACGGGGTGAGCTCCCATTGCTCAGTCCCTGCTCCTGCCAACCTAGCAGTTTGAAAGCACATCAAAGTGCAAGTAGATCAATAGGTACCACTCCAGCGGGAAGGTAAACGGTGTTTCCGTGTGCTGCTCTGGTTTGCCAGAAGCTTAGTCATGCTGGCCACATGACCCAGAAGCTGTACGCCGGCTCCCTCGGCCAGTAAAGTGAGATGAGCGCCGCAACCTCAGAGTCGGCCAAGACTGGACCTAATGGTCAGGGGTCCCTTTACCTTTACCACAGAGGGTACCACCACTGAAATTCTGATTCTATAGAATTTTCTGAATCAAATGGCACCTTCCTTTGCCTATCTGAAAGAAATCTATCAATTTATTTACATATGTTCCTAGGATGCTTCACACACAAAAAACCCTCCTGTTTGGATTATACCTCATTTACAATACCATATGTCTGCATTTTCTTCTTGGCAAAACACTTGATTGGTTTAATGCTTTTCATTCAAATGAATCCCAAGGTGGCTTACAAGCAATAAACCTCAAATTCCTTCACCACATTTCGATGGCCTAGTGGCTAGGTTTCCTCACAACACTAAACCAAACTGTGGCTAAGCATGGATGAGCAAGGGTTTGGGCAAGCAAGTGTGAAAATCAGTTGCTTCATTCCTCACCAGTCTGTTGCTGCCAAACTTCTCAGAGCTCAGCCACGTTTTGGGTTAGCATTACATACATGCACCCAGACTCACTGTTTGTCTCACTCCAAAAAAACCCAGAAACTAGTCAATATTTTTTTCTTAGGGTTAGGGCTGGCTTCACTCTGGGTAGCTCTGGTTACACTTGCTCATTCATGTTTAGATGTGGGTGGCGCTGTGGTCTAAACCACTGAGCGTCTTGGGCTTGCCAATCAGAAGGTCGGCTGTTTGAATCCCCATGACAGCGTGAGCTCCCGTTGCTCTGTCCCAGCTCCTGCCAACCTAGCAGTACAAAAGCACACCAGTGCAAGTAGATAAATAGGTACCACTGCGACAGGAAGGTAAATGGTGTTTCCATGCACTCTAATTTCCGTCATGGTGTCCTGTTGCACCAGAAGTGGTTTAGTCATGTTGGCCAGATGACCCGGAAAACTGTCTGAGGACAAACAACAGCTCCCTCATCCTGAAAGCGAGGTGAGCGCCGTGACCCCATAGTCACCTTTGACTGGACTTAACCATCCAGGGCTCCATTACCTTTTAACCTTTAGCCATAGTTTGGCTTAGTGTTACATGCAGGCTGGGTCAATGGGTCATTATGGTGATGAGAGGTCTATATTTGCCTTCTCTGTACCCCCATTCAGCCTTCCCCATTCAGGCTGGGTACACATGTTCCAAGCTTAAGGCTACAGTTCCATGCCTACCAGCCAAAATGCATATATAAGATTGTACTATAAGACACTTGTACCTAGGCAGAGGGAAGGTTGTATCATGATATGGCAGATACACATGGACCTTCCGATCTCCATAGTGGCCTCCATGGTGGAGGAAGTACACTGTAATGGCCATCCCTCTGTGTGCAGGTGTGGCACTCACACTTCAATGGATCAAACCTTAAGTGAAGCCAGTTTTGGAGAAGGAGAACATTTTGCATCATCTGGGACTTCTCCAGGTCTGTTTTAAAGCAGCGAACACTTGAGATACTAGCTGTGATCAACGGTGGTGGCCTCGTCAGGTAAGCATGCTGGCATGCAATTTTCTTAACATTACCCGGCATCGTTGTAGGGGTGGGACTTTCTCCACAGCCACGAGCATTTTAACTCTTTCAGCATTTGACAGAGAAACCCGTCTCAGTTCCTCAGAAATTCTGGCGGCATCTGCTTTTCGACCAGGAAGTCACAACAAGTGCAACAGCTTCAGAAAAACCTCTGACTTCCTGGAAACTGAAGTCAAGAGAGAAAGAGAGAGAAGAGTGGTTTTAGAGAAGTCAGTAAAAATTGTCTGTGACATCACTTTGCTGTGAAGTGTGTGTGTGTGCTTAGTCTCCGGGTGTCAGAGGAAGCTGCTCCCTGAATGATAAGGACGCATTGCAATGTACGTGCGCATAGCCTATTCTACATTTGATTTGGACCTTGGCAAGTCATTTTGCACAGGGCGATAACCATTATTTTGCTTTCCAGAGACTGACACACACATGCTGTTTTGTGAGGCTACACATGAGCCCTGGATGTAACCATGTTTTTGTGGCTTAAACTCTTGGCGTTTGGCTTGGCCCTCGTTGTGGATGGACAGGACTCAGGTAGGTGGCCGCTGCTTGTTTGTTCACTTTGCTTATCGTGGAAACTTATTTAAAAGAACTATCCTAAACGCATCTTGACAAGATCTAAGGGTTGGGTCTAACGTCTTAGGTCTGTGTATCTCATATGCCTGAGTGCCTATGATGATTGAGGTGTGTCAGAATCTTAAGAATATCAGTTACAGCATTTATCTGAATGGTGACGTAGTCATCATTACCACTGGGTAGGAAGAAGTTTCTGGCCCACACTCAGTTGAGATGGAGTAATTGAGACAAGACCTTCAGGTCTGTCCAGCACTTATTGAGAGCTCCTGTAGTACGGCCACAGAATCCTCTGCAGTTACTTGGGTTAACAATTCGACACAGAAATAGTTTGTTAGGAGTTAGCTATTTGAAAATGACTGCTTTAAGATAACCTGCTCAATGGTAATCTCAAACACGCTGTTTGGTTTTTCATTGCCAGAGTCCCCTCCATCCTGAATCTTGGGTTGTCAACCAAGTAGGAATATCGAGTGTCCCTCTTCATTTGGAGTTTGGGTTGTCTGCGTTGTGAAAATATTCACAATGAATCAAGGCAACGCTCCTTTTGAACGTGGCGAGCAAGGATTCCCCATGATGCAAATTCTGAAATGCTTCACATTTCAGAAGTCCCACTGAGCTCAATAAGATTTGCACCCAGGTGCAGCCTCAATATATAGTTTTTTATCTAAAAAAATAAATAGATGCATTTACCACTCTAATCTGAAAATGTTTAGAACTGGGACAACTTTATAAAGAATGCTTAGGATTGCAGCACTAAGTCACTTCTTTCAAATAATACATACCACTCAACAGGATTGCGTTTTAACGTTACATAAGGAAACACCTTCTTTTCATTTTCTCAGACTTTCTAAAGCAATGCTATTACATCTGGGTTTGTCTCTCCTCCCCTTTAAAATGGACTTCTCCATTAACTTCTGAGCCACTCCCTGATCTCAGATCCTGTATTCAGTTCCTCAAATTTCAAGCTCTACTGCATCGAAGTTTCTTTTTTAATGTGTTTAACTGATACTATCAGATTGTAGGTGTGTGATATTGGATATAATTACAGATTCCCAGAGCCAGTGGTCCAGTTAGGTAATTTCAGTCTCTGGATTTAATTGTTTTAATGTCCCCCCTTTTTAGATGACAGTGTGCTTCAAATGGTGGTAATGAAATCATTCTGCATTTATGTGTGTGCCGGTGGCGGCGGGAGGATGACTCCTGCTTATTCTGCTGAGTGGGGCTAAACCACTCATCCATCTAGCTCAGAACAGTGGTACCTCGGGTTACAGACGCTTCAGGTTACAGACACTTCAGGTTACAGATTCCGCTAACCCAGAAATAGTACCTCGGGTTAAGAACTTTGCTTCAGGGTGAGAACAGAAATCGTGTGGCGGCCACGCAGCGGCAGCGGGAGGCCCCATTAGCTAAAGTGATACCCCAGGTTAAGAAGTTTCAGGTTAAGAATGGACCTCTAGAATGAATTAAGTTCTTAACCTGAGGTACCACTGTATGGTGGGGGTCCTCCACGCACCCTACCTCTCTCGACATTACTTGCTACCTATTCCCTTTCCACTGCACCAAATTATTTGTAAACGCAGACCTGGAACCCAGGGCACTGCTACTTTGCTGCAAAGCTGTTGGGGGGGGCACATGATATGCAAGGTTCAAGTAACAGTCTCTTTCGCCCACGTTATTAATGGATGTTTAAGGTCTTCCATGCAAAAATACCCCAGGGTGATTCAGAAGAAGTAAATAAACATGCACTGGGGAACATTCGCTGCGGAGATGCTTACCTGATGGATGGACTTGCAAGAGAAAGCAACGGGGGGGGGGGAGTACGTATTAAGTGTCTCCCCTGGAAACGGTGCTCTGCTTTGCAGCAGAAAAATGGTAGGCCAGTTTTCCAGACCTGGGTTGTTGCTGAGTGCATAGTTTAGGCTTGACAACAGGGGCCTTGCAATAGTTGGCGGTGTCGAAACTATTCTTCGCTTTCAGAAATCCCAATGGAGTTGTGATTCTTTAAGCCTCCATAGTTGGTGAGCCAATCGCCAGGAAGGGAGACAAAATTGCTTTCTCTTCCACTCAGGGTTGTCCAGATGTTGCTGGACTACAATTTCCATCATCCCTGCATCACTGGCCTTGTTGGCTGGGACATCATCATCATCATTTGTTATTTATACCCCACTCATCCGGCTGGGTTTCCCCAGCCACTCTGGGCGGCTCACAACAGATTAAAAACAGAATAAAACATTAAAAACTTCCCTAAACAGGGCTGCCTTCAGATGCCTTCTAAAAGTCAGATAGTTGCTTATTTCCTTGACATCTGCTGGGAGGGCATTCCACGGGGCTGGTGCCACCACCAAGAAGGCCCTCTGCCTAGTTCCCCGTATCCTCACTTCTTGCAGTGAGGGAACCACCAGAAGGCCCTTGGCACGGGACCTCAGAATCTCTCAACATCTAGTAGGCCACCTCCCCACCCCGCTAACCTGAAGGGACTGTGATATTTCTGCTGGGGCGAAATATATCGATATTTAGGAAATACCTTCACAGCTTACCACAAAATATATGGCAGGGAAGTAGTAGAGATGTATTAATATTATTATTATTTATTAAATTTGTATACTGCTCTTCATCCGAAGACCTCAGGACGGTTTGCAGCATAAAAATACAAAACGAACTGCATAATAAAAACGAGCAAAAACAAAGCAAACCAATAGCAACCCCCCCCAAAAAAAAACCAATTAAAAAGACATAGAATATTAATCAGCCCAAGGCCTGGTTGAAGAGGAGCATTTTTGCCTGGTGCCTAAAGTTGTATAATGAAGGTGCCAGCTGAACCTCCCTGGGAGAGCATTCTGCAAATGGGGAGCCACTGCAGAAAAGGCCCGTTCTCATGTTGCCACCCTCTGGACCCCTCTCTGAGGAGGCACATGAAGAAGGGCCTCAGATGATGATCACAGGGTCTGGTTTGCTTCATATGGGAAGAGGCAATCCTTGAGTTATCGCGGTCCTGAGCCACCTAAGGCTTTATAGGTCAAAACCAGCAGTTTGAATTGGGCCCAGAAACTAATTCTATAAGATCTAAGTCTGAGATTACAATGGTGGAAATTAGTACACATGGGCCTGATTCTGCATTTTGCTAATATAATGAAACTCAAGAAGGCAACTTGTAGGGAAGTGACAGTGAGTGGGCACAGAATACAAACAATCTGCTGGTTTTCCTGAATCTGGTTTCCCCTAGCCACCCACCCACCCCAGTGTGGTTCACTTCCAGTTTTGAAGCTTAGCTGTGGGGGGAAAGGCAGTTTACAAGGCAGAGGAAGGGTTAAGCAAGGCATTTCTGCTTATTGATTCTCCCCGGTATGTAAGTCCGTGTCTACCCTCTGCCCCCAAAGTTAACATTATGGAGAAAAGACTTTGCCCAGTTCTGTCCAGCAGCTACTGCCAAACGCAGTAGAATTTAGTGTTTTCTTGCTTCATATGCATATTAAAAACATACAGAAGAGGTTCTGCCATTCGTGCTCATGACTATACAGAGCAACAGCTTTCCCTTTATCAACAAAGAAAGAATGCTTTATCTTTCCGAAGCTGTCACTCGCAGTATGTTTTAGATTTTCCGGATTTTAAAATGTTGCGTCTCCGTCAAATCTTACAGCGGTCTCTGAACCAGCATCCATTTAAAACAAAGGTCCTCATTTTTTTGTTTGTTTGAAATCCCCAATAACATAGAGACCAAATGTGAGAGGAGGGTGGGAAATGGTTTGTCACCGTTTTCATACTCGGTATTTATTCTTCTGAGCATTTATGCAAAGTGGAAGTTCAGACTTAGGATGTCCATTCTCAGTTAGGGTGCTCACTTCGATTTATGCACATACATTTCCTCCCTTTTTTAAAATTAAAAGAGCAATAAATAGAGGCAAATGGTAGGTAACTCTTGCATATGATAAAAAACACACCAAGCTGCTAAAGAACAGGATTCTTTTCTTGTGATTTTTTGTGTGGCTGTTCTTCATTTTTATAACTGACTTCCTACAGTTGACTGCTGTTCTCCTTTCTTTAGAAAGAGTAGGCTAGGTTCTGTCTCGGCAACTCACCTCTTTTGTTACTTTATGCAATGTCTAACAGAGAAGGCATAGAAGGGGGCTGGAAGGGAGAGTGTGCGACAATAGTTTTCTTCAAAAGACAGATTTTCATCTCCTTTGCCTGCATGAGGTAGATGCCTGGGGCATGTGCTATCCTAACTAATTGTTGCTATAGAAATCCTAAGAGTTACCAAGATTTAGGAAACGTTGCGGCGCTGAAAGAGCATTACATTATTTCACAACTGTGAAGCAGATAAGAAGGTAACTTTCCCCCTTTGTTACCAGTCCTTTTTTGAAGGGAATATTTTTACCTAGTGTGCTTGTTCTTAAGCAGGTCAACCTGCCTTTTTTTCAGGGACTGTGTGTGTGTTTTATTCTCTAAAAATAATGCCCTTCGTACCTCTTCCCAGGCAGTCAGACAGCTTCATGTAAAAGAGGCTTTTGTGTGAAATTATAGGCACAGCAGAACCCTATGCGTGTTTACTCAGAAGTAAACACCACAGCGCTCACAAGGGCTTATTCCCAGCTCAATCCTAACTAGGTCTACTCAGAGGATTGCCCTACTGAATTCTGTAGAAGCTCATCCAGAGAAGTGGGGTTAGGACTGCAGGCTAAATTACTCAGCTAAATCATATATTAGTGTTGAGCTCAACCCAGCCCCTACTCTGCCCTGAGAAAAATTCTGAGATTTATCTCCCTCCCCCCACTTCCCCCACTAGAAAAAAGAAGTCGGTTTTGCAGTATTTTCTTTAGGTATTCTCTTTTTAAACTTAAAGGTTTCCAACATATAATACAATAACAACCCAAACGAAGGTAATATCTAAAGAGAGCAAAATAATAAAAAGGGGGGGCGGGGAAAGAAAAAACAAACACACCTACACAAACACACATTTTTATATTCTATCAACCTCCTATCTTAATCTTCAATTCACAAACAGAGATCCCCACCTTCCCAGCTCCCACCTGGGACAGCTCCCATCTTTCTCAGCCTCATACCCTGAGAAATACCACTCTATTTTCTCTCTCACACAGATCTCTTCTATCAGTCTTCTCTCTGTACCTTCATATCATGCCATTCGTATCATACTTACAAGTAATATTATTGAACATTAATTTAAAAATATCAAAAGCTAAATAAGAAAAAACAGAAATAGAAAAAAGAGAGGTACTTCTACTCTTCTATCTGCCAGTTTTATCTAGGTATTCTCCACCATTTGTTTTGTGGCAGCTGCCATTTCCCATCTCACCACCCCTCAACAAGCCTCAGAGCAACATGAGATCAGGGGCCTTGGAAAAAATGCCCAATGGTAGACAAGGCCGCCCAAAATGTTGCTGCTGTTGCCAATTGAAGCAGCAGCAATGGAAGAAGAAAGGGGGGGGGGAATAAGCTGTTAGAGAATTTCTCCTCTCCTTGGATAGCTTTGGTGAAATGGTGCTGCAAACAACTCTGCCAACAAATTAGGGTGGAGTATATCAATAGTAAGGGATGTGGGTGGTGCTGTGGGTTAAACCACAGAGCCTAGGACTTGCCGATCATAAGGTTGGCGGTTCGAATCCCCGCGACAGGGTGAGCTCCTGTTGCTCAGTCCTTGCTCCTGCCAACCTAGCAGTTCAAAAGCACGTCAAGGTGCAAGTAGATAAATAGGTACCGCTCCAGCGGGAAGGTAAACGGTATTTCCGTGCGCTGCTCTGGTTCGCCAGAAGTGGCTTAGTCATGCTGGCCACATGACCCGGAAGCTGAATGCTGGCTCCCTCGGCCAATAAAGCGAGATGAGCGCCGCAACCCCAGAGTCGGCCACAACTGGACCTAATGGTCAGGGGTCCCTTTACCTTTACCTATATCAAGAGGACATTTGCACACACCTCACCATGTATATCATACTCTCCAGCATTTCGCCGATGAACACAGGGACCTCCTATTCCATAATAATAATAATAATTTTGTTGCTTATACCTCACTCATCTGACTGGGTTGCCCCAGGCACAGTGGGCAGCTTCCAACATATATAAAAACATTATAAAACCTTAAACCTTAAAAAAAGGCCCGATACAGGGCTGCCTTCAGATGTCTTCTAAAGGTTGTATAACTAACTTATCTCCTTGGCTCGGGGGATCGCGTGACTCCATCCCCTCTAACATTTCTCCGATGAAAATAAGGACACCCTAAGGGATTAAAGGACATTCCGGGATCAAATCAGAACCTGGGATGGCTTCTGTAAATCTGGGACTGTTCCTGGAAAATAGGGACACGTTGAGGATTTGGTATACATATAGATATATCAGCCAGCACCTCACTTCAAACACTTTGATATGCTTCAGGTTTAGCACAATGGGACTGGCAAATGATCAGTGTGTATCTGTGTATGTGCGCGAGTGAGGCCTACAGAGGTATCTCACTTCCTCAATTAACTCCTTTCCTCCATCTACACAGCACACAAAGCAGAGGTGATGTAGGGGAGGGGAAGGGAGATAAAGAAGTATTGTGCCCTTCACTGAGTCATTTCACCTTGTCCAATTGCATTTCTCTCTCTCCACGCTGTGTTCCAAACCCAACAAATATGGCGGAAGTGGAGAAGGCAAACACAGCTACCTCACTTTCTCTTCCTGACAAAACCACAAGGAAAATATACAAAGGTGCTGTGGAAAATTGGTTTTATTTTTAGAAAAAGGCCTGACACAACTGTTTCCAGAGATGGAAAGTAACACCAAAAGCATGCCTACCTTCGCAAACACTTTAGTGATCCCTTAAGGAATCTCCCTGATGTAGGCTGCAATCCTCAGTAGGAACCTAAGTGTGAATTGGTGGCGTTCTCTTGTTTCTGTACTCTCCTCCTTCCTTCTCTCTCTCTCTCTCTCTCTTGAGAGGGGAGAATGAAGGCTTCCTGGCCACTGTGTGGTCTAGCATTGTAACCCTCTCCCAAAAGTGGCAAGGTGGACCCAGCATGTTCCCAGCTCTAGAAGCTGCATTCAGAAGGTGAGATTTGAGAAGATGTGCCTTGAATAGATGAAAGAGTTAGGACTATGGAGGTGTGTGTGTGTGTGTGTGTGTGTGTGTGTGGTGGGAAGAGCTGTGAGGGGGAAATGAACAGAAAGTTTGGGGAAGAGAGGCAGGCATCAAGCTACAATGCTAGATCATTCACCATCCTCCATGCCCATCCACCAGTTTTAGTAGCTGCTTAACTATGCACAATTAGTGATGAGCAAATCCATACTTCGTCATCCTGTGTGTAGTCTGGATTCCTTCCCGAACCTCCCAATTTGTCCAGTCCCATATATGAAAGTAAAATTGTTCCTGTCCCTTCCCTGCCCCACCCCGCCCCCAGAAATTATACATTGTTTTTGCGCTGTTCATTTCTTTAACATTTAGACACGTTAAGTATATAAAGAAGGATGTTCTGCATCCTATTTATTTAGTTAAGTAGATAACCTTTCGTTGAGTGGATCACCAAATTGTTTTGTTCAGCAGATGTCTTGTCGCAACCCTAACTGAAGGGTTGGTCAGGTACAAGTGATTTGCAGACATAACGGTCAGAGATAATGTCATTTGAAAGCAGTATTGTCAGCATATTACACAAAGAGGCTTATTTTCTGAGACCCGTTAACCCCTTAAAAAAAAGAAAGAAAATGCTACACAGTTGCAGAATCTTGTGGGTGCTGCACAGATAGAGTGCTGTTATGGCTGAGGTGCACCAGCGAGGCTGTGCCTGTTCTTCACACTGTGGAGTCCAAGATGTAGCACTGACCACCAACTTTAGCTTTAAGCAAGGATTGGACAAATTCATGGACAATAAGGCTTTTAATGGCTATGGTCATGATAACCACATTCTTCTTCCACTGTCCAAAGCAGCAGGCCTCTGTCTAAGAATCTGCTGCTAAGAATCAGAAGTAGGGAAAGAAGTTCTGCACTGAGGTCCTGGTTGCTGGCTTCTCAGAAGCATCTTCTTGGCATTGTGGGAAAAGGATGCTAGACCAGATCTGTCCTTGGATTGATCCAGAAGGGCTTTTTGTATGTTCTGCTAAGACTTGTGAACCCCTCTCTCTTTCTTTTTTAATGCATCAACCAATCCCATCCACCTCTGGGATTTTATAGCTGTTAAGATTACAGTGGTACCTCGCAAGACGAATGCCTCACAAGACGAAAAACGCACAAGACGAAAGAGTTTTCCGTTTTTTGAGTTGTTCCGCAAGACGAATTTCCCTATGGGCTTGCTTCGCAAGACGAAACGTCTTGCGAGTTCTTGCGAGTTTGCTTCCTTTTTCTTAAAGCCGCTAAGCCGTTAATAGCCACTAAGCTGTTAATAGCCGCTAATAGCCGCTAAGCCGCTAATAGCCGTGCTTCGCAAGACGAAAAAACCGCAAGACGAAGAGACTCGCAGAACGGATTAATTTCGTCTTGCGAGGCACCACTGTAAAGTCCCCAGAAGGGGAGGAATTTACAACATGGTCAGACCATTTTTTTCCGTTATGTAAATAATGTGCCACATTCCCTTATGTGGGGAGAAAAAAGTTTCCTTTTTTCGTGGAGCCAAACAGCACTCACTAATTCACCAAGAAGATTGAAGAAGAATATAGTATAAGCTGGTGGAGGTCATTCTGGGCTGGACTTCAGGGTACCAGAGCACCCCAAACCCATGCATAAATGTGGATAATACCTCCAGAATCCTTGAATGAAAGTAAAACAAATTCTACATCTCCCTGGGCCTTATCAAATATATTTCGGGTCGTGCCAGAGATTTATTGTCAATCCCTGGGCCTTATCAAATATATTTCGGGTCGTGCCAGAGATTTATTGTCAATCCACAATTCTTTTTGGAAATTAAAGTGAATCAAATGCAATCAAGATTAGTTGCTCACTCTCTGAACTTATTCTGCCCTGTGTTCTTTCCTTCTATTTTGCTTTCTTGGGTGGGTTCAACAGAGCGGGTGAAAACATTTATAATAATAATTACTACTATAAATGAATTACTATTTTAAAAATGGTGCTTTGAAACAATGTCAGAGGCTGGAGCAGAGAATGAGCAGGGGCTGACATAAGAAGAATTGCCAAATACAGTGAGAGGGCAATTGGGAAAAGCCTGCATACTTGAGAACTATTGAAGCAGCCATAGAGCTCTGTGCACTGTGTAGATGGAGGAAAGGGAGTTAATTGAGGAGGTGAGATACCTCTGTATACCTAATGTACACACACTCGCACTCACACACATACACCAGATACACACTGATCGTTTGCCAGTCCCATTGTACCCATACCTGCTTTTCTCCTTGTTAAAACTGGTTTGAGTTTTTGTGCTTTTGTTTTTTAAAAAACAGTTCCTGGGTGTCTATCCACCCCTGCTTATCTCAAACCTTTAAGGTGTTTAAATCCACATTTTTTTGTCTCAGTATTACTCTCTTCTCGCTTTATTCACACTTCTGTTCTTGTTTGAGTGCAGCAAGAAAGGGGGCACACTGAAATGACTGTTTTAAACTTTTTCCTTTCATTCTTCAGCTGCCTCATGGGTGAGAGATAAGAGCCCTCAAATAGTCCATAGTGCCTTCTCAGAATGTATTTAATTCCTGTTACCATGTTTTGTCTTCAACCTGAAGTTCTAGATTCAGTGTAGTAATTTAGAAGAGATGTTTTCTTAACCAAGCACGCATACGTGCACAATGTCCATTAACTGAACTCCACCTTCTCTAACTCAACAAGTCAACTGCCATGCTTTCTCTCAAGAGTCTATTCATCTTAAATGATGTTGCATACATCAGCATGGGTTGTGTGTGTGTGTGTGTGTGTGTGTGTGTGTGTGTGTGTGTGTGTGTGTATGCAAAGGGGGCTGAAGAATAGGAGAAGTGAAAAGGCATGGAAACCAGGTGGTCTGTGCACAAGGGACAGCTGAAAGCAGGCAGAGGGGGAGGGAAGGAGCAAAGGTGAAAATGTGAGTGCAAAAGGGGTTGTGGAAAAGGAGGGAGCAGGAGGCACTGGGATGGGGGTTGAAGGATCTGAAGAACAGGAGGAGATGGTGGCTTGACAACTGGACAGAAGGTGAAAAGGTTACTTAGCAGTTGCAATCTGTGAGAGGAGGAACATGTAGCTTTCCATGAGGGTGGTTTGTGTGGAAGGTGAGTTGAAGGCACGGGCTTGAAAGCGAAAACATGGCTGTAGAATAGGCGAGAGAAGAGGCTTCGGAAATGGGGTTGGGTAGGTGAAAAGCCAGCTTAGCTGTCACACAGGGTGGGAAGGGGAAACACTTGAGGGTTAATAGGGGGAAGTTGGAGGGGGCTGGCAAGGGGGTGAGTAGGGCATGGCCTCAAATAAGAATATGGTATGGTATGAGCCTGCTAGGTTAAACCACAGAGCCTAGGACTTGCCGATCAGAAGGTCGGCGGTTCGAATCCCCATGACGGGGTGAGCTCCCGTTGCTCGGTCCCTGCTCCTGCCAACCTAGCAGTTCGAAAACACGTCGATGTGCAAGTAGATAAATAGGTACCGCTCCGGCAGGAAGGTAAACGGCGTTTCCGTGCGCTGCTCTGGTTTGCCAGAAGCGGCTTAGTCATGCTGGCCACATGACCCGGAAGCTGTACGCCTGCTCCCTCGGCCAATAAAGCGAGATGAGTGCCGCAACCCCAGAGTTGGCCACGACTGGACCTAATGGTCAGGGGTCCCTTTACCTTTATTTATGAGCCTGCTGGGTGGGTCCAAGAACCAATCTAGTCTACCAGCCAGTTCTCACAATGGCCACTCAGATGCCAACGGAAAGCCAAAAAGCAGGCTCTGAACTTTTGAACGTTTACAGTAAAAGAATGAAGAGTCCTTCGAGCCACATTGGTGGTTACCTTGGTAAGGGGAATGCAAGAGCAGTGGGTGTGAAGAAACGGAAGTCAAGCATAATTTCCTTCCCCTTTGCTGTGTTTCATGGCTTGCATGCTTGAGAACTATTGAAGCAGCTTTAGAGCTTGGTGCAATCATATTTATATACCATACCTAGTTTCTGTAAAGTGTGTGTGTGTGTGTGTGTGTGTGTGTGTGTGTGTGTGAGAGAGAGAGAGAGAGAGAGAGAGAGAGAGAGAGAGAGAGAGAACAAGAGAGAATAAGGGAAAAAGAGAAACAGAGAACAAGAGCTATGTCAGGGAGAAGCCGAGGCCATTTGTCCCACAGGAAATAGTGGGAGAGAAACTTCATTGTTCAGGATGCTGAGTAAAACAGACATCAGGCATAATCTGAGGGCCACACATACAGCAAAACAGGACCTCATGATCAGAGGGCCACTAATATAGCCACTAATAGTGACCGGGAATGTAGTTCTGACAAATATTCCTAGCAGATTCCACCAAAAGAATGCATTTTTCAAAAACAGAAGGAAGAAAATGATCTTTCAAAATGGTTCAGGGTGTGTAAAGTAAAGGGTAACCGGACCCCTGCCCATTAGGTACAGTCGTGGCCGACTCTGGGGTTGCGGTTTAACCCACAGTGCCATCCGCATCCCTGTGAGTGTGTGTACTGTAATGCAATTCAGCATCAGGCACTAGAGGGGAGTAGATGTAACTAAACACACCGCTGCCACCTCTGCTCTTGGTCTCTCACCTCCTGATCCATAGGTGCATCACTGAGATACCCAACACTTTGCCTCTGTGGAGCATGAAGAGAGAAAGCTGAAAGCAAGAGCATCGAATTGGCTCTGTTGACATGCACTGCACTGGGCAAAGCTCCTCATAGAATAACAGAATTGTAGAGCTGGAATGGACCCTGAGGCTCATTTAGTCCAATGCAGGAATCTCAACAAAAGCATCCATGACAGGTGGCCATCCCGCCTCTGCCTAAAAACCTCCAATGAAGGAGCGTCCATCACCTTCCTTGCCCCTCCCCATGCCCTCTTGGTAAGCTCCAGCAACCCAGTGTCTTGGAAAGCAATTGGGCTGCTGTTGGCTGAGCCTGACTAACCCCTAGAGTCAATGGCTGGCTTTCAGTTCCTCTAGAATTTGTGGGGCCCTGCATGATACTTGCTCTGATCTAGGGATGTTAAAAGGTTTCCTTGGTGGTCTGGCTCCTTCCCTGGTGGCCCCCTCCTTTAACTTGGTTGTGGTGCACAGGCTGAAATGTCTGTTGCCATGCTGTGAGTTTAAGTCCCCAAATCCACGTTTAGAAAAATAAGTGTTGGGTCAGATGGTCAAATCTTTCTGGAAACAGTGATTTAGGATCAAAAAGCTCTTTCCTGTGAGATTTGCTATATTGTTCTAGTTCCCTGGCACTGAAAGCAGGTCCTGGAGTGGAGACTTAGTGAGTCCTGCTGGACACCAAATACAATGTCTCAAATTATTATCTTATGGTGATGCTAACACCAATCCTTATACCTCTACTCTCTAGTCCTACATTGTATAGCAGTGGCTGAGGATGTAACATAGGACTTTGAAACCTAACGGCTTGCTTTGAACCCAATGGCTGAGATGAAATTTGAACCAATACCCTTCCATCTTATGATTAACATGCATGCACATACACACACACTTGAACAGAATATATACAAGTAGTAGACACTGCTTAAGTTTTGCACTTCCAACACCCATTTTTTATTACCGCAGAATCCTCCACATGCCTACTCAAACAGTGAGTCCCATTCAGTTCAATGGGGTTTACTCCCATGTACATGGGCACAGGATTACAGACTTAACCACCTGATGACATCACAAGGAGTAAACCAAATGCCCTTCTTATCTCCACCATTGTCAGGGTTTATGATGGTAAGAGCTGCATTTACTGCATTTGCCTCTGGTGTGCAGCATAATTATTTGACTTTCAGCCATTTTGCTTCTCTTAAATAAGGTGAATAGCCTACAGCTGGAACTTTTTCTTCTTTTTTAATATACAAATTTCAATGCCAAAGTCACATGTTTTTGTGCAGTGGTGTAAAACTCAGGAACAGCAAAATATGGAATAGCTAGAAAGTGTGTGCATATGTGTATATATCTATATAGATACAGATATTAAATGGGAAAAGCCATCCGTTCTGACTACGAATTTTATATTTGCAACTAGTGCTTTTTTTCCTTTAAAAAAATGTTTAGGGTACTCTCATTTTGACTCAAGAAAATCACCATTTTATAGTTCAAATCGGGAAAAATAAATACAGTAAATGAACAAAAGTACAAAGATCAACAAAATGTTTAGGAGTATGCGTACCCCTGCGTACCCCCAGAAAAAAAACCCCACTGTTTGCAAATGTGGAGGAGGGCAGGGTGGTGTTGGGGAGATGCAGACAGATTTCCTGTGTATCTTGCAGATTTCCATATCATTTTAAAAAATCATCCTGTTTATTAACTTTAAAGGGGTTTTCTGAGTCCAAGAGAAAAGGCTGTCATAAGATACAAACGGGAAAGCACAGCTGGATAATAAATTTCTAGCAAGAGGTGCCGTCTGCTGAGTTCCAACTGCATATATCAATAAAACAGAACCCTTGCAAACAGGTCATGCTTGCTGGTCTTTCAAGAACTGCTAAACCATTTATCTATTTTCAGACATTTTCTCCAGTCTTTGAAATAAAAGCCAATTGCAGCCCCGGGTATCAGGATTTTTTTTTTTAATAAAAAAAAACTAGCTGTGAGTGTTTCAGACCAGTCCACAATGTACATAATGTTATACTGAAAAAGGAGCTATTTTCTAGCTTTCCTTTTGATAATCCCCTCTTTCAGTGTTCTGTGCTAGCCATTATTCCCTCTGTGTCAACATGTCCTCGGTTGGAATGCTTGCTTGGCTTCTATTTTGTAGATTCAAAGACTTATAATCCTTTTGCTCCTCATTCACAACTCTACAGAGAAAGTTATTAGCGTCAGCCATTTCTTTTATTGTATGTAGGGGGCATGGATTCTTCTCTTTTTCAAAAAAAAAAACCACACCAAAAAAAACCTCTCACAAAAAGATAGATTCTGCAGAGCAATTTTTAAAATCGCCTTTGAAATATGCTTTATTTGACAAATGGTGGAGGGGAAAGAAAAAAAAAACCAGACTAACATCCGAAGAACTGCTAGGTGAGGAGAAAAGGGCAGCAGATCAAAGCCACGTTCTGTATTACCTATAGCAACTAAAGTTCATTAAATGAACTAGATGGATCACAAAGCAAAATGTTATTAGGGAAATTTATGCTGGGAACACAATTTGCTCCTACCAAGATGGGTTTGTAAGAAGAACACAGATATTAATGCTGCTGTTTCTGGGCGGTTGTATTTTGATGGACATCAGTAGTGAAGTGTGTTTTGAAGTAATTAGGGGGAAGGAGATTGAAGGTCATCAATAAATTTAAGCGCAGAAGGATATGGTGTCCTGCTCTCTGTTCAGGGCTCTTCCAAGTTTGGTCTGATCTTTTGTAAGAAGCAAGAGCCCACTCGAAAAACCAAAATTTGAAAATTGTTCCCTTTGGTTTCAACATAGGATTAGCATGGCATGGATGATGTCCAAAGGGGCCGTAGAAAGCAAGGAATAGGTGGTCATTTTGGATGGAGTATGCCAGAAGAGACCAGTGACTGTCTCTTTAGATTTTCCTTTCCGCCCAGCCATATGTGGGGATATGGAGAACTAGGCCAAACTGTGTGTAAAGTTGTCTTTAGGTACCTGCATCTAGTGGATGGAAGCTAGGGATATGCCTGCAAACCTTCCCCAACAATCCTCATGTGTTTTGTCCAGGATGCTCAGTCCCTGATGTTCCCATGGGGTGTATTAATCCAGCAATTTTGGTTCCCCAAATTTCACATTTTCCCAGTCATAATTTCAGTTCTTCACATTCTGTAACAATTAGTGGGTTAAAAAAAAAATCCCCGTGAAAATTCACCAGCTAATTTCTCCTTATAAAAACACTTTTGTATGCAGCTATTTTCACAAATATATGCATTTTTATGCACAACCGCTTGGCTGGAGAAGCACACTGCCAAATTCGGAGAAGTACAAATTTCAAGGCATGGCTGTGCTTTGGCTCACAAACTGTTTCAAAAAGCGTGGATATGGCAGATTCACCTGAATGAAATTTCTCCTCCATCGCTAGTTCAGCAGGGCCTGAATACACCTGGTGTTATGGTGTGTGGCTGCTGCGTCTCTAACAACTTGCATGCCCGGACTCAAGGAGGGCATAATCAAATAATGTCTCATAGCCAGAAAACCCTGCACTTTGTGTGATCACTGGAGGCAATTTTGTACGGCCATCAAGTCATCAAGTGTGGTGGAGCCACCCATTATTGCAACTGCTGAGAAACTGCATTCCCTCTATACTTATCACATGATTGGTTTGGTAATCTCAGTTCCTCCAAGGGCAAGTTGCTACCAGGCAGTTAATTATAGTATCACAGGAGACTCACAGCTTCATAGCTTCCTCTGAGCTTTAGGTCTTTTAGTTTCTTCCTTTGCTTTTCTCTGCCTACTGATTGCGTAGATCACACTTGGTTGTTTCCAGCTGGTTAAGTCTTAACTGACTGTAAGTGCACCAAGACATATTTGAGTCCAGCTCAGCCTCCATAAGGTTAGGCCTTTGTGGTTTCAGACTTGCTGAGTATCTGCTGAGCTCGGATGAGGTCATTCTTTGTGGGCTTCCCAGCTTCAGAGTCCTTTAATGCACTTCCTGTAAACTTCTCAGGCTATTTGAGATGAGCACCGCAGAAGGAGAAGTGTTGCTTTCCCGACAGAGAGTCATGGCACAATAGACTCCACAATGTGTCAACATTTTAAATCAGGAAATGGGATTTAGCATGTACAGTGGTGCCTCGCAAGACGAAAAGAATCCGTTCTGTGATTCTCTTCGTCTAGCGGTTTTTTCGTCTTGTGAAGCAAGCCCATTGACGGATTAGCGGCTTTTAGTGGCTTATCTGCTGGTCGGATCAGCTGATAAGCGGCTTAGCGGCTTAGAAAAGGGGGGGGGGAGGAAAAACCCCCGCAGGAACTCGCAAGGCATTGTCGTCTTGCGAAGCAAGCCCATAGGAAATTCGTTTTGCGAAGCACCTCCAAAATGGAAAACCCTTTCATCTAGTGGGTTTTCCGTCTTGCGAGGCATTCGTCTTGCGGGGCACCACTGTATGTGCAAGGCAGTGGGGATCTAATGATTTTATATTGAAATGGACAACAGGAAAGACGAAATGGCTTTGTAGGAAAAATAGTGTTTTGGACATTCAGGTCAACCAGTCACACAGTCTAATGAGGGAAGGTTCTTGTTTCGTGAATTTATACGAGGTATGTACATTGTGTTGTTTTCAAGGTACGAAAGTTGGCAGTTTTACTGAGTAATGAAAAATGGCCCAGACACCCCTTTTGAGTGCAGCAGAGGACATATCAAATCCACTGGAACTTTGCATTAGAATCAGGAAATTCATTTACATCGATACAGACAATGCTACAAGAGTCAGGAGGTCTTTATTCTTAAACAATAAAGAAAAGGAATAAAAATGCTGAAGCTCCATTTGTCTTCTTTTCATGATTAATTGTTGACTTCAAGATTGCTCTGGTAGTGATTCAGTATATGCTCTATTATTGTATAGTATATAATAGAATCACAGAATTGTACAGTTAAAAGGGACCCCGGGGTCACCTAGTCCATGCAAGGGAGAATCTTCATTATCTGCCCAGGTATAGATCTAATCAATCCAAAAATAAATAGATAAGTGAATAAATTTATGTATATAGTACCAGCAAAAATTAAGCAATACAGAAAATAAAGCTTTATAATTCTATGATAAGATATTGCAGTGTTGCTTTTTATAAGCAAAGATTTTAAAAAATCAGTGTTAAAATATTTGATCCTGCCTGATCACTACCATGGATCAGATGGAGAAGGGACTTGTGTGAACAATACATTCACCATACATTCAAAGCACATTTAAATCACAGAATCGTGGTTCAAGTAGTTTGCCCCTCACAGTACTACAATTCCCAGCACCCGTAACAAACTACCACTCCCATTATTCTTGTTTTGGAGGGGAGAATGTGATTTAAATGGATGGCGTGTATGCTGCCTAGAACTCCCACAGATGTACTCTCACTTCTGTTTCCATGAGCAGAGCACTTTCAGAAATGATTCTTCAAGATACCATATGTTTCTTTGACAATTGTCATATTGGCCACATTCACCCCATGCTTTCAAAGCACATCCCCACCCACTCCCAAAGAATCATGGGAAATGTCATTTGGTAATGGTGCTGAGGATTTTAGCTTCCCAGAGAAGCGTAACCTGGAGTTCCCAGGATTCCTTGAGGGGAAATGTGCTTTCAGTGACATAGTATGCATACAGCAGCCTGCCTCCATCAGTTGTGTCTAGTCATTGATGGGATACAAGGGTGTTATCTATCTATCTTTACAGGAGGCATGCTTAACATTTTGCATCCCTTGCCTGACTGATCTTCCCAGACCCTTCACCTCAGCCACATCGAGAAAGCACAATGTGCAAGGGTGTGTAGGGCTTTACATGACACCCCAAAGCAGTGCTGACCTTAGAAAACTACTTTATCTACACTACTTAGTTGCATGGCTTGAATTGACTCCATCTTTCATATCATCACTATCGGTTTTAGCTTTTCAACTTTCCATACGTATGGCAGGAGAAGAACATTTGTATTTCTGTAATCTGGCCTATGTGACAATGCTCCGTTGCCCATGACCCCTCACTTTGTTTCCCTGACCCTAATTAGCATAGCCCCCCCCCGAAAGCTTCCTAGAGCCCTTCTCCCTAGTTCACACTAGGGTTTAAAGCCTATATCAATTAGGCCCAAAATATCAGAAAGACCACCTTCTTCCCTAGGTTTCATGAATGGTAGAGGGGACCCTCTTGGTAGTTCCACCTTCCTCAGGAATTTGGGGTGGTGGCGGCCCAGGAGATGGCATCCTCTGTGGCTGCCCCTAAGTTGTGGAATTCCCTCATAGAGTTATGACTTGCATAAATCAGTTGGCCCATAGTAAAGCAGGGGTTTCTTCTGGTTTTTGCATGGGATAAGAGCATTGAATCAGGGACGCGGGTGGCGCTGTGGGTTAAACCACAGAGCCTAGGACTTGCTGATCAGAAGGTTGGCAGTTGGAATCCCCGTGACGGGGTGAGCTCCTGTTGCTGGGTCCCTGCTCCTGCCAACCTAGCAGTTCGAAAGCATGCCAGTGCAAGTAGATAAATAGGTACCACTCCGGCGGGAAGGTAAACGGTGTTTCTGTGTGCTGCTCTGGTTCGCCAGAAGGGGCTTAGTCGTGCTGGCCACATAAGCCGGAATCTGTGTGCGGACAAACGCCGGCTCCCTCGGCCCATAGAGCGAGATGAATGCCACAACCCCAGAATTGGTCACGACTGGACCTAATGGTCAGGGGTACCTTTACCTTTACCTTTAAGAGTGAGTCTGACTGAACGCAACCCAAATGAGTCCCACTTACAAACTAGTGAGCTTCCTGTTCCTGCTTTAATGTCATGCTACTTCCTGTTCTTTTCCGTTTCTTCCTGTTTCTGAACGTTCCAAAGAGAAGATGGGGAAAGCCCAGTTTCTCCCATCTTCTCCTGAAATAAAACTACTGCCACTTTGCCAAAGTCTGCACTAGAACGATACCACCAAGAGCCAAACAATGGTAGACCTTCCATAGATATTTTTGCCTAGTAACTAATTTGACAGTAGAGTGGCCCACATATTAGGGCACTCTGACTAGTGCGATTTTTGCATCCAAGGGTCCTCATTTTAAGATTTTTAAAATGCAAAAGAATGACTCATTCATGGCTGAGGGTGCTACTTTGAATTTTTAAAGAAGAAATGAATTGCACTGGGTATTATGAAACCATTTTAGCGCTCACATTTCTGCTTCGTGTGCTAATGTCTCCCTTTTTGTCAGCCTGACCCCCTGTATTAAGAGATGTCCATAATTTAAAAGAACCCACCATTCCATAGAAAATGATGAACTGTCACAGCTCAACCATGTCCCCTATTTTAATATAACATGGTGACAGCCCTATGAATATCACACTTCCCTTATAGTCATATATTTATCCAGTACTAAGGGCATGACATTTCTGTAATGACATCTAGGCTTTGGAAATTTTTGCAGCCCCGGAAAGTAGCCACTATCATCACATTGTGCTCCACAGTCTCTGCCCTGCGCTATTCATCAATTCAAGCAGACCACGATATGCCATGCCCCAAATGGATCTCCTGCCCCCATCCTACCAATAATAACCTCAGGGATACAGGGTACATAGGTAAAGGTAAAGGGACCCCTGACCAGTAGGTCCAGTCGTGACCGACTCTGGGGTTGGAGTGCTCATCTCACTTTATTGGCCGAGGGAGCTGGCGTACCGGGTCATGTGGCCAGCATGACTAAGCCACTTCTGGCGAACCAGAGCAATGACGGAAATGCTGTTTACCTTCCTGCCGGAGCAGTACCAAGCAATACCTATTAATCTACTTGCACTTTGATGTGCTTTCGAACTGTTAGGTTGGCAGGAGAAGGGACCAAGCAATGGGAGCTCACCCCGTCGCGGGGATTCGAACTGCCGACCTTCTGATCGGCAAGTCTTAGGCTCTGTGGTTTAACCCATAGCGCCACCCGCGTCCCTCTACAGGGTATATAATACTGCACTAATGACAACCCAATGAAAAAAGCCCATATTTCATATCTCAATGGGTTAATTACATATCAGGTATGCAATTAGTCACTTGCCTGGTCACCTGGGGTAAATGGGAAAATATTCCAGGTAACCAGACAGACCCAATCCCCACCACAGTTGCTAGCAAAAAACCATTTCCTCCCCCGCAAAAAAGTGTTTCCCAGCCTGTAGGTCACAAGTCAACCCCAAATAATTATTGCCTATAATCTTAAACCAGTAGGATGAATGCCTCTTACACTATTTGTTTTGTTGGCATATTATAAAGCTGCATTGCCACTTGTTGCCGAATCTCAGAAAGGCTCGAGCCTTAGCTCTTAAAAACCAGAGAACGTTCTCCAGTGGTTGGCGGGAGAGAAGACCTAAGGCCCAAAATTCACGTGACTAAAATCCGATGGGTCATCGCACGAAGTAAATTTGGGCTTGTGGGTCCATACCAAAAGAGTTTGAGAATCATTGCGCTAAAGGAGCTTCTGGAAGCTTTCAACCAAAGGATTAGTGGGCCAACTCATATTATTTTTGCCCTCACCGACCCCGTAGAATAGGCTCATGGTATTGTGAGTAGCGTTGTATTGACAGTAGAAGCAACAACAGGCAAAATATTTCTGTATAGAATGTATATATAACATACCTATGCCCTGTTCCCTACCTGGGCTCCAGTCTTCAGTTTTGTAAACTTCCCTTTCTGAAAATAGCACCAAGCTTCTGCTGTCTCTGAGTCCTATGCTCAGTTTCGTTTGGGCCCTACTTCCTCCTCAGCTTTCTGCAACATGGCTCCACCTCAGGTTCCTGATTTTGAGGGCACTGCCAACTTTGGCCCACTTGCTTTAACTGCAGTGCCTCAGCCTCTGTGATGTTAGTGCTTTTTTGTAACAGTACAGAATACTGTCAGCTCCATTTTTGTTGTCTGTGGCAGTCATTTTCTGCTGCTGCCCATGAAGCTTTCATCAAGTACTCGCACCAAATTTAATTTATTTTTTTTTACTCACAAAAATGTTGTTGTTAAGATTTCTTACCCACCCTTAAGTATAGGGTCTCAGAGCAGGTAACAATAGTACATAAAAACACATTATTTAAAACAGTGAAAACAATTTGCAACCAGAAGACTAGGGTTGGTCCTAAAATCTCTCTTTCTCTCTCAGGTGTACATCTTCAGCAAGGAAGGGCAAATCTGTCAATTTTTCCTTCTTTTAAGTTTCTGGGGTCCCCCCCATCTCACATTTCCACATCCCTTTGTGATTTAAAAAAAATAAATCCTCATGAAAATTCATCCACTGAAATTTCCGAATATACACATTTTGTACGCAACATTGCATATTTCCCCAAATATTTCTATTTTCCCTAATATAATGCAATTGGGTATATTAACTTTCACTCATACATGATTTTTAATGCACAGTTCAACTTAGCATATGCTTCCATGTGCACATTACTTGACTGGAGATCTGCACTGCGAAATTTATAAAAGTGCAAATTTCTAAGGTTGCTTCACAGAGTGTTTCAGAAAGTATGAATTAAGTAGATTTGCCTTTACATTTGAAGTGAAATCAAATTTCTGCCCCATCCACCGTCTTTGGCATATGACAACAGCTATACAATGTAATTGGCTTTCTTACAAAGGAGAAAAGTATTGCACCTTGCTTTTAAAACATGTTGCTCCCCCCAAAGAATCATGGGAACTGTAGTTTCTGAAAGGTGCTAGGAATTATGTGTGAGGGGAAACTACAATTCCCACGATTATTTGGGGAAGTTGTGTGCCTTAAATGTGCATTAGAGATGCTTTAAATGTATGGGATCTGTCCTAGGCAGACTTGCCTGGAAAGAACCCCCATTTAACACAGTGGAAATTACTTACAAGTAGACATGCCTAGGAATGTGGTGTAACTCTAAAAAAGGCTTTAAAATGTTTTCTGTGTGGTTCCTCATAGCTGTATCTGTTAAGAAAAACATAAGATAATCATAAGTAACAGTAAAAGCAAGCAGCAAGCAACTGTGATTTATTGGGCTGTATTTCTGTCACACAGATCAGGCGAGGGGAAAAACCTTAAAGAATCTGTATGGTTTGTTAGCATATATCTGAGACTGAACCATTATCAAGTGATTCAAAATCAGGCTGTTTCGTATTAAATATAAAATAGCAAAACTAAAATACATTATTTGGTGAAACATGCAGATTTAGGCCTAGAAAAATTCTTAGTTCTGGCAATTCAGAGCTGAACTACACGTGGTGCAGAATCTTGATCTACAGTTTTTCTTGGATGTAATCTTGTCAGATGACAATGAGTGGTTAGGAGAAGGGAACTGCTGTTCCATGTAGCCATTATTCCCCACAAAACAAAACCTAGTATGAAGGCTGGAAGGTTCGTTTCCACTACATGCTAGTTTATTGTATGGGGACCATTTATTCATACATTCTATTTCTAGACCATACATCAACCAAAATTATCTGGCTTCAGTAGTTGAAACCCAAGAAGCCATATGAATTCTGGGAAGGGAATGTGGCACTGAATATTGGAAAGGCAGAAATGGTAACATGCACAGGATCCAAGAGAAGACAATGACAGTACATAAAAGAAGGAAATAAATACATAAAAATCAGGTGGCTGATGTATGAATGGGTCCCATGATTCACTTCTGTGAAGGGCCTCATGTTTTCTTCTCCCTCCAATATTTCCCAGACCTGGTGTTTGAATCTGAAATGGCCTCAGGACTGCCAAATAGCAGTGACAGCTGCATCTTCATGTAGATACTTTCGTGAGGCCACATTTTCCTAGATTTGCCTTGAATGTGTGTCTAAACCAACAACAACAACTCTCAGCTTGTTTCAACAACACATTTACCTGTTTTAAAATTCAAATATTGGGATATAAGTGGGAGAAGTGAAGGAGCTGTTGCTACAGGGTTTGCATTCCTTTCCCCTCCCCATTCCTCTTTCCTTTTGTATCGTTACCAATTTGATATTTTACTCAGAACTGGTCCATGGCATTTTGCTTCCTGAAGCAAAAGACAAGAGGGATCCCATTCTCAATTCCAGAACAATTTAGGTTATAATAACAACAAACTAACAAAACAACAAACAACAAAAGTTTGCTCTCATGACTATTCAAGTACTTTGCGATCAGAAAGTCTTCCTCTGGTTTATCAAGTCAGGCATTTTTTTCTACCTGAATGATAATGGGTTGTTGTTTTTGTCGGTTGATAGATACTGTGATAATGTCAGACAAATAAAGCTATGATTGCTTTCAAGAAAGTGTGGGTAGAACAATCCTGCATCTATGATTTCCATACAGGAAGGATGTAGGTGGCACATCTAGAAACCTTCTGAGACCTCTGCTTGGCAACTGTGCTTAACTTTTCAGCAAAATGTGCCATAGTGCTGCTGCTTCTACATGCTATACAATGCCCAAATCATCAATAATGTACTTTAATGCAGCAAACATTTGGAAGTTTCAACCTTTGTCCAACAATAGCTATTTTGGTGAAAAGGCACATTTGAAAGAATGTCTCCACAGATGGAGGATTCCATGCAAGTCTCCACAGATGGAGTATTTCAGCAAATAAGCAGTAACTGTAATGTTTAGAAAGAGGGACACCCACCCAAACCCACCCACCATGATATTAAGGAGGGACTATAGAATGATCTCTGACCTGGAAGTTCTTCCTTTCTTATTACATCCTTCCTGCGAATGATTAGAGAACTGTCAAGGGTCAGAACTCTGTGATCATCCCACGATGGTACCTTGGTTCTTGAACGTAATCTGTTCCAGAAGTTGGTCCGACTTCTGAAACATTCGAAAACCAAGGCACAACTTCTGATTGGCTGCAGGATCTTCCTGCACTCAAGCAGAAGCTGTGTCGGACGTTTGGCTTCCGAAAAACGTTCAAAAACCGGAACATTTACTTCTGGGTTTTCGGCGTTTGGGAGCCGATTTGTTTGTTAACTAAGCCATGCAAGAACTTAAATGAATACAGTATTTTATATAATGGCTTCACAACATGAAGTATTTTATTTGTAATGCCACATCAACCCCTCTAAGGGGGTCATATTGAAGATCTGGGCTCAGGCTGAGAGAAAGCTGTCTCCCTAAGGCCACCTAGTTGAATTTATTTTATTTATTTCATACAATTTATGAAACCTGTGACAGGGTTTTCTGTGTACAGGGAATGGTTTGTTTTGAAATGCTGGAAGATTCAATCATGTGAGCTCCCACTTGGAAATTGAAGTGGTACCATCAAGACGCAGGTTTTCCATCTCAGCTCCCATTTGTGAAAATGGGCCTATGTCACATCCTGAAGTTGTTCATGATATTATTATAAAATACCCCTCACATTCTGCTTGAAATGCTGTGTAAACCATAGTAAAGGTAAAGGTAAAGGGACCCCTGACCATTAGGTCCAGTTGTGACCGACTCTGGGGTTGCGGCGCTCATCTTGCTTTATTGGCCGAGGGAGCTGGTATACAGTTTCCGGGGCATGTGGCCACCATGACTAAGCCGCTTCTGGTGAACCAGAGCAGCGCACAGAAACGCCGTTTACCTTCCCACCGGAGCGATACCTATTTATCTACTTGTATTTTGATGTGATTTCGAACTGCTAGGTTGGCAGGAACAGGGACCGAGCAAAGGGAGCTTGCCCTGTCGCGGGGATTTGAACTGCCGACCTTCTGATTGGCATGTCCTAGGCTCTGTGGTTTAACCCACAGCACCACCCACGTCCCAACCATAGTATAAACCCCCCTAAATTGTAACATTTAGCTTTAACTAAACTGTCTTCTTTTCCCAATTTTCAAAAGCTTCCCTTTTAGATTTTAATACAGTGGTAGCTCTGGTTATGAACTTAATTCGTTTTGGAGGTCCGTTCTTAAGCTGAAACCGTTCTTATCCTGAGGCACACTTTCGCTAATGGGGCCTCCCACTGCGCGTGCGCCTCCAGCGCACGATTTCCATTCGCATCCTGGGGCAAAGTTCGCAACCAGGAGCAGCTACTTCCGGGTTAGCGGAGCTCGTAACCTGAAGCATTTGTCACCAGAGGCACCACTGTATTGGGCTTTCTTGCAGCTTGATGGCATGTCTGAGTTGTTGCTTTGTCATGCCTTGAGCTCCCAGGAACCCAAAAAATCACCCATTATTGCCACATTTTCTTTTGCTTCCCCCTCCTCCTCTTTGCTTTTTTACTTTCTGTATCAGGTTGCCATAAAAATGGTAATCGTGTTAGGGAGGAACCATACATAGTCAGAATTATTAGCAGGGTCACTTGATGGAGTCCAGAGAGAAAAGAACCTGATTATACATTATTGGGTAAATTGAACAAAAACGGTATATAATTTGAGGTGAAAGGAACACAGAGGTTTTGTCTTTCTTACTTCAGGCCTTGTACATAGCAGGAAGTCATTCAGCCGAACATACAGAGGGGAAGAAACCCCCAGAACTACACAGCCAATCAGGGCATGTGCCACTTCAGTAAGCATCACACCACTCAGCGTGGTTGCTAAGCAGCAGCCATTCTGCTCTTATCTAGTTGACTTTAACACATTCAAAATTAACTGTTAAGTTACATATGTAACCATCTCTGGTGTTGCACTTCTAACAAGAACTATGTATTTCGTTTCATGGACAGGGGTTGAGAAGGTGCAATTGATCAGGACTTCCACTGTGTTTATACCAACCATCAAATGGCATGAATAGCCTGTAAGCTTCATGCTGTTTCATTCCTGGACACCCTTCTCACGAAACCTTAAAGTGCTGGCGCACTGCAACAATTCACCCGTCTCGGTGCCAAAGATATTTATTCATTTGTGAGCTTACAAGCAGCACAACGTGGGAATGAGACGGCGGCTTGCTAAGGACTGCAAGCTGACACATGCTCTTTACGACTGCGTAGGGTCTGCAAGCGGCAGATAAAATTAACATAGCCACATCCGGCAGCCCTTCGCCGTTTGAGCTAGAAGTCATGTGTCAGGAAACAAAACCAGTTCACATGCGAAGAACCACATACACACATATGAAGCTACATTTGTTTCTTCGCTGCGGTGTTCAGTGAAAATGAAATATTCCTTCATTTGGGCTCCTCATTTCATTATTTTTTTTAAAGAGTCCCACTTTATATTTTCACCCAAATATTATTTTCATTTCATATCTACAGTAATCTAAATAAAAAAAATTCCTTCCAGTAGCACCTTAAAGACCATCTAAGTTAGTTCTTGGTATGAGCTTTCGTGTGCATGCACACTTCTTCAGATACACTGAAGAAGTGTGCATGCACACGAAAGCTCATACCAAGAACTAACTTAGATGGTCTTTAAGGTGCTACTGGAAGGAATTTTTTTATTTTGACTATGGCAGACCAACACGGCTACCTATCTGTTACAGTAATCTAAGTAAGCTGTAAGAATGTGTGTGTATCTTCTGTTGTCTAAATGATTATAGAACCCACCTGCAGGTGATATCTCCCCCCCCCCCATTGCTTTTTACAAAAATGCATAACCCTTACCCTGTTTATTTACATCTGGGCAGCGGAGCAGGACTTCCTTGTACTGTGCTCAGGTGTGAACTATTTGCAAAAGCTGCAAAGTGGTTTGTGAACTGGTGACGTGCCAATGGAATTCTTTCTTCTCTTTCTTCTCCTCCGCCTCCTACTTGTGCAAAGCAAAGCCACAGCTTTGCAGAGCATACAAGTGAAATTTTAAAATATCTTCCTGAAAACTTAAAAAGTTTGAGTAATGCTCGACTGTCCTCTTTAGTAAGCTTAATCGGCAGAGGAAGAGGCTAACTCTCAAGGTGACTCATCTCAGTAGGAGCAGGGACTGGGCCCCTTTGGCAATTTTTCGGTTGTTCCTTCTCTCAATTTTGAGCGAAGAAGAAGAAGAAGAAGAAGAAGAAGAAGAAGAAGAAGAAGAAGAAGAAGAAGAAGAAGAAGAAGGGCGAGCCAACCAAAGTTAAGCACTTGTAAGGTCCACTGATTTCAAAGAAAGATGACATAGCGAACCCATTGAAATGAATGGGATTTAGACAAGAACATTGGAAAAGGAAATATATAGGCAAGCATCCTTCAGGAAAGATATTTCAAATTGCTCTGTGCCTGGCACTGAATTGAAATATTTATTTGATTACAGTTATTTAACTTGAAGCCATTTGCTTGTCTGCTTTTTAATTGTTTAGCACGGACTTTTGATGGCATTCCCCATCAGCACCCAGAACACCCAGCTGAATACCAGGACCAAAATAGACAGACGAGGGAGTGGAGCGTTCTACATTGGTGAGAAGGCCTGTGGAACTCCCTACCAACAGAGGTTCAGCAGGAACCTCTATTGTCCCTTTCTCCAGACAACTTTGGAAAACTAATTTTTTGGAAAACTATCATTCAGAAAAGGCCTTGCAATATAACTTTTCTCTTTTTAATGACTCCATATTTATTGACGTTTCCTGGATACATTTTTGCCGATTTCATCCTTCTATGTTACAGACCACCATGATATATTTTCTTATGAAAGTGTAGATTGCAAATATGTAAATGAACTAAATTAATACATAAAGTCAACTAAGCCAAAGGCATTTGGAAAATACCTTTTCCTTACCTGATAATTTCTGCATTTTGTGCAATCTTTCACGCAACGTGACAGCCGCTTCTGAAAATTTAGTGAAAGTTTAGCACTCATTTCTGTGTTGTTTCCGGTGGGGTGGGGATGGGGAGAGGAACGTGTTTGCAACCCCATTAATTCAGAAAATTGCAGTGTTTTCATGTGATCAAATTTGGGGTGATATACTGGCACACGTTTCTTTATTGATCAAAAAGCCATTGTTCCGTAACACAACAGATTACTGGCAGTGGTGTGCAGTCAGTGAACTAGGGAAATTAGGATAGTCCCCATAATATTCCCTTGGTGCCTCCTTCCCAAAACCCTGGAAGCTTCTGCCCAGCTTAGGGAGGGAGGTGCAATGCTCTGACATGCTCAGGTGTGCGACATCAGGTCACACATGCAACGTCCCCCTCCCCCAATTGCCCTTGCAAACTGGGACCTCTGGCCCTAACTGTTCCCCTATGGGAAATTTCACTGCACTCAACTGGATGTTGCAGTGTACAGTGGTACCTCGGGTTACATATGCTTCAGGTTAGAGACTCTGCTAACCCAGAAATAGTACCTCGGGTTAAGAACTTTGCTTCAGGATGAGAACAGAAATCATGCTCCAGCAGCGCGGCAGCAGCAGGAGGCCCCATTAGCTAAAGTGGTGCTTCAGGTTAAGAACAGTTTCAGGTTAAGAACGGACCTCCGGAATGAATTAAGTACAGTGGTACCTCAGGTTAAGTACTTAATTCGTTCCGGAGGTCCGTACTTAACCTGAAACTGTTCTTAACCTGAAGCACCACTTTAGCTAATGGGGCCTCCTGCTGCTGCCGCTCCGCTGGAGCACGATTTTTGTTCTCACCCTGAAGTTCTTAACCTGAAGCACTATTTCTGGGTTAGCGGAGTCTGTAACCTGAAGCGTATGTAACCTGAAGCATATGTAACCTGAGTTACCACTGTACTTAACCCGAGGTACCACTGTCGAAGGGACATTAGGAATCAGGACAGAAGTGCTAGCATTACCATCAGCAAAAGTAACCCAATAAACTCCACATCAGAATGCAGCCTCAGTGCACCTGTATGGCCTGCTGGGTGTTTAACAACCTCCCCACCCCCTGGTTTTTCCCAGCACTGAGCAAACAGGAAAAGCAAGAGTTTTATCATTTCCTGGAGGAGGCATTGCATATAGCAGCTCCCCAGCTCTGCAGGCCTGCCCTTTAAGAGCAAAGTGCTCGCTTCTTCACCAAATGTTCCCACACATTCTTACTGGGAACTAACACGAGAAAGATTTGCTTGAAGCTGTTCCCTTGAATCAGAGTGGCCTGCAGTCAAACCTCCTCGGCTTTAACGAAGATAAGCATCGCAAGCCCATTAAGACGAGAATTTGTAAAGAAGTGAATACCATTTAATATATTAAAAAGATTTACCTGCTTAGGATAGTCAGAAAAGAACTTTAGTCCTCCACAGATGCTCCTCTGCTGTTTTATGGCAGCATTTTATCAGGGTTTATTTTCTTGGCACTCTTACCGGCAGCGCTACTGCCAAACATTTAGCTTTGTAGCTACAAACCGAGGTTTGTTTTGTTGATAAAACAAATAGCACTGATGTCCTCTTCCTTGTAATAGTTTGCTCTCTTTCTCTCTCTCTCCCTGTCTCACCGGTAATAACTGAAATGCCACTGTACACCTCTGAAATAGCTTGTTGTCAAGGTCAGGAAAGATGTTTACAGGTCTGTAGAATTCCCTAGCTCATGTACCTCAATGCTGTCTCTGAGACAGGATGGTAACTGGAGCATGTAATCACATGTTCTCCCAGCTATTGCCCGAAGGCTTTATCTGGAGCCTAAAGTATAGGCTTTTTAAAGTCCACAGCTGACTTTCAAAGACTCGGCCACTCTTACAGATTCTGTACCTAAGTGGGCTTTAAAAAAATCATCAACCTTTTATTTTCCCTCGCCTGCTGCAGTCTTTCAGGCCAAAGTATGGAAATAAATAGTGTTTCCCCCCCCTTAAAAAATGTTTAGGGGGTACTCTCATTTTCCTACTCGTATTGAAATACTGCTCTTCAATGAGGCCAAACTTAGATTCACAAAATGTTTAGTACCCCTGCACCCCCCAGAAAAAAAGCACTGGAAATAAATAAATTGCAACTCATTGGCTAAGATTCTTAAGGGAGTGCAGCCCAAGTGTGCTTTTTCTTCTTGTTAATTGCTTTTTATCAGTTAAGCTTATATATATATATGATTGAACTAGTAGCTACAGTGAGTTTTAGAAAAAATTCTTTTTTCAAAATAATTTTTGTTACTGTAGATATCTATATCTCTTTATGGAACAATGTCCCATTAATTGCAATGAGAAATATTTACACACACTATTACGAACCCTCCAAGAATCCCTATTTTCCAGGGACAGTCCCTGGAAGCTGCCCTGGTTTCTGATTTGATCCCGGAGTATCTGACTTTTCCTTAGGAAAAGTATTGGTGGGTAGGAAATGTTAGAGGGTATGGTGTTAATGCGACCCCTGAGCCAAGAAGATAAGTAATTGCGCGTCAAGGTTCCCAAGACACCCCAAATAAAAACACAATGACACTTGATTTTTGTTTAAGGTTTTTGGCATAATTTTGGCCACAACTTTATTCAAAATACAGCAATGTGAGTGATTGCTTAGGCATTGGTAGCGACTAACTGACCCCGCATGGGGACAGCTCTGACATTCGCACCCCCCGCGAAGTTAGAAAGGGTAAGTCACCTGAGGAGAGAGACGGGACTGGGAACCATGCCTCACCTCTCCCCAGAATGCATGGGGAGCCCCTGGGTTCCTTTAACGGAAAACCCTTGAAGCAGCAGCATTTTGGAGGGTCGGGCACAGCCAAATCCATACCCCTCCACCAACCAATTCCCAAACCAATGCCTAACTGCAACCTTGCAAGTTGTGACGATTTGCTACGCAGTAGGCAAAAACCAAATGGCACCAGCCAATCAGCCAAATGGACAAAATTCCTACCAGGCCCCTGCCCCAAAGCAGACGACCCCATGACAGGCCTAGCAAGGCCAAGCAATCAGCCTAACATTAGGGAGGGAGGGCAGGTGATCCGAAGCACGCAGCGAAAGAGGAAGCTCGTCACTGTGTGCAGTGTATTTAACAAACAGGGCTGTCAGTCAATAAATGGCAACATATAAATCCCCCCAGTAACAGCCCGCCCCTGCTTAAAGATGGCCAAACTCTTTTGCCCAGCAACAGTGAGGTGTCTTGTCAGCCCCTCCCTCTATGAGGGAGAACACGCTTTATACAACTGTTAGAAGACTTCTGTGTTATTATGTTTTTCTATATGTTGGAAGCTGCCCAGAGTGGCAAGGCAACCCAGCTACATGGGCAGGATATAAAAAATAAAGTTGTTGTTGAATAGGATGTCCCTATTTTCATCGGAGAAATATTGGAAGGTATGCTATTATACACATGCTTACTTGTCTCACTGAAATCCATGAGAGGTAGAAATGATTTGCTTTGACTGGTTCATGCCCATTTCATGAACAATTCTCCAATGAAAATAGGGACATCCCATTCCATAATGATAATTTTACTATTTATTCCCCACACATCTCGCTGGGTTGCCCCAGCCACTCTGGGCAGCTTCCAAACATACATAAAAACATAATAAAAGTTTAAACATTAAAAAAACCTTCCCAATATAGGATTGCATTCAGGGGATGGGATAATTCCATACCTTCCAACATTTCTCTGATGAAAATAGGGACATCCTAAGGAAAAGCAGGACATTCCAGGATGAAAACAGAAACTGGGACGGCTTCTCTAAATCAAGGATGTCCCTGGAAAATAGGGGCACTTGGAGGGTCTGCCATTTATGTATTTTAAGGCAAAACCCAGAAATTTGCTGCACTTGGTTTGCTCTGGCTGAGAAACCTAGGATGTTTGCAAGAGGGTAAAATGATATCTTTCCCTCAGCCCCATCACTGTGCCCTTGTATGAATGAGCAGGTGCTAGATATCTATCAGCCAGCAAAGGTTAGGTACTTTCTTCAGAAATCTGGGTCATGATAAACAGAGAAGACTGGCAATGTGGTTTAGAGAGCCTTGTTTCCTGGTGACACGATGGCTGGGAATCAGATGCAGAGACGGCAAAGGCTGCTGAAGGTTCCATTAAGCTCGTAACAAGAAATGGTGGGATCCCGAGTGACAGCTTGTTGGAAAACAAAGTTCTTGTACGAGCCTTGCTGTAATGGTATCTTTATTGCGGTTGAGATCATTCCTTGGCTGCTTTGGACATTTCAGAGCCTTCAAAGGATTACAACAGGGAGCGGATTTGCATTGTTGCAGAACAGCAAAGATAAGTCTGAATTGTCTGTTCAGAATGAAGACTGCCATGTGTCCCCCATCTGACTCCTCCTCTCCACTTTTTTTACTGCACAGACAATGATAAATTAAAGAAGCTGTACTGCCTGTTGAATCAGGGGCAGTCCATTAGCAACACAGAGACCAGATATGGCCCACAAAGCATTTTATCTGATTCCAAGTGGCGCTACTAAAATTTAATTAAGGTGTGGTTAAAGTTCACTCACACAGCAAAGAAAATGTTTTATAATGTGTGTGTGTGTGTGTGTGTGTGTGTGTGTGAGAGAGAGAGAGAGAGAGAGAGAGAGAGAGAGATACCATCCTGTAATATTACCACTCTTCTTTTTAAGTACTAAAATATAAAAAGGTAAAGGGATCCCTGACCATTAGGTCCAGTCGTGGCCGACTCTGGGGTTGCGGTGCTCATCTCGCTTTATTGGCCAAGGGAGCCGGCATACAGCTTCCGGGTCATGTGGCCAGCATGACTAAGTCGCTTCTGGCGAGCCAGAACAGCGCACGGAAACGCCATTTACCTTCCCACCGGAGCAGTACCTATTTATCTACTTGCACTTTGACATGCTTTTGAACTGTTAGGTTGGCAGGAGCAGGGACCGAGCAACGGGAGCTCACCCCGTCGCGGGGATTCGAACCGCTGACCTTCTGATCAGCAAGTCCTAGGCTCTGTGGTTTAACCAACAGCGCTTAATTACATTCTTCCTTCAAAGCGTTTGGAGGCAATGTACATAATTCTCTCACACCCTTCAATTTTAACCTCACACTATCTGAATATGCAACATACATTCAAAGACATAATTTAAAGAACCCCGGGAACAGTAATTTAACCCTCACAGAACTGTGATTCCCAGCACCTTAACAAACCACAGTGTCGAAAAATCTTTGGGGGAAGCCATGTGCCTTAAATGAATGGTGTGTGTGTGCAGCCCATGTCAAGTGAAGATTGGTGACTGGCCTTAGAGCACCCAGTGTGGCTGATAGGGGATTTAAATGCTGTTCTTCCCAGTCCTAGGCCAACAGTCTAGCCCAGGGGTTGGGGAAACTTTTCTGCCTAGGATGACAGGGATTACCAAGGTTTCATTCCCAGCCCTACCTGAAGATGCTGGGGATTAGATCTGGGACCATCTGCATGCAAGGAGATGCTCCCCCACTAAGCTACAGCTGGTATTGTTAGAATTTCAATTATAGCTGAATATTGTTAAATAGAATGTTAGTTCAACAAATATTCTATCTTCTGAAGTTATATTCCAACAGAATATTAAAACAGGATGAAACATCACACGTTAAAAACATCCCTAAACAGGGCTGCCTTCAGATGTCTTCTAAAAGTCCGATAGTTGCTTATTTCCTTGACATTTGATGGAAAGGCATTCCACAGGGCGGGTGCCACTACCGAGAAGGCCCTTTGCCTGCTTCCCTGTAACCTCATTTCCTGCAGTGAGGGAACCACCAGAAGGCCCTCGGAGCTGGATCTCAGTGTCCGGGCTGGACGATGGGGGTGGAGACGCTCCTTCAGGAATACTGGGCCAAGGCCATTTAGGGCTTTAAAGGTCAGCACCAACACTTTGAATTGTCCTCAGAAATGTACTGGGAGCCAATGCAGGTCTTTCAGGACCGGTGTTTATATGGTCTCGGCGGCCACTCCCAGTGACCAGTCTAGCTGCTGCATTCTGGATTGGTTGTAGTTTCTGGATCACCTTCAAAGGTAGCCCCACGTAGAGTGCATTGCAGTAGTTCAAGTGGGAGATAACTAGAGCATGCACCACTCTGGTGAGACAGGAAGCATCAGGAGTCAGGAAAACGCCAATAATTGTATGTACAGTGGTACCTCGGGTTAGGAACTTAATTTATTCTGGAGGTCTGTTCTTAACCTGAAACTGTTCTTAACCTGAAGCACCACTTTAGCTAATGGGGCCTCCTGCTGCCGCTGCACCACGATTTCTCTTCTCATCCTGAAGCAAAGTTCTTAACCCGAGGTAATATTTCTGGGTTAGTGGAGTCTGTAACCTGAAGCATATGTAACCTGAAGTGTATGTAACCTGAGGTACCACTGTGTTTATGAAGAACAAAACAGCAGCTATGGCTTCCTACCCCAGGCAAGACTAAAGGCCAGTTCCCATTGAGCTCTGGAGGAAACAACCAGAGAGGGGAAGAGAAGTTTCTTTTACAGGCTAGGCATGACACAACACACACACACCACCACCACCACCACAACAACAACAACAACAACAACAACGGCCTGGTTTAAATAAAAACCAGTATATGGATCCACTCTTATTCATCTGGGCCTGACAGGGCAACTTACTGTCATCTGAGGTACAAGCAAACGTAGGTAACATAAATGCTCTGAGTTTGCAGCACAGGGTTTGAATCAGGAAGCTCGCATCTACCCTGGAGAAGTTGTGGTTTTAGCACAGAGTGGGTCGATGCCTTTAGCATGCTGGTGCTATGGAAACCGAGTTTTGCCACAGAGAAGAACTCGCGTACTAAACCACAGAGCGCTGCACACCCTCTTCCTTTTTTTATGCTGCCTCCCGAAGAAGAAAAACAGAAGTCGGCAAAGCGAAACCACAAATGAAGGAGGCCTTTGCAGCAATGCTATGCTAATGGCCTGATATAATGGGGGTCAGATAATGGGAAACTCTCACAATGGACACGGGGTTGCAACAGAGTGGACATATAATTTCAGTTCCTAAGAAAAGGGATGGCAGCCAAATGTCCTAATGTGGAAGTGTAAATGCTTAAGGAAGATCCGAGCAACTTGTGAACCTCGAAGCCAAACACGGGCTGTCAATCATGTACAGAAGGCGGTCATGACCCCATTTCGCCCCGCCCCTGTTCCACCCTGTTCCACCTCCTTTTCCTGCCACTTCCATAGCGATGTGCATGTGCTATGGTTGCTGCCTGTATTACATTTGAGAAAACTGCTTTGCGAAAATGTGCACATTAGGCAAAATTGCATGCAAAAATAAGTTAGGTAAAGGGACCCCTGACCATTAGGTCCAGTCGTGACCGACTCTGGGGTTGCGGCGCTCATCTCGCTTTACTGGCCGAGGGAGCCGGCGTACAGCTTCCTGGTCATGTGGCCAGCATGACTAAGGCGCTTCTGGTGAAACCAGAGCAGCGCACGGAAACGCCGTTTACCTTCCCGCCAGAGTGGTACCTATTTATCTACTTGCACTTTGATGTGCTTTCAAACTGCTAGGTTGGCAGGAGCAGGGACCGAGCAACGGGAGCTCACCCCGTCGTGGGGATTCGAACCGCTGACCTTCTGATTGGCAAGTCCTAGTCTTTGTGGTTTAACCCACAGCGCCACCCATGTCCCCCACCAAAAAAGTTATATTGAGATAATTTAACTCTGAAAAGCCGATGAATTATCATGAGGACTTCTCTCTCTTTTTTAAAAAAATCGAAATCTGATGTGGAAATGTGGAAACTGAAACTAAGGTTGAAAAAAGTGAGAAGCTGAGAGAAACTAAAATGGACCTTGTCCATCCCTAGGGCCAGGAGAGCTTTTCTGGGGTGGAGACTCCATAAAGTCCTGTCTCAGTTTATGTTCTGCCCAGTAGTCCCTCCTCCATAAGGACATCTGTGTGCAGCAAGGATTAAGACCTTCCCTGCAATTGCTCCAAGGCTGTGGATTCCACAGCGTGGAACGACTTTCCTGATGAAGTTTACAACTGCTCTTGACTTGCAGTCTATCCAAAAAAGGCCCACAACTGCTGAGCAGACACTGCTGTTGATTGCAGTGTATCTTGTTAGCTTTGTTTCTTAAAACAATTATTTGCTTTTATTATGTTGTGTGTTTTTTTTAAAATGTTGCTTTTCTGTCCAAAGCCCCTTTTGAACTTCAGAGTGGAGGGCTTCAGAATGTTCTAATAAAATAAAGAGGTGATCTGAGTGAGGGGTTGTGGCCATGGTTGTGGATGTGCTGCGCTTCCAGATTTCAGGAGTGGGGATGTGTGTTTGAAGCATGGATGTCTTGTGAACGAGCACTGGGCAGCAGCTACAGTAGGTATATTGAATGTTATCTACTCTAGCAATAATCTTTTGTGCATGAATGAGAGCAAAGCGTAAAAAAATCTCATGATTGACAAACGTACAATGCTTTGTGCCAAATCACTGCTTACTCATCGAAAGAATTTAATGTGGTCATTTTCTTATTCTAATCTGAAAATATTGATGTTGATCAACATTCCTGATTTCCATCTCTTTCCTTAATCTCAGTGAGGTGAGCTTCCTTCCCTCTCCCCCAGTTCTGCTATAAGCACAAACATTCTTTTATATATTGCATGCATTATTATAAATATAATATTATGGGATATATGTCCAGGTTTTCAAAAGTAACCCAAAGTATGCATGTAAGGCATTTTTGCTGAGGAAACATACTGCACCGGGTTTGACTCTTTTATATGCATCATGCCTATGATAAACCTTTTTGTATACACATGTAATAAAACAGGCTTTTGTTTTAAAGATCATGCGTCTCAGAGGCAAGTGGGCTCTTGATGTAGGAGAAGGTCTGATGTAAGCATAGCTTGATTGGGTTGGAACGCCATGCAATGCCTAGCACATATCCAGCAGCCATATTCTGAGTATAAACACGTTTATAAAAGGATTCCTCCTCTGTCCGTAGTTGCCAGGCATTGAGCTCCATTCAGTCCTCTGGTTTGGCTTGGCTTCTTCTCAGCATTCCCTGCTCGTATCATGGACGTTTAGCATTGAAACACCTTGTGTGGTGTCTTCCGCTGGGTTTCTTCCCACTCCACAAACATATCCAAAACACTACAGCTGGTTCTGTTTCCTTACAACTTCTGCAGACTGAGATTTAGAACAAGAAGGGGGTATATATATATATATATATATATATATATATATATATATATATATAATCCCATTATTCATTATTTTATATTATTTATTACTTATATCCTGCTTTTCCTCCAAAGAGTACAAGCTTGCTGTCCAGAAGCTGACAGCGGCTCCCGGCTGGTTGCCCAGGAAAGTATAAAAACAAGGGAAGGTTTCTTACCGTCCTTTTTTATTCAGTATTTACAGAGAGAGGCTATAGAACCCAGCCTCTTGGATAATGGCATTGTCCTGAGTGAATCTCCACCCCTGTCTCTCCCACTTCCTCATTCATCACTTCTATGGGTGCTGCTATGTGCCTTGTCTTTGAGCTCTTTGCTCTCCTACTTTCAAGGCTCGCCAGGTTCTGGGAAGGATGGGGGTCTGGAAGGCTTTCCAATGACATCATGTCCATCAGCTGTCACCCCACTTCCTCCCCCCTCCTCTCCCATTATTTCCCAACTTTCCCCCTCCTCTGCCTCTGAGCTGTGACCTCCCGCAAACCACTGTTGTAAGTCTATATTGTCTTCCTCTTCCTCCTCCCTGGAAGGTTCAGGGTGGGGAGGCGGTCTCCACCATTCCTCCTCTGCCCAGTCCTTGACACTATCATACGCCCCTCTCTGTTTGATTCTCTCTCCCCCCCTACTCCATGACCCTGTGAGGTAGGGTAGGCTGGAGAGATAGGGTCCAGGGTAACCCAGTCAGCTTCAGAAGGATGACTGAATATTTGAACCCAGATCTCCCCAACCCAAGTCCAATCAATACAGCATCGTCTCCCTCCACCTTTTCTTTTTAAAATGTCAGAAGCAGTTGTGTGTGGAAGCTGTCTTATAATAATAAATAATAATGATAAATTTTATTTATACCCTGCCCTCCCCGGTCAGAGCCGGGCTCAGGGCGGCTAACACCAATAAAATCACAGTAAAAAACATAATAGGGGAAAAGAAAAAAGAGAAAAAACCAATTTAAAATACAGGTTAAAATGCAATTTAAAATGCAGCCTCATCTTAAAAGTAGCCGATAAATCAAGACCATAAGGGGAGGGAAACATAAGGGTCAGACTGAGTCCAAACCAAAGGCCAAGTGGAACAGCTCTGTCTTGCAGGCCCTGCAGAAAGATGTCAAGTCCTGCAGGGCCTTAGTCTCTTGTGACAGAATGTTCCACCAAGTCGGGGCCAGGACTGAGAAGGCCCTGGCCCTAGTTGAGACCAATCTAACCACTTTGCGACCTGGGACCTCCAAAATGTTGTCATTTGTGGACCTTAAGGTCCTCCACTAAATGGGGACAATACCCCACCAACTTCAGGATGGCCAAAGTCAACCCCATGCCATCTTATTTACAACCAGTCAGAGGGTGGCTCTACTTGTCACTGGCGTTGCCTGCGCCATCTCCCCATCTCCCTGGCATATACCCGACGGGCACTAATCACTCCTAGTGCTCATGAAGAACTGGTGCTGATTTAAGAAGTTAGCCAAGATGTCAGCTGCTGCAAAGAAGGTGCCCCACACCAAGATGATCAACAAAGTTCTCCGCAACTGGTGCCCCTACAACAAGCTGCCTGCAGATTCAATGAATCAGTCCAGTTTTCCTCCTGCAGACGAGACACACTTGTCTGCTTGCCATATGAGGAGTTAATTTCTCAGCCTCTCCCCAATAACACATTGCTGGTGGTGTTTCTGCTGCAATAATTTAATCTGCAGCGGTCTGTGCTGAAGCAGCAACCAGCAAACTGACCTCAAAGTGTTTGAACACATAACAGAAAGCAAGAATATTCTCTTTTTTTAAAAAATTGCAACGTTTACTAGAAGGTTTTAGGCTGTGTTCATATACACACACTTGCCTGAGTATATGCTTCATTGTGCCTCTCTGACAATACTGAGCCGGGTGGAATCTAGGTTCCTATGACATCTGATTAGTGTACATATCATCTTCACTCACCCTCCTTGTTTTTCCAGTGACGACAGTCCGCATTGCCCTGCATGGGAGAAACCAAGTAAGACTAGGAATGTGGCTTTAAAAATACAGATGAACACCACTGATGAATGCAGATAAAAAAAAACTGCATGATAATAATATAACATTGGTGACTCTGGGTTGTGGAAGTGCTGCCATTCCTTCACCATTAGTACTTTTGAAGAAATAATAATGTAACCTTCTGTGGACAGGAACAGCCTAGGTTTGCTTGCCTATGCTCTGGTACCCTCTAGGTTAGGTTACTGCAATGCTGTTTCTGAAGGTGGTTCAGAAATGGTAGCAGGTGCACAAGTCCACAACCAGATTGTTGACCAATGCAAAAGGATCTGAACGCACATCACCAATTCTGACAAAGCTGCAGTGGCTTCTAAGTGGTTTCCTGGCCCAGTTCAAGGTGCTGGTTTTCACCTATAAAGGCTTCTGTGACTCAAGACCCCAAGACCTCAAGGACTACCTCTCCCCACATGAACCAACCCCAACCCAGCACTCATCACCCAAGGTCCTTCTCCATGTTCTCAGAGAACAGGCCTTCTCAGTGGTGGCCCCTTGCTTGTAGAATGCTCTTCCCAGGAAGACATCCCTGGCTCCATCATTACCTGTCTCCAGGTGCCACGCAAAAATGTTCCTTTTCTGCTAGGCCTTTGGCCTTCAATTATCTGTGGCTTCCTTCGTGGGTAAAGTGGGTTAATCCTTCTTTTTTAGATATAAATATGGATGGGTTTTAGCTTTTACTCTCTTTTAGTTTTATATTGCTTTTAATTTGTATGCTGCTTTTTGTAAGTTGCTCTGACTTACTTTTTGTAAAATAACTAAATAAAAAAGTGATTCCCAAGCTGAATTAATAATAATATGAATAGAAAGGAATAGCTCATAGATATACAATCAGGTGCCCTATGGTTTTTAACATCCTCTGTTCAAAAAATGACTTCTCTTCATTTGACTATGGAACAGATATTTACTGCATACAGTTTGGTAGTGTTATGGTGCCATCTACAGATTTTTTTCTAAACTTTCTGTGCATTACAGTACTGCTATACAGAGTATAATTGCTACTTCTTGGTACAGCTTTATTATGTATATGGCTAAAAACAACAACAAAACAACAACAGAGGAAGCCTTTCTATCATGAAACTCTTTGGTTAGCTTAACCCCTATGTTGCCTTCTGTACAAATGTTTGTCTGGGACAGGAAATCATGTTATTTGGATGGTTCCCCCCCCCCCCGATGTATTGCCTAAACTTCCTCTTTCGGACAAGAGTGGGATATTTTGCTTTATGTGCATAGGATGTGGTATTATGTTGCAAGAATCTAATCATTAATTATCATCATCATCATTATTATTATTAATATTACAAAACCTATTATACTGCACAGCATAAGGGAAGAGGTCACAAAAGGATCACAGACACTCACTTGAAGACCTACAAGTCCAAGAAAAGGCAGCTCAAAATAAATGCCCTGTCTTTTGTAACTCTTGAGTTTTCACCACTAAAAGCTCCTGGCTGGTTAAAAAAACCTGTTTCCCATACTTATTCTGTCCAATTTTATTATATATAAGAAATATATAATTACAACCAGTATATTATGATTTACTTTTGCTGATAATTCATATCTCTATCATCTATCTCTATTTCATCTATATCTGTAAAAATTAAATACACCAAAGGATACAAAAGTCCCTTGTGGGAGAAAAATCAAGAAATTGCATCTCAAACTCTTTTCTTTTTTTCTTCCTTTCTTTCTTGAAACAGTGGCAAAGAATCCTACTGCTCCTACTCCCCAAGGTAAGAAAAGTTGTTTATCACATTTATGTTAAATATTTGCTATAGATGGGTCATGATCCAGTTCTATGAGTGGGGTGGGCAGTGGGGAGGGCAATAAGTAAGCTGTGAGGGATTGGGTCAGCTCCCTTATTTGCAAGACAAACATCCAGAATATACATCACAGGCGGACTGGGTTCAGTTACATCTTACAGAGAATGAATATATCAAGAATTTGCTGTTGAAAATCAGATTGCCAACTGATTAAAAATAAATTGAGTTTCGTCAGGAATACAACTACTCACTGCCAATTTTGCTGTGCAAGCCTATAACTATTCCTTGCCCCACTCTTTTTACAATTTTGTTGGGTATTCTCTCTCCCATTTAACCTTTGACCTGCTCCTCAGTCCTGGGAACTATATTTAAGACTTTACTTGGATTAATTCTGACTTAATTGCTTTTTGTCACTTTTTAGTTGTCGTGAATATAGAGCCAATATAGAGTTGGCTGTAGGCATAGTCATGGTTAGGGGAGACCTGTTGAAATTAATGAGATTTACACTGATCTCTAACCTAGGTCCCATAGATTTCTGTTCTGTTCTAAGCATGATCTGGATGTAACGCATAGTAATTAAAGAACAGATTTTCCCTCATTCATGTTTCAGACTTATTTCAGTTCAAACATCTAGTTCAACTTCCAGAAAACTTTTTGAAAGAATGCAGCATTAAAACTTTTTGAAAGAATGCAGCATTACAAATACTAATGGGATTAATTGAGCAAATACACAGGTTGCCCTACAATGCATTTTATCAGGGAAGTGTTCTTAATCTGGGTTAATTTTAGTAGCAAATCCAGAACCTAGCAATGGAAATTGTTCTGGATTAATTAGCAAAGAACACAAGGACTTTTGGATGGGCTCCTGCCGCTTCTTCCATCTTCCATACAGTGTCTAGCATATTTTCAGCCGCAAGGTATTTGTCAGGATTTTAAACTGCCACTTACTTACCAGCTGGCAGCAACTCAGTTTAAGTTTGGTAAGACGGGAGATGTGGGTCTTTTTTGGTTTCTTTTGGACCACCCATGTGGTCCAAAAGAAACCAAAAGGTATAGGTATGTACATATGATCAAGAAGGCTAGTGACATTTTTCGAAGGCTATTGCCATCATGGCCAGCCATGTTCGATTTTTATCCAGAGGGTGTGTTCAGCAGATAAATATCCTTGAAATTGTGAGCTGCACCTGGCAAAGGTAAGAAGTCATGCTCAGTGCTCTTTTTTCTAGGAAAAAGAGGTGCCGGAACTCACCATGAATATCTCCCTTGTTTGCATGGCAATGGCGGCCACTGAGTTCTGGCTGAAAAACAAGCCCTGGCCTTCCATGAGGGGTGTGCAGGCCCCGTGGGTTACCCGAGAGGCGAGGTCGAAGTCCGGTCCATGGTCAAAAGTGCAACATGGAGGCAGTCCATAGTAGCTGAAGCTGGGTGCAGGGCAGGGAGTCGGGTGAAGTCAGGAACAGGCATGCAAGCAGGGAGCCAGGGCGGGTCAGGAGCTCTGGCATAAAAGCAAGTCAGTGTTCAGGTAGGAACTAGCAACCAACAATGTTGCTCCCACAACTTGGGACTGGGGCCGGCCGGCTTTTATCTGCCCCGAGGCATAGGGCAGCCCCGATCCTCTAGTGACTCCCCTCTCCAGGCCTGGAGGCAAGCACTCCTTTTGCGGGAACTTAGTTCCCTCCGCCTCTCTGCCCTGAGCCTCTGTAGCTCAGGAGAGGCTGGAGGGTTACTGGACCCAGAGGCAACCTCAGCCTCCCCTGATGGGGCTGAGAGTGGAGCACCTGCAGGCAATGGGTCCTCCATCACCTCAGGAGCCAGAGCAGACTCAGCTGATGCCTGCACCTGAGGATCCAGCCCAGGTGAGGACCCTTCAGGCTCATGCCCCAGCCCCAGCTGGTTCTGGAGGCGGGGAATCCTGTGCAGGCTGGGATCCCTCAGGTTCAGCATCCAATCGAATCCCAGGCCATCACAAGGAGTTTTGCTGGGATGCACTAGCTAACGGCCCCCTCTGCCATATACCTCTTGCCATGGGCTGCCTCCACTTAGAAAAAAGGTCTGCAGGGAGGAGCCTGTTGTACTTCTTTAGGCGTCCAGTTGCAGATCTCCACCATCACAATACCTTGAGGGAAGAAGACCAGGTGATGGGGACATGTCAGAGGAGGAGGGGCCAGAGGGTGTGGCCCTTCTCTCCCCCTCCTTCATTCATCACTGAGTATCTGAATAGAGCAGGGATGCGGAACCCGTGGCTCTCCAGATGTTGTTGGACCGCAGCTTCCATCAGCCACAGCCAGCATGGCCAGGGCTCAGGGAAGATGGGAGTTGTAGTCCAATAACATCTGGAGGGCCACAGCTTCCCCATCCCTAAAACAGGTCTCCGTACTGAGTGCCAGTCGCAGTTACACATCCCTACTGAGGGCTTGCAAGGGTGGGTATTCTCCTGCCTCCAACATGGCGTACCTCGTCCGTGTCCCATGATATCTGAAGCGAGGGATTTTGTAAACTTGGAGTTGAACTACACGAGACATGGGAGTTCCTTGCTTGGAAGACAAAGGCCCAGATTTGGAGGGTTGAAGTCTACCCTTTCCCCCACACCCCAAGCTGTTGTTATCCATAGAAAGTGAAATGTCTGTGAGATTTTCTCCCTGGGGCTAATAGTGACTTTGGATAGCGATCTGGATTTGGGTTGTTGGACAAGGGCATAGGGTTAGGCACCCCCCTCTTGCAAAGTATGGCTGAGCTCCAAATCACCCTAGCCATCCATGTAGCTGAGGCATCAGATGTTCCAGTTATGGCACTTCCAACACCATAGCCTAATCCGTATTCGTAAGGATGGAATGACAGAACCCTGGAAGCATAATAGTCCTTGTAATTCATCTTGGTTGAACAGACTGCTGGTGCCATTCTGTTTAAGACTCTGCTGTGTAACATGGCTGATTTGTTTATTGCCCTCCCCCCTCACGTGCTCACCATAGGAACTCTTCTTGGCTCTTCTCCCATACTTCCACGCACCACTCCACCCTCACCTGCAAGCACCTCTGAAGCAAAGCCTGGCTCTGCGACCAAGGAGGCAGTGACCCCCACTTACCAGGCCTCCAATGCTTCCGGAATACCTGTTAGCAAAGCAGCTACCACCCCTGCGACTGCTGTCTCTGCCAACGTCACAGGTTTGCTTGGGAGTTTTCTGATAAGAGATTGTACTGCCCCAGGAATACTGTCCTCTCTCGGGAGAGTGGTGGTGGTGGTGGTGGTGGTGGTGGGGAGCCTCATCACATAACTGCTACGTGGCTGGAAACTTTACTTGAATAAGTATGTTGAGTTGCAGTGCAATGGATGTTGAATGGCCGACTCTACAACCATAAAATTAGAGCAGAAATTGGGAGAACAGGCATTGGGGCAGGGGGCTGAGAGGTACGCATGGACAGCTGCTGAGGACAGGAAGCATCTCTGTGTTAGCAAGACTGAAGCTGGCTTTGTGGCTCACTTCACTCATCTTTGCAGAGTTGCTCACACTGGGGAGCTGATCCCATTATGACCTTTTTCTGCTTGGTTAGCTACATGAATGAAGGGGCATGCATGTGAGCTGGGCCAATTGTACTAATGATAGGCTGTCCCCCTCCCCTCCAAAGCGTGGTTAGAATCAGGCTTAAAGTTAAAGGTGAAAGTTAAAGGACCCCTGGGCGGTTAAGTCCAGTCAAAGGCGACTATGGGGTTGCTGCGCTCATCTTGCTTTCAGGCCAAGGGAGCCAGCGTTTGCCCACAGACAGCTTTCTGGGCCATGTGGCCAGTATGACTAAACCACTTCTGGTGCAATGGGACACTGTGACGGAAGCCAGAGCGCATGGAAACACCATTTACCTTCCTGCCGCCACAGTACCTATTTATCTACTTGCACTGGTATGCTTTCGAACTGCTAGGTTGGCAGCAGCTGGGACAGAGCAATGGGAGCTCACCCCATCATGTGGATTCAAACTGCTGACCTTCTGATCAGCAAGCCCAAGAGGCTCAGTGGTTTAGACCACAGCGCCACCCGCGTCCCATAGAACCACCTGGTGAGCCCACACAGTTGATGCTCCAGGTAGCAACCGCAGCATGTTTCACAGTACTGCTGCTGAATTAGCTTTGCAAGAGATCAGGAATGCTGCTTCCTTCTCTGAAGGGTACCCGTTAACCAGTTAATGCTTTGCTGTTGTATCGTAACAATGGTAATAAAAATTATTGCACTTTTGTTACTACAGAGATTGTTCCAACAAGCAGCTCATCCTCCCTCCCTCGCACGGACGCAAACTCTTCCAGCACTCAGGCACTCAGCAGCACTGCTGCCCCTCCTTCACTCTCTCCCTCCACCGTCACGCACGCACCACCAGGTTTGCCATGTTGTTCTTTGCAGTGCTCCTGAGCAATGTCTTAAGTACTGGGCATGAATATTCAGTTTGTGGGATAGTTAAGCATTATCAGAATGCATATATGTTTTGCTTGAGGTTGCTAAGCTGAGGCTGGACCACCACCTCTGAGGGATGCTTTAACATTGAATTCCCTGTATTGGCAGGGATGTCAACCAGGTGATTGTTGAGGTTCTTTTGAAATCTGGATATCTTTAAGCTTTTAATTGCATTATAAAGCTGGGTAGTCATTGGAGGATGCATTCCTGTGTGTCTAGTTTAAAAATATCAAGTCAATGGCCAACTTAGTGCATTTTGGACATCTAACCATGAACATTGACTTCACATGATCTCCTAAACAATGTCATGATTTGCTTGGAAACAAGCTATGAGTGCTGGTTCCAACATCATGCTAAGTCAACGCTTAGCTCAGTTGCTTAGAGTGATCCAAGCTTGAAGAAAGGAGTGAAATGACAGCTATGTTTGTTCACGTGGTTTATGGCTTGCCGTGACACGTGTACACACCCAATTTGTCTTATAGAAGAATTCTCACCAGTTATTCCTGCCCCTTGATACATTAAACCAGGCATGTACTTACCAAACAAATCAATGTACTAAAAGCTAGGATCCCGTGAAAAGGATCATTGGGGGACAAGTTACTTGTATGTATCTTTTTCTGGCGGTGGTGGAGGGTTTCCACATCACTTTATCTACACACTAAGAAAAGCCCCACCTATTTTACCATATTACAGTGGTTTCAAAGGTTCAGAAGCAGGATGAGAAAGAACATTGGGAACCCTACATGAATAGCAAATTCAGGAATTACTTTTGCCAGTGTAAAATTCTTCCTGGAAGTGATTCCATGTGCAGATAGTTTATTTTAAATATTACACTTTTGAAAGGTTAACCTTAATTCCAGTTTTTAGTAAGCAAGGACATAACAAACAGGGAGCATCTCCTTTGCAAACCTCCTGTTTTACACATCCTGTTTTATATGTCTATAATGGTAGGAACTCCTTTAAATGAAACAGTTAACTAAATAAATGCCAGTGGTTCTTATGTAGAATTATGTAGAATTTCCCTGGAGCTTTATGACTCGAGAGTCTAGGCTGCTTTGAACCAAAGAAAGGTTTCACAGCTATGAACAAATATATTATGAAGTTGCTGTTGTTTTTAAGGCCCAGTGTTGTTGAAGTCAGCATTTAATACTGTGTAGTTGGGTAATAAATATTTGCTGTACTGAGGCCAAAAGGTAAGAGCCACATTGCGAGCGCGCGCGCACACGCACACACACACACACACACACACACACGTGTTAACCCAAGAGATGCTGGCCATTTGAGCCATTTCTAATACCACATTTGCCCTGATGTTACAAATTTGTATAAAATCAGGACAGAGTTAATTTGTCTTCCAGTATCTTAAAATCATTTAGAATAGAAAACATTTTTCATTCTCAATTTTAATTGAGTTGATAAGAACACATATAGTTTTATTTTTATATGTATAGTGAGGGAATAATGTGAAAGAAAATACAGAAGAAGAAAACAAACAAAAGAAAAATTGAAATCGTGATACAATTGAGTATATCAGTAATACAATTCTTCCAATAAATGTAGAATTACTCTTGATAAATGGATTCCATATTGTTATATTTATCCAGACACAATCTACACCCAAAAGAATACCTATAGTTTTTAAACTAACCAATGATCTCTCCAAAAAAAGGAGCCATAATCCACTGCATGCCCACCCACCGTGGTAGACTTGTAAAAATGAGGAAGGAAGGAACCTTTATTCATATATCAAAGTGAAATGTTTTGTAGACATCTGAATTATCACTTCTGTTCTTCATTTCGAGTAAGAAATTAAGACTGCAATCTTGTACATACTTATCTGGGATTAAGTCCTACTGAACTAAATGGATCTTACTTCTGAGTTGGTATGAACAGGGAATAACAGTTGCAGCAGCATCTTATGCAAACACCCTCAGAAGTAAGACCCACTCTCTTCAATGGTGCTTATCTGCAGGTCTCTGTGTGTAGGACTGTACTTTATATTCCCATTAAGAAGACTAGTTTTCCTTTTTACAGGAGAAGGAACACATTTTCTCAGCTTGCAGTTCTTCTTCAAGGTTGTTTCCATTCATGGGGATATGGCATCAATAATTGCTGAATGTAACGCTAACGTTCTGTTTATTTCCTGGCAGATGATGGGGATAATTCCACCACGCATACCAACATTTCAGCGTCCTCTGGCACTCCAGCAAACATCCCTTCAGCTCTCTCAGAGACCACCACTGGTCCAATAGGTGACAAACCTGCACACATTTAAGAGCATTGCTAGCACCACATGCATGCATGGCTTTGAATGGCATCCAAATTCCTTTGAGAATGAAATTTTTCCTGTGCAAACACAATTGAAATGAATTGGATTCATGCAGAAATTATTTATGAATTCCAATCCAAGAATCTGGTTTAAGAGCCAAGACTGATATCTGGCATATGAGAAGTGGGATACTGCTTTATCTAAATTGGCATATCTTACCCCAATTCTGGAATGCACTGCAACAAACATAAGAACTTGCTACTTTAAGCAAATTATCCATTTAATTTAGGTGGCTTTCACAACAGACAGCACTTTGCAATCTCTGTTACTGTGTATTTGTCATAAAATTTCATTAACAGCAGAAGACCACAGCACTTGGTCACCAGTCATACTGAAATGTATTGTAACAGTAATTGGAATTGAGGATAATATGAATATTCAAGATTTCACAATAACATCAAAATTATAATAAATTATAATTTAAAAAGGAATTGATCTAAAAGGTTCCTGCTACTTATTAAGGAAAGCTTTGGTGATCATAAAAAGCGTAGAGCTGAGTGATCAGAAAATAAATGAAAGCAAAGCAGGAGCAAAGACTAAATAAAAATAAAAGCAGAAAATAGATGGCAAAAATTATAAATGGTAAACCAACTTGGAAGCACTGCTAAAATATAACTAAATTGTAGCCCTGGGGTTACAATGCAGCAGCTCCACTCACAGAAGAAGAAGAAGAAGAAGAGTTTGGATTTGATATCCCGCTTTATCACTACCCGAAGGAGTCTCAAAGCGGCTAACATTCTCCTTTCCCTTCCTCCCCCACAACAAACACTCTGTGAGATGAGTGGGGCTGAGAGACCTCAGAGAAGTGTGACTGGCCCAAGGTCACCCAGCAGCTGCATGTGGAGGAGCGGAGATGCGAACCCTGTTCACCAGATTACGAGTCCACCGCTCTTAACCACTACACCACACAGACTTTTCTGTGAACAATGGAACGTCCTCTTCCTTTCCTCTTCCCTGCAGTTCCCCCCACACCCTCAAAGGACTTTGGAGGACCCCCTGGAGCAGTTTTTGGAGGTTGGGAGAGAGGAGAGGAAGCAGAGGTCCCATTGAATGAACAGAATTCTGCTCACGAAACCCTGGATTTGGTCACTGCTCTGATGGGAGACCATTTAAGACTCCTAGATTTTCCACCTTGAATTCCATCATGCAAGAAAGGTGGAGTAAGACTATCATTAAACATTTTAAAGTGTTGGATCCCCTAGAAAGTGCTACTGGGCTACACTGCTGAACTACAGCTCCCAGTTCACCCCAGCAAGCATGGCAAACGCCCTGGGATGATAAGAATGGTAGGTCACCAGAATATGCAGGGACAAAGGGTTCCTCACACCTGATATAGGTATTTAAAGGCACATTTTCTTATGGAAGCAGGACAGAACAGTCCTATGTGTACACACTTTTGAAAGTGGCAAATAGACCAATTCATCCATCCCCAAGTCAATGAAAATGTAGGAAAATGTAAGGAAGAATAACTGCCAATGGAATGAAAGCAACGACCCTCATAACTTCACAAGAAAGTTCAAGCGATAAGTCAAACAAACATCACAAAGCGAAAATGGAATTACTGTTTTTCTCCAACAATAAATGTAGACAAACCCCACATGCAGCAGGCCTGCCCCAAGATCAGAGAATAGTGAGGCAATCAAATAAATGTTTGGCTATCTGACAAGCCGTTGAATTAACCTCAGACTGTATCAACGGTTGCAAGCATTTAAATAGCTTATTAGGGAAAATAATTTACACTTTGTCAGAACCTGTCTTCTGAGGACAGATTAGTAGAAAATAGAAAATAGGAAATGCGGAAAATAAAATAAACTTTTGAGGCTAAGATTATAAGTAGGCGGTTTCAGTGGGAAATTGCTAGTTTTGCAAAACATTTTTAGTCATCTTGCAGTGACCTAAGTTGTCACGTCGTTTTGAACAAGTATGACAATATACAGTAAGGATGCAGACAAGTTTGTTGAGAGGTCCCACTAGGGAAAGCGTGCATTAGATTGCACTATTACTAATATAAACTATTTGCCCAATGATATGATGTTTTAATTTACTTGGCTTTAATGTAGCACAAAGAAGTCGACAGGGTGGGCCCAAGATTAGGTCTTCTGGAGAGGGTACCACCCACCAAAAGGCTGAGATGGTAGGGGAACTCAGAGATGGGACTTAGCCATACAGAATCTCTGTAAGGTGCAGGTGCAATATAAAGTCCAAATAACCACATTTTGAGACTTAAGCATCAGCAACAGAGTTCAGGTGCTCTTGCATAAGGTCTAATTTCATTTCAATAACGTTTACACAGGAAATGTTTTTTGGGGGAAACCAATAAAAAATGTTGTAGTTTTGTGGCTGTAAGAGTTTGCTCTGAAGATGCTACTGCCCTGACATGATGTCTACCCCAATATAAGAACAGACAGGTGACAGAAACTCCCGGCAAACACCAAGCATTTGTAGGGCTCAAGTTACCATGTCTCAGTTATGGGGCCACCTTTACTGTTGTTTAGTCGTTTAGTTGTGTCTGACTCTTTGTGACCCCATGGACCAGAACACGCCAGGCACTCCTGTCTCCCACTGCCTCCCGCAGTTTGGTCAGACTCATGTTTGTAGCTTCGAGAATCCTGCAACTGACTAGGACCGCTGCAACCAGTAGCAGCCCAGTGTAACAAGGCCTTGGAGACTGTTCAGCTGCCAAGAGACCAATTGCCTCAGAGCCACAAGTGGAGGAATACTGTCTTCTGGATACTATATTAGCTGTGGTTGAGGTTTGCTGGTGCCTGCATGTATTCGCTGGGCCTGGGGTGCATATCATATCAGAGCAGCAAGGTCTGTAGGCCACACCTCAAGTACGGTATACTGCATTTACCTCCATTTCAATGCTATTTCATTGGTCCCCAGTAATTATGCAGTATTTCAATTATTCAATGCAAAGTATAGTTAACCGTGTTTATGCTTAAATACCATGAAAAAGATCAAAACCATAGTATAAAAGGTACGATGTTATATAGATATTTTAATGATGGAAGCTTATATTTTAATGTCTTAAAGTAATTGGTTTTTATGTTTTGTAAGACACTTAGAAGCTTATATTGGCACTAAGCAGTATATAAACACACAGACATATACATACTGTATGTGAATAATTATTTTCTGTTTGATACGTTTATAATGAAGAGCCTTCTAAGATTTTATCTTCTTTCTTACAGCTACTCCCGTGGACTGCAGTAAGTTTTAATGTTTTCTTGAAGATGGGACCCAGCTTGTTAGACGTCCTTTTTGTTATTCTCGAGGAAACAGATAATTCTCAAGAACGATAATGAAATACAGAAAACCAGGCATTAAAAATGTGCCTGTAAATTGCAAGATTTGGGAGTCACTAGCAAATAATGGGACCATTCACATATATGACTCATGCATACAAGAAATATCTTTGAATATCCATATAATATGTAAGCTAAATATGTAGCTAAAAATTGACCATTCCTTTTCATTCCCTGAACTTCATGAAGGTCAACAGCTGTGGCCTCCCAGAAACTTGAGGTTCTCCTGTATTTTGCAGCCCCTTTTACACAAACAGCAGTCAAAAGATCAAAGGGCTATGAAGCACAAGCAGTGGCAGATCTGAGGGCTTCAAATTTCAACGACGCCCTGTGCAATTCCAAAATTTGGTGCCCCCCCCCGCCTCTCACCTTCCATTCTGCAGCATAGTTACGTACGGTGCCCCTGAGGCTCTGTGCCCAGTGCGACTGAATTAGCCAGGCTCTCCTAAATCTTTCCCTGGCGCAAGCCAAACTTGGCAGAGCTGCAGGGCATTCCCCACCATACAGGTAGCTGCTGAATCAACAGCCTTGCTTTGTTTAGTGGCTGGGATGGCAGGACAGGAAAGGGCAGAGACTGGGGGAGAAATCTTACAAATCAGAGGTTCGTTTTTAGCTGGTTCTTTAGGAGAAGGGAACACAAGTAGACCCAGAGAGTTGCAACTCAACAAAGCGTATTTATTGTATACATTAAAACTGCAGTCCCTAATACACACACACACACACACACACACACAATCTCTTGTAAAGTTGTTATTAGTATTCCAATATACCCCCAATAGTAGCCAAATTATTATAATAATTAATTCCCAAATTATACAATTATCAAAATGCCAATCAACTTCCAATTATACATTTTATTTAAAGTGGCTCCCCGCATGGTGGATTGAGTTCATTTCTGATCTTATATCACTGTGTTCTATAATCTTCATATCAGTTACATTTCAGTTATAAGTCATACACACACACATTCTCAATCATACTCACCAACTTTACAGCAGTAGCTGAACAGTAGCTCTTTCCAAAGCAACGTGAGAACTAAAACACAGGTGTCCTTCAAAAATCCAAATTTTGCTGTGTAGCACTCCAACTGACTGCTGCTTACAACAACACCGATACTTGGTGTGGGTGTGGGTGTAATATGTGTAGATTAGTCAAAATATGTGTTTATTAGGATAAAATTGCACTAAATTGATCAAGGGTTTTTCTTTTAAAACCACAAACTGCTGAAGAAATGCAGAGAACTGAACTTACAAAAACTGGAAATGGAGACAACCAATATTGACAAGTCCTTCCATGCCTAGGAAGGGGACAGGATCACTGGAGCTGCTGCACCAATTGGGTCAATGGATTCCAGGGGCTTCTGCTGGCTGCTGTTGTTGGGGATCCTGCCAGAGGCACTTTTGCCTGTCTGTAGATGTGTGTGTGGAGAAGTGCCAAACCAATAGAGTGATGCTGGCATGGCTGGCAGGAGGCCACCTAGGCTGTGCAGGGGGACAGCTCTGCCCAATCACATTCCACCCCACCCCAGCCTGACACAAAGGTGTTTTTTTATGGGGGAATTGCTCTGTTGATGAGCCTCCGATGGCCATTATATATATTGCTGATGAGCTGTGCTTGGCTTGGTGAGTCACACAGGTTGGGCAGATCTGGTTAATGAACTGAAATATTACCAGTATGAACTGAAGGAAAACAAGCAGCTGCAAATCTAAGTAATCAGCAGAAGGACAGTTTCTCTCACCTGTAGTGCACATACTGTGCCTCTCTTTAAACTGTTAATGCACATTAAACATTATTTGTGGTTTGATTGTTTTTAACATGTTTCAGTGCAACAAGCATTTAAACATATCTCTCATCTCTTAGGTCGTATAAACATTTCAGTGGCTCGTTATGAGTACAATTCACAGGGTGCCACTGCAGAACTGAAAGTTACGAAGGGGCGAGAGCTGCAAAATGTTAGCTGTGAAAATGCCCACTGTACTTGGGACAAGGACCGAAACACGCTTGCTGGACTTCAAGAATGTGACGAATACAAGATAGTAGCATCTTTTAATGGATGTGATGATTTAATATTCCCAGTTTATGTCCCCCCGGGTAAGATCAGATACTTCTCATTTATTTAAGCAAAATCTGCCTTCTTGTTTTTCAGCCACTCTGATGAGCTGTCCTCCCCCCAGTGCTAAGTTATTGGGAGAACGTAACCTGGGGGTATGTCAGAGGGCTAGAGAGGGTGCGGGAAGTCAGTTTTAATTTTTTTGGTGTCAACTAATATACTGGTTTTCAGTTTCTCACAATAACAGGCTTTTAAAGCTAAGCAATGTTTTTATTTCTCCTTCCATCGTATCTCATAGTCATGTAACACATAAAAGTACACTAATTCAATATGAACACTGAAAACTGTGTTGGATACTCATTTGGGGTAAAATGATGCAACCCACTAAGCAATGTATTATCCAGCATGCTTTTAAAACTGAAAAAGAAATACTGAACAGAATGTCATTGTGATATTTTTCTCCTTTTTCTTTATTTGGAAGAAACCGATAAGTGGAAACTAGAAGAACCTAAAAAAAGTAACACCAGTGTGACTTTATCTTGGAACAATCGCAGATATGATAAGCATCATTGCCATTTAAGATATTCCTGTCGCTGTCATCCTCATGGTAGGAGATTTTGGAAGTTTTTGCATTTCTGTCTTTATTGGCTGGATAATTAAATGCACTTTATTGGGGACCTTTGTTTTTGTGTCCTATGTATGGACGTATTTAGAAATAAGTGTAGAGAGGTGGAAAGGCAAGCAAGTCTGGTAAAGGTATGAGTCTCTCTCTCTCTCTCTCTCTCTCTCTCTCTCTCTCTCTCTCTCACACACACACACACACACACACACACACACACCTTAATGAAATAGCAAGAAGAAATACCTCCTGCTGTCCAGAAGGATCTTACTCTACACGAGTGGTTTCAAGTCCTTAAAAAATCACAAGTTGTTGATAGTTTCTCCAGGTTTGATTACTGTAGATAACAAGGGTGCAATATTTTGTGTGAAACATTAGATATGGATGGTGCCAAAGAAGTGTAGGCTAGGGGAGACCTAAAACATATAGCTACAGTCAAATAGCAGCTCACTTGGAGGTGAGGTCAGGGGAAGGAAGAGGGATCTTGTCAAAGTGGCTCACCATAGCTCCAGTTCTTATCAGCAAGACAGTGGGGTAGCATGTTCTTGTTTATTTGTCAATCAAACTAACCTACATGACCCTCCATATCTTCTTGGACTCAGCTCCCTCAAGCAGCATGGCCAATGGTAAGGAAATTCCCCATCCATGGCATAGATGCTTCTGGATGCCTGAAGTACGGAGCAATGATGTTTTGCAATTTCTTATAGGTAAGAATTTTCGGACCACTGAAGAGCAGAATGGTTGTACAGTGACAGGTTTATCACCCAACAAGAACTACAGTTGTTTATCAGAATTATTGTTTCATGGCAATATTGTGAAAACTGGCAACAAACAGCTAACAACAGATTATGGAAGTGAGTATGACAACATGATGCTTAGTCACTTATGAACTTGCCTTCATCCCAGAAACTAAACTATTACAACGATGAAGGGTATCTATGTGCACATATAAATAAAAGCATACAAATGGGATTCAATGTATTACCGTGACAGATTATAATCTGGGCAGGAGTGCCTGATCCAAGTTTGGAGGCCCTTGGGTAAGATGTCCATGGTGGGCCCCTTCTCCAGCTAGGTCCACCTTCTTCTCCCCACTGTTTATTTTCTGGCCTTCCTGAGACAAAACTGCATGGTAGTCCAAAGGGAGCCACAAGCAGAGTCTCCTGCTCTTTCTCCTTAATCCTGTCACTACACTTTCACTGAGAGGACAGGGGAAATGACAGTAGGGATGGACAGATCAATCATAAGTCCATCCCATTCCATCCATCCATCCATCCATTCATTCATTCATTCATCTATCCATCCCTGGCCCTACCTACTGCTTTTTAAACATTTTTATATCTTTAATTGCTTAGTAGTTTTTGAACTGTTAAACTGTTAAAGATCAGGAAGAACCTTCCACCATTAAGAACTGTTCAACAGTAAAACTTTGACTTTCTCGGAAGGTAGTGGACTGTCCTTCACTGGAGGTTTTTAAGCACAGGTTGGATGGCCATGGGTCATAGATGCTTTGGTTGAGAATTCTGCATTGCAGGGGGTTGGACTAGATGACCCTTGGGTCTCTTCCAACTCCATGATTCTGTGATTCTATGAACTATCACTGGGTTCCTGAATAATTTTTAAAAGAGTCCCGCCCCCCCCCCCCGCTAAATTCCTGCATCAGCACCTGGCAAGCCTGAAGATATTTCATGGAATTCAAGTAATTCTACAATAGAAATCACGTGGAAGAAGCCACAGTCTGAAGAAAACGGCCCTATTGATGGGTACATGGTCTGCCTCGGGGACCACTGCAGTGAAAAAGGTAGGTACATTTTGCATCATTTTGCCAGAAAGCATATTAAGTGTGTGTGTGTGTGTGTGTGTGTGTGTGTAGAGAGATTTTCTGATCTGCTTTGTGGCCCCTGGATCAGGCAGACCCATTCTGTGATTCTCTGGGGGGGGTGACCCCCACCACTCTGTCCCACATCCAGTCCTGTATCAAGGAGGTGGGGGGTTAATCTTAAATCCTAGTTAAACAGATGGGATGGAGGGGAGAGCAGTGGGGTTAGATCTTGCAGGGTGCTGCTTGCTTGCGAGTTCCTTCCCTGCATTGAAGCCCTTAGTGAAGGTAGCAGCACCCTGGGAATCATTTTTAATGTTCTGAGGATGACATTTATTTTGGGGTATTTTTAGATCATTTTAAAACTATTTTACTGGGGGTGTGCTTTGAAGAGTTGATTACAAGCCAACAGCCCTGGCCCTCTTTTTTCTAAGTATTCCCCTAACACACAGGCTGCGGGAAAATTTCTCCATTGATTTATAGGGGTTCACCAGTGATCAGAGCCATTTTCTGATTGGGAGGTAAATACCGTATTTTTTGCTCTATAAGACTCACTTTTTCCCTTCTAAAAAGGGGAAATATGTTGTGCGTCTTATGGAGCGAATGCTGGCTGCACAGCTATCCCAGAAGCCAGAACAGCAAGAGGGATTGCTGCTTTCACTGCACAGAGATCCCTCTTGCTGTTCTGGCTTCTGAGATTCAGAATATTTTTTTTCTTGTTTTCCTCCTCCAAAAACTAGGTGCGTCTTGTGGTCTGGTGCGTCTTATAGAGTGAAAAATACGGTAGATCAGCTCATTTTTGAGAGAAATGGAAATCAAGGAGTGCTTGCGCCCATCTCTGCCTTCTTGGCTCTGAAGCAGTGTCTCTTCTCATATGTTCTTCCATGCGCCTTGAGGTCTATTCCAAAGAAGGCCTATTCAATATTCTTTTTATTTGCACAAAGAAAAGCAGTCTGGGAATGTTGGGGTGGACTTTTGTGCACACCCCTCACCCCACTTCCAGTTTAACTTTCCACGTGTTCAAGCAAATGCCTGAACTGTAATGTTATGTATTGTTGAAAGCTGGCTATTATCTGTATTGATGGTTTTATCTTGTTCCATTCCATGTAATTTCTAATCTTTTAAAAATGTTTTTTTTAATTAGAAAATACAGATAATGTTTCAAAGAAGACCAGTTATATATGGAATGACTTAAAGCCCTACAAAAATTATAGTGTCTATGTCTGGGCATACACCAAAACACAGAATGATGCAGTACTGGAAGGGCAACGAAGTAGCAAGACAATTCCCACTAAAGCAGCAAGTAAGTTGTGTTCTCAAATATTGTGCTAACGCTATGACTAAAAGTCCGTCCCCCCTATTTTAAAACTTGCTACATACATTGCTACATAAAACTGCTACTGTACGCATTGCAGACTACATATGAACAGCTGCATCTAAATTTATCTATGTGGAAATCATTCATTTTCAACATTTAATGCATGAAATTTATAGGAATGATTGGAATAATTTCCTGTGAAATAAATTGTTATTTCCCCACCCTCTTGGGTTATAACCAAGCATCATCTGACTTATCAGAATGGCTCAAAGTTATTGATGATCAGAGGTCTATAACATCTACCTACATGTTCGTTCTCCGTTACGTTTGGTGGTTGTGATGGAACCAAAGGAGGTTGTGCTACATACTTGAGGTCATATTTTGTCCCAGACTATAGGAAAGCATTTATACTAATTTGTATAAATGTTCTGTCATCAGCTATGTTGGAAGGAATACTTGTGCCATGTAAAGAGGGGTGTTTGGGGTGACTTTTGGAGGAATGTTGAAAATATGTTCATTAAAAACAAAGGAGCAAGCAAAAACAAAAAGGCCTGTATGACTTGACAGGAAGAAGACATTTTCTTTATTTTTCCTGGGTGGACTAGAGCAGTTTGTTGTCATGAGGTGATAATGAAATACCTCTAAGAGTGCAAATATTCTGGTTGGAAAAATGGTCAGGCTAGTCCTTTGCTTACTAATAAAAGCTTCCTCTAACTCTAAGATGGGTGGTGCTGTGGGTTAAATCACAGAGCCTAGGACTTGCCGATCAGAAGGTCGGCGGTTCGAATACCCGCAACGGGGTGAGCTCCCATTGCTCAGTCCCAGCTCCTGCCAACCTAGCAGTCTGAAAGCACGTCAAAGTGCAAGTAGATAAATAGGTACCGCTCCGGCGGGAAGGTAAACGGCGTTTCCGTGCGCTGCTCTGGTTCGCCAGAAGCGACTTAGTCATGCTGGCCACATGATCCAGAAGCTGTACGCTGGCTCCCTCGACCAATAAAGCGAGATGAGCATTGCAACCCCAGAGTCGTCTGCGACTGGACCTAATGGTCAGGGGTCCCTTTACCTAACTCTAAGACATTTATTTCATACAATTCATATATCGCTTGATTGAAAGCAGAAGAAAACCCTTAAAAGCAGTTTATAAAAAAACTAAACAATAGAAACAGTTAGAAACTGCTATTTAAAACATTCAAATAATTAAAATCAGGAATAAGCGAAAAACAGATCGAAACCCATGTAAGCATTCTACATATTTGGGTAGGCTTGTCTGAACAAAAATGTTTTTATCAAGCATTGAGAAAAGTATGCCTGCCTGATGTCCCTAGGCAGGGTGCTACAAAATGTCGGTACAGCCACACGAAAAGATGGATCAACTACAGATACAGAAAGAGTGTTATGTTGACTGTTGTTTTTAGTGTGTCACACTTCTGGGTTTTCTACTGTTTTACATTGTGCTTTGTCTGCTGTTTTACTGAACTTATGCAAGCCACTCTAGAAGCACAGCGTATTGAAGGGCAGCGTATAGATCTTTGAAACAAATGGATAAGTCATATCTGTGGCAAGAGGTTCGCTTTCCTGCCCTCTCGCTACTTCACTGGCTGCCACTTGTGGCAAGAAAACTCTGAGTGCAATGACTTCTTGGCTAGCGATTCAAAGCCTACAACATTTCTAGGGGAGTGAAGGGGAAGATCTTTTGCTATGGTGTCCATCCTTGAAATCTTTGATTCATTAAAAGCAGTTTGTCTCCAAAAGCCTATTGGACCAATAAATAGTTCACCTGCCAGTGGAAGGACAAGGAGGGAGCCAGTCTGGCTTCTCCAGGGAGAGAGTTCTGGGAGGCCTTTGGTGCTTTGCCTGCTGATGGCATTTTGTTGAATCCCACTGTATAATTTGTTCTTTTAGTGTATAGTTCATTGCTTTGGACATCAAAAGCAGTATATACAGTGGTACTTCGGGTTACATACGCTTCAGGTTACATACGCTTTAGGTTACAGACTCCGCTAACCCAGAAATAGTGCTTCAGGTTAAGAACTTTGCTTCAGGATGAGAACAGAAATTGTGCTCCGGCGACGTGGCAGCAGCAGGAGGCCCCATTAGCTAAAGTGGTGCTTCAGGTTAAGAACAGTTTCAGGTTAAGAACGGACCTCCAGAACGAATTAAGTATTTAACCCGAGGTACCACTGTAAATGAATGGCATTATTATTATTATTATTATTATTATTATTATGCCTTAACTATTTGTCTTTCAAACAGAACCAACAGGTGTGAAAAATCTCAAAGCGGACTTATCAAACGAAGCAAACAATGCTGTTAAGATCAAATGCTCAAAGCCAGAACAAATAAACGGCCCCAAAGAAGAATATATCTTGTACCTGGAGGATGAGAATAAAACGAAGAAAGATTGTTCTTTTGAAGTTAAAGACCTGGCTTATCTGACAACATACACGTTTAAGGTAAACCGCTTAATTCTGATGTTTACATTGAGATATAGGTAGATGCATTTAATTCATTACCTCCCTGGGTAATGGTGTTTTCCCTTGTGGAAGCTGCAGACAAAACTAGAATTAGTCAGCTCTTCCTGCCACTGGCTTTGGCGCCACCTAGAGCTGGGCTCCCTGTCTTCTGCCCTACCAGTCCCAATGGGCAATAGCCATTTGTGTAAAAGTAGCTCTTTTGATTATTGCATCTTCAGTTTAGATGGGAAACCATTTAGGATATTGTTTGTCTTCGGTGATACATTTTTGACATATCAAAATAGTATCCGCTGTTCTTTCTGTTTATTAGGTTGGTTTTAGCAACGGGAATTATACCTCGGAAGCCTTGACCTCTAATCCAGTAACAACCAGATGTAAGCTAAAGTTTCAACCACTCCTATCAATTTACTGATTAATTTACATGTTAAAACACAAGAGCAGGACTTGACATAAGGTTTAGAAAGCAAATAATGGAACAAACTTTTGCTAGCATTTCTTAAACCTTTTCAACATAGCTTCTCTCTCCCTTTGTTCTTTCGAATTTTGCAGATAATTCTCAAGCCCTGATTATATTTTTGGCATTCCTCATTATTGTGACCTCTGTGGCTTTGCTCCTTGTTTTGTATAAAATCTACACTCTTAACAAAAAACGATCATCGTAAGTAACCCCTCTTCCTTTCTTCTCTTAAGTATATGAAATAAAATGAGAAGACTTATTGATATAATGTAGAATGGCGTGAGATTTCTTTCTCCTTTATTTACCTACTACATTGCTCCAAGGATTTCAAGGAAGTGTACATAGTTTATCTCTTTCCCATCTTGCAACAACCCTACGAGAATCCTACTCCAACCATCTAACGCCTGCTTCGCAGTGGCTTCCTTTGGCCATGGTCTCTTGGTTGCATATTTCTCCGGTGATATCTATAAGGAATCACATGTCAGGAAGTGTAAAGTAAGGTAGAGAAAAGTGAAGATTTCTCACGGGGTGGTTGGACAGGAAGCTACATCAAGCCACACAGGGCCTCCCATGGAAAGTCCCTACCAGAGAAGAATGGCAGATTAAATTGATGGATTATGCTGAAATGGCAAAAATGACCGGAAGAATCAGAAATCAGGAAGACCAACATTTTAATAAGGAATGGGGGAAATTTATAATTTATCTTAAAAACCACTGTAAACAGCTAAAATCGTTAGTAGGATTGGAATAACACTTGTAGTTTAATGGTGACTTTGGGACATAATGGAGATGTAAAAGTTTTGGATTATTATAAAAGATGCAGGAGGAAATGACTAACAGTAGGACCCACGAAGGGGAGAGGAAGGAGCCCAGGAGATTCTTTGGAATCTTGTCTTTATGTTGTATGTTGGATATGGGATTGTAAAACTTTAATCTGAAAAACCAAATAAATAAATGTATATTTAAAAAGACACACATGGCCCCCCCAATCCGCGCCATCACTGCAGCTTACCAGAAAGAAGAGGGGTGGGAGGGTCAAGGCTGTGCAAATGCACTCCTGTAACCAGTTGGGCACCACCAGTGCGTCTGCAGGGACGACCTCCCTGCCACCTCACTCCTCTCCATCTCTATAAACTGCAGTGGCACTGCTGCTCAGAGGCCAGGCGACCCCTTTGCCCCTTCCTGCTGGCCACTCCTGATTCCTTCTCATGCTAAAGTACCCTCCATGGGAGTTGGGTTATAGTCACATAGGAAAGAGTTATATTGTTATTCCTTGACCAGCACCGCTTTTATGACTTTTACTAATACTGGAGTGACATAGGACCAAACCAGACAAGAGCCTGCGGATCTCACTCGTAAACTTTGCTGGATGTACCTTAGAATTTGGTTGCAGAAAGCTTTGTTAACATGGAGCATTGCTCTTAGGCTTCATAACCGTTTATGTTTCTTACAGGGATCCAGATACAGGTATGCAGCCTCTTATCATAGGCAGAGGTTGGTATTCTCCAGCTTTGGGCAAGTGCAAGCATTTAATTGATATTTTTGTCTAGCTCACCATAAAGCCTTTGTAGCAGTACTGAACCCCGAAGCATGCTTCTTGGAGTCGTAATGTAGAAACTTTCCTCATGGACCTTTGTAGGCATTATAACTATTGGGGTAACAGGATTTATTACCTTTCGGTTAACCCTTCAGTACACAGAGTATGTGGGATAGCCAGCCTCATATAACCAACATGATTCAGTCTACTTAATGGATGAAGGGGTTAATGCCATAGAGTAAGCTGTCTTGCCTGGCTTAGCCTATGTCACTTCCCTTCACCTTGGGAGGAAGGTAAACAAGCCTATTGTCTGCCTGAGAAGCTCAATATGTGAAAATGCAAAACCCTGTTCTCTAAACTGAGTTGCATCCAAACTTCCAACAGTAACATCAGGGAATTCTTGTGACCTGACAAATCTTTCAGACCTAACTCTGTAATGCTGTTAAATGTACATGTTTTAAGGATGGGGAACCCATGGTCTTCAGATATTGGATTCCAGTCCCCATCTGCCTCAGCCAGCATGGCCAATAGTCAGGAATTATGGGAGTTGTAATCCAACATATTTCTATGCCTGCTTTAAGAGAATAAATAATGTGAATTATTTGGTAGTGCTTTGCCAAATGTCATTTCATTGCACTCAAGTTGTATAACTTGATTGCAAACCTATAAGAAAACTATAGGAACCTAAGCATGTGTTTAAATATGGATTGCCTTTGTGTGATATGTATTAAAAGAAACAAATGTCACGACATATATGTTTTTCTACGTGTTTTAAAGATGATGAAAAACATCTGCTGAACATAGACCCAATTCCTGCAGAGTTGTTGTGGGAAACATATAAGAGGAAGATAGCAGATGAAGGAAGACTTTTCCTGGATGAATTTCAGGTTGGTGCCCCATTAAAAGACATTAGCCAAGTGTAAATCAGAAATATGAGTAATGCTGGTGGCTGGCTTGCTTTTGTTATGGGGTAAGAAGTTCCCAAATTCCCTGAAGGGCTCAAGGTTGGGGGGGGAGGTGCAGAGCACAGCTGTGTAGCTCAGAAGGCTAGAATTGCATTATAAGAGATGAGTCTTGCTGAATCCTTTGGCAGTTAGTCCTTAGTAAATGGGAATTGGCTTGCAGCCCTGAGTGTGGATAAACTGGATTAAGGAGTGCAGTTGAAATGAATTATGATGTGTGTTATGTACTAAGTTGAATAGTATCCAAACTGCAGCAGTCTGATTGGTCCTAGAACAATAGGATCCAAATTGCAGCAGTCTGATTGGTCCTAGAACAATAGGATTCAGAATGCAGCAGTCTGATTGGTCCTAGAACAATGCAGCAGTATGATTGGTTGGCAGGAACCACCCAATCATGCTCCAGATATAAGTGAATCCACAGCCTGATTGGCTTACAGTAGAATTCCAGAATTAGCCAATCCTGTGCTGCCCATCATGTAAATAATGTATAGAAAGCAGATACTTTGAGGGGACTTTCATTCATTCCTCCTCACCACTATGAGCTGAATAAAGAGCATGAAATCACTTTGCGACTCTGAGAATATTTCAATGTGAATAGTTTTGAAGAGCTAAATATGTCATTTATCCCTAACTGTGGTGGCAATGGTTTCACATAATTCTTTTTGCTGAGGTTGTTGTCCTTCTTTTGCAGAGCATTCCCAGAGTTTTCAGTAAATTCGCAATAAAAGATGCACGCAAGTCTTACAACCAGAACAAAAACCGTTACATTGACATCCTCCCTTGTAAGTACATATTGCAAATTGGGTTCTTCGTGAGAATCCGTTATCCTTCCCCCCTCCCCCCGAATTTATATCAAACTGAAGATAACCTTTGATAACGTCTTAACCTTTGTTTATGACTGTTTATATGAAAAGATGACTACAACCGTGTGGAGCTTTCTTCAATACTCGGGGACCCTGGATCTGACTACATAAATGCAAGCCATATTGACGTGAGTGACCACTGTTAGCAAAATTCCTAATGTCAGATTGAAAACGTTATTCATAATTATTCCTAAGAATGTGCAGATATTAGTTTGTCTGGGCATAATAACAAATTACTTTATCTTGTAGGGCTTCACAGAACCAAGAAAATACATTGCTGCCCAAGGTTAGTATTTTGGTATTTCTTCTTCTTCTTCTTCTTCTTCTTCTTCTTCTTCTTCTTCTTCTTCTTCTTCTTCTTCTTCTTCTTCTTCTTTATTGAATATACCACAGAGCCTAGGGCTTGCTGATCAGAAGGTCCTAGGGCTTGCTGATCAGAAGGTCGGTGGTTCGAATCCCCACAACAGGGTGAGCTCCTGTTGTTTGGTCCCTGCTCCTGCCAACCTAGCAAGTGCAAGTAGATAAATAGGTACCGCTCCGGCGGGAAGGTAAACGGCATTTCCGTGTGCTGCTCTGGTTTGCCAGAGGCGGCTTAGTCATTGTTATGTACTGAAGTTCTCACCCTGGGCCAGCAGGGGGATACTGCAGATAGCTATGCAAATGAAGGATCAAAAAGTGACGTTCAGTGATTGGATAGTTTTAGAAAATGGCAACAGTTACATTGTTCTGGAGCTCTATAATAAGCAGGCTGACTGAGCTCCTCAGTTCAGTTCTATTCCAGCTTACAAAATAAAGAGCTGCTTTGGAGAAATTGCTGTGTTGTCTGCTATGTCAACCCACAACTTAACAGTCATGCTGGCCACATGACCCGGAAGCTGTACGCCGGCTCCCTCGGCTAGTAAAGTGAGATGAGTGCCGCAACCCCAGAGTCAGGCACGACTGGACCTAATGGTCAGGGGTCCCTTTACCTTTTACCTTTACCGCCCTATACCTGGAGGTCCCAGGGCGGTTCACAGAATAAAATCAAAATACCACAAAATACATATTCAAAATAAGAACAACAACCCAATAACCTCCCCCCCCAAAGCACACATTTTCTTTTTCCTTCCCTTTCCACCTTAAATCATTCAGGAAAGTAGTCTCTCTCTCTTTCTCCGTGCTCACACATATGAGGGGCTGCTGCCCCAGCTTGCATTGCTAACCAGCCCCACCTCCCACCCTTTCCAACCCTATCCCCTCCCTTTACCCCTCACCCATGCTTCCCATAGCCTCATAACTCCATCAACCTCCCTATATTCTAACATCTCCTTGATTCCTCCCATATCCACACAGCCCCTTCAATCCCCTATATTTTCACAGCTCCTTTAAGCTCCAGTCTCTCATCCATCTTCCACCTCAACCTCACCTACCCGCCATCCTCCGCTGCAAATCTCCATCACCTCACAGCTTGCTTGCCCAATGCTTCCCCATCTCCTCACAGCTCACCCCAATCCCAAGAGGACGCAGCTGTTGCCAGTCACAGAGGAGGGAGGAATGAAGAGGAGACAGTCTCTTCTCTGTCCTGCCCTGACAGAAAGAAGTGTGGATTGTGAAACGCACACTTCCTTCTGCCGATAGCAGCAGTGAAGGGCAGAAGGACTTCCCCCTCCATGGTGGTGGCGACAGTGGAAAGTACTTGAAGGCCTGTGTCCCCAGCTGTGTCCTCCCCTTTCTCCCAGACTACCCACCCATTCATTCACCTGATCAGCTGGGCCACTCACTTGCCCTGTTCCCAGACCTCCGTCACCCTATTGTGCATGGATTTGGCCTGACCTAGCCAAAGTTAATTGCTTTTAAGTTTCCTTGATCTCTGTGGGCCGTACGTTTAACTCTCTCTCCTTCTCTTTAAAAGTGCTTCTATCTTTGGCTGGGTCATGCCCACGGCAATCACGCCAACTGCTTAAAGTAAATATTTCTGCTCAGGTCCCAAGGAGGAGACAACGGATGATTTCTGGAGAATGATCTGGGAGCAGAAGGCAACCATCGTTGTCATGGTGACTCGCTGCGAGGAAGGAAACAGGGTGAGGGAAAGAGGTGCACTCTCCTGTTGTGGCTACTGTAAAAAATATGCATGACTCTGCTTACTTTATTCTTACACCAATCCGGTTAATTATGGGAAACCTCTTTGGCCACAAAATACCCAAGAGGATGTACAAAGGCTCTGTGGTGGGTCATAACTTCTGCTAATGAATTTATGAGCCAACCCAAATTCTTCTGGGGAGACACTTGTAATCTGGATGCAGGAAATGGCTACTGACTTGATCAGCAGCATGCATTGACTTGTCCAGGCTCTGCTGCCAGTGTATGGCTACTACCATTTCTTATGGTTTGTCTTGGCCAAGTTTTCCCAAGAAGCGCGTGCTTACCATTTGCTGGAATGGGGGGTGGGGTGGGGGGAAACTGTTTCTCCTCATGCTATGCACAGGGACTTCTGAGAAGCATCAGGCAGGCCATTGTGGGAAATGAGAAGATGGAGCAGAAGAACATTTGGGCTGACCCAACAGAGAAGAAGAAGAAGAGTTTGGATTTGATATCCCGCCTTTCACTGCCCTTAAGGAGTCTCAAAGTGGCTAACATTCTCCTTTCCCTTCCTCCCCCACAACAAACACTCTGTGAGGTGAGTGGGGCTGAGAGACTTCACAGAAGTGTGACTGGCCCAAGGTCACCCAGCAGCTGCATGTGGAGGAGCGGAGACACGAACCCAGTTTCCCAGATTACGTGACTACCGCTCTTAACCACTACACCACACAGAGCTCTCCTCTGTCTCTCTCTTTTAAAACAAAACAAAACCGTTTCTGCGGGGGTTGCATTCCAGGTCAAAGCTCATGTTGACAGAGCATGCATAAGTCCACCCCACCCCATTATACCTCAGCGGCACCCCTGTTCCACCCCATCCCTTCCTCTTCTGGGTCAAAAATGACCCATGGCTTCAATTGGAAATGCCTAAAATGGACACCGCCTGTACGTGTGGTGTGGTGTGGTGTAGTGGATAAGAGCGGTAGACTCGTAATCTGGTGAACCGGGTTCGCGTCTCCGCTCCTCCACATGCAGCTGCTGGGTGACCTTGGGCTAGTCACACTTCTTTGAAGTCTCTCAGCCCCACTCACCTCACAGAGTGTTTGTTGTGGGGGAGGAAGGGAAAGGAGAATGTTAGCCGCTTTGAGACTCCTTAGGGTAGTGATATGAAATCCAAACTCTTCTACTCTTCTACATAATTTTGTTTGTATGCTGTCTTTTCAAATGATGCTCAAGGTGGCTGACAACATGAAAGCCATACCTAACTATAGTGTACCAAAAGTTGTCGTAAACAATAAATAAAACCTGAAAAAAAACACCAAACAACAATTTTCAAAAGATCTAAAATAAAAATACAAAAAACCAACAGCAACAATACCCCAGCCCTAAAGTCTGCCCAGCAAACCTCAGCTTTTGTAGCTGGAGTCAGTCAGGGCCCTGCCCTCCAAGGTGAGGCGGAAAAATTCCTTCAGGGCAGGGAGCAGGTCTTCCAGGACTCGCAGCCAAGATTACATCTGACTGTAATTTTTTTTTACATTTATAATAATAATAATGATAATGATAATTTATTATTTATACCCTGCCCATCTGGCTGAGTTTCCCCAGCCACTCTGGGCGGCTCCCAATCAAATGTTAAAAACAGTACAGCATTAAATATTAAAAACTTCCCTGAGCCTTCAGATGTATCTCACCTTTTCTCCAAGCAGCAAAAGGTAACATTCATGGTTTTCTCCTTCCTCATTTTTTCTCCCAACAACCCTGTGAGGTTGGACTGGGCCGAGAGTTGATTCCTGAGGTAACCCAATGAGCTTCATGGCCAAGAGGGTATTTGAACCCTGGTCTCCCGGGCCCTAATTTGGCACTCTTAACTACTATACCACATACTGGAGCCATTCCTACTCAGTCTTACAGAACAAAGGGTTGAACTGCAGTACCAACTGGTTTATTTTATGCCATTTTTAGTTTGATAATTTGAGTTTTAACGGCTGGATCTTGGTTACTTTTATGCCTGCTTTTTTATTTGTAAGCCATTTCGAGCAACTCCAATGGGGAGGAGAAAATCAGTGTATACAATTTTTTAAAGTAAACAAATAAATGCAGACCTATGTTAGGGCTGGTTGCAGTTGATGGTCCTTGCGTTTCTACAGGTCAAATGTGCCAAATATTGGCCATCCATGGAAGAGGAGACCGCATCTTACGGAGACATCGTTGTGAAGATAAACGAATGTAAGGTGTGCCCCGACTACAACATTCAGAAGCTGCACATCACAAACGTAAGCACAGCAACACTTGCAGAGCTTTGCATAATCTTGCCTTTGCAATAATACTTGTGTAAAAGAGGTAAATAAGTAAAGCAAATAGTGGTTTTCCAAGGACCACCAAGCAGGTAGTGCGCAGCGACAGGAGAGGGGAAGCGGTGGGGCAGCAGGAAGGTTGGCATGGTGCGAACATGCCACCTGGAGGAACAGACTGGCATTTGTACCATGCCAACCTCACCACCACCTTGCCCTCCCCTTCCTAGTGGGACCCTAGTGGTCCCAGGCCCTAAGGAAGTTAGATTAGCTTCAACCAGAGCCAGGGCCTTTTCAACTCTGGCTCCGGCCTGGTGGAACGCTCTGCCTCATGAGACCAGGGCCCTGCAGGATCTGATTTCTTTCTGCAGGGCCTGTAAGACAGAGTTGTCCCTCCCCGACCTGGCCACAGTGATCCATGCGACGGTCACCTCCAGGCTTGACTACTGTAATTCGCTCTATGCGGGGCTGCCCTTGAAGCTGTCCCAGAAACTCCAGCGGGTGCAGAACGCTGCAGCGAGGCTCCTCACGGGGTCTCTGCCATGGGAGCATATTCACCCAGTGCTTTTCAAACTGCACTGGCTCCCGGTGGAGTACAGGGTCAGATTTAAGGTGCTGCTTTTGACCTTTAAAGCCCTTCATGGCCTAGGACCCTTGTACCCACGGGACCGCCTCTCCCGGTATGCCCCCCGGAGAGCCTCAAGGTCCATAAATAGCAATACCCTAGTGGTCCCGGGCCCTAAGGAAGTTAGATTAGCTTCAACCAGAGCCAGGGCCTTTTCAACACTGGCTCCGGCCTGGTGGAACGCTCTGCCTAATGAGACCAGGGCCCTGCAGGATCTGATTTCTTTCCGCAGGGCCTGTAAGACAGAGTTGTTCCGCCTAGTCTTTGGCTTGGAGCCAATTTGATTCCCTCCCCCTCTTTCTTTTTCCTTTCTCCTCCTGTGATGAGGCTGCATTTTAATATTTTAATGTTTCGATATTTTAATTGTTGTATTTTAATCTTGTTTTTAAGTTGTATTCATTCAACTTGTTTTTATTATTGCTTGCTAGCCGCCCTGAGCCCGGCCTTGGCTGGGGAGGGCGGGGTATAAATAAAAATTATTATTATTATTATTCCGATAACCCACAGTGATGCCATTGACAAGAGGTAAGGCAAGTATAGCAAACCATGACTGGTGGAATGTGTCTCACTTCCCGCTCTCTTAAGCACTACACTTCACCTGCTCTTCTACTAAGCAGATATTTGGTTTGGAGGAACATGGCTCGTGGTGCTGTATAAATATGCTACTGGAGGAATCCTCTCATGAGGCTTAATCATAACATGAGTTGCTCAGGCAGACCAGTGTAGAAGTCCATCCATGTTCTCCCTCCATTTCTGGCTAAGCCCAAGGAAGCCGGAGAGCTTTGTTCACCACTTGGAAGGTGGGCAGTCCCACTCTTTCCTTGCTCTTTATATTTGCAATTGAAATGACAGTGGCGAATGTTTACATGCACTCCTTTTCACCCAGAGAAGGGAAAAGACCACAGGAAGAGATGTGACCCACATCCAGTTCACCAGCTGGCCAGACCATGGAGTCCCTGATAATCCCCATCTCCTTCTCAAGCTCCGACGCAGAGTTAACGCTTTCAGCAACTTTTTTAGTGGCCCAGTTGTGGTCCATTGCAGGTAAGAATTAGCTCATCCTCTCTGGTTAACTGAGACTGGGTCTATAGGTGCAGTAGAATGAAGTGATAGAATTCTAGACTGTGCTACCTGTATTCAGATGATAACAACAACCTTACTTACACCCCATGCATCTGGCTGGGTGCCCCCAGCCACTCTGGGCGGCTCCCAACAGAATATTAAAAACATGATAAAACATCAAACATTAAAAACTTCCCTAAACAGGGCTGCCTTCAGATGTCTTCTAAAAGTCAGATAGTTGTTTATTTCCTTGACATCTGATGGGAAGGCGTTCCACAGGGCAGGTGCCACTACTGAGAAGGCCCTCTGCCTGGTTCCCTGTCACCTCACTTCTCGCAGTGAGGGAACCACCAGAAGGCCTTTGGAGCTGGGCCTCAGTGTCTGGCCTGGGACACTTTGGGATACTATTTCTGAATGCTCCTCAAACTCCCCGTAAGTAAAGCAGATACATACACAACAGAGAGAAGGGTGCTTTAACACATTCTCCCTGGTATGCTAGTTAACTGTATGCAGGGAACTTTTTTCATATACATAGGAGAGTATTCGAAAATGTGATTCTTACTCTGAAACGATGCAAGTCACTTCTGGAATTTTACAGCCTCATTTCCATGTAGTTCTCTTCGCTATCTGAAGTTACAAAGAAAACCGAATCAGAGTACATTATCACGTGTGTACACTTCTGCAAGTACTGCTATCTAAACAAACACATACACACAGAGACACAGATTTTGCCCTGCCCCTCACAATTCTTACTGCTGTTAACCGTACCTACAGAAATGCACATCTGATCTCGGTCAGTGTTTGCTTATTTTCCTCAAATAGCTTTTAAAAGTGAACGTATTTCCCTTAAGGTGCATATCTTACAGCAAAATCCAACACAAGTATGCTGGGAAGAAAGCCCTATTTATGTTCAGTGGCCCTAACTCCAACGTAAGTGTGTACAGGATTGCAGCCACAGTTATCCGCAATGTATTGCTTTCTCTCCTCCTTGTCAGTGCTGGTGTTGGGCGCACTGGAACCTATATTGCAATTGATGCAATGCTGGAGGGCCTAGAGGCTGAAGGAAGAATGGATGTCTATGGCTACATTGTCAAGTTGCGGCGGCAGAGGTGTCTTATGGTGCAGGTGGAGGTATGCTGTCAGAGCTTTGATGGTTGACCATATATATATATATATATATATATATATATATATATATGAGAGATTCATTATGATAACCTTGGAATAGCCTACAGGTGATACCAAGACAAAGGATCCACTGTTTCTTGTATGTGATTATTAGAGCCTGTTGATGATCCATCCGGTAGGAAGATTGATTCACTCAGAAAATAGTTTGGTAGGGTAAAAAAAAGAAAAAAGGGGTGGGGTTTACTTGTAGAGGTATGGATTCACACTGGGACAGGTGCTGGCATCTCCTTCCCCATATATTGTGGGACTCTTTTTTTAAAAAGTTATTTATCTTAAAGCTTAAAAAACAATATACAGAAATGAACATCAAATGTCAAGCATTTTTAACATAAAAACTAAAAGAAAGTAAATAAAGAAAAGAAAAAGACTTCCGTTTCTCCTTCTATCAGCCTTAAAAATGTATGCAAAACTCTTGCTCCAGAATAACATCAATCTTCTATTTCCCATAAGCCAAGCTCTTTTCAGTCTTCAAACCTAGATATCACAAGCTCATTGTCCTTTTGGTGCAAAAAAATTCCATAAGGGGCTTCCAATCATTAATAAATTTCAACTATGATTTTTATATTATTAAGCGCGGCAACTTTGCCATCTCAGCCAAATCCATTAACTTCAATAACCATTCTTCCATAGTAGGTAATAATAAATCCTTTCATATTTGTGCATATGACAATCTTGCCTCTTGATTGGAGCAGGTGGTCCATTGCAGTCCCACCCCTTCTCAGTTATTCCAGCAGTAGTGCGTCTCTCTGCTTTCTGGATTTCTTGTGATTAGAGTCTAGTAAGCAGCACCCTGCTTTCCATTGGTTGGTGGACGACTCAAGCAATATACCGTAATTTTTGCTCCATAAGACACACTTTTTTCCTCCTGAAAAGTAAGGGGAAATGTCTGTGCATCTTATGGAGCGAATGTGTGGTGATCACTGGCTCCCTTTCTGGCCCCGCCCCCTTGCCCAGGCCTCCATTGTTGAATGTTCTGCAGACAGAGGCTGTTTGTTTCCCCAGCGACATGTGACTGGCTGATTAGATTATCTGTCTGGAAACCGTAGAAACGGTTTCCCTTTCCTTTCCTAAAGAAGTTACAGAACTGTGCGTCGAACCCCATAAAAACAGGATTTTTTCCCTTTGCAAAGTAAGCTCAACAACTTTGAGCTGATCCTCAAAAAAGGGGGGCTTTTCCCCTTTGCAAAATAAGCTGCACAACTGTGAGCTGATCCCCCCAAAAACGGGGCTTTCCCCCTTTCTTCCTCTAAAAACTAGGTGCAGCTTATGGTCAGGTGCATCTTATGGACAGAAAAATATGGTATTTGCTCACTGGTAGGATCTTTAAAGAGCTCACTTGAGTGGTCCGTTCATCTGTATGGCATGACCACAAAAGATGGCAATTCCCCAAGTGCTACAGAAACAAATATGGAAGGATGTCTTCAAAGGAGGGATGGGGAGGACATTTTCTCTTCCTGAGACAATATGCTCTTCTTTGAAATTTGCACTTCTCCCAATTCCCCCAACACCAAATTATGTATATAGTGTGCCTATATTAGTAAAGATAACAGCAGGGAAAATAGCATACAGTGGTGCCCCGCAAGACGAAATTAATTCGTTCCGCAATTTTTGTCGTCTAGCGAATTTTTCGTCTTGCGAATCACGAAATCCCATAGGAATGCATTGAAAATCAATTAATGCGTTCCTATGGTCAAAAAAAGTCCAAACAAAGCCAAATTTGGTACAACAACAGTTTATTAACTGCTCTTTAAAGTCACACATACTGTAAAGAGCAGTTCAAAAATTGAAGGGAAAATAAATTAACTTTATAAACAAAACATGTCTTTGTTTTTAGACAAAGAAAACAAAGTCGCGAGATGTTTTCGTCTTGCGAAGAAAGCCCATAGGGAAATTCGTCTTGCGAGGCAAATCGAAAACGGAAAAACCTTTCGTCTAGAGAGTTTTTTGTCTTGCGAGGCATTCGTCTTGCGAGGTACCACTGTACAAATGTCACCTACAGCCCTGCCCTTTCCTAGATTAAAAGGGTGCGTGCATATTGTTTTGGTTTGCCATTTTGGTACGTATTTTTGTGTGTTGTTTAAATTGTAAACCGCTCTGTGATCTTTGGATGAAGGGTGGTATAGAAATCTAAATAATAATAATAATAATAATAATAATAATAATAATAATAATAATTAGAAGAAATTCACAGTAAGCTGGTACAGAAATGTGAACTGAATTTAAGAATAGAGGAATGAGGAAGACTACCCCAAAGTATACACTTGGCCCTTGCGGAAAGTGCACCCTTGTCTAGAGCAAGTCTTCCTAGCCTACAGAGGCATCAACTCAAAGAGCCTCTGTCTTGTCAGGATTCAGTCTCTATTTGCTCTGTATACTGCTGTAGTCATGGAATTGTATCTACATTTCTTTTAACTGCAATTTTTCCATCCTGCAACTGGCATAATCTGGAATCCTGGGGAACATTAGTCACAGTACATCTTGATCCATCAAGCTTTGGTTGAATACATCCAGTTTGGTGAAACAGAGGTCAATATCCCAGAACTACACAACTGCCTCAATTACCTGAAGAAGCGAGATCCTGCCAGTGACCCAGCTCCACTGGAAGCTGAATTCCAGGTAAATTGCTCTCAGTAAAAGTTACTGTATTTTTTGCTCTATAGGACGCACTTTTCCCCCTCCAAAAGTGAAGAGAAAATGTGTGTGCGCAGAGAACTTCCGCTGTGCTCCGGGGGCTTCAGGCAGCTATCCGCAAGCCTTCAGAGCGCAGCAGGAGTTCCCACCATGCTCCGAAGGCTTGCGGATGACCGCCTGAAGCCTGAAACCCCCGAAGCGCAGTGCGAACGCCCACTGCGAACGCTCCAGGGGCTTCAGGCAGCTATCCGCAAGCCTTCGGAGCACAGCAGGAGTTTCCACCGGGGTCGGTGCACACTGATCACTCTTGCTCTCCAGGCTTCGCTTCACTGGAGAGGCGCTGCACAGTTTTCCCTCTCTGCGCAGCGCCCCTTCAGTGAAGTGGGAGGAGAAATGGAAGGGGCTCCGTTTCTCCTGCCGCTTTGCTGAAGGGGCGCTGAGCAGAGAGGGGGAGAATAATTCTTTTTCCTGTTCTCCCCCTCCTATGATCCGATGCGTCCTATGGTCCGGTGCGTCCTATAGAGCGAAAAATACGGTAGTTGAATACAACCTCTGCCTCTCAACAGCTTATTGTGGGCCCATTTCATTTTGTTCCTCCTAGACTGAAGTTGGGAAGATGATTGCGGAGCAAAACTATGTAGCGTAAAGAGAGAACGCTGAGTGATTATTTATCATTTCTACTTAATAATCTCTTCTATATTTAATTTCTTTAGCGACTGCCTTCATACAGGAATTGGCAGACACAGAGAGCAGCTAACAGAGATGAAAATAAAAGTAAAAATCGGAGTTCCACAGTCCTTCCATGTGAGTATTTGAGGAGGCAGAAATAACTGTAGATTTCACACACTTGGTTTCTGTGACAGAGGGTTGACATTAACTCTTTGGAAACTATCTAAATGGCATCCTTTGTACTGGCTTTCTTGCCCTGCAGATGACTATAACAGAGTTCTGTTCAAGTGTGAAGAGGAGGGCAGCCGAGAGAGTGAGCACGATTCCAACGATGAGGATTCAGACGAGGAGAGCGAATGCGAGGAGCCCAACAAATATATCAACGCTTCCTATATAACTGTATGTATGTTTGGATAACATATCCGTCTCATAGATTTTAAGTCACATTGATGTAACTATTGTCCATTGGAATAGCATATTTTGGTGGTGCTGTGGGTTAAACCACAGAGCCTAGCACTTGCCGATCAGAAGGTCAGTGGTTCGAATCCCCGCAACGGGGTGAGCTCCCGTTGCTCGGTCCCTGCTCCTGCCAACCTAGCAGTTCGAAAGCACGTCAAAGTGGAAGAAGATAAATAGGTGGGAAGGTAAACGGCGTTTCCGTGCGCTGCTCTGCTTCGCCAGAAGCGGCTTAGTCATGCTGGCCACATGACCTAGAAGCTGTAAACCGGATCCCTCGGCCAATAAAGCGAGATGAGCGCCGCAACCCCAGAGTCGTCCGCGACTGGACCTAATGGTCAGGAGTCCCTTTACCATTTACCTTTAAAGTCATTTTAAACCCAGAACCAGTTTTTAAGTAGCAACCAAGAGATGAGGTCTGGGTTTTGGTTTGCATTTTAAATGCCAGCTTTATAGCCAAGGTTCCATTCCAGCTGCACAAAATGATAAGTTATTATCACTTACTTTTTCAAAACTAAACCACAACGTGCCATTAAAAAATAAACAAAACTAATGGCGACTAAATGCCTGACATGCAAATGAAGGTGCAGAACAATATGCAAGTTTTTAAATGTTTTCTACTGATCTCTCCCAACTGAACTACAGATGACTATTCAGCTGTTGCCCTGAATTTGGTTTATATTACACAGAGGGAAATTAAAAGATTGGATTTCCCCCTTAACTTGGTACGAAATCAATCTCTGTGTGGCGTCATGCATCCCACCACCCATTTATCTGCAAAAAATTCAGGTCTTTCTCTCTTCCTCTCTTTTTTTAAAGGGCTACTGGCTTCAAAATGCAATGATAGCAACCCAAGGGCCTCTCCCAGAAACCATTGGTGACTTCTGGAACATGGTATATCAAAGAAAAGTGAAAGTTATTGCTATGCTGACGGAGCTGAAAGATGACACACAGGTTAGTCTTTATGAGTCTGCGATATGGCATGGTGTCTCCTCCTAAGACATACCAAAACTCATTTTTTTTCTACTACTCTCACCAAAGGCTTTTGCTTGTCTTTTTGGGACAAACAGCAATGGAATACTGATTTGACACTCTCATCTCTTCTTTCCAAGTGCATCCCCTACATCTTCCAGCTCAACGCTACAGTGCTGGGAACCAGTGATTTTTTTTTGCTTTTCTTCGTTTTCTAGGAATTCTCTGCACAGTACTGGGGAGACGAAAAGAGGACCTATGATGGTATTGCGGTTGAACTGAAGGATGTCAACCATTGTTCCAGTTATACTGTCCGTACCTTTGATGTAACACACGTGAAGGTAAATACACAAGGACTGGATTTCTTTCCAGTTCCCCCTTTTCGTTTCACTTTCAAAAAATTAAGAGAGAAAACGAAAAGGTGGGGGCTGCCATTCACCTCCACTTTCTTCTGTGCACCTGCCTGTTGCATTTGTAATATAATTATGCCATTCTGAACCATATTTCTGACTTTGCAATAACAAAATAGGGGCATACCTGAGCCATATTCTCATTCCTTTACACCTGCCAGGCATTTGTCTTGTGATGTGGAAGCTGCTCTCTATGGTGAGATGCCACACCACAGTGCCAATGCCCAAATGCAAAAGCCATATGGGACACACAAAGCGTGTTCTCCCTCATGGAGAGCAAGTGTTGCGGTGGGGTCTGCCAGGCCACCCCTCTGTTGCTAGGCAGGGTTAGAAAGATGGCCTAGGGCAATAATTGGATGGTTGGGTTACTGGGGTAATTTCTATGTTGCCAATTTGGTCGGAGGGATCAAAGCTGTTATATTCTGTGCACACGGCTTTGAGCTTTCTCTTTTGCTGCATGCACCTGATCACCCGCCCTAATTTCGGGAGTTTTGCGCTGACCTTGCTATGCCTGTCATGGGGTCGTCTGCTTTTGGGGCAGGGGCTTAGTAGGAATTTTGTCCATATGGCTGATTGGCTGGTGCCATTTGGTTTTTGCCTACTGCGTAGCAAATCGTCACAACTTTTAAGGTTGCAGTTAGGCATTGGTTAGCCAATTGGTTGGAGGAGGGGTAAGGATTGGCTGGGCCTGCCCCTCCAAGGTTGCTGCAGAAAGATAATTCCATTAAAGGAATCCAGGGGCTTGCCATGTTTTCGTCCAAATCCCTGGAATGGGGCTAGGGCCGGCAAGCCCTGGGGAGCATGCGGGGAGAGGTGAGGGCCTGTGGCTCAGCTCCATTTCTCCCCAACATTGTTTTCCCTTACTGGCTTTCGCTGGAATCCAGAAGTCAGTTCTGTCCCAAGGCAGGGGGACAGATAGTCTTAACCAATACCTAAGCAACCACTCACATTTATGTATTTTAATAAAGTTGTGGCCAAAATTATGCCAAAAACCTTAAACAAAATGGTGGATTAGCTCAATATCTCTGGAACAAATCCCCAGGTATCTTTCTGCACAGGAGTGCAATTAATTTCATTCTCTAAATGGTTCTCAGCCAAATGACTTCCACTCCCTCCGGGTTTGTTTTGTCATCTTTTGAAAAACCTCCCCTTTTATCTGTTTCTTGCAGAGGAAAGAAACCCGAAAAGTGTTTCAGTACCAGTACCATAAATGGAAAACCTTTGTTCTACCAGAGAACCCGAAAAGCTTAGTCACCATGATCCAGGACCTTAAACAGAAGCTCCCACCACCAGATGTAATAGCTGAAGCCAATATGCGGAGCAGCAATGTCCCCCTTGTTGTTCACTGCTGGTAGGTGTAAACTTTGGAGATTTCACAACATGCTTTGGGGCTTGATTTCCATTTTTTCCTCTCCAATTTCTCTCAACATTCTATATATGATATGGAATTCGGTTTGATTTGTCTGTAATAAGTCCAGAACTCTCGTCTCTTTGGTTTGGGCTGGGTCACACTGTACATTTTCATACCTTGTGGTCACACCTGGAAGATTATAATTCTATGTGCCCTGCCCCCTGCATCCCTCGTAAGGTAAGAATAAGCATGGGCAGTGGGTTTATTGTGATGGTATTCACTAAATGGAGTACCATCACCTCTTTTTGTTTTTTCTCAAGGCAGCCATTTTGTACTGGCGCCCACGGCACTGTTATCATGATATGAGTACCAGAACCTCTTTTTTTTTTTTTAAGGACTGAGTGCAGATCTTTTAAGACTGATCTCACTGGTTCCATAAGCTAAGATAAGCAGAAATTTCTCAGAATGTATTTTGCTGAGAAAATTCGCGAGATTTTTCTTTCTCCCCTCACCCTCCTTACTAGAAAAAGAAGGCCACTTTGAGCTTAGCTCACACAGAAACATCAGTGAGGGGCTTTTTGACACCCCAAATGTCATTGGAAAATGCCAGAATCTGTTGTGCTGTGTTAGGCTACAGGTGCAGCCAGTAAGAAGATGTGACAGTAACACTCTGTGTTGGCCATACTAGACAATTGGTTTTCATTTCTCATCTTGAAAATGTGTTTAGGTATTCCATGCTGCAAAATAAAATATATAATTTAACATTCTTTCAATAACTGGCTATATCCTTTGATGTTCATATTTCAGGCTTGGGCCTGAAAAGAATTAATAAATAAAATGTAATCTCATCCAGGTAATAGTCTTTCCTAACTTAGCCTAGTTACATTACTGACATTGTACTTTGGCTTGTATTAACTACACGTGGCAAGATGCTAGAGCGAGTCTTGAGATTGTGCATAGTCTGTTCCTGCTCTGTATGAAATATCACAATTCCTTGTATTTCCAATATTCTGCCATTGAGTACTATTGCATATGTAGCCAAAGAGCATGGCCTAAGTACAAGAGGATCAATGTTTGCAGAAATATAACTATTTGTTGGGGAGATATCCCAAAACAATCTAAGCAAGCTCTGTGGCCACTAAATGCTGATTGTTGAGATGGAAATGCAGAAAATTGGTGGTTGTGGCGGTCATGGTGTCCGCAATATTTGGCTGCAGGTCCCACTTATATCATACCATTTCAAAGCATTGCTGAACTTTCTGTCATATTGCTTCTGTAGACTAACACTGTTGATTTCCCGGAATATCATTTTGTAGTGATGGTGCCCAGCAAACAGGAGTATTCTGTGCTTTGCTGAATCTCCTGGAAAGTGCAGAGACTGAAGGCGTAATAGATGTTTTCCAAACCGTGAAATCTCTCCGTCGAGCCCGGCCAGCAATGATTTCCTCCTTTGTAAGTGGATCAAACTAAGTTGAGTTGTTATTTGGGAATAATACTACAGATATCACTACAGTTCAGCAGATGGATCGAGCTTTTCTTTCTTTCTTTCTTTCTTTCTTTCTTTCTTTCTTTCTTTCTTTCTTATAATAATAATATTTTATTTATATCCTGCCCTCCCCAGCCGAAACCAGGCTCAGAGCAGCTTTCTTTAATCAATTAATTAAAATATTCATATCCTACTTTTTAAAGTAAACGATTTAAGGTGGCTAGCAAAACCTGGCTTAAAACAATAAAAATAGAATAATTAAATGCGAGTGCAGTGAAAATGCAGACTGGCTCTGTCCGTTTAAGTAATTAAGTACTGTGTTTTAATGTTGAAACCTCATATTTTTAAATGCTATAGATCAGGCATGTCCAACTCCTAAGAGACTGCGATCTACTGCCACTATAAAAAACTGGCAGTGATATACCCATTGGATTGACCAAAGTTGTTGAGCTTTTTGAGCTTGCCTGCTATAGATCAAACAATGCTAGATTAGTGCAGGGAAGGTTGGTAGTGAAAGCCTAGCTGTCTTTCAAAGAGGCGTATCTGCCATTGTTTAAGGAACCCATGATAAGCTTCCTAGGAACTTGGGCACCCTGTAGTTTCATTTGATAAAACCCACTGTTTTACACCAGCAGAATTTGATGCTAAGAAGCCCAGCAACCACACTTTGCCTGTCTCCCAGCCTTCGTGCCCCTGCTCAGGGAAACCACTTGAGATAGGAAGAACAGTATAGGACACCATTGTGCCGATAGTCATTCTGCTTTCTCTTTCCCTTCTTTGAATTCCTTCCTTTTTAGGAGGATTATCAGTTTTTGTACGATGCTATTGCCAGCGTGTATCCCGCCCAGAATGGACAACTGCAAAAAAACCAAGAACACAAAGTGAATATTCCAAATGATGTAAAGGAAGACGAAGGGGCTAACTCTGTTACCGTTGATCTCTGCCTTCCAGTCCAGACAAGTGGGAATAATGCGGAAAAGCACGAAGAATCTAAAGCAAAGGATGGATCAAGAGAAGCAGAAAGTTCTTCCAATGGACCCACAAACCCAATTTTAACTGAAATAGCCTAAAAGCTTATTCTTCCCTTCAAGGCTTCTGTACATCCTACAGCAAATGTTGGGGGAATGTTCTCTCTCACCACACAATCCCAAACTCTTGTTTTCTTTAGAGAAAGGTTTTTTTTTAATGAACTCCTGAAAAGATTGTTTCCCCGCAAAGGTACGCAATAGGTCACTTGAAACTTGTAGATAGCTTCAGCATACTGTGAATTGTGCAAGTGTGTTTGTGTGTAGAGTCGCCATCTTTAATCGTTTGATGATATTTGCACTCTTTGGGGTGTGTGGTTGTTGTCGTTTTTTAATTGTATAGTATCAAGCTCTTTATTTTCTTTTTTACAAGTTGGTATTTTACATAGCACTGAAAGAGGAAAGGAAATCTTAACTTGTTTGTGTTTGTTTTGACAAAAGAGAAAAATCGCTGGCACAGTTTAGATACGTATCACCCATCATATGCAACTACAGATTTAAATGTACAGGCAGATAGCCAAAGCAAAGTGCAACACTTCTAGATTAAAGAGACTCTTAAAGAGACAAGGTTGGGATATGGCAGAAGAAAATGAAGATCAAAGTGTGGGGGTGGGGTTAGGTTTAGAAAATTACACTGGGCATCCCTATGTACTTGTTCTTTGTTGGTGTCTGTCTGTCTTGGGAGACAATGGAGATGAATTCACCTTTGGGGGTGAAGTTAAACTATTGGAAGGGAGAGACATGTAACAGCTGGGGCAGATGAAGGCGTAAATTATATGCTGTTTGGGGAATAAGCCCTCCGGTGAGCAGATGGTAGCATTGGTGCATACACAGCACAATGCCCATTGTAGACATTGAGCATTTTCTAATACTGAAGTAACCGTACTGCTGCAAGATCCTATTTTTACAAGACTTGCATTTCTCCAACCTGCCTCAAGATGTCACTGTGTTCATAGATATCCAACTGACTGTTCCCCTTAGGATGTGCAAAAAGGTTGCTTGTAAGTTATGAACACTGAATGTTTTGAAATTTGCTAGACGGACATCAGTCAGTTTACTTGGTTTCCACATGTTACCACACCTGAAATATTACAAACACACACACAAACAAACACACACACAGAGTTTTCTTTGGCTTGAATGAAGCTTTTCTTAAAATAGGTTTTCTTTTTATTCTTGTATATGCTACTCTTCCTGAAATTATGCAAATTTTATATGAAAATAAGTTTTATATGTTTTATTTCTATTTCTACTTTGAAATAAAAATAATATATCAGATAAAAATAACCCCTCAGAAATTATTCTGAGGCATAGAAAAGGTTTGGCATCATTTTAATAAACAAGGTAGGTTGAAAAATACACACACACACACACACACACACACACATTACAGGTCATCCTAAATTGCTGTCTTCTGCAACACAAAATATATGGTTTTCAGGGCCAAACTACATAGGTGTTACAAGGTTATTAGCATTTATTAGTCACTCAAAGCAACTTACAAAAAGCTGTAGTTTGGGCTGTACAATTCGTATTGGTGCTGTGGCACTGAGGAAAGTGAAGAGTATGAGCAGCGCTCATCTTGCTTTCAGGCCAAGGGAGTTGGTATTTGTCCATGGACAGCTTTCCGGGTCATGTGGCCAGCATGACTAAACTGCTTCTGGTGCAACAGAACACCGTGATGAAAGCCAGAACTCATGGAAATGCCGTTTACCTTCCTGCCACAGTGGTACCTATTTGTCTACTCGCACTTGCATGCTTTCAAACTTCTTGGTTGGCAGGATCTGGGACAGAGCAACGGGAGCTCACTTGGTTGCAGGGATTCGAACCACTGATCAGCAAGCCCAAGAGGCTCAGTGGTTTAGACCAAAGCGCCACCTGCATCCCTTGTATCTAAACCTAAATCACTGCAGACACAAGACTACAATATTCCTTCTACAGATTGTGTGCATTACTCCAGCACACTTTTGCAAGTCAGATTGCTATTATGATTATGATTATATGATTATTATGATTATTATTATGCTTCCCTTAACATTCTTGATATTTGCCATGAGCAGAAAGTAAAATATGAATGTAGGCCTCCAGGTATAAAGGTAAAGGTAAAGGGACCCCTGACAGTTAAGTCCAGTCACGAACGAATCTGGGGTTGCGGCGCTCATCTCACTTTACAGGCTGAGGGAACCAGCGTTTGTCCACTCTGCAGACAGTTTTTCTGGAACATGTGGCCAGCATGACTAAGCCGCTTCTGGCACAACGTAACACCAACACCAGAGCAGCACATGGTAACACCGTTTACCTTCCCGCTGGAGCGGTACCTATTAATCTACTTGCACTTTTTGGCGTGCTTTCGAACTGCTAGGTTGGCAGGAGCAGGGACCGAGCAACGGGAGCTCATGAATGTAGGCCTCCGGGTATAGGGTAGTGTATAAGTTGAATAAATAAAGAATAAATAAAATAAAGCTTAGGGGAAAATTCGTGTCAACTCGGGTTCCCCTGACCTTCATCCAGTGCTAAGAAGAGGCCTATGGGCTAAGAAGAGGTAGGACACCAAACATCACAGCTTGTCTAATAATTACTTTATGGTAATTTTCTCTGGGTCCATCTCAGGTAGATATATGTGACAGAGAATTGTCCCTGGGTTTGTAGATAGTCTAAAACCTGTGAGAATAGCAAGGTATCAAATATTTTAATGGTAACTTGGCAGGAGCAGAATTAGGGTCAAGCAGTAGATGAAGGAAAGGTGGGGAATTGTTTCACAGCAGGTGGGGAGATAATAAAAAAATATACTGTACTAAGAGGGACAGCTGTCCGTCTGTTTCAGGTGCCCAAATGTGTCTTACTAGGTTTCCATACAACTACATTGTTTGTCCACTAGGCTGTGCTAAAACATTTCAAATAGAATTTCATCTTTAAAACAAAAAGTGCTTTGAGACAAATACTTAGGCAGCGGCAGTAAATGTCCACTGAAAACTTTTATTTCTGCAAACCTACCCTAGCATAGAATTTAGCCTATGTTTGTCTTAAAAGTTTTATTGATTTTATCTGTTTCTATTATTCTCATGTCTTAACAGTGCTGTAGATTTCAGCTGTGTTTTATAGAAAAATTTATTGTGCATGCCACTTAGAGATTAAACAGTCTGTATAACTTTTTTTCTAAGTAAGTAAAATAATACGGAAAGAAGGATGAAACCTGTGGTTCTTAATTCACGGCCATTGGTGCAAATGACAATGAGATTGAAGTTGCACCCTAGCCCCACTTACCTGGGAGTAAATCCCATTGAATTCAATAAGACATATTTCTGAGTAGACATGGTTAGATTGCACTGTAAGCAAGGGAGGACTTTTATGGTGGCACTAAAAATTTGCAGGGTCTTTGCTTAACATGGGGGTGGAGAAATTGAGGTCTTCTTCAGCTCCCATTAGCCGGCATGGCCAAAAGTCAGAGATGATGAGGTTTTTAGTCAAACAACAGCTAAATGGCCTCAGCTTCTCCATCCGTGGCTTAAAGGACAAAAATAGTTTCACCCTGTTTTCAAGCTTGGTGGGTATTATGTGGCTGAGGGACTCACACCTAACTTTAAGCTGCTAGCCCACTGTGCAGGATCACGGCTGTTGTGTGTGCCCAGTTTCCCAAGAATCAAAGTATTTCCATAATGAGACTCCCAATCTTTTTTTCAGAGGTCTGCAACTTGTTCTTTGTTGTTTTTTTTAATAGTGGGGGTTAACCCCCCCAACTCCAGTGCCTCCTCAATATGTATCATACTTCCTTCATGACAAAACAATACAGGTGCATCTATATGTATAATGGTACCTCGGGTTACATACGCTGCAGATTACATACGCTTCAGGTTACAGACTCCGCTAACCCAGAAATAGTACTTCAGGTTAAGAACTTTGCTTCAGGATGAGAACAGAAATCGTACTCCGGTGGTGCGGCGGCAGCAGGAGGCCCCATTAGCTAAAGTGGTGCTTCAGGTTAAGAACGGTTTCAGGTTAAGAACGGACCTCCGGAACGAATTAAGTACTTAACCCGAGGTCCCACTGTACATTAAACGGAGCGTGCTGCCAGGGCCTTGAAATTCAGTTTGTGGTCACTGCTTCCTCTGACTTCATAAATGTAAGATGGAGGATAAGACGAGGAAAGCTTCTAGCTACATCTCTGCTGAGGATGGCACTGTTCTGATGCCACGAGAGGAGACGAGGAAGTTAACTCACTCCCCGTTCAGATATTTGCATGGGCTTCACAAAGACTTGCACAATGCTTGCCTTTGTAAGGGAATGTGCAGAACATCTATACCTAGAATCATAGAGTTGGAAAAGTTCCTAAGGGCCATCTAGCCCAACCCCCTGCAGTGCAGGAATACGCAGCTGTCCCATACGGGGATCAAACCTGCAACCTTGGCATTACCAGCACCATGCTCTAACCAACTGAGCTCCAGTATGAGGCTCTAAAACAGGTGAGAAAGCCCCTTAGAAAGAGCCCTGTGCCAAGCCTGGCCTGGCCTGGCCTTGCTGCCACTCCCCCAGCCTCCTCGCTGAATGGCCACCCAACCAGAATGGGGTTTGCACCTGCCAAGTGCTCCATTGGCCAGTCGGGCTCACCACTGAATGGACTGGCAGTGCAGCACTGGCCCGTGAATCCTCTGTGCCCTGCGCTCATCTGGCAAGCGGCAGCAATAAGGCTTGGCCGATGCAGTGGGTTTTGTTTACCCTCTGTGCCCCGGGCACCAGCAAAGGACACAATGCTGCTGCCCTGTGGTGTGCTTTGAAGACCTCACAATAACAGGAATGGGGAACCTGTGACCCTTGAGATGTTTCTGGACTCCAACTCCTGGTAAAGGTAAAGGTAAAGGTAAAGGGACCCCTGACCATTAGGTCCAGTTGTGACCAACTCTGGGGTTGCAGCACTCATCTTGCTTTATTGGCCGAGGGATCCGGCGTACAGCTTCCGGGTCATGTGGCCAGCATAACTAAGCCGCTTCTGGCGAATCAGAGCAGCGCACGGAAACGCCATTTACCTTCCTGCCAGAGTGGTACCTATTTATCTACTTGCACTTTGACGTGCTTTCGAACTGCTAGGTTGGCAGGAGCAGGGACCGAGCAACGAGAGCTCACCCCGTCGCAGGGTGAGCTCCGCCGACATTTCCAATCGGCAAGTCCTAGGCTCTGTGGTTTAACCCACAGCGCCACCCGCGTCCCCCAACTCCTTGTAGCCCTAGACAAAAAGGCTTGCAACATCTGGAGGGCCACAGGTTCCTCACCCCTGCCTTGCTCCTTTGGGTCTCAATTTATGGAGCCCCTCAGCCCCTGACTTAATCCCTAGCCATTCCATTGTTGTTGCCCCCAACACCTCTTTCCTACAATGTCTTCTAGGACCCCATTGCATGTTTCTTAACATGGACACATTTGGGGCTGCAGCAGGTCACCTACAGTAGACTGTCCCTCCCTACAATTTAATCACATAGTATTTAAATGAGTTTAGAGACCATTTGTGAGCAGTCCATCACTCCTGTAAAGGGTGACTTTAGGCAGCAGGACAGAGAGTGGTGATCCTTCAGTCCTTCAATCTTCTATTGAATTGCACAGTAAGGCAATTTCAGCCTCTGGAATTCTTTGAATGCGCACAGGGCTGGCTCTAACTTTCGGCAGGGTGGAGCGTCTGCCTTCGTAATCAGATTCTAAGGGACAGAGAGCAGTGGTGAGGTGTTGGAAGATGGAATTGTGTGTGCGTGTGGTGGGATTTGTGCCCTCTAAACTAGCCATCAGGTATCTGGATTGGTGGAGGATGGTGGCCAGTGCCAATTCCCAGATTCAATTGCCAGTACAGTTGGCTTCTGTAAATGGAATGGGGGGGGGGGGATGTGGAATGTTGTTTAGTCGTTTAGTCGTGTCTAACTCTTCGTGACCCCCTGGACCAGAGCACGCCAGGCACTCCTGTCTTCCCCTGCCTCCCGCAGTTTGGTCAAACTCATGCTGGTAGCTTCGAGAACACTGTCCAACCATCTTGTCCTTTGTCGTCCCCTTCTCCTTGTGCCCTCCATCTTTCCCAACATCAGGGTCTTTTCCAGGGAGTCTTCTCTTCTCACGAGGTGGCCAAAGTATTGGAGCCTCAGCTTCAGGATCTGTCCTTCCAGTGAGCACTCAGGGCTGATTTCCTTCAGAATGGAGAGGTTTGATCTTCTTGCAGTCCATGGGACTCTCAAGAGTCTCCTCCAGCACCATAATTCAAAAGCATCAATTCTTTGGCAATCAGCCTTCTTTATGGTCCAGCTCTCACTTCCATGGATGTGGAATAGTGGGGCCTATTTCCATGTGAATAAACATGGACAGGATTGTGCTGTGCAGCCCACACCTGAACATGTTAAGCGCAGATGCAACAAAATAGATTTGCAAATGTACATCGCGAGTACACCCTTCAGGGAGCTGCGATCAGCGTATTTTCCATGGAAAACCTAGATTTGCCACTGTGCGATGTGTGAATCATGGGATGGGACTCGTTCTGTCAAAACAGGCACTTCTGTGCTCAAATAGAAAATCAAATGCCAACAAATCCAAGGTAAACAGTTGTAACGAACCAAAACTGAAATTAAAACCATACTCCAAAAAAGTAAAGCAAACAGGAAGGTGGATATTTTTTATATATTAAAAAAAACACGTATTTGAAATGTTTATTCACCCCTATTGGCAACATTCTGAAACTGAACCATAAACTACACCGCTACCCATGCGCTGCAACGCAATACTTTTCCACCCAGAAAGAAGAATGCAACAAAGAAATGTGCAATGATTTCAGGCTTTGAAATAATCGAGTGCAAATTAAGGCCTGTTGCAAGTGGTTTCAGGATAAAGACCACACAGGCAGGAAATGCCTTTTTTAAAAAAAGGAACCTGGGCTAAATAAAAACAGAAACGTAAGAACAGGATATAGTTCGAGCTGGGCCAAAAGAAGAAAAAGGAAAAAGAAACTCTGTCTTTGCAGGTGTTCATCTGTTAGGCTGCTGGACGTCTTTGGGGGGAAGTGGGCATGCCAGATTAAACAACAGACGTTGCTGCCAACTGTATGTTTGCACAGCCTCATTTCAGCAGAAACTTATATAAGGTTTTGCCATCACAAGTGCAAAGCTGATAGTTTTAAGTCATGCATTTGTGCACAAAAGCTTGCTTGGACCAGTTCACATAGAGTAATTTCACTCTCTCCATCGGCATGTCTTTTATTTTAATTAACAAATAAGAATAATAATTTTAACCACAACAACAAACCGCTGCCAGTTGACTTGAACAGTAACAATATCCCACCAGTCTTGTTTTAAATGTACGAAACTAATTCAGGCAGTCCAAATAGGTGTCTCAACAAAACTGAGCAATGATAAGTCCTGCACTCATAGAAAGGGTAGTGAGATCTTGAAACCTCTAAGTGAGAGTGAACGAATATTTGCCCTTCCAACCTTACAGCGTGAGCTACCATCAGGGTTCCCAGAATCCATTTTTGTTGTCCCTCTGTTAGTTCTCACACCAAAGAAATATAATTTAAGAGTGTGTGAACATCCACAAATGCAAAGGATTTCTATTAAAGTTGGCATCTGCAGTAATCTCTGGCCAGAGAGAAAACACTACAGGGCATTTCAGCACAACTTCTCCAACATTTATCTATCTAAACTAACCAATTCTTTCCCATAAAGTGCTATTAGTTTTGGCCCAGTTCTCCAATCTGTTTAAGGTCATTCTGAACCCTGATTCTGTCTTTGGCAGCACTGGCTACCCCTCCCAGTTTGGTGTCATCTTTCAAACTGGATGAGCACCCAGACATTTGTGAGCACTCTGGGTTTGGTCAGTCAACCAGCTCCAAATCCACCTAACATGTTACCAGCTTCTCCACGAGAATACCATGCTTAAAATGTATATAGGAAGTGCAGTGTAAGTGATGGAAGTCAATCAATGAAATTTTATTATTATTTTCATATTGACATACAGTGGTACCTCAGGTTACATACGCTTCAGGTTACATACACTTCAGGTTACAGACTCCGCTAATCCAGAAATAGTGCTTCAGGTTAAGAACTTTGCTTCAGGATGAGAACAGAAATCGTGCTCTGGCAGCACGGCAGCAGCAGGAGGCCCCATTAGCTAAAGTGGTGCTTCAGGTTAAGAACAGTTTCAGGTTAAGTACGGACCTTCAGAACAAATTAAGTATTTAACCCGAGGTACCACTGTATTTGTAGAATAAATTTGGAAGAAATTCTTCCAACTTTTCTTCTTCTTCTTCTCTCTTTATTTTTTCTTCTTCTTTTTTCTTTTCTTCTTTTTCTTTTCTTTTGTTCCTTTTTTATGTATATGTGCTTATTTGAAGTGTACATGTGTGTATGTATTTGCAGTGTTCTGCTTATATTGTGTAACAATTATGTTAAATAAAATTTAAATAAATAAATATCCTGTCCTCAAAATAAATAAATAAAGAATACAATGTCAAAAGAATACATTGTCAAAAACCTTACTGAAATCTAGTTGTTTGCTCGCCCTCCTACACACACACACACACACACACACACACACACACACACACACTGCAAGCAGCCTTGGCACTCTTTGCTTGACATAGGACCAGTCTTGGGAAGCCAGCCATAAGTTGCCAGTGCTCTTGACACAGAGTAGCACTGACAAAGGTGGGGAGGGGGGGTTTGCATAGGACATTTACCTTCTGTACCCAAGATTAATTTCTCAATTATATGAGTGATGAGGTGCACTTGCATTTAGCCCCCCCCCTTCCACTGCCCAAAATTACAGAATTCTATTACTAAATCAAATAGACCTTGCTTTTGCATGTGTGTGCTTAAGGGCAAAGGAAAACCAAGTCAGACTAATATTTGGGGTGCTGCGTTCATTTTATATGTTATTGCTTTAATAATAACTAGCAGTGGTGTCAGTTCAACAGAACATTCCCTCTTAAGGCCTGGCAGAAGCCCTGTTTGGGTGTTCAAGCAACAGCTGGGGGGCAAGTGTGTAAGGAGAGAAGTGTGTGTGTGTGTGTGTGTGTGTGTGTGTGTGTGTGTGTGTGTGTGTGCCAGCCCTCTCCCCAGCAGCTCCAGCCCACGCGTGTCTCCCAAGCCATTCTGTGATGGGCAGAAAGCTCTGAAAGGAAGCTTTTAAGTCTGTGTGGATGGGCACGCTAAATTCTCTGCACGTTCCTGTGGGGGTTAGAACATGGTTAGAAGTTCCCTACCTCCTCAGTGTAAGAAGCCCTGTGGTTTGGGATTGGGTCTTGCACACTGTGCCCCTTTCACACAAACACTTGGAACACTGGTGTGGGACTTCTCTTATTTTACTGGTTACATTCTATATTGCTACCTCCAAAGGGTAGTTTCATCACACAATCCTGTACTGCACATTACACCATCTCATCTATTTAGACTCAGCACTATGCATCAGCACAGCATAAGATACTTTTCTTATGCACAGGCTGCTTTGTGTTCAGACCACTGTTCCATTTTGTGTAGCTTCTAAAGTTCATAACAAAGCCCTTTACACATGAGCTGTTCCCCCCCCCCCCCAAAGGCTTAGTAAAGTTGTCCCTTACTGAAACTGGAATCTGTTTGCTGTTGCCTATCAAGGAATCCTGCACAATCACTTTCCATCATCTGTTCCAATGTCCTCCCCACCACCAGCGCGCCCACAAATGCACACACTTTGTATATAGTGCTTCGTTATAAGTCTGATGCAACAGCTGTTAGTGACCATGTGACTGATATGGTTTTCCAACAGATGTACAAATGATAACCCATCTATGAGAATATCTGCTGACCTGCCCAGCTCGCCATCCTCACCCTCTCTCTCACCTCAGGGTTCTTTAGAAACCAAAGGACTTACTTTCCAGCTCAACACTAACTTGCCAAATGGGAAGGAGCCGGGTTGCTCCTATAGGCTAGGAAAATGTGGCACTGCCTAAGGGCAGAATTATGGAGGCAGAGGCGGATAAGGCTGGACATTTCTGAATCATCAGGCATATTAGCTATGAATACACAAGGAAAGCAGGCTGATACTGGTCTGCCTTCACTGTAGTCATGTGGCCAGCAAAGGGATGCATGTCCCTGGTCTGGCTGATGAAGTTGGGCTGGCTCGCCCTTCCTTCTGTGAGGGCTTCATTCCTCCCCACGCCTCCACCCCAGCTGCCCAGTCCAGCAGGGAGCACAATACTTGCCCCACCCTGGACACCAGCAACCCACCCTACGCCACTCTATGTGTGCACCCAGAACGTGCACCTAGAGTTAAATCAGGAATGATAGACTGGGCAAGAGATGTAGGACATAATATATTGTTTGAAGATTGTGGAAGAAAGGGGTTAAGTTCACTGCATGTACGATATTAAAGGAAAATATTATGAAAATGATGTATAGATGGTACTTAACTCCTGTAAAATTAGCAGAGTTTGGATTTGATATCCTGCTTTATCACTACCCTAAGGAGTCTCAAAGCGGCTAACATTCTCCTTTCCCTTCCTCCCCCACAACAAACACTCTGTGAGGTGAGTGAGGCTGAGAGACTTCAGAGAAGTGTGACTGGCCCAAGGTCACCCAGGAGCTGCAGGTGGAGGAGCAGAGACGCGGACCCAGTTCAACAGATTACGAGTCCACCACTCTTAACCACTACACCACACTATTGGAAATGTAAAGAAAAAGAAGGTACCTTTTTCATATGTGGTGGACCTGCCCCAAAAAGACTTCTGGGAGAAGATTTATAATGAGCTGAAAAAAATGTTGAAATATACATTTATTAAGAAACCAGAGGCCTTTCTTCTTGGAATAACAGGATTGGAATTGCCCAAGAAAGATGTTAAATTATTTTTGTATGCCACAACTGCTACTAGAATTTTATTAGCCAAGAATTGGAAAACACAAGAAGTACCAACAGTGGAAGATTGGCAGATGAAGATGATGGTCCTTTCGGAGCTAGCCGACCTGACTGGAAGAGTCCGCGATCAGAAGGAGGAGGATTACCAGGAAGAATGGAGGAAATTTAAAGACTATTTAGTTAAATATGTTAAATTAACTTAATTAGACAGCTTGCAATTACCAGATAGGCCTAGGATTTAAATATTTGATATGATGAATTAACATGTTTAAAGTTGAATTGTTTAGAAAGAAATATGATAAGAGATTAAGTTAATCTTTTAAGAATTTAGGTGTTGGAAAAATGATACACACTGAAATCCAACCAGGGGGATACGAGGAAGTCACTTAACAATGTTATGAAGTTTGATTCAACTATGGTGGAATTTTATGTTTGTTTGTTTGTTTTTGGGGGGGGAATCTGTGGAAAATCAATAAAAAAAATTGGGGGAAAAAACAGAATGTGCACCTTAAGGCCCTGAAGAAGGCTGGCCTAAGAAATTGCAGCCAGGTCCAGCCAGGTAGGGTCCAGGCGACTAGGCTATGAAAGCAACCAGTTGCTAGAACACTACAGTCCTTAGCTCTCTGCAATCCAGCATCTTGTTCTTACACCCTGATTGACCCCTGGGCCATTTGAGTAGATTTCCCCAACCAGCTTCTTTCCAGATGTTTTAGACTTCAACTCCCACCAGCTCTTTAGCTATGCTGGTGGAGCCGATGGGAGTTGTAGTTCAAAATATATGGAGCTTAAGCAAGAGGTAGGGGAAACCAAGTGTAGATAATAGTGGGTTAAGATGGGCATGTAACCTCACCTGCTATGAGGCTGCTTCCTGTGGTCTTGGCTTCAATGGTCGTAAGATTTTTTACTTAACTCACTATCTGTAACATGGTGGATTAAAATATTTTACTACAGTGGTACCTCAGGTTACATATGCTTCAGCTTACATATGCTTCAGGTTACAGACTCCGCTAACCCAGAAATATTACCTTGGGTTAAGAACTTTGCTTCAGGATGAGAACAGAAATTGTGCTCCGACGGCGCGGCGGCAGCAGGAGGCCCCATTAGCTAAAGTGGTGCTTCAGCTTAAGAACAGTTTTAGGTTAATAACGGACCTCCGGAACGAATTAAGTACTTAACCCGAGGTACCACTGTATATCCATAATTCTTTTTTAATTAAAACATTTAATACAATGTCCACAGAAAGAACAATAAACATATAATTAAGATTATACCATATTTTCCCCTCTATAACACACAGATTTATTCTCATAAAAAGTAAGGGGAAATGTCTGTGCGTGTTATTGAGTTAATGTGTGGTCCCTGGAGCCGACTGTCCTGAGTACAGGGGCAAAAATCAGGCAAAAATCATATCGCACCGTCACGGGAGGAGGGAAACCTGAAAAGAGGAAGCTGCTGCTTTCCTGCATTCTGCCTCAGGGTCTTACTGCCCACCCTGTTCTGTTTCGGTTGCTGTTTGCTCAAACGGAACAAAGAGCAGGAAATCCCCTCCCCTCCCCTCCTGGCAAGCAGAGGGGAAAGGAAAGGATAGCTTCCTTCCTTCTAATTCCTCTCCGTGCTCCGGTGCTGCTGCTGCTGCGTCCAGGGAAGCATTCCAGGCAGCCGGAAAACATGCAGGTGGGAGAGAGAGAGAGAGAGAGAGAGAGAGAGGGCTAGCTTGGGTGGGTGGGGGACTTTTGCCTTCCTTTCCTCCCTCCTGTTAAACCCCTCTCCTGCATTCTTAGCCAGCTGCTTCTCCGCACACCCCTCTCATGCTCCTTGTCCCTTCTATGTTTTTCCTTCCCTCTCCACTTAAAACGTGCTTACAAAGCACTGATCCACATGGCTCCTCAGGATCTTTGCATTGGGTCACCCCAAATTCACCATCAGATCACATAGCAGGTCCATGGCTACAGCCTGCACCAAAAAAATCACACACCCACTGTTGCCTGGGGCTGCAATGGTACAAAAATGTGGTTACAAAGCATGGATCCACATGGATCCTCAGGATCTTTGCATTGAGTCACCCCAAATTCACCATCAGATCACATAGCATGTCCATGGCTACAGCCTACACCAAAAAAATCACTCACCCACTGTTGTCTGGGGCTGCAATGGTGCAAAATCATGGTTACAAAGCACAGATCCACAGGGATCCTCAGGATTTTTGCATTGGGCTACCCCAAACTCACCGTCAAATCACATGTCTGTGGCCACAGCATGAAGCACAAAAATGATACATCCACTGTTTCATTCAGATTTTTTTTTCTTGTTTTCCTCCTCTAAAAACTATGTGCGTGTTATGGTTAGGTGCGTGTTATCAAGCGAAAAATACGGTAATTTCATTTTACATCATCTTAGTTGACGGTCAATATAAGGAACTAGGTAGCAAATTTCTCCCTCCAATCTCACAAACATGTCTGTGGAGAGCCTATATGCATAACTTTTTGAAGTGTCAACTCTGTTTTGCATTATGTGGATCATTATGTCGTTCTGACACTTGCCATGTTTGAAGTTCCTTGGGGCAGGGGAACAGGACTACAATTCCAATTCCCCCCCCCCCAGCTTGGCCGTGTTTGTGGGCTTCTGCAAGCGTCCACTTTCTCTTTCTCTCTCACAAATTTCCTCATGTGAAATATTACTCGGGCGATGTTTGCCAGCAGTCTCTGGCACTTGCGTCATGAGGGAATTCGCCTGCAGCAGGGCTCTCCCCACACAATGGAAGACCAATGTTCCAAGAAGTCAGCGCCTCTCATTATGAGCTTATCTGGGGTGAGTGAAGGCAGCTGCTGAGTTTCACTGGCTACCCTCATTAGGCGTGTGAGAGGGTTTGTCTGCAGGAGGGAAATGGGGGAGGACCTGAGGGGGAAAGCTTTGCATAATTTCATGCTTCCTTTAAGGAAGCATAGACTTCGCAAGCAGGAAGGTAGGAACTGAAGGGCAGATAAAGCCAACCGCCCCTTCTTCACACACCCCCCCAAAAAAAACCTGCAAAAGGAGGGAAGCAAAATACAGACAGCTGTAAGAAATACAGGGGGAAAAGAACCCTTTCTGGGGGAACAATGATATCAGTAGTGATGGTCAAAAGGGCTGGCTCAGTATTTTGAATCCCATACAGATGAAGCATGATGATGATCGCTGGTTATAACTAGGAAATGGTTCATTCAGAGCAGAAGAGACTTGTTGGAATAGGTTTGTTACGTGAAATTGTTTATTGAAATGAGTTTTTGATTGTGGCGATGGTGAAGATTAAAAGAAATAAGCCTTTCAGTTTTCCCTCACTCACCACATCGTGTGTGTGTGTGTGTGTGTGTGTGTGAGAGAGAGAGAGAGAGAGAGAGAGAGAGAGATATTGTGTATTCTGATTATTTCTGACAGAGCCGTTAGTCGATGAAAATTATAGGATTACAATCTCTGTAAGATTGTGGCCCTGGCGCATTGTTCACCGCCACAAATTTCACCACTGCCCTCGTCCATTGTTTGTTTCCATTGCATGAGGACCGCTATGTAGTCATAGCCACATCCTCATGCAAACAGCTCAAGTCACATATCTGATTAATTTGAAATTTACAACATGGAAAAGACACACTGTAAACCAAGGGGTACATATATATATATATATATTCTGTGCATATTCTTTTCCCAGGTATCAGCAATAACAACCTGGCTTTTTAAAAAACACAAACATTATTCCAAGCTTGTATGTGTAATTCTTACAATAGGGGACTTGGGGGGGGAGGGGGGAGAAACAGACCAAAACAAAACTTGCTGACTTCTTCTTAAGTAAACATATCCCGATGGAGACACAAGACTGCTGATAGGCTTCATAGTTAAATCTCTGGTAATTTTAGACATATGTTTCTGTCTTTAATTGCATTCCTTATAAAATATATACTTTGTACAGTTATTACTAACAAGCAGGCAATTTCTGATTTATGGCCTGGAATCTATGCCTTTAATAGTATTTCATGCTGTGTTCAAGTAATTTATAAAGATACCCGGGTTGGTGCGTAAACTTAGATATTTAGAGATGAAAGTGTTGAAATAAAGCAAGCCCCCAGCCCCGCTTGGTTTTTTAGCAGTCATACTGTCTACAAATGTGCAGCGTATAAGCAGTTTTTGAGACACCCAGGCACCATTCTTGGGAGCTTGACTGCTTGCTATTTTTTGGAACAGGCAGTGAAGGGAGGGTAAGTCTAGTGGAAATGTGTGAAAGATTGCTTCAAGGGCTGAGGTCTCTGGTTTCGTGATTTGAAATGCAACAACAGCAGTGCCAGATTGTATTATCGGGAGAGCTGATCCGGACATGGTAGCCACAGTTTCAGTGCAGTGCTGCAATCACTATGTGGGAGCTTTTGCCCATTTGGTGAAGTTGTAGAAGAAAGAGATCCAGGAACTTTAGTACATCTTTTCAACATAACCAGGTTCCAATGCTGTTTAAACTCTGGGTGAGCAACTCAGACCTTGTTGATTGGTTGGTCAACAGATGTTCCAAATGAATAAATAAATATGTGAATGAGCCATCATATAAATGTGGGGAAAAAATATCTTCATTAATTATACTTTTAGCTTTTCTCAAGTTCCTCAGGCGTTCTGCCTAAGCATGAGTTTGTACATTGTAGGAAGAAAGTGACATGAGAAGTCACTTGAGAATGTCCCATGATTCCCCTTTCCTGTTTCTAGAAAATTCTTCTTCTGTTTCTTATTCCTCTCACCATTTCCCTCTCTCCTGCTCACCTCTCTATTGCTGCAATCCCCCTTGAATAATCATGGCTAGCCTTATGGTTTTAGCTCTCTCGTTGACAACAAATTCTGAAGAGGCAAAAGGCTTGGAAATGTGGGTACTGCAACTCATTAAAAGCTGAGTAATAACAGCTTGGGGGCCCAAAGTATCTCAAGGAACAGTTTCCCCCTCTGTTATTTATTTTCAATGTTCCATCTTTTGGGGGTAATCTGAGGTAAATAAATGGTTAAATCCCACCTGGGATGTGCCCAGGTACACTGTGTATGTGTATGGTTCCAGATTTAGTCCCAAGAATACCCTTTCAGGTAGCAAGACTGCCTGAAAACTTTTGTTTTGTGTTTTGTTGCATTACGAGGAAAACGGGCAAGGATTAGCAAAAAATCGAAGTGGAGGGGTCTGCTCAGATTCCAAAATGGAGGACTAAAGTTGAGGTCCCTTCCAACTCAGCAAGACTGCTTACCATAATACTTGACAACACATTCACGCTGCCTGTTGGTTACTCAGCTCTCAGCAGGATCCTCACTGCCAGAAAAGTATTGTGTTTGGGCAGTGCTAATTCTCTGGAAAAAGAGGTTCTGGAACTCACCATGAACACCTCCCTTGTTCTCTTATAATGGCAATGGTGCCCACCTGAGAGGTGCCGGAACTGAGTTCCAGTGAATTCTGGGTGGAAAAAGCCCTGTGTTCAGGTAGCATCAAAACAGGCAAGGGCCAAGCATCCTATGTGCAACACAGAGCTGCAGTTTATAGAAATAACATAACGCCATGCAAAGCTCCAAAAAGCACTACCATTGGATCACAGCACTCCCTTATATACACAGGAAGTTTCCCTGCACGAACATTTGTGAAATGAATGGTTATTCTCTTGTGTAGTGTCCACTTCAATGGAGTTCCTACATGAGGAGTTCCCACTGAACTGAACTGCTTGTTATATTTGTACCCATAGCACCCACCATAGTCTGAAGTGGTATATTCCACCTAGTGGGTTTCATCATCTCATTCTAAGGTTTGCATAGAAAGCCAGGACTGGACCAAGCTAGAAGGGAGGTACATCCTAGTATTGCAAACAGGTTCGCAATAAGAAGCTCTGCAAAGCACAATTGCCAAATGGTTGCAGTAGCCTCTTCTTCACATATGTGAGCACATATCTAAGTAGAACTGGCGAGTTAAGTTTTTCCCCCTTCCCCTTGTGTGTGCCCCCAATAAAAAAGCAATAAAAAACAAAACACAGCTGCTTTTGCTGATCTATGATTCGGAAAGGACTACAAAATTGATTTATTGTGTATCAGTGCTTGAAGTGCTAATGTATAGGTATCAGCACCAATATTTGTCCCAGTAGGGTTATACTTTGCATCCCCTACTAATGCCAGTAGGGACCATTAATCACACATATGCAAAATTGGCATTAATTAGGCTAACAGAATAAACATTCTGGACGAACATTTGGGGGGGAAAGCTTTTTCTTCTTCAGAAAAGTAAACTAGTTCCCTACAGAGAGTGATAACCACTTAAGGGAGCAGAGTATTTTTTAAAAAAATACTCTGATGTGCTGAACATCTCATATTTATACAAATATTTCTTTTGGGGAAAAAATTCCCACCTTTTAGTCCGCAACCTCTTGACATAGATAAAAGCAGAATAAGGCATTTTACAAGGTAGAAATAAACCCCCCCAAGAGCGAAAAAACCCACAGAGCAGATAAAACAGGCATAGGCAAACTCGGCCCTCCAGATGTTTTTGGGACTACAATTCCCATCATCCCTGACCACTGGTCCTGTTAGCTAGGGGTGATGGGAGTTGTAGTCCCAAAACATCTGAAGGGCCGAGTTTGCTTATGCCTGAGATAAAACCAAACAATTGTGTGGCAGGGGCGGGGGTCACATCTCAAAGGTCCATAATAACAAGATAATCTTTGCCTTCCTATGGATGTTTACTTTCATTTTTTCTTTGTCTCTCTCTCTCAGTGATCTCAATGGTGGACAAGATAACAACAAGCTTTTTATTTTTTATTTTTTGATAGCTGGGGGCTGCACCTGTGTGCTGCTGTTAAAAACGGCTTGACATTTCTTTCTTTCTCTCTCTCTCTCTCTCTCTCTCTCTCTCTCTCTCTCTCTTTCTCTCTCTCCCCAAGCAGAGTATTAACAAAGGCAAGGTTATTGGAGCAGAAAATATCCTTCTGTGGACAACTTTCCCCTCTTTTCTGTGATCTGCACAGCTTGAAACACATAGCTGAGGTCAGGGTGTGAGGGCTTTTAAGGTTAGTATAACGACCTCTCTGTTTTCTCCTGTTTTCCTTCTCATAAGGGTACGTAATGGGAGCGGGAAACTGTACTGAATGGGACCTTTGCACTGATAGCAGCAACAGCACCTGTTGGAAGCTGGGAATGTCAGTGCAGAAAGCCTTCCCTTCCTTTGGTGCAGAAACGGACACAATATATATCTTTGTTCTGGATAGCTTTTATTAGGGCAACAAATGGCCTTGTTATATATTACCCACTGGTTTCTTCAGGGCATATTCTTCATGGTGAGAGAATACTTTCCGGCTATCCCACATTAGTGCTTTGCAAACTTTGCCCCTTTCAACGGAAGAGCCCCATGTGTTACCGGCATAGAACCCTGGCATGTTGCAGAGGATTCTGGGAAATATCCCAGGATGCCAAGTCAGTTCACTTGCAAAACGGTAATATTGCCAGGACTCACATTTAACCCTAGCCCTCCCAACAACAGACCCATATTTCTACTGTGTTTGCCTGTCCTTACCCTTGTTTTTAACAACTGAGAGAGCAGGATCAGTGTCCCTTAATAACAGTATATTTTCATGAGGATTTTTGACAGGCACAGCTTGTCAGATAAGAATAATAAATGAGAATCTGCATCTGTCAAATTCCCCCCTTATTTGCAACTCTGTTTACGCGGGTGGCGCTGTAGGTTAAACCACAGAGCCTAGGACTTGCTGATCAGAAGGTCAGCGGTTCGAATCCCTGCGATGGGGTGAGCTCCCGTTGCTCAGTCCCTGCTCCTGCCAACCTACCAGTTCGAAAGCGCATCAAAGTGCAAGTAGATAAATAGGTACCGCTCTGGCGGGAAGGTAAACGGCATTTCCGTGCGCTGCTCTGGTTCTCCAGAAGCAGCTTAGTCATGCTGGCCACATGACCCGGAAGCTGTACGCCGGTTCCCTCGGCCAATAAAGCGAGATGAGCGCCACAACCCCAGAGTCGGTCATGACTGGACCTAATGGTCAGCGGTCCCTTTACCTTTACTGTTCTGTCTGTGTGTTGTTTTCTCCCTTTGGCTCTCTTTTATCATGCTGTTTTTTTAGTGATGTGGACATGCCACTGGTGCAGCAAGTGGGAGCTCTCTGCAGAGAGAGAGAGAGAGAAAGCTGTGGTGATCAGCTTTCACCCCCCTCCTTTTTTCACACTAGCATGCCCAGACTTTTAAGGCCCACAACAAAAAAGGTTCCCTCTCGTATCTGAAATAAGTGTAGCTGCAGAGCTATATAATGCTGGAGCAGTGGAAGTAAGGAGAGCAATGCACTGCACAAAAGTCAACAACTAGCTTATATGATGCAGGACGGGCTGTGTGGAAGACACAGCGGTGCCCTCCAACACTTCCTTGCCACTCCCCGCCCTGCAAGATCCAGTTCATTCTGAGAATCCTCTGGAAAAACAATCTCTCAAAGGACCTGTTGATGGCATTTTACCATTGCACTGTGGAGAGTGTATTAACTTATGGTCTCTGTGTGTGGTTTGGGAGCTGCAAGCCAGGGAAAAAACAATGCTGTCCAGGGTTGTAAAGACTGCAAAGAGAATAATTGGGTGCACTCTTCCCACCTTAGATCAAATCTATGCTTCCAGGTGCCATAAGAAAGCTGCAGAGGTAGCGCAGGATAGTACGCACCCCGGAAATGATCTCTTTCAGCTTCTGCCTTCTGGAAGAAGGTACAGGGTTATAACGACTAGGACTAGCCACCTGAGAAACAGTTTCTACGCAAATGCAATTCTGGTTCTAAACGCAGCATAAGGAGTCTCTATAGTATACTGTATTTTAAAATGGGGTTTCAGAGTTTTTAGGGGTTTTTGAATGTTTTATGTAGTTTTTCAATTTCATTGTTCTGTATGGAACAATGACAATAAAGATATCGTATACAGTGGTGCCTCGCAAGACGAAGGGAATCACTGAACGGATTCCGTTCTGTGATTCTCTTCGTCTAGCGGTTTTTTCGTCTTGCGAAGCAAGCCCATTGACGGATTAGCGGATTAGAGCTATTAGCGCTATTAGCGGCTTTTAGCGGCTTTTAGTGGCTTATCGGCTTATCGGATCAGCTGATAAGCGGCTTAGCGGCTTAGAAAAAGGGGGGGAGGAAAAACCCCCCGCAGGAACTCGCAAGACATTTTTGTCTTGCGAAGCAAGCCCATAGGACATTCGTTTTGCGAAGCAACTCCAAAACGGAAAACTCTTTCGTCTAGCGAGTTTTCCGTCTTGCGAGGCATTCGTCTTGCGGGGCACCACTGTATTGTATATATCCTATCGTATATCGTGAAGTGACCACCCTGCTCTTCCTATTGGCAGGACCAGCTGTGGTACTTGCTAGAAATGTAAAATTTATGGTGCTTGATTTGCATAGTTAGTAAGCAACAGAGCCGTCTTTCCCATTGGGTTTACGGGTGCATTGCACCAGGGCGCCGGCCTCTCAGGGGTGCCCCAGCGAGTGGTGTGGCTGTGCGGCTTTGCCGGCGGCCTCCCCTTTCCCTCCTGCACACCCGCCAGCTCCGTCAACCATATGGCTGACGGGCATGCAGCTTGCCTCCCCAGCCTCCACTGCAGAGGCTTGGGAAAAGGTCAACAGCTCTGGGAAACAGGGGGTGGGACGCCGGAGGGATCTTTGCACCATGGCGCTGGATATGCTTAAGATGGCCCTGGTAAGCAAATTGCATACTGCATTAATCAGTCCGCCCAAAATTATGTAAATTGTGATATAGTGACTTTAAGCTGGAATGGACCTAAATTTGCGTCTTGGAACTGACCCTGGAAGCACTGGTTCTGACATGTAGGCTACTTCTCCTGCAGGAATAACCGCGATGCTTGGATAAAATATATTATGGCCGAAATCTTTCAGTGTGCCACACATCTTTGGCTATTTTGCCTCTGCTTCAGAATGTTATTTAAATGCTTCTGGTTTAATTCTCAAAATACACAAGAGGCAAAAGCTACTGACCTAGAATGTTGCCTTCCAGCTTCTGAGCCTGGCTGATCATGGAATGATGTAAAAAATGACATGAAAGACAAAGACATTGTGGATCTCTTGTTTTTCTCTCTCATGTTAACTCTAAAAGATGAAAAAGACAGTTGTTTATTTTTGGCATCGTTTCCCTTTAGCCAAAGAAAGAAAGAAAAAGGAAAAAAATCTCACACAGTCTACCCCCCCTCCCCAACCTCACATTTGTGGAAGTAAATTTCAATTAAATTCCTAGGGATTTTTTAAATGTCCTTGTAGAACAAAATGTAAAAATGACTTCTGCCTGAGAGCTAATTCAGAGCTTTCAGAAAGTTAGCTCATTCTGTGTAAAATGTTCTGTAAGTGGGGAAGCCAATTAGCCAGACAGAAAGAGAGTTTATGTTAGCCCAGTTAGCCTAAGCTAAAGGCAAAAGCTGTAGGCATACTAGGCTAAATAAATTTACCTACTGGTAGAGTTTTAATTGTTAATTCATATTTAAAACAACAGCAACAGCCAACCCCCAAATGCCACCATATATTGTTTTTAGGAAAACAAAGCTGTAGCTTCCAAACACTGGATGTTTTGAAGGCAATCTTCTCATCTTCTTTTTAGCAAATGGTGGAGAAAAATCTTTTTTTTTTTAAGTTTGGAAACAGCTGGTTTGCAAAGATTTGTGTATAGGCTTCCACCAGTATGGGAGAAGGAGAAGCCCTTTGGGCAAGGCTAGGAGTGGTCCGACTACCACAGCTGACATTCTCGGCTGATCCAGCTCTTTAGGGGAGCAGCTGCTAATTTCAGCTGCAAGTGCCGCCAGCTGCAGTTTGACAGGATGCTGTCCCTGGCCTCATTTCATGTGGCCTTGCCTTTGGTGTTTCTGTTCCTCGTTCACGCATCTGCATGGCCACTACGAGGCACAGAGTTGAGCACGACAGAAGAGGAACTCTTATGATTAAGCAACTGACCATGCAAATATCTCTGATAAATCTATGGAGCAGGACCTGATCTGCTACAGGATTGTAGCCTATCATCTTTAGGGCAGATATACCAGAAAGAGGCAAAACACCCTGGTATTTTGTGCATTGTCTAGTGTTTATCTTGAGTACTTAAAACAACACTTTGCATGTAAATTTGTATCAAATGCAACATGTGCATGTTAAACCACTATGGTACCCTCCTGCAATATTCCTCAACTTAGAATCAATATATGCAGTTGGAGTGCAGGTCCAATCCTCAGCCAGCTTGGCCAATGGCCGGGTATGATGGAAGTTGTAGTCTGTGGCCCAAGTTTGAAGAATACTGCCCTACTGGACTACCGGGCAATTTCTGATAGACTGACAGGGACAAGGCAGAAGCAATCACACCAAGCATGTTAGAGTCAACTCTTCATTAGCAAAAACAAGATCTGCACAGGCACCCAGAGCAGCTAGCTCTGCCTCTGAAGCTGCCCAACTTATCTTGCTTCAAGGGAGATAAGTAGCACATCTTACAAAGTCTGAATGGACAGTTGGACGTCTTGCTGTACATCCTTTTTAAAGAGTGTATTAAAAAGGCACCGCTCATCCCTCTACTCACGTTGAGCTCACGTTGACATAAAGGCATAAAGAAGCCTTCAGAGCTTGCCACGTGAAACCTGCCATTGCATGGTAAAGAAGTTGCTAGTAGCTTCTGGCCTTGTGGATGAGTCCAGTGTTATCAGCTCATTCCTTCACTAGATTTGTTATTTTAGGCAGCTGTTCAGAGCAGAAATGGTGGGTTCAAGTTTGTATTCAAAAGTAACAGATAAATGCTTCCCCAGCAAGATGCCTCCAGGCAACCACAAACAGGTAAGAAAGGTGAAGTTCTGCTTCTGTTGTCTACTCTCAGCATCTGTTATTCTAGTTTACTGCCTCTGTACATGGACGCTCTGTTTTTCTTGTCTTAACAGCCACTGATAGATCTTTCCTCCATGAATTTGACTGATCCTGTATAAGCTAGTGGCCATCATCACATCTTTTGGCACTGAACCCCATAAATTGATGTTTGCATTCATAGGAATAAGCTCTAAGCCAGTGATTTCAGTGCTCAATATTCGTCCAAATGCCTTGCCTTCCTATTACTCAGTGTGTGTGTGTGTGTGTGTGTGTGTGAGAGAGAGAGAGAGAGAGAGAGAGAGAGAGAGAGAGAGAGAGCAAAGCCAAAACGTTCTGCCAGCTAGTTAAGAATCTGAGTTTGACTAGGCTCTGAATTCCCCTGATGCACACCTTTGCCTGCCAAACAGCTTCATCGTGTCAGCAATCGTTCTGTTGCAGCAGAAGGCAAGGCTCTGCTTTTTGTTAAGACGGGAGGAAACAGAATTTCTCACCCAGTAAAAGGAGCACAAGTTAAGCCTTTGCTACTTTCTGGTTGATCATCAGTGATCCTGAAAACCACCTGTTTAAAAGTGCCACTTTCGGCATTGCAAAACAGCAACTCTCCCAACAGAAGTGAAGATGTTCAAAGAAGCCCTGTGAAACTAGATAGGCCTAATGTAGTATGAGGATAGTTAGATTTCCTCAGGGGCAATTGCACACTGTGCCTTTGTGCACAAAGATTTATTGCCTGTGCGAGCTATCTTGACTTATCTCCCCTGACTGAGACCTATAGCACAATTATGGCAGCCAAAAGAGTTAGTGAGAAGTTGCCTATTTTCTAAATGTCATGTTTCACGTTTCTGTACATTCTTTGCTGACCCACCTGGAATCTTGATGCTGCATGGTTGCATCCTATATCCCTGCCCAATTGTGTGAAGCAATGGAGGACATTAAGAATACAGTGGTGTAATTAATCTCATAATTTAAGCAGGATTCACGAAGCACAGATCTGGGGATTTGTTTTAATATTGCTCATGCAAATCCAGAAAAACACTGAGTTGCAAGACGGGAAGAGAAAAGGATTGTGTACAGACCATCCTTTTATCGCAACTAATTCTCAGGGCCAGCCCAAATCTAGAGAAAAAGCTGGGGGGGGGGTCCCTGAGCTAGAAAGTAGTCCTCTGTTGACCAGTCTGGCCAATCTGAGTCTTCATACACTCAGGCGGCTGGTCACAAGAATCAACATTATACACTCCATTCAGTTCTCTCTCCCCTCCACTTTTTTTGTGAATAATGAGGTGCCAGTACTTGATAAAAGTGCTGTGAGTGCCAGAGCAGAATGATTACCTTGGACAGGGGGAAAAGAGGTGACAGTATCTTGTACCTTTGAAATAAATAAAAAATTGTCCAATAGCACCTTAGAGACCAACTAAGTTTGTTCTGGGTACAGTGGTACCTCGGGTTACAGACGCTTCAGGTTACATACGCTTCAGGTTACAGACTCCGCTAACCCAGAAATAGTACCTTGGGTTAAGAACTTTGCTTCAGGATGAGAACAGAAATTGTGTTCCAGTGGCGCAGCGGCAGCGGGAGGCCCCATTAGCTAAAGTGGTACCTCAGGTTAAGAACGGTTTCAGGTTAAGAACGGACATCCGGAACGAATTAAGTTTGTAACCAGAGGTACCACTGTATAAGCTTTCATGTGCATGCACACTTATTTCGACTGCGTCAGACCAACACAGCAATCTACCTGAGTCTTGTACCATTGAGTACCACCACACATAAGAAGTACTGCACCTATTATAATTTTTTTGTCCGAAGGCAGCTCTGAGCACTGGGCCTGTACAGTTCACAACAGCTCCCTCTGCTAAGGGCTCATCTCAGGCTACCAAGTTTCTGATTCAAGCTGTTGAATCCCTAATTCAAATCCCCAGGGACATGCCAGTCCTTAAACCAGGTTATGGCTACTGCATAAGGCATTACTCTTGATCTTCAGAAGACACCAATAAATGCTTCCTCATGTGGTGAAGGGTAACTAGCTCTTATGATAAAAAAATTCCTTCCAGTAGCACCTTAAAGACCAACTAAGTTAGTTCTTGGTATGAGCTTTCGTGTGCATGCACACTTCTTCAGATACACTGAAACAGAAGTTGCCAGATCCTTCTATATAGTGAGAAGGTGCGGAGGGGTATTACTCAGAAGGGTGGTGGGAATGGGAGATTGGCAGATAGCTGAGATGAGCCTGTTGACTGTAATAGGTCTTACAGGAAAAGGCAAGGGGTGAGAAGGTGAAAAATGGCTTAGTCATGTATAATGAGATAAGAATCCAATGTCTTTGTTCAGACCAGGTCTCTCCATGGTTTTAAGTTTGGTAATGAGTTGCAATTCAGCAGCTTCTCTTTCCAGTCTATTTCTGAAATTCCTTTGTAGTAAAACAGCTACTTTGAGATCTTGTATAGAATGTCCTGGGAGATTGAAGTGTTCTCCTACTGGTTTCTCTGTTTTGTGATTCTTGATGTCAGATTTATGTCCGTTTATTCTTTGGCGTAAGGTTTGGCCTGTTTGTCCAATATAGAGAGCTGAAGGACACTGTTGGCATTTGATGGCATACACAATGTTAGACGATGAGCAATTAAATAGTCCCGAGATGGTATGTGTGATGTTGTTGGGGCCAGTAATGGTGTTGTCTGGGTGTATGTGGCAGCAAAGTTGGCATCTGGGTTTATTGCAGGCTCTGGTGCCAGTGTCCGTGTTAAGTCTGGTTGTAGTATTATTGTGGGTTAGGAGTTGTTTAAGATTGGGTGGCTGTCTGTAGGCAATGAAAGGGCTAACTAGCTCTTATGACAATGTGAGAGCTGCCAGGGACCTAGCCTGGGTATCCAATCCATCCAGTTCTGACCAAAGCAGAAAATGCAAAGAAAGCAGTTCCATCAAACTAGGGGGCCTCTTTGCACCAATGGGCCGAAGAGAGAAGGCGGTGCTCCCTGACTTCTGTAAGGGCTTTCAGGTAAGGTTTGCTCGTCAGACTGAGCAACAAAGGGATTTTGCTCTGGATGCTCTATGCTGGGCTCCCCTTCACCTCCACAGGAGCCATTGCCAAGTCCAGCATGTGTCATGTGACCCTGCTCCCTGTGTAGTTTGAGGCCTTTGAGATTACTTTTAAAAGCAAATTCCACAGGAGCAAGGATCTTGCTACGGTTCCTTATTTCACCACAAACGCATCAATTAGCACGGATTGTACTTGATAATTAAAATGATTTACACGTCAGATGGTGTCATTGACATTTGGGGCAACCACCTGTGTCATCTCATTGCAGTCAGAAATTAATACCAGTGGTGGCTTCTCCCCACCCCCCACCCCCATTTACTGTCACAAGATGGAGATTCATGATTCAAATACATTTTCTTAGATCTTGAGGTTTCAGACTTTTTTCCTATTTGGAGTGGCATATTACTTCAAGGTCATTCTCCCACCCCCCACCCCAATTGACGAAGCTCTCTGTCAGTTTAGGCATTTCGTTCCTGGTGTGTTTCAGTTTGGAAGGAAAAAGGTAATACTGATATGAATATTTCTTTCTAGGCTTTATCAGCCTGGAAAACAACAACAACAACAACAACAACAACAACAACAACAACAACAACAACAACAACAACAACAACTCTGAATGTTGGCATCTGAGGAGAAGAAGACTGGCTCCATCTCAGTTTTCCCCTCCCTCAGTCATGGACTCCTACAGAAAAATGTTCAAGCTTTATTATAAAAAAGAAATAGGGGGAAATGAATGGCTGCAGGCTTTGACAGGACTGTTATTGTCAGTGAAAGGTTCTCTCTCTCTCTCTCTCTCTCTCTCTCTCTCTCATGTGTGTGTGTTTCCTCCATTTAAACTCCAGGGTACATTTGCTTGGGGGGGGGGTGTCAAAAATGTCCCCCAAGCTTGGTAAACAGCACAATCCTAACCCTGTTGACTCAAATTAAGTCCTGTTGAGTTCAAGGGGGTTTACTCCCAGGTTAAGTGAGCATAGGCTTTCAGCCTTTCAGTGCAATCCAAATCCAAGATCTGCTCGGATGAATGGAGAATGGGATCAGCAGTTCTTTGGATGAGCCTGGACTGAGCTGGCTGAAGTCCTTTATCCAAGCTCAGCCAGAGATATGCCGCGGTAACTCCTCCATCCTGGCCCAGCCAGGGCTCATCTCCATAAGCCTGAAAAAGGAGCATTCGGGGAGGGGGCGTGTATGTGACAAGGGTTTGGCAGGGGTGGGGCAGGATAATAATATATAATAATAATAATTTATTATTTATACCCCACCCATCTAGCTGAGCTTCCCCAGCCACTCTGGGCGGCTCCCAATCGAGTGTTAAAAACAATACAGTATTAAATATTAAAAACTTCCCTAAACAGGGCTACCTTCAGATGTCCTTTAAAAATAGGATAGCTGCTTATTTCCTTGACATCTGATGGGACGGTGTTCCACAGGGCGGGTGCCACTACCGAGAAGGCCCTCTGTCTGGTTCCCTGTAACCTCACTCCTTGCAAGGAGGGAACCGCCAGAAGGCCCTCAGCACTGAATTTCAGTGACCGGATAAGGAGGGATAGACCCCTATTCTAAATCCCTTTCAGTCATATGAGCTAGCAGAACTTACATAGACCCTAAGGATGTTGTAAGTCAAACTCGACGTTTTCCTTCTGCCAGGCTTAGGCCAGTTCAGCTAGCAGTACCCATACTCCTGAATGAGGTTTGTGAAGGGGGTAATTTACACAGTGCTACAGAGCCGGTTCTGCCATTAGGCAAGCTGAGGCAGTTGCCTCAGCAGGCAGAAGCCCCCAAGACGACAGCCCTGTGGGCATCTCACCTGCCCTGCCGCTTCTGCTGCTGGCCCAAAGTGGCACCAATATCGGTGCCTATCAGTGAATTGCATCCAAAATCATACAAGATTTGATTTGGGCAAGATCTCACCTGAAATTGGCACTGATGCCAATAGCGCTTCTCCACTAGCAGTGGAGGTGGCAGGGTGGGAAAGAAAAGGCCAATGACAGTAGCAGGTATGGTGGGGGTGGCAGGGGCTAGGCTAACTATGGTATTTTATTTTGCTGCAGCTGTAAGTGACCTTGGCTTCCAGTCCAAATTCTGGTTGGGGACAGATTCATCCCTACACCCTTACCTTATTTGAATTTGCTTAGTGACAAGAAGATATATAGAAGCGACTGCTGATGAGCTAGGTCTGGTAAGTAGAATATTAGCATTGTAGATTCACTTCTAGACAACAAGAAGAATATTTGTTCAAAGCTACTGAAGCCAGTTTGTACCTTACCTGTGATAGAACTTCAACTATTTGTGGATTCCTCACTCCACAATCCACCACAACTTCCAGTATTGCTACCCTGAAACCTTTTTGAGCCCTCATCCACCTGAGAATATGCATATATTGAGTTGTTTCCAGTCCATCCCCAGTAGGAAAATGTGACCACCAGCTGTTACGAATTTCAATGCAGGAAGGATTTCAGTATAATTTTTCAGATGTAAATGTTTAAGAATGGTTTGGACTTGCTGGAATACAGCAAAGGGGAATATGTAGAAAGCTTCCTATTTATACTTACTTTTTGCCAGTTCTGTGGGAATACTTCTGCACCTGGCTGAAGAACACCAGAGGCTATTCACCTCAGTGAGGGTGTTTAAATGTGACAATTATTTTACACACCATACTGACCAAAATTTCAGAGTAGAGCGAAATGAGTGAATTGTGTGTCAAGGCCCCCAAGCCACCTGCGGGAGAATAAAAGACACAAGGACACAGAATTTCGCCTGGCAAACTGAGGTGGCCGGGGTCTTCCCCAGCAGAATGTGGGATGCCATCCTGCCCTGATGCTGAGGGGAGTGGCTAGGCAGCCGGGCCACAACCCGGCCCCACCAGGAAGTGGACCCAATTTTTTTGAAGACCGTTTCAAGACTGTTGTCATTTTGAAAGTGGGATTCAACTGCCTCCTGGAAAATTCAGGTGGTGCATTTGGTTCCCTTGTACAACAAAGCTGCTCTTCTCAAACCCCAACTGGATTTTTGTGGTAAGGAAAATTATGGAATGTGTAGCATAACAATTGCTAGATGTGACTTTATATAACCTCTGCACCAGCAAATTGAAATGAACGCTCAGTAAGCAGTAGTTGTTGTACAACCTCCTCATAAACCTTGCAGATTGAGGTTGATTCCGCAAAAGCCCGCACCATATTTCAAATATATTGGACTCTACAATATGTCTCTAGGAACGCACTTTCTAATACAGACAGATGCTGGATAAACGATCAGTAAACAGGTCATCTGGAAGCGACCTAATTCCTTGAACTTTTTGCCTCTATTATGTCACTAGTACGGGGGGGGGGGCAGAAATACTTGTACAATGTGTAACAATTGCAAACAGAACCATAGTAAGTGGCTGGGGAAACTCAGCCAGATGGGCGGGGGTATAAATAAATTATTATTATTATTATTATTATTATTATTATTATTATTATTAAAGACTTTGGTTCTGTATTTACTAATACTGCAAGAGGTGCTAGCTTGTTTCTGTGTCTTGAGACATACTCTGTCTCTACATTTTTCCAAATCCTATAACAATAGTTGTGGTTTGGGTTTTTATCTCTCTCTCTTTTACTCTTTTCTTTGAACATGCTACTTTGAAAAGAGATAGAGAAAATACCAATGCAAATTCATTTACCATATTGCACCAAAATCTGGTACGAATTATTTTTGAAATAGCTTCATGATTGAAAAATGTTTATCATCAATTATCCTTATTTATTTAAACACACACACACACACACACACACACACTCCCCCAAACCATTAATCCTGTATCCAGAATTATGTGCACAAAGCGTACAGTTAATGAGTTCAATTTAAAAAATAATACATCAAGAATATTTTGCTGTACTCTGTCTAGAAAGTGTGACCTCAATTTTGAAATATCTGTGATGTATCTATGTGGCATGATATTCTCATAAATTCCTGTATCTCACTAAAAATGGTCTATAAAATAAAGGCGGGGTGGAATCCTAAGGCAAGGAGAAGGTAGACCCTTGGTAACATACGATGCACTGAGGATGGGTGAATTTGTCATTTTCTGTTCTTACCAATTTTCTACATTTCCATCATATACATTTTTGCAAAGCAAATTCCCCTAATTAAAAACACTCTTGTATATTATTTTCACTGATACATTCATTTTGGTTTCTTCAGATTCAGTGTAATTTATTAACAGTGGCTGTAAGTGGCAAATAACAAGGATGAAACAGTGATACAAGCTGGAGATTTGATGCTGGAGTGGTTGCAATATATATATGAAAGAACACACACACACACACACACACACACACACACCCCTCTCTCCATCCTCAAATATTACTAGAATATGGGAGCAGCCAATGAAGTTGATTGGCAACAGGTTCGGGACTGAGTGTGAACTAAAGACCTACAGTGGCTCCCAGTACGTTTCCGAGCACAATTCAAAATGTTGGTTCTGACCTTTAAACCCCTAAACGGCCCCGGTCCAGTATACCTGAAGTCTCGTCTCCACCCCCATCGTTCTGCCCGGACACTGAGGTCCAGCGCCGAGGGCCTTCTGGCAGTTCCCTCGCTGCGAGAAGCCAAGTTACAGGGAATCAGGCAGAGGGCCTTTTTGGTAGTGGCGCCCGCCCTGTGGAACGTCCTCCCACCAGATATTAAAGAGAAAAACAACTACCAGACTTTTAGAAGACATCTGAAGGCAGCCCTGTTTAGGGAAGCTTTTAATGTTTAATAGAGAGTTGTATTTTAATATTCTGTTGGAAGCTGCCCACAGTAGCTGGGGAAACCCAGCCAGATGGGCGGGGGTATAAATAATAAATTATCATCATCATCATCATCATCATCATCATCATTATTAATGCTTCTTCACAAAGTGAACTTAGTAACTTATGGAATCCAAAGTTGTGGTGATATCTGAGCTGACTTTAAAAAAAGGATTGTGCAAATCCACAGTGGAAGATATGTTTATCAATGGTTAACTCATTATAGCTAAATGCCACCTGCATATTCAGAAGCATTGTCTTAAGGAAGTGATTCTGAGAATTGTTTTCATATATGCATGATATTGATTGAAGGAGGAGGTATAACCTCCAGAAGTTCTGGGATTTGTAGTTATTGTGTATGACAGCAGACTGTTCCCTTTTTTGCTTACATAGGCCACAGGGCAACTGGTAGTTGTGGCAGACTTCTCTTTGGGAGGGAAGGAGGGAGCAAGCTGCCAGCAACCAGATCTTCCTTTCGTTGGGAAGAGTTTGCATGTACGCATGTACAACTTCTCAACAGACATTGTCTTCTGGCCAGTGTGCCTTTTCTCTTGCTTCTTTAATAATGCATATTTATTAAAACTTTTCAAACACTGTGAGAAAAGCAGCACAACTCTGAAATGAATTACTTGAAATAGTGATAATTTTAAATACTTAGACAACCAAATATTATAAAAGAACAGGCAACTAATATAACACTTTTCATCATAAAAGAAATTCGTTTTCATCTGGAGCTGTCGTTCTGATGCATTAACCAATTACTGCTAAATATCAATGATGCATTCATTAAAAATTCCACTTAAACAGCAGGATATTTGTCTTCTCAATACCTGACATTCTTCATTCCGGTAAGTATCAAAAATATTTGAAAAGAATGTAATACATAATGAAAATAATTCACAACACTTGAAAATGCAACAGAGTTAAGCAATTTATAATAGCAGGCTCAAAAATCAAGTTGTTACAATTATTTGAACAGCGCCTTCTGCAATGGATCGCTCTTTCCATCTGGAAACTATTACCTGAATTCTTTTAAAAATAAAAATACCTAGTGATGCTTTTTTTATGAGGAGGGAGTGGCTTACAATACTTTTGAAAAAGGGAGTGTTGGTGTCAATTGTATAGAACCTTACTGTCAGGAAACTACCCTTAAAACAAATTATGTACAAATAAAAATATCCATCTGATATAAAAAGAAAACACCCAGACACAAGCTTCTGAAGCATAACATATGCAAATTAAAACACAAAATCACAAGAATACTCTTGTTCTAGGACAAAATTAAAATGAGCTGTTGTCACAGTAGCACACGTGGATTGCGTTTCACCTCTAAGGTAGTTTAGGGATATGAGACAACCTCCTGGAAGAAAACAAAGACTCCTTCCTTCCTTCCGTTTTGATGTAACCTGTGCATGAATGTGTATCTAGGAGAGGACCAAAGCTTCATGGTAAAGCACAGATTTGAATGTAAAAGGGTTGAGGTTGAATCCCTGGCATTTTCAGGTAGGACCAGGAAACAAGCTATACTGAGCTACACATAGATGTACTAGTGTCTGTTTTGTTATAAAGCTGTATGTTTCTATTTTTTCTCAGGGCTTAGGCAAGACCTCCATAGGAGGGATAAGCTCCTCCCTAATCCCTCCCATCATGTCTCCTGATTGGTCATTGTGATCCTATGTTAGGTCCAATCAGCACAATAAAGAAAGTTGTGTTCATTCGTTCACTGAATTTTCCTTTGTGCCCCCCTTCCACCACACATCTTAAAACTTGGTCGTTCCCATGGGGTCCTGTTCCTCCTCCTTTTGTTTGACCTTCTTTTTCCAAGGTAAGGGCAGTAATGAATTTTGCTGTGAGTGTTACTAGCCCTAATTACATTGAAGGTCCTTTAGGACAGCAAATCAGTGTTGTTGTTTTTTTAAAAAAATAGTCATGGTAAAACAAGGTCAAGAACCTCCAATCTAGGTAATAAACAGTAGATAAAAAGCAAAGACTTTTATTTGACATAATCATGAAATTCAATGAAGTGACATCCTCGGAGGTCTTCCTGGCCCTACACGACACAGACAAGCGACCAATTTGAAATTATCTGAGCCTCTTGATTTAACAAGTGTAGGTTTTCAGCCAAAGAAATCCACCTTGGCTGTTGCTTTCAAAGCCAGTATTCCTCTTGACTGCAACTGTAAAAAGTGGGGCCACAGTTGCATTCATTGTTCAGTGAGCTTGTCCACATAGTTAAACCCACCGACAGCAATGAATGTTAATTGTGACCTTTTGTGTTTGCGAAACCCTGCAAGGGAAGATGGGCTCCCTCATCTCTTCCCCTCCCCCACCGAGAAACCCAAATCTTGTGCGCTGGTTTTGTGGCTGTCTTCAGCGAAAGGTCTGCACGCATGAAGCAAAGAGGAGGATGGTTAGCTGGAGGGTACAATCAACGGTCGATGGTTTTCACTTTAATCCCAAACTCACCGACAGCGTTGAATGTTCACTGAAGCAACCACAAGAAACAGAACTCCACAGACTTCACAGTATCCACCCGCAAATGTCTGAAAGTAGGGGAGGAAGGGAGAGAATTTTTAAGAAAATACAATGATTCCAGTTCCATAGAAAACTCAGTTTTAATTTGGTGGTCCCGCAACACTTGGCCATTGGCCCATCTCGTTAAATTGTTCTGTCAAATAATTCTCAGGAAATAATTCCTGTGAGCCATTTAATGTAATTTCAGGGACTGCGGGTACAGGAATAGTGGGCGATACAGCCCTCAAATCCTGGGAGGAAAGTCTAACATCAGATCAAAATGTCCCCCCTGGTTTATCTTTTCTTCAAAACAAAGCAAAATCTGGGAAGGAAATTGTGCAGAATAGTATTAGCTTTAGTCCATTGTTCAGATCCAAAAATGCCTAGCATTTATATAGCACTTTGCTGTTCTAAGAGCATAGCATACATGATCCAATAGACCCTTACAACAGCAGTATAAGGCAGGTCATTATTATTTTTCCCAAGTTAGAGAACTGAGCTTGCCTCAGGCTACTGAATGAAGTCAGGATAGAGACAGAGACAGAGATTTGGAGTGGGGACATCCCTGTGCACAACTCAGTCTGTCAGCTTCTGAGTTCCCAACTGTGTTATCTCTCCCCCCTTCCCCATGCTCCTATCCTGGAGTTTCAGGCAATTCATTGCATCGTTTGTGCTCCTAAACGTAACAATAATTCTTTAAATATCCCATATAAAATAGCACAATTTCAATGTTAAACATTAAATATATATCAATATTAATTTGAGATACACATGGCCCCAACTGCCTCAGTTCAGACTTGTCCCTGATCACAAAAAACAACAACATAATAGAAAGCATAACATCTTTCAGCAAATCTCCAGGCTTGATCTGAGGTGAGTTTCTAAGTGAAGGAATTCCATAATTGTGGGAAACATAATTGAATACTTTCTACCTTCTGGTCCCTGCCTTCATACGTCTCTGTTTCCTCCATTGTGTTGATATTTGGATTGTAAGCGCATTAAGGGTGTAAACCTGTCCTCTCATGTTGTTGTTGTTGTTGTTGTTGTTGTTGTTGTTGTTGTTGTTGTTAAGAACTATTTATATGGAGGAGACTGTCTTACTAATCATACTTGGTTGTTGTATGCAAGGATAGGGTGATGAAGATTAGCTTCTCAAGTAGTTTTCGATCACAATGGGTCATGGGAGAAGAGGAGCAGCCCAACCCCACACCTGGTTATTTAAGTCCTGTTGAGTTTATTGGGACTTACTCCCAAGCAAGCACGCCTAGGTTTTGACCAAAGTTTCCTACAAATGTTGGGAAGTTTAAGCAAGAGCTGTTTTTAATGCCTCAGGGCATTATTTCAATTTTGGACTTTCTGAGTTAGTTCGCATTTATTTTTAATTTATAAAGTGATTTATGTGCTGTCCTTTGGGGCATAGCCCACCCAAGCCTACAACTTTATAAAAATAATGCAGTATAAAAACTAACAATGGCAGGGGTATTAACAGTTTTCTGAAAAACAAAGGCCAGTTAAAACAAATAACCACCAAATGTATAAGCTGAAGCCCAAATAGCTTCAACAATAACATTCTTAATAAAATAATGCATGCTACTACACACAAGAAGGTGATTCAAGCAGCAAAGGAACTGCTCCTAGTATGTCCTTCCCATACGGCTACATTGGATTATTGCTTTTAATTCTAAGCCAAAACTTTAGTAGACATCTCAGCCTAACTAGAAGAATAAAACAACTGTAGACTGCTCGGCATAGACCAGGTTCAAATACTCAGCCATTAAGTCACTGGTGCCAGTGTTTCTCACCCTAACCTACATCACACGATTGTTATGAGAATCAAATGGGTTAGGGGGCTATTGTAAATTAACCACAAGTGTCATGTGAACAGTTCAGTCATCTGACTCCACTCATTGAGCTGCGGTGGTATGGTTGGTGTGGGAAATGCTGCTGAAAATTGCCTTCTTGTTGAAGCCATCTCCAGCCCTGCTGCAACGTATAGGATTGTTACCAGAGATAATTCGTTGCTGTTCTGAGTAGATTAAGACATACCTTTCCTCGTCAAAATAAAATGCTTTTCCTCTTTCTGGTTGCTTGAGACTTCTGAGTAGTTTCAGCTCAGCCAGACTTATTCAGTATTCACATCACTGCAAGTCTTTTGTGCCTTATAGCCTTTTGAACGCATCTGCATGTGTTCACCATTGTCCCAATAAAGAGAGCAGACTTCATAGTTTGGGACCAGTCATGTTTAACGTCTTCCAATTATTCCCTTCCTTTCTGTATTTATTTTTCAGTAGCTGTCTTCTTCCTGTGACTCTATTCCCCACCACCGCCTAATTCTGTATCTTACTTCCTTGGTATCAAACAGGCAAATGCGTCCCTTAGTTATGTCGGTTCCATTTCATTCAGTCTTCAAACAATAGAGCTGGCTGCTTCACATTTCCATTTTGCCTCCCCAATAAAGTACTGGAAAGCTCAGTACTACCATTCATTCTCCTGTTATTTCTCACCTTGAGTGCAATTCGAAAATCCCTATTCTCTCCTAAACTTTCAGTTCTGTGGTCTGCCTTTCACATTATGCACTGGGTAACAATGACTTCTCCCCCTGCCTCTTCCATCATCTGGTTTCCATCTTCTTCTTTTTAAAGAAACCCTGTGGATTGGCCATGTGTGCCTTTGCTGGTCTGCACTACAAATGCCAGATTTATTTTATGTTCATTTCATATCTCCAGGCTTCTGAGAACATTCAGATTGGCTGAAACTTTTTTTTTTTGTTCTTTATTTAAGGTTAGTAGGTCATAAATAAACCAAAACACTTTTCCTTGCTCTGAGCAATATGGTCATAAGCGTACATGAAATATCACTTCTAAAAAAGAAGGAACCTAACATGACTTGACAGGAGTACACGAGGAAGTAGTTCATTGTGTTGCTTTAAAGGCCATGGGGATTTCGGCTGTGGAAGTTGTCTGTCTTAGGAATAGATAAAATATCTTGTCTGATGACCTGTACTTAATTTAAGTGGCTGCTTTTGCCAGCTCTTCCAGAGGGCGAATATGTGAAATAGAGCATCTCATCTTCCGTCTTCAATCCTTTGCATCGCCTTTGATGGCTTGACCTAAATTGAAAATATGGGTGCTGTGTTGCAGAGAACATTTGCTTTACTGCTAGGCCAAGCGACATCTTTTAAATGGTTAATTAAAATGAAACAATGTTGTTCATTCATTCATCTATCTATCTGGAGGCCAAGGAGAACTTAAGGCCATTAATTTACTCAAATATATGTTTTGTGTTTACTTTAATAAGCAGATCCTATGCAGATTATATATAATGAAAACCTTTCTCCAACGAATTGGGGTGGGGTGCTGTCAACCTTGGGTGTACTTTTCACTGTAGAACTGACACAAAAGTAGACCTATAACATAATCCTTTATATGCTACTGGCACTCTCACAGTAGTAAACATTATGCTTCCCGATTTCAGTCATTTTCCCCCTCCCCAAGTAGATAAAAAGCACCTGAGACATAATAAGTCCATCAATCAAATCCTGGGTTCGGGGTCTTTCTTTTGTCCCAAGTGGTATGATATGTTGGGGTAAAAAAAATCCAACTGGCATAAAATATATCCAGAAAATCCCAATTGATTCTTGTGTTTTGGGTTCCCTTTTTTTGCCCCAGATGGTGAAATGTCTTAGGCAAAAGAATGTTCCACATGGCTTTTCAAACAAAAACTGATCTAGAGAAGTAAAATTAAGTGTCCTTCTTCTGAAACAACACATTGCTTTTTTGGCGGGGGGGGGGCATATTTGCCACCCCAATAGGTATGGGAATTTGCCTTGGGAGAGTAAAATTGTCTGCCAAACCATCTAGGTAGGTTTATTTGTTCCTGTAGAAGAAATCAAATAAAACAGGACGCTGATGACACCATAATTTCCAGAAATCAGGAGAGATTTTTTCTGGCTCCTTTGCTTATCATGAAAAGTACCAGGTACATTAATGCATGGCACTGTATACATAAAAATAATTGGCATGACTCAGGCAATGTTAAGCACTATCAAGTCTTGCTGATTTCAAGGGCAATGACATGCATGTAATTGAATCACTCAAGTTGAAATAAATTAGACGTAAAGGTGGTTAGCAATGGCTGCACTGGGCCTACCGTTTTGGAGAGATCTAATAGTTTCTCTGGCTATAAAGAAATAATCATGAAGGATTTGCTCTATCAAGAGTTAATTGCGGTGATTGTTGACATTAATGACTTTCACAGTGAAGCTGATTCCCAGAGGACACTACCAATTAGCACTGTTATCTCTGACACTATTGGGTTTCCACATGCAGACTTTGCTTCGTAACTGAACATGATAGCTTCTGCAGAGAAGGAAACTATTTCATTATTACTTCTGTAAGTTTGGGATGTTTCACACCCCGTCTTTTTTCTTTGCTTTCTCACCTCTATGTATTCACTTGTAGAAAGATTAATAAGTTATGTTAACAGAGCGCTGGACCACACATTGTTCTTGCCATGGGAATGCTACCCAAAATAGGATAGCTGTGACAAGTTCTCCACTTCCCCGCTCTGCTGCCTGTTTATACGCAATTACTCACTTATGATGGTTACACCCCATGTGAAATCTCAGCACCACATTCCTGTTGGCTGCTAGAAGGATGGAGAATATACTGGGTGATAGCTGTACTCCACACAGTAAAAACTTGCAAATGTAACTGTGAAAGGTTTAGACGGCATCCCTGAGGCAAGAGTAATTTAAGCTTAGCTCTTAAGTTACAATTCCACAAAACCCAAACTTGGCTCAAGTGGCAAATTCAGAGCACATTACAGCTGCCCACGAGGTAATGTGAGTGTTGAGCTTCCTTCGTTGCATGGCTAGATGAATAGTTTTTGATCGACCGGATGATTGCATTTGTATTCTACCTTTCTTCCAAGGTGCTTAAGGTGGCAAACATGGTTCACCCACTCCATTTAATTCTCTAGGAACCGTCTGAGGTAGGGCAGGCTGAGAGACAAAGTCTGGGCCAAGGTCACCCAGTGATCAGCCTGGAACTTTGCTGCTAATGGTGGCTAGACTAACGCAGACCATCAAAGCTAATGACGTTCACTTGCTCAGCACGAAGCATTCAACACTAGTGTACAATTTAGTAGTTCCATTTCACTAAATGCCCATCCTTCACGAATTTGTCTACTCCTTCATAAAAGGCATCTCAGCTAGTGGCCATAATAACTTGTGGTAATGAATTCTGTATGTTAATTAAATGTTGTTTGAATAACTGCTTCATTTTGTCCGTGCTGAACTTTGTGCCAATCCATTACATTTGGTGACACTAACTACTACTATTAGAAAGGCAGGAGATTTTTCCTCCGTCCAAAATTCTGTCATACTCTAATATGACCATGAAATAAATCTCAGACCAGAGCTATGCTGGTGAAGAGGCTGGGTATTTAAAACAGGAGAATTATTTTTCAAAGCTGGGATCATCAGGCAGAGTAAGTAGGATTATCTTCATCCCAATTGTTTCCCATGCAAGTGAATGGCTGCCACATGGCTGAAATATGTTCACCAACAGTTTGCGTGGGAGCAAAAAAATAAAATCAGCAGAAAATTTCTAAGAACTATCACATCAAAAACTCATCCGTACCAACACCAGTCACCAACATGGTTAACAAACAGTTAACCAGTTAAGCTTATTACAGGTTGTGGGAAATGGGGAGGAAGCTTCCTTTAGAAAATGTAAGTCTTGCCTGAGATTAAGGGTCTCATGCTCTACCGACTGAACTAAAGAACTGGGCCAAAGCATACCTCAGAGGGGAGGATTCAGGGACACCCCACCCCCGGCAAAGGAATTAATCAGATAATTTATCAGAATATTATTTTCCAAGAAATTTCAACTCAACCCTAAAATTAATTTCCATCCATATGTTTGCGGCAGTTATTCACAGTACTTAAACTGACTATTGGAAATGCAGTGCTTTCAGGTTTTAGAGTCGGTGGTTTGGTGGTTTCTTCCTACACTTTAATATAAATATGCTATTAAACTTAATACTTTTGTGGCTGAGGGAAAGCAATAACAAAGTATAACTTCATAAATGCAACTGCCCATGCTGTGCTTCAAACAGCCGATTTGCACAAGAAATAGCACCCAAAGCAACTGTCTGCTGCACATCAAAGATGGAAGTTAATTTGCAACCAGTAGAAGTATTGGGATTTGGTTCAAATGTAGCTTTCTGCCTGCTGATGACAAATTGGCATAGAATCAATTCTAATTTATAACAGCTTTGCTGATATTTATTGCATTGGTTTTATATTATTCATTTCAAAGTGCTTGGTTTCTTAATTATTATTAATTTATTTGCAATTTCAGTTTGTGATTAAATTAGTGTTTTTAATTAGTAGGCAATGTTAGTCGATCTTCAAGGTTCCCTTTTCTGACGTAAGGGGTCAAAGTTAAACTGACAAAAGCACTGAGGTTCAATCTTAAATATCAAGTCTGAAAGGTTATGACAGAGTTGAGGGTACAGATGGACAAATATGCCATTGTCAATTTCTCTCGTTTTCTCATTTTGCCAACCTCAAGTACAGTTCACTGCATTAGCTTGTGATTTTCTTTAAAGCCCTCATGAAAATCACCAGCATTTTAGTACACTTTTCTCCTAATATGTACACTTTTGCATGCTGTTTTGCCTGATATGCACATTTTGGAAAACAATTTCCCCTGATATAATGCACTTTATATGTTATCTTCACTAACACATGTATTTTATCTATCACTTTCTCCTCTAATATAACATTTTTTCCAGCATTGCGTTGTTCAAGAACTGCACCACAAAATTCAGAAAGTGTAAATTTCAAACAAGCAGCTGCTCTTTGGTCGGCATATTGTTTCGGGAAATGAGAAGTGAACCAAATTTACTCCCAACCTAGCTGAGGGACATCAAAGTTCCCATCAGGTTGCAATTAGTGGCAAATCGTGCCATTTATCATCTTGTCTGCATTACAAAATTCTATAGAGATGTCATACATCTCAAACAATGGACACAGAAATGGCACTTTATGTGGCCAGTCTTGGGGGGGAAAGTCCAGTTCAAAGAACAAGGTGTGGACAAGATAAGCAACTACAATGCTATGTATTACAAGAATAAACTAATTTCAATTATTCCTGGTTTGCTGCACAGTTTCAAAGACGGTATGTGTTCTTGGTATCTGTGATATTGGGGAAACAATCTCAAACGTGTGTGTGAACAGGAAGCCCGGCATCTAGCAGAAACTGAAAAAACAGTGTGTTGTGATGCTTGTCCAAAACTCCTTTAGTGATCCATTTATACTAGCCTCCTCTAAGCAGGTGTGTTCCAAATATAATTGGAAGTCAACTTCCATCTTTCCTGGCGTTGGTGGTTGGGGTTGATGGGAGTTTCAGCTGCAGCACAAAGCACCACCAAGTTGGGGAAAGATGATTTATACCAGACTGTGGAAATACACTGTATTCACAGCTCTCATAGAGATGGCTTTGTAAGGCGTGAGTAGTATCAGAGACGATGCTTCTTGGTGTTCAGCATTCATCATTTTGCAGTGCCTATGATTCAACTGTGCGATGCAGAGAAAGCACAGCAGCATCGCATCTGAAGTTGCATCAATAGAGGCAAGTGGTGGTTTATCTAACAATGAAACCAGTGTGGTGTAATGGTTAAGAGCGGTAGTCTCGTAATCTGGGGAACCGGGTTCGCGTCTCCGCTCCTCCACATGCAGCTGCTGGGTGACCTTGGGCCAGTCACACTTCTCTGAAGTCTCTCAGCCCCACTCACCTCACAGAGTGTTTGTTGTGGGGAAGGAAGGGAAAGGAGAATGTTAGCCGCTTTGAGACTCCTTAAAGGGAGTGAAAGGCGGGATATCAAATCCAAACTCTTCTTCTTATCTAACAATGAAACCTTGTACCAAAATAAGAAACCACAAAGCGATTGATATAACGAGCACTCACACTTTACATTGTGGGTGCCCTTTGCGGGATTGCGCATGGTGCTACAGTTCCCAGGGAGCTTACTGGCAAACGGGGGCTGGTTAATTTTTGGAGGTTCACGCCCAGCCTCAGTAATCAAGTTTCTTGCTGGGAGGTGGGGCCAGCCCCATTTATAAATAGGGGGTGGAGCCAACAATAGCCAGGCAGTTGACTCTGGAGATTCCTCCTCCCTACCTTACCTTTGTTCAATGTTTCTTGTTTGCAGGTTAACTTTTTCTTCCTGTTTAGCAGGCGCTGCTATGGTCTTTGACTGGTTGCTGTCGAAGGACCAGGAAGAAATTTTCCTGCATTGGCAGCTTTTGTCTTCCCCGTAGCAATTCGTCACAACTTTGTTGGTTATGGCCTTGGGTGGAATCCTTCAGTCTTTTCTTCCCTATGGGGGGGGGCGTGAAGTGGAGACTCACCCCCCAGCGGCGGCGATTCCAGGGTCCCCTTCTTAAAGGGGTTATATATATATATGGGTGTCACCGGCCATACACTGAAAGATCATCAGTGAACTACCTTGGCTGCCTGCTATACTTACATTTTGCAGAGCACTCCCATATCCCATTTACCCTGTTGAGCCCCAGCAGTCATTGCCAAGTCATGGAAAGAATATGCAATTACCAGTAAAGACAGCAGAGATCACCACCTATTTTAGTATTTGGAGAACTCAGGTTTAGGCTGATGGTAAAGTGTCTTTCTTTTTCAAACACGGATAACACTTGCCCTGATGTTAATGCAGTAGCTATTGATGGTCCTGGATAGATAAGTGTACTCAACGCTGGGACTGCTCTTCAGTGTCAGGGGTATGCAGAACTGGTTTTCTAGTCATGCATACTAGTCAACCGATGTTGCATGGAATGTGATGTGAGTATGAGACACCTCTGTCCATCAACTGCTATGGATTTTGAAAACAAGACTGAATTGTTCAAAGTTCTTGTAGAGATTATCTCAAGGCGTATCTACAAAATAATCTTGATTAGCCAGCAATTTCCACCATCCATCATTTTGACATTAGTACTGTCACCCCATACAACCATGAAGAAATGCAATCAAGAATAATATTCCTCATGTAAGATGCTGCTTTCACTGATAATTGCTTGAGAAAACAGATCAGGACTCTTGAATCTTACACTGAAGCCCACACCATTTTATTCTTTTTGCAGATTTCTGTTAAGCTGTGGCTTTGGTCTGGCAAAGCACTTTACACACAGAGATGTTTGTGATACGGCTATGAAACTTGGTGAGAAGATGACCAAGGCATTGATTCTCTTTCATGAATCCATAGTTTGAGATGCCACGTCATCATTTGCAGGAAGCAGGACCTCACAGCATGGGACATGTAGTCAGTCTTCAGGATTTCAGACACACTCAGATTTTCAGTGTTGAAACTCATGGAGTTCAATACATATTTTTAGGTAGGATTGAAAGGTACTTTGCACTGATGTACAACTGTGTTGAATATATATCACTGAATGAAGAGAGGCAAGTGCTGCTTTTCACATGGTAAAAAAGGTAAAGGACCCCTGACCATTAGGTCCAGTCGTGGCCGACTCTGGGGTTGCGGTGCTCATCTCGCTTTATTGGCCGAGGGAGCCGGCGTACAGCTTCCGGGTCATGTGGCCAGCATGACTAAGCCGCTTCTGGTGAACCAGAGCAGCACACGGAAATGCCGTCTACCTTCCTGCTGGAGCAGTACCTATTTATCTACTTGCACTTTGATGTGCTTTTGAACTGCTAGGTTGGCAGGAGCAGGGACCGAGCAACAGGAGCTCACCCCGTCGCAGGGATTCGAACCGCCGACCTTCTGATCAGCAAGTCCTAGGCTCTGTGGTTTAACCCACAGCGCCACCCGCGTCCCTTTTCACATGGTAGTTCCATCAAATACATTCAATCAATAAAAGAAATGTTGCAATAACATATCATGCACTGCCGTCTACTAGGCTATTCATGTATGGGCATGGCTGTCAACTTTTCCCTTTTCTTGCGAGGAATCCTATTTGTAATAAGGGAATTTCCCTTAAAAAGGGGGGAATGTTGACAGCTATGAGTATGGGGGTGAAGAAGTGGTTACTTGCAGCCCCTGTCAGCACAGGGGTTATAATTGGAGCAACGGGATGGAAACCACATTGGATTACTCTTTCACAGGTTTAGGATTTTTGCTATGAAGTGATTACTGTGGATGTAAAACAGACTGTTCTGGAAAATGTCTGCGTCAGAAGAATGAATTGCAATGAAGACATCTGTGGTCATGTACATGTCAATGTCACTGATGAAATTTTGGTATGCAGTGCACTCATGCGAATACACCCTCAAAGCATAAAGCACCAAAAGAACATATGTTATTATTCTACATCTTATTACATCTGAAAGGCTGGCATTACATTGGAATAACTTCATTTATAAATTTTACATGTTTTTAGATGCTCCTAATGTCTTTATATTATTATAAAATGTATTGTTTTGCTAGTTTGTTGTTTGCCACCCTGGGGCTCTTTTATATATATAGCATTTTTGCAGTTTCCATCACTGAAGCAGCCATTTTGGAAAAAAGGCCACTGCTGCCCAGCAAGGCTGAAACTGGGTTGCTCCTAAATATTATTTTGATCAGTTTGGAAACCATGCATTTGAACTATTTTTGTTTGTTTAAAGGTAAAGGTAAAAGGACCCCTGACCATTAGATCCAGTCGTGACCCAACTCTGGAGTTGTGGCGCTCATCTCACTTTACTGGCCTTCTGGGTCATGTGGCCAGGATGACTAAGCCACATGTACAGCTTCTGGGTCATGTGGCCAGGATGACTAAGCCATTTCTGGTGAACCAGAGCAGCGCACGGAAACGCCATTTACCTTCCCACTGGAGCGGTACCTATTTATCTACTTGCACTTTGACATGCTTTCGAACTGCTAGGTTGGCAGGAGCAGGGACCGAGCAACGGGAGCTCACCCCGTTGCGGGGATTCGAACTGCCGACCTTCTGATTGGCAAGTCCTAGGCTCTGTAGTTTAACCCACAGCACCACCCGTGTCCCTTTTTCTTTGTTTCTTTGTTTCTATTACAATGTGTAAGACTCTACCAGTTGCTGGGAATCACAGGTGAGGAGGGTGATGTTGAGCTCACGTCCTGCTTCTGTACTTCCCATGGGCATCTGGTTGGCTTCCATGAGAACAAGATGCTGGACTCAAAGGGCCATTGGCCTGATCCAGCAGTGCTTTTCTTATGTTTATATTCTCGCACAAAAAACCCCAACAACATTAACATCTGCACTACTACAACGGGTTTCAAAATTTCCATTCACTCAGTTACACATCTCTTTTTCAAGAATGGTCTACATATCAGATTGATTTGTCGTTGGTTGCTGCGTTCAGTTTTCAAAAATGCCGATGAAAAATCCAGGTATCAGATATTGCCAAGGTTTTGACAAAGTGAATGGCCATAGGCAAACGTAGGAATAGGTAGAAAAGCAAAAGAGAATGGAAAGTGTTTTGCAAGCCCTTTTGTTTTTCATTCAGCTGACATCAGTCTACACCAACCTCACCTTTAGTGGCAGGTAGAGACGTACCTCAGATTTTCCTTATTTAATATTTGCCATTTTTCCTGGTTTCAACTTCATGCCGTCTTGAAGATTCTCTTGCACTGCACATTCATCATATTGCTGCAATCTGAGAAAATAAATGCAACTTGTTATATCAGCAACCAAAGGACCAAATTATTACACCTGCCATTTCCTAATTTGCAAACAGTGTAGGATTTTGCAAATAAAATCTTTTGTAAGAAATTTTGTTATCCGAATATAATATGTAATATTCTGCAGGGAAGACCATAGGTAGGAAGATGGTGCATTTCAATATGAAATACCACTGTATCTCACTGGGTGAATTCTATGTCCCCAGTACATTTCCGAGCACAATTCAAAGTGTTGGTGCTGACCTTTAAAGCCCTAAAGAGTCCCAGTCCTGTATATCTGAAGGAACTTCTCCACCCCCATCGTCCAGTCTGGACACTGAGGTTCAGCTCCGAGGGCCTTCTGGCAGTTCCCCCTTGTGAGAAACAAAGCTACAGAGAAGAAGACCTTTTCGGTAGTGGCGTCCACCCTGTGGAATGCCTTCCTATCAGATGTCAAGGAGATAAACAACAAATTGACTTTTATAAGGCATCTGAAGGCAGCCCTGTACAGGGAAGTTTTGAATAGTTAATGTTTTATTGTGCTTTTAATATTTTATTGGAAGCTGTCCAGAACGGCTGGAACAACCCAGTCAGATGGGTGGCATATTATTATTATTATTATTATTATTATTATTATTATTATTATTATTATTTGTTGTTGTTGTTGTGTTGTTGTTGTTAAGCAATAAATAAAATGTGTAGAAGAGCAGTGCAGTTTAGTCACATTAACTCTTTATGTTGTTACCACCATTAATTTTTTTAAAAAATCCGAATTCTGAAGGAAGCTGGCAATTGTGCACCAGATGTGAAAGTGCTTGACATGAATATGCACTGATCAAGTAGGATCAGCAAATCAGTATGCATGTTCATTGTTTCCTACTGCCGGGGAGCCTATTATTGACCCAAAAGATTATTCTGGTGGCACTTGAAGTACGTTTACTTGCTCTCTGAAAATGGAGTGCACTGTTGAAATAAAGCTCTCCAACTAATAATGCATGTGTGCACGGCAATCCTACAGAGATGGGGTGCTGGTGATCCATGCTAATTTCAGAACAAGCACATGTGTGGGGGCTACTGCTAACCAACCTGCCTGAGGAAGTGCAAAGATTGCAAACAGAACAAAATTATCCACAGAGATTCCACTGGGTCTGGCTGATCTAATCTTGCATCCCGGAGGAATTTTCTCTAACGAGCAACTCCAAATGGGCAGTACAGTATATAAATAATGATTATCCTCTTATCTCTTCTAGGTCACAAGCTCCAATGCATGCACAGAAGTTTATTGGTTGCAACATCTTTCACGTTAATTTCAGCAGAGTGTGCTACACAGACATGCCAGAGCACACATGCCTCTCTAGCTTAATTCATTAAACAATATATGTATTCTGCCTTTTATCCCAGGGTAGGATACGGAGCATAAATAATAAAACACACAATAGTAAAATAATAAAATAAACTGTTTAAAAAGCAAACAGATGTGTCTAAAAACAACAGAGAATGGCCTTAATATTGACAATCCCACAATCTCTACATTGTGATCTGCTGCTTTATGTGCCAACAGGACACACATTTGGGTTTACAAGCACCAACGTCAAACCAAAAAGTAATGGGTTACTTAAAACATACTTTCTCCTCACTTCTGGACTGCAAGATCTCCACTGTTTTGCTAATGGAACAATCTCTTATTTCTAGAAGAGAGGTACCTAGTTTGGTTTTTATAAATCGTAATGCCTTCATCTGTTCTGTAAATCAACCACACAGGAGTGCAACTGCTTTCCTCATTATTATCCCCGAAGCAAATATTCTCATCCTGACTTCATGTTTAGGTTCGGATGATTTAACAAATATCTTGGCAATCCCATTTTCTAGACAGTGGGAACTGGAATCAGATTCTGGGAAAGAGTGAGTAGGCGAAGACACAGGAGCAACCTAGCAGAAATAATACTGTAGGAAACAGGATGGAAACGTGAAAATCAGCACACAACAAACTTAAAGCATCACACAGTGTCCTGTGTGCAGTTTCCCATGCACATTAATTTCCTTTTGTGAGGATTTTCTTTTTTCTTTTTGGTTAACAGTTGTCCTGATTTGGCTTGGAAAGGCATTTGTTTCCTTTTTTTCATTGTGTGTGGGAGAGAATATACAGAGACCTCCTTTTTAAGTTGAGACGAGACTGCCATACCTCAAATTTCCTGGATGAGTTTGCACAAGACTGTTAAATGGATTTCCAAAGTCTGTTTTCTCCTTCTGTACAGTCATGGCCAGGATAAACTTGGCCTTATTTAGTGCAATAAGAAATACAGGATGCAATTTCCCCTTTCCAACAGCAAAACAAAGCATTTGCAAATCAGTTTAGTGCGGACATTTCCCTGGGTTAAAAAAACCTGCTCAAGGGGCTGAGACTACATATTACTGATCATCTGTTCAGGAGGAGCTCTCTTCTCTCTCTTTCCTTCCCCCTGAACAGATGATTGGTAGTACAGAACACAATCTAATCCAACTTCTTCATTAGGCTTTCTTTCCCACCCTCCACCCCCAAGGGAAATGCATGCACTCATCTTCCCACCAGATCAGAGAAAGTGTGTTCTCCTTCATGGAGAGCACGTGTTGCGGTGGGGTCTGCTGAGCCACCCCTCTGTTACCAGGCAGGGTCTCTAAAGATGGCCTGGGGCAGTGATTGGTTCACTGGGTTGCTGGGGTAAAAGTTATGTTGCAATTTTGGTGGGAGGGGTAAAATGTTTAAATACTCTGCACGCAGCCTGGAGCTTTCTCTTTGCTGCGTGCAACGGATCACCCGCCCACCCACCCTTGAGTAAGGGGTTGTTGCATTGACCTTGCTATGCCTGTCATGGGGTCGTCTGCTGTTGGGGCAGGGGCCTGGTAGGAATTTTGTCCATCTGGCTGATTGGCTGGGCCATTTGGTTTTTGCCTACTGCGTAGCAAATCGTCACAACTTGTAAGGTTGCGGTTAGGCATTGGTTATAAATTGGTGGAGGAGGGGTTAGGATAGGCTGGGCCTGCCCCTCCATGGTTGCTGCGGAAAGGGAATTCCATTAAAGGAATCCTGGGGCTTGCCATCTTTTCGTCCAATCCCTGGAATGGGACTAAGGCCGGCAAGCCTTCGGGGAGCATGCGGATGAGAATTGAGGGTCTGTGACTCAGCTCCATTTCTCCCCGACTTGCTTTCCCCCGCACTGTCTTTCGGTGGTGCCCGGAAGTCAGTTCTGTCCCCAGGAGGGGGGACAGATAGTCTTAACCAATGCCTAAACAACCACTCACGGTTTTGTATTTAAATAAAGTTGTGGCCAAAATTATGCCAAAAACCTTAAACAAAAATTAAGTGTGCATTGTGAGTTATTTGGGGGGTGGCTTCGGGACCTCGACACGCAAATGGCAGCATCAAGGAAGTTCAGAATATGACTATTGCAATTCTATCATGCAAAAGAAACATATGGTGCAGATTTGAAGATGTGTGGAGACTTTTTGCTATTTCAGCTAAATCTGTTGACCTGTCAAATGTTCAGCAAATAGCTATTAAATGAGTTAATGTTTATATTCAGCTTGCATTCTTTTGATGAAGAAGTTTATGTTTGGGCAGAATTGGTTTTTGGCTGGAGACATTCTCAGGGCTGCGCCATTATTGTCTTCAATAAGCAGGAAGTGACCTCAGCACAGCAGCCTTTGAGAGATTCTGTTAAGGAAACTGCAAGCTGAACTCAACCCAATGCATGCAAAACAAACAACAAAAGGGCTATGCACCGCATCCCTAGAAACGGGACTGCTGTGAGACAATTCAAGTTTGTTAGAGCCACCCCACTGTTTCACGGGGAAAGAGGGTGACATGAGTGAGCATGTTAGTAGCTCTCATCCTAAATGTTTTCTAATTCAGAGAGTGAAAAGAGAGACGTTAAGGAACCCTATAGCATTTTCTAATGACAGTGCTTTTTTCTGGAGGGACGCAGGGGTACGCATACCCCTAAAGATTTTGTGAATCTAAGTTTGGCCTCATTGAGTGGCAGTATTTCGATATGAGTAGGAAAATGAGAGTAGCCCTAAACATTTATTTATTTTAGAAAAAAGCACTGGTACAGGATGTAATACTCCTCCTGCTTATGTTGACATGGGAAACCCTATTGCGGGACACATCCTGCACATCATGCCCAATTTCATCAACTGATGGCAGTGGGACCAGCTTAGGATGCACAGAATCCCCACACCCAGAATGCCCCACTGCAAGGCTTTCTGTAGGAAGAGCAAATAAACTGTATTTTACTTTGGTGGTGGTGGTGGTGAGGGACTTCCAAAAGATATTCAGCCATATGCTTTTCAGTTCCCTCTTTAGCCTGCTGAAACCCTTGCTTTGTCAGGCTGCACACAGGACTGCAACCACCCCACTCCCGTCCTCCCAATTCTGTGGTTCAGCAACTGCATTCAGCTCTTGTACTCTGTTGAATGTTCTAATCTGAGCTCTGAGCTGCCTCCACCCCCATCCATACCTTCTTCAATGGAAAGTGTGGAAAGTGGTCACTGGACCATGGATCTCTGTTGAAAATAGAGAGGTGTTATTTTTTTATGGAGACTCAAACGGCATGGCACAGCTAGATGTTAGTTAACATTTGTTTTAAATTCATCTTAGTGCTATAGCACCATGTAAACTCACTTCTTGACTTTTTGCTGCCTTTTCCATTCATTTCCTCTGCAGACTTCTAAAACCTCAAGTCCATTGGCAAATCTATTCCCAAAACTAATTTCTGAATGAAAGACTGAGTTCCAGAGCTACTGCGAGTGTAGTGGTTCTGAGGTTTGTGCATGTCTGTGTGCACACCTGTTTGTAAACAGGTCCATCTTCAAAAGCCAGTGGAGAGCCAATACAGATTTAAAACTTTTAAAAAAGCTTCCCGGCTAGTGATTTGACCTGCAATCACCACCCACTGGTGCAGGGGAAAGAGCTGTGGCTCAGGGGTAGAGCACATGCTTTGCTATACAAAAAGTCCCAGGTTTGGATGTCCCTACCAATTTCCCCAAATATATTATTCTTACATGATGATGGCTTGGCTTGGATGTCTGAATTAATGTTTTAGTTTGGACCCAAAGATATTTGACAATAATATTTGTATTTTTCTTTTTAAACTCTAATAAAACTACACGGTCAGAAAACACAGGCTTCTGATCATAACGGATAATTAAAGAGAAATGTAACGAAGAAACAGGAATCAGGTGCGCACATGTACACATTTTGTGTGCAATTCCCCAGCCCAAACAGAACATAGGAATCTGCATTATGCGGAGCCAGGGCACTGTTCCACCATCTACCTGGGTGGCAGCAAATCTCCATGGTTGCTGGTTGCTCCATGGTCAGGCATGAGGCATTCCCAGCCGTACCAGGAGATGCCTGGGATTGAGTCTGGGACCTTCTGTGCGCAAATCAGTTGCTCTACAACTGAGCTAGAGCCCTTCCCCGGCCAGAGCTGCGCATACATAGCCTCGATCAGACTGATGGACTTTAGGATGGGAAGATGGAGGCTGACTTAGTCTCCCTCCTGTCCCCTGCCAAACAACTGATTAGTGCTGTTGCTGAGTATCTGGCTGGAACAACCTGTATCCAGCCTTTGTCGCTGTGCACGCATGGAGCTGAAACAGGGCCAGGGTGAGCAAGGCATTTCCCACAGCATGTTTCTTGCCCAAGGACTGGATATATAATACCTAATGAACCAGGAACTAAAAAGCACTGTCTGGAAAGTATTACAGTAAAAGCAGTGAGATACATCACATGGGTATGTCTAATGGGTTTCTGTTGAAAGTTAGCTCTTTCCATAACCCTGCTGATTTACTGCTGTTCTCTAAGACTACACTGGAAGGTGAAAAAAGCCTATCTAAGCATTTCCAAGCACATGGGAAAATTACCGTAGGGTGGTTTTGGGTGAGTTTTTTTTAACCTAGGCAACTAATTAGCCCCGAAAGCTACTTAGCGCTGCTTTGGACAAAAGAAACATCCCCAGCATTTTCATTTATGTTTTGGAAAATGACCTGAGGGTGTATCAGAAAGCGCAAATGGCTTTCCTGATGTTGTCTTAGCATACTCCTTGTTTTGTTTTTGTTTTAATTTTAAAATGTGATATTTACCAGTAATAGGCTTTCTATACTGACTGGGTATCGTGGAAAAGGAAGGTTCTCCTTCTGCTTCCTCCTAGTGGAATAATACCAACTAGCACTTCCTGAAGTCTTGAAGTTTCCAGATTAGGTAGACCAGGGGACGCTGCTGGACTCTCGGCTCTTATCATCCAGGACCATTGGCAACGCTGACTGGGGCTGATGGGAGTTGGAGTCCAGCAACACCTGGAGGTCCACAGCCAGGTTTACTACCCCTGGTGTAGTAGATGACATTGCACCTGTCCTTAAGTGATTGTGCTATGAAGACAAAGTGATTTTCTCCTTCTGTTAGTGGTTCTGCCTTTGTATTGCGACACTGTGGAATCTCTCCTCCCCATGAATGGGAATCCTGTCTCATCACCCTCCATTGCCTCATCAGTAGGGATGGGGGAGAAATTTGGTTCACCTGACATCAAGCCTATCAAATTCACATGCATATATAGTTGTCTCTGTCCATTAAAACAAAAAGCCCTTGGCAGCACAGTAAAGCCTAATGGAGACTTGAGCCATAAGCTCTCACTGTTGCTAGTTAAGTGTGGGTCAGGGAAAGAATCAGCACTGGCAACCAGCTCTTATGGCTGGGAACACAAATGAATTCATGCTAAGCTGTGTCTGATCTCTGGAGATGCCTGGGCTTGACTTGGCATGGGCTCGGGGAGGGGCAAAAGTCTGTATTTCATGTCCTACCCATTCCAGCTGGAGACTCGGACATCAACCCTCCTCTCCTCGCAATTATTTTCTTCTCCTGCCACTGCTCTTCCTGTCATAATATGGCTGCGGAGCTTCTCATTAGGCACTTTTAGCAATTACATTGAGCCTGATTGGCTATGTGCAGCCAGTGATGTGATTGGACTGACTGTGTTTTTTTAGCATCAGACTGAATCCTTTATGGTTCTATGAGATTATCAGAACAGTATGTCTGGAAGCTATATGTATTCGGATATGCTATTTGGCAGAGTTCTGGTTATGAAATAATCTTTCTCTTGGCAAAGGAAAATGCCGGTGATCTTCTGCTGTACTGAAACACTTTGTTGAGGGGAATTATGGACCTTGATTGCCAACAGATGTAATCTTGTCAAACTAGGACAGGGAGAAAAATATGCCTCAAGGTGAAAAACCTGTCTGTAGAGAGATGTCAAAGCTGTCACCTGTCCATCCAAACCTTTCTTAGCACCTCTGTCTTTGAGAAATGAAGCAAGCTCCTTTCAACTGGGCATGTTGCCATTGCAACAGATGGTTACAAGTATAGGCAGCCAAGAGACCATGCTTGTGTTTGTAGCACAAACTGGAGAGGGGAACATCTTAATATGACAGCTAGTGAGAAAAAAGGAAGCATAGTGGATGGAAAGATTTTGAGTTCTGTTTAATTGGATTTTTTTTAATTCTGAGGAAGTACATTTGCATTAGCACATAAGAAACCTGAGACAAACTTGGAAGGTATTTTTTGTCTTGCTCTTTAGGAAAGATGGGAGTAAGTACGGAACAGAATCTAAATTGAGGCTGCAGTCCTGTGCCAACTTACCTGGGAGTAAGCACCATTGAGTGGCACTTATGTTTGAGTAGACATGGTTAGAATTGTGCTGCCATGCTTCAAATATTGCTCAGCAACTTTGGACAGGTCACATACCTATATTTTTAAAAAATCACTGTCCAGCCAGAGGAAAATGAACATTAAATAACAATTATCTTGAGGATGTAGACATCTGTACAGTGTAGTAAGTTTACTGTGATCACGAGAGAATGATATTTTATTTGCAAAGAACTCTTTAGTCAAGTCTCACGCATGTTTACTGAGAAGTAAGCATTGCTTTACTCAGTGGCGTTTACTCTGTATGTTTCTTGACTTGAAATGGAACAATAACTCATTTTAGTGTGTGTGTGTGTGTGTGTGTGTGTGTGTGTGTGTGAACTTTCCCTCAAAGAATTTTACTAGTCTTATCCGAACTCATTCTGGCTTCAAAATCCCTTTGTTCTTCACCCGAATATGTATTTCCAAGTTTGCTTTTACGCCAGTTGGTGAGCAGGCCAAAATTCCTACTCAGCCCTGAAGCAACTGGTTAATTTTATCCTAAATCTGAGTGAGGGTGGAGTGGGCTTAAAGAATAGAGTCCCTTCAAGTTTTGCCTCTGCATGTATGAATGCAGCAGCACACATCCATCTGCTAGCACCACGTACATTGCCTGCTTCTCCTGACCTGGGTGCAACATTGCTTTTGCCTTGAACCCTTATGGTCTGTTGGCAAATGAATTAACCATTGCAACGATACTGCTTATTTTAGAAAAACAAAACAAAACATGTACATGGCAAGTACAAAAGCTACTTTGGAAATAATTTGGTTCCCCCTTAATAGCCATCACATATTTCACTACCTAGGTAGGAACCCAGAGGTTATTCCAAAAGTCCCTTTCAATTATCATACTCATTTATTTATTTCATTTTGGGTGGTTGTTAAGTTGTATAGACAGTTTGATTCTGTAAGAGAAAGATAAACTTTAGCCGCTCTTCTGTCAAAACCTTGTTTACATATGATCAGGCACAAGGAACGAAAGGGCACCGTCTCACAGATTCCTATAATTTAATTAATGAAGAGAAATGAACCTTTCTTAAGATATGGTTTCCTTCAAAGGCAATACAGACCCAACTATCAGACTGAAGAAATAGAAATAGGCAATGCACTCATTTCCTGTTTTGAAGTTGGGTTTAAAAATAAAAAAACTGAATTTTTGCTTTGGCCAGTCATTTTCATTCTATTTTGTACCCCAAACCTGCAGTGGTTGTAGGCATTGTGAACCACTTGCACAGCTAGCCTTGAGCATTCATGTTGCATCAGATTTGTGTTGTCAAACTGCAATAGCATGCACGTGCTTGAGACCAAGCAAACCGAAGACATCTTCATTGCAACTTTTGAAGGGAAGGGTCTATTGTGGGGGAAGGCTGCTGCTGCTCAGTGGTACATATCTGCTTTGCATTCAGAATGTCCCAGGTTCTACCCCACATCTTCAGGTAGCACAGTCTGAAACCTGGATAGCAGCTTCCAATCAACGTAGATAATACCGCATGCCTCTTGCTCAGTCTAAGACAGCTCTCTGTCTTCCTATGTTTTAGTCCCTCAACCCAAATCTGAATATCCACAAGCCACAATAAAATCCAAATATCACAAGCGAGGCCAATTCCCCCCCCCCCCGGTCTCCCCAGTTTACAAACCACATTTTACTTTAATAGTGCTGAGGGTCAGCAGGTAGGTGATACAATCTGCTTCAGGAAACACTTGGCTGGGGAAAGCGAACAGATAAAAGTAGGATGTGTTTGAATAGTGCAGCAATACTTTTACAAGCATTGGCCCTTGTTATTTGGGGGTGGGGAGGGGCTTTGCTGCAGGCAGCAGAATGCCTTGGGCCAGCAATAATAGCACCCAAACACACATTCCAGTCAAAAGCCTGTTTCTCATTTTCTTGTTCTTGGAAGGGAGTATGTGAGAGTTAGCTGCACATGATGGATGTTAGTCACTTGGCTGAAGGTATTATTGGGATGTGCTCACAGAAGATATCAGAGCCAGTAGGAAACTGCACGGATTAACACTTATCTGATCTTTCCATTGCTTCAAAGTTTCTGGGACATCTTGCTGTCAGACCCTACTTAGAAGCAATATGCTTCTGAATACCAAGGATCTTAAATATATACTTTGGAAAATGAGCATTGCTCTGAGCTCCACTTGCAGGTGTGATTTTTTTTCCTGTTTGTGTTAGTTAGTGCCAAAAAATTTAGTGAATGTGACATTCACATGTGAATTTTGATTATGCCAGATGAATTTCACTGTGTCCAACACTAGATATGTTTCCCCACATTCGGGACATACACCAGTAATTTCTGATAATCCCATTTAAATGATGATGATTTATTAAATTTGTATACTGCTCTTCATCCACAGATCTCAGAGCGATCAGCAAAATAAAACTACAATATACATAGTAAAAGTAAAAACAACAAACCAATAACCCCCCCAACACATTTAAAATGACTGTCACTATTCACTGACATACCTCTGAGTTTTCAGGCATTCACAAAATTCGATACGAATATAGGCATTCATGAACTGTCAATATTAGAATCATAGAACCACAAAATTGTTGAGTTAGACGGGACCATGGGGGTCATCTAGTCTAGTGTTTCCCAACCTTGGATCTCCAGCTGTTTTTGGACTACAACTCCCATCATCCCTAGCGAGACCAGTGGTCACGAATTATGAGAATTGTAGTCTGAAAACAACTGGAGACCAAAAGTTGGGAAACACTGAGTCCAACCCCCTGCGATGCAGGGATCTCAACTTACTCATTGTAATGTATATGATGTTATCTTACCTGTGACATTCAAGACTGATTTACACAGCCTTTCAGTTATCTGGATAGAGGACAGAGAGGGTTGTGTGATTGTGTGTAGAAAACTAGCATATTGTACAAAGTTAATATTTACATTCCACTGACTTTTGCCTCTTGCCCCACCTGCCACTGGGAAATGGCCCTTGCAAAGTTACCCAGGAGGGAATGTGACTTTCAAGCTGGAAAAAATGCTCAGCTCCTGATCTACAGGAAGACTTAATCCCCTTTTCACATGGCGGTGATTCCTATGTGGACATTACATCATGTTTGAAGACAACCCATCAGTGTTTCTCAGTCTTAGACCCCCCCTCCAGCTGTTGTTGGACTACAACTCCCATCATCTCTGACCACTGGTCTTGCGAGTGAGGGGTGAAGGGAGTTGTAGTCCAAAGAGAGTTGGGGGCCCAAGTTTGAGAAAAACTGTGAGTGGAGAGATGCTTCTTAGTTATAATTACAGCGGGCAACCAACAGTGTATCTGGCAGAAGCACTTGCTTTTAAATAATACTCTCCCCATTTTCTTAATCTCATTATCCAATTTCTGAAAACGCAATTCAAGACAAAACCTCTTGTCTTGGGAGTTCAATAGGATCCTAAAGGCTTTACATTAGCTGCGTAATGCCTGGCCCCTTTCAGAGTTGCCTTGTCGTGGTGAATAGAAAAGCAGGCTGCCATTCAGCAGGCAGAAAGCGTTGCCTCATTGTGTAAATAATCATCATTCTGGCACACAGGAGAATGGCTGTCACAGAAGTCTAGTTAGGAACTCTCCCCCCCCCCCATTCTGTTTGTTCACGGACCATTTTTATATCTTCTTCAGTTTGAAGTGGCATCTCCCAGGTGACGTGGATGAGAGCCAAGCTGAGTGACTAGCTCTCAGGAACATGCATGGTCTTCACTCATCCAGAGAAATCGGGGCACGGATGCTTGCCTGCACAAGTAAAGGTCTTGGCTGTGACATGTCACTTCAGGGGCCCCTGGTAAACAGCTTTCATTTCGTTTTCTTACCTAGGAACACCTGCATTGTTTCTTTAAGATTCAAGTAACAAACAAACAAACCCCAGTTCAGAGAGGGGTTATAAAATCATAGAACTGTAGAGTTGAAAGGGACCCCGTGGTTTATTTAGTCCAACCCCTGCATTGCAGGCATCTAAACTAAAGCATCCATCCAACCTCTCACTTATCATCCTTCTCCTGCAGACATACCCTCAGCAATTCCATTTGATCCATTTCCATGTTTCCGGATAGCCACTTCCGACCTCGGGAGGAGGTGGTGTTGCGGGCTTCACGCCCCCAACATGCGCGCGGAGGCTGGCTCCCAACCAGGCGCGATCAGGGGTATCCTCTGCCAATCAGCTGGCTCAGGGGGTGTTGCTTGCCACATTTAAGGCAAGCGCAGCAGAGGAGCTTCCTCTTTGCCGCTGATCAGCTGGGGAATTTCCCACCCAACCACCCTTCAAGGTTTCTCCTTTGACTGTGCTATGGACTTCGGTTGGTCGCCATTAAGGAGCCTGGTAGGAATTTTTCCACTTGGCAAATTGGCACCAGCCATTTGGTTTTTTCGTCTACCTCATAGCAAATCGTCACAACTTCCTTGGTTTGGCAGTTAGGCATTGGATGGGGTATTGTTATGTAGATGAATGGGGGGGGAGCGCCATCACCTCCCCCAGTTACTGAAGGGTAGTCCGGTAAAGGATTCTGGGGGGCGTGGCCCCGCCCAAAGCCTTTGCAGACCAGGGCTCAAGGCACACCCCTGAGCGGTGACTCCAGGGGAGTGCCTAGTTGATGTGCATCAGCAGGGCTCTTCCTACTGGTGTTAACCCTTCCCGACCTTCAGGCAGACAGACTGAAGCCGGATAGTCGATTAGCACCAATGCCTAAGCCAATACCTCTCATCACCTATGACCAATAAAGTTGTGGCCAATTTTAGCCCATTAACCTAAATAATGGTGTCTTGTGTCTTTATTTCTACTGGTGGGAGGCAGGAACTCACCATGCAAATCCTCCTTCTCATACACACCTTCCTACAATTCCTTTGCACATTATTATCTGCCTTCAGCTGCTGGGTCAAAGACCCCTACTGGATCACAGCCTGATCTAAGGCAGGTAGCACTACTACCATACAAATAAGAGATTTAAAAAAATCAAATAAGAAATAGGTCCCCAAATGCATGTTTGGGTCACAAAAGGTTGAGGACTACTGTATTAGGTAAATTGCTACATCATTTGTTCAAGCAGCAGAGCTCATTAACAAGTAACATATCTAGCCTTGTTATGTGCTTGTCATTAACACCTCGAGCTTTTTATACACCTACAAACTTAGATAATCCATCATTCCATTTCCAAAGAGAACTTGCTTCCTGGGAGCATTTTAAAACAACAACAGCCACAGTGGAGGTATTAACTGTGCTAAGCAATTGTAAAACGTTTAAGTAAAAAAGAGGCAGTCTTTGCACTGCCTCATAAGTACAGTACAGATCTATGCACAGTGGTTTGTTGATTATTTGGCTTATTCCACAGATCTATATCAATCTGCATCAACATCAGCATTGATGTTTTCAGTAACCGCCTTCAAGTATGTGAATTTTCTTTTGGACTGTGTATATTTTTGGAAAAAAACCTATTATTAAAGAAATACTTACTTCTCACAGTTTGGGATGCCTGCATGTTTATGTAGTTTAGAGATGACTATTTACCAAATGGTATTTTCTCACAGTGTAATAACTCGGTAAACCAATCTGCAATAACTGTAAAACAGAGAGGAGAATTACACCACACCCACCCAATTGATGCAAATTCTAGAGAGGCAGGAGTGGTGAAATTCTCCTCATAATAGATAGGCTTGGATGATATCAATTGGTTATGTGCACTCTCTCATAATCTACCTCTTGGTAAGTGGTGTATGTTTTCACCCTTCAAAATGAAGGTAAAATCCGCCTTCCCACAGTGTGTGTGTACAGTATTTCTAATGGTGGCTATTTTAAATGTTCCAGTAGATTCTCATGGGTACTGAAAAGTATCTTCAGTTGCATAAAATGCTTAATCCCAAGCATATTGGTCCCATTAGTTGCACTTTCCAGTATAAATATTGTAATGAAAATAGCTTTTCAACTGTGTGTGTATTTAGGATGTTAATGCCACTCTCTGGGGTAATTCCTCTGTTTTCTTTGGGGCCCTGTTCTACAAAATTCTGGCTAGTACTAGTTATTACCTCTGTTATATGTGAGACACCTGAAATATTTTGTTTTAAACTTCTCATAAGTCTGCATAGACACTGATTATGTCTGCTAGAAGTCTAGATCTATGGAATATAAGAATTACTATGGCAATTTTACCGGTCAGGCAATTGTCAACAACTTTTGGTGTACAGACCTGCCTTTTTTCATTTCTTCTTCTCTTGTTTACAAAAAATTCTAAAGCCTAATGTATATTGTATATTATCAATGTATATTGATAATGTCTTGGTCCTAATATACTTTTCCATCTTATTATTTCACAGTTATACCCTACACAATCATCCCAAGCTCAGGGATGGACAAATTAGGGATCACATTAGGGATGAATGACTCCGTTAATTTTGATTTCTCCAAGCTTTTCATTTCTGTATGAGTTTGCAGTTTATTTTTAAAAAAATTGCCATCACCCCTGATGTTGGCTCTGTTGGCTGAAGCTGTGAATATGCGACTATCCATCATGTTGGATAGAAATTAAGTGGTTTTTAGCTGTAATACTATAAGGGAATATGAAAAATGGATCATTAATAGGTAAAAATTTAATGTTACAATATTTTAAGATTAAAGACTAGGATAAATAAAGAGGGGAAGGATTTGCTGAACTAACAAATTGAATTGGAATACAAAAAAGGGAGCGTGAGGAGGTCCGGGAAACAAGCTAATGAAAAATAAGTAATGGGAAGATTGAGTTGTTTTTAACTGTTTTTTATTTTGTATTTTTCTTTCTTTTTTCTTTTTTCATTTTGTAATATCTTGAAAATTTTAATAAATATCTTCTAAAAAAAACAAACACACACACACAATGCTGTTCCTAATACCATTCTCAACAGAGGCACCCACATTGTGGGGTCCCTTCCTTCACAGATCTAGCCTGCACCCGTCCTGATGGGTTTCTGGCATGAGTTTAAAATGTATCTATTCTCTCAGGTCTTTGATTTAAGTTGATGGTGGGGCTTGCAGCCTGCCCTTGCTAACCTTATCTAGTGCTGTGTATGATGCAGACTTGGTTTGTTTTATTGCATACTGTACTGCATGATTTATGTTGGATTTTATTTTATTTTATTAATGATGTGAACCGCTTTAGGAGGCCCGCATAGTTCCAAAACGTGGCATACACCCATAAAGGCTGGCATTATTAGGAAACTGAATTCCCCAGGCAGTCTTGCATCCTGTAGCTTTTCAGTCCTGCAGAATTGTAGCAAGCTCTCACAGCCTTGATAAGGGGAAAATGGCTCTGAATTAACGCTTCAGAATTAACATTAGGATCCTTGATTTGTCATTTTGAGGCGGGAGGAATGTGGGGTGAAAGATTGAATAGTGTGTTATATTTTAAGCAATCCTTTTTTTAAAAAATGACTCATATTAAAACAAATGTCAGGCTTTGAGTAAAATGTAGGTTGATCTTTTTCATGGGCGATATGGGATACCCAAGTTTAATCCCATTAGGCCCATAAAAAAACCCTGACGGGGGGAAAAAGTCTGGCCTCGACGAGAAGCTCAATATTAGTTTACAACTCGAGTCCATCTAGAAATGTAACTGTTCAAGGGTAGGGGGGAACCGAACAAAGGAAGCATTTAAAGCCATCTTCTGTAGCATCATCATGGTTAGTCATGGAAAAACAGTTGAGCTATGCTCAGATTATTTTCATTTGTAAAATTTCTCTTCATGGACATATGGAAATAATAGCTAGTTGCTTTAATGGTGAGCTGTGTCTATAAATAAAAAGGGTTACAAATACAGTTTGTGGGTTTAAATGTATATAAATCAACTGCTGCCTTCACTCCTGCTTTTGACACGGATCTCTGTGTACATTCTGCTCTTGATTTTCAATAATGGGATCAGGCAATCTTCCATGAAAGCCGTGATTCTCAAAAAACCCACACAGATAGCCTTTTCTTTACTTTGATGGGAATATGCATGTTCCAAATGAGTTGATGATGGGGCACAGAGCATCTGAAATTACCAATACAATTAGGAAACAAAGGGCTTTGTGGAAAACGCTCATCAAGGAGGTGGGACAAGGTGGTTTTGGTTATGGAATAGAGAAATTATATTTATGTCCCAATTACTTATACTGTGCATGGCGATGCTTGTGTTACCAGGCATATAGTCAAGAAACCCACAGGCGCTTGTAATTGGATCTCCCTATCTGCGGCATCCTGGAATTGTTCTGCAGATGTTAGATCAGATGAGAAAGTTCATTATGGTCCTGCACAAATATGTTCCTCAAGAGCTGCAGCTGCAGCCTTTGCTCTGTAAGGAATCTTCATAGGAATGTTTAAGATTTGCCTTGGTGGATCAGATCAAAGGACCATCTATTTCCAATGTTCTGCTTTCACCAGAGGCCAGGCAGATGCTTGCTGGTTGCTCTGCAGCATCTGGCGCTCACAGATATATGCTGCCTCACTCCACTTGGGGCTCTTATTTGCCTCTCATGATGTGTCCATATACTTATCTTCCGTGACTCTGTCTACTTGTATTTAAAACCTTCTAAATTGGTGGCCAGTCTCGCATCTTCTGGTACCGGGTTTCAAAAAGGTTAATTAGGTGTTGTGTGAGGAATTGCTTTGGTTTCTTAGCCCTGCTGAGTATAATGCTAACCTCGGCTTCACTGGAAGACCCTTTGTCTATAATGGTGAGAGAGGGGAGAAAACATCTCTGTTGCCACACGGTTTATAAATTTTTTTGATCTTGCTAACGTCTCTCTATCACTCATCTTTTCCCACTGAACTAGAAAGCCCCAGATGCCTTTTATCAGACAGAGCCCCCCAAGGCCATGATCATTCCAGTTGACCTTATCTGTGCAAATTTTATTTGTGTTGAGAGGGGGCAACCAGAAAGGCATGCTATATTCCAAATGCGTTGAACCATAGATTTATATAATGGCACAATACTTGTGCATTTTCTAGCTTTCCTAATAATCTCCAGTGATCCTGTCAGGGCAAATAATATATTTTCTGTGGTGTCATATCGGTATACATACCAGGGTGGTGTCCAATGTTAAAACACAAACAATCATTAAATAAAAATTAAAATACAGTTCTTCACAGCCACAGCACACTGAGTTGCTACCGCTATAATACTATTTGTTTATTTATTATCAGATCGAGAAACTTGTACACTGACTTTTGATATTGTAGTATTAAGACTATGCCTGGCTTTGATGGATCTCTGTAACCTTCCCTATGACCTTAGCATATAAACAGCAGTATATAAATCTTAAGAATAAACAAACAAGCCTGGACCATTAAACCAAAACTAGGATCAGAAGAGCTGAAATTGAACCCAACCTTTGCTTAACCTTGAGGATAAACTTGGAGCACACTACTGGATTGGCACCATTCCTTGAATGGTGGTAATACTAGCCTGATGAAGGAAAGCAAACACAGTAGAGTAGCCTCCAGCAACTATGAATCATGTCTTTCATTTGTGAAGAATCTTAGTGGATATTGCTCAGTGGCTCTATTTTATAGTAGTTTATTGGAGCAGTGCAGAAAGATTAATGTGGTGTAGTGGTTAAGAGTGTTAGACTCAGACCTGGGAGACCAGGGTTCAAATCACCAATCAGCCATGATGCTCACATGGTGATCTTGGGCCAGTCACCATCTCTCAGCCTAAAGTACTGCACAGGTTTCTGTGTGAGGATAAAATGGGGAGGGGAAACCCAGGGCCAGCCCAAGAAAATGGGCCCCACTCCCTGCCAGGGAAGAAGGGGGGAGTGAAGACCAACAGGAGCAAGGGGAGAATAAAGATCTACATCGGGATCTGCTACCCCTATGGATTCTGCCGCCTGAGGAGCTTGCCTCTCCTTGTCTCATGGATGGGATGGGCCTGGGGAAACCCATGAGGTGTTGTTTTTTTTTTTTAGGAAAGGAGGTATATAACTGTAATGAATCTATTGCAGAATAAGTTTTCAAAGGCAAGGACACTCTTTATGAGATGCATGAAGTGGCCAGTCAGTTTCAAATAAACTGGAAGTGGAGAGATGGTTTAGCAAACTTGTGAAGGTAGGAGAGAGATAAAGGAACACCACATCCTGACAGCAAGGAGGTCATAGACAGATCATTCAGTGGATTAACCAGGCCATTTGGAGGCACAGGCCTATATATTTTGACAGGGGATTTGTTTCAGTGATGTAATATCAAGCAGAAAAAGTGTATGCTTGTTGTGTCTGGGTGCCCCTTGCTCAGAGTGGATGTTAGCAGTGAGGAAAGTTATCCCAAATGCTGAGGCGACTAAGTCATTGTTCTCTTTTTTAGTACACTAGGCTGCAGCAAGTAACATCAATCAGTGATGTTTTACATTGCCCAATCTGATAGGCTACATGACATTATAGCATCACCACACTCATACAGAATCCCTGATTGGCTGGGATCACATGGTGTGGAAAAATAAAGAATCCTTAAAACTGTATCCCAAAGAATGACAATTGGGGATTCTGAACATTCAGAAAAAATATGACCTGGAAGAAAGGTTTCAGCTAATCAGGGACTTTTTTCCCCACCCCTGAGAGCCCACTCCCTGCCCCCTGCTCTGGAAATATTCGCAGGCATTTAGTGCAATCTTGATCAGGCATGCTCAGTCATTGCAGAAGGGTAGCATGTTCAGTTTCTGCTCTTGATGATGATGATCTAATTTAGCTGACTCTATTCCCCAATTTTAATAAGACTTGTCTTTAATTACTGATAGTCGCTTCTGAAAATTTCAGCTTTGCTAGAACTCTTTGACTTTGAGCCCAAGTTGCACAAGGCACTAGCAATTTTTGAATGGCCTTTAGAAAGAAAGCTTTTTCAAAATCCACCAATAAAAATATGCAAAATACAGAGGGAAAATGTCATGGACAAGAAGAGTAGCTGCCTGTGCAGAAATAATTTTTTTCCTCCATTTCCAGGACATAATGGCTGTATCCAGATGATCGTATCTTGGCTTAATAAACTGAGATGCTGAACAAGCGTTTTGCCCATTTATGACATTTTATCCAAAATATGGTTACCAACTTTGGAGCAAGGGAGGGCCTTAAACCACATTTAGAACTTAGTTTGAACTTCCGCATCAAATTTCTGTCCTGACAACATCACTGGTGAGATGTGTGCCCTGATGGGATTGGAATACCTCTTCTTGGGTTTGGGACTGGTGGAGTGAGGTGAAGGGTCCTCCTGGACTAAATATAATTTAGGGGAGGAATTGTGAGATTCAGAAGACAGGGGCTACCTGAAGCACAGGGGCTGAATGCCTTCTTGGGGCATGGATATCCCTAGTATATCACCTGTCTACAGTGGTAAAGAAACCTAGTCCTCTGAGTCTTTGGAGCTCTTCTCTGACAGGGCTGCGATTTGGGGACCTGGGTTCATACATGGCCTGGGCATGTTATGCATATATATATGATGGACCCTCAGACTAGGCATATGTCTGTGAGAAGCTGCTGGTCATGTGATCAACCCACCCCTCTTTCATGATAGACTGTCCAAATGGGACTTAATCACACAGACAGCTCGGGGTAGACAATACTAAGCTAGATGGAATAATGGCCTGGTTACCAGTTGCAGTTTCTTATATTCCTGGTGTTGGATAATGAAGTCCTTAACACTGGATTTGAGTGGTGGTCAGCTGAGCATTATGGTTATTGACTCTGTGGCTTCTTACAGTTTCCTATACTCCTGCAATATCCTGCTTACAATATTCAAGAAAGCTGAACTCCTTTCTTTCTCTCCCTCTCCCTCAAGAGTTCTAATTAGAGTTAGAGTTCTAATTGATTTATGTTTTCTTCTGATTGCCCTTGGCTTTGAAGTGAGCCTTCCTGAACTCTTTTGATAGAAGATATGACGGCGTGTACTTCAATTTGCTGCAACTGTCTGCAAATGCTAGATCCTACTCTTACTAGAAGTAATTTATCTAACTAAAACTCATGCAGATAGCTTATGGTATTGTATTTGTGAATTTTGGGATAAATTTGTATTCCCCCACCCACGCACCCACAACATGTGGGAGATTATCATAATAGGTGCATTAAAGTATAAAGTGAAACAAAAGAACAATGAACTTGCTCACACTTGTCAAACACAACGTCATTGTATACACAGATTTGATTGCTAGTAAAATCTTGATGCTGCTATAATTTTATTTTTGGTCACATGTATTTTAAAATATGTTTTCTTCCCCCTGCCATTTTTGACTTAAAACATCTTCTATCATCAAAAAGAAACATGTAAAACATATAAGTACTTGTGATTGAATGCTCTTAGTGCAGCCATTTTAAAACTTGGTAGCAGAAAGTATTCTGAATCACAGAGCACACTTTTCTCCGTTGAAGAATGTTCATTATCATAATTTTGTTCACATCCAAAATGGTTCCAAGCCTATTTACATTTCATTGCAACTAAGCCCCACTGAAACCATCTGAACAAGTTAGTCAAGCTAACCAATTTAAGTACCAATACTTTAATAATAATAATAATAATAATAATAATAATAATAATAATAATAATCAGGTGCAACTAAATTCTGCTGCTTTGGGTTTCAAGTGTTAGGTTGTACATTTTTATCCATAGATAGATCAACTGACACTTTAGATTATTAATCTGTGGTGCTCATTTCCATCACTTGAGTTTATTAATCACTAGAGTTTATTTATTTACCATTTAAAAGATTTATATACTGCCTCTCAGCAGAGCTGTGAGTAATGGGCATTCTTGTTTACTTTCTGAATAACTATTCGCTTTAGTTATAATAGGAGGGTTTTTTAAAAATGTCCTTTCATTTTTATATGTTGCAACTTAACTTTTATAAGTTGTAACTACGATACCCTCACACTTCCTTTACTATCTCCAAATAGAACATACATTGTGGTTTTGTTAATTTGCAGATGTGCTTACACTTACCTGGTCAAAGTTCTTAATCAAACTGCAACCCTGATAATATAAAATCTGTGTGGTTTAATAGCTAAATTGAACAACAAGATAATGTAATCAAACAGAAGGAAACTGATGTTCTAAGCAACTGCTACACTGTGTGGGGTATTCTGATACCTTGTTGTTTTTAGTTATCGTAATTGTTCTCCATACTTGCCTTCTTCAAACTTGAAACATCTGGACTATATTGGAGTAATCTACTCATGTGAGCAATGAAACATCAGAAGAGGTACTCTGGTAAAATTACAGTGATTACTTCCGTGAAGAGGATGTGCTAGAAACCGGAAACCCCTTTCCACAGAGGCACTTTCTGTGATCTTTTGTGAATATATTCTCTGATGTCACACTGCTCGCGTGAGGAGACGTCTGGCACAAGTTCTTATTTGTGTGTTTCTTCTGCACACATACACATTTCTATATGAACTCAGTGTGCATATGAATGCAAGAAAGAAAGTTCTCCCCCCCCCAAAAAAAAGCCATAATGGAATTTACTGTCACTAGATGTGGTGGTGATGGCTGACTTAGTTAACTTAATACAAAGAGATTTGGACAAATTCACCAAAGATAGATCTATCAATAGTGATGCTTACTACAGGGATCCTCTATATTCAGGGGCAGTTTCTATAGAGCATCAGCAGATGGGGACTTAATGCTCAGTTTGACGGGTCAGCCCTACCACTAGGAAGAGTAAGATGGCAACTCCAGGCAAATGCAGGGGGACAGAAGGGGAAGTGGCCTGAGTAGAGGTTGTTATGTGCTGTAAAACTAGGGATGTCAGAGAGTTCCAGTGAAAATGAAAATTACTAATGTTGGCTTATTACTCCATGTCTAGATTTGAAATCAATTCAGTAAATACAATTGGTTGTTCACTGTTATTTCTGCTTTCAGTCTGCAAACGAAATTTAATTGATGATGTGGTCATCCCCCGCCTTTGCGATGTTTCCCCTTTGCACTGAAATGAATGATGTAGAATATTGTCGTGCTAATTAAAATAATTAAAATTATGCCACAGCAGACTGCAAGACAAATAATGTAGGGTTTTGTTTTTTCCCAGAAGTCAAATTGCAGCAGAATGGAAACAGTGCAATGACCATGGGTCAGAATAGAAGCCAATACCTTCTTACTTCCCTATGAGAACAGAGCAGTGTATAACATATATCCCATGCAGCACCCCCAGTAGCGGAGCATAATGGGTGCAGCCAGCCTAAGTGCCTTCCCTGAGGGGGGTGACATCGCCATTGGCGGTGCCCCCCAGGATGCTCCCCACAGCTGGCGCACTCCCCTGGGATGCACACTGACACCGACACACCCCATGACAGCTAGCCCCACCCCGCAGGCTGCTAGCCCCACCCCCGGGGGCCGCTCTGGGTGTTGGAGCAGCTAGCTCCACCTCTGAGCACCCATAGCATCCTGCTTTTACATGCCACAGAGGACACTTTCCCACTGCCAATGCTGCAGTGAGATCCATAACATTCCTATAGGCTTTAGTACATGAAATGTGGGGCATTGCTTTGTCCTTCGCTTCAGGAAGCAAAATGTATTTGACCATGTCTGTCTGCTTGTGACGATCCCAGAGCCATCCAGTTGACTACTTCAGAAAGTAGGACCCTGGGCTAGATCAAGGCTGTTCTTACATTTAAGGCTTGGCCACTCAGCCCATACAGAAGTGAGTGGGCTTCCAAACCCAAAAGGCTTGTGGTACACAAGGCCTGAGGCTAATATGCTTGATTCCCCCCGCAATCATCAGTTGGAACATGTGTTGGAAAATTGTAACTGTATGAACAGCTCTCTCTGTGTGGGTCATCCTTTAAAAGCACCCGAACTGGGGCTTGGACACTTGTGTACCAGAAATATCTAAAAAACACCAATGCACACAAAATAACTTTTACATGGAGGATGCTTTGCGTTTTCTTAAGGAGGTTTGTGGTGTCATGGAGAGAAATCCTTCCCCAAAACCCCCCGTTTGGCATCGCAATCCACTGCACACAAACAGTTTGCTGCATGGAGACAGTCGCCACAGGGAGCACTTTAAAGTGGCCTCCAGGTGGAGGTTGCTTTCATGAGCTCCGGCCCCTAAGCTGTACAACTCAGCGCAGAATAAAAGATCACAATGGGGGAGCCGCGTTGGTGCGTCAATCAAGAGAAAGACTTTCGGTGTGCTATAGGGAGAAAATGAATCTTGTGGTTGAAATCCACACATCTGGATAGCCTCAAATGAGACGTTTTCCCCACTAAAATATGTCCATAAATTTCAGGTTTCTCCTCCCTGGAAATTTTGCTTTTTCAGTTTGTGGTAGAATACACCACCTTTTGATGAACAACATGGGACACTTCTACCATGTCACAGAGGATGCTACACTGTTGTGTTTAAACTTGAAAAATGCAGCTATTATTTAATATTATGGCTCCCGTTTAATATTTTAATTAATACACACGATGGTGGCGATATGTAATGGGATGCTTTCTTGCACTTGCTGTAATCATCCATTACAAGTCCTGCAAATAAAGTTGTGGCCTCTTCCTTCGACTCATTTATTTCATTTATTTCAGCAGGACTTTTCTTCTGAGTGTAGACGCATGTAGGGCTGAGCTGTAAATCTCTTCTAGTGGCTGAGCAGTGATTACAAAACTGGTTAAAAGAGAAAAGTAATCTGTCCTCATTTAATTCTGTTTCTTTACGAAATCAGGGTGATTTTTGGTTACTATCTTTTATTTAACATTTTTGCCCATCAGTGTATGACGACACATTCCTTATATTAATTACACTCTGCTTGAATTTTTGCCCTGGCCTTTTCAAAATCTGGAGGTAATGGTGGCTAACAAAATTATCAAAATTGAGGCAAGAGTTCGTACACTGAACATATTTTAAATAAATAAATAATTGATGCAACATATTGCAAAACCTTCTAAAGTGCAAGGAAAAGTCAGGCTATAACTCTCTCTGATTCTGTTTTCACAGATGAAATTAGCAAATAGTTATTATACCTCTAAAGTTACAAAAAATGGTTTGTAACAAAACCAGGGGGAAACCCAGTTGACTTCCTAATTTAGCACAGGAACCACAGCTGCTACTTATGCAGTAGGTTTTCCAGATGTCTGTCTGTTCTGTGGAATAGTGGTGTAATTTCAGGAAGGAAGGGATACAATTATGCTATCAGATGATGTTGTCAAACACTCCACATTTCACTGCACTGATGTAGATTGAGTCTGTACTGCAAGTCTTTAGATAATGCATTATATACCGAGTCATAGTCTGCCTGCCTTCATTAACATTGTGTATCTTATTTTAAAAGCAAGGGCATATTCTCTCAAATCACTCCCATATCTGAACACACACACACACAAATGCTAATGTTCTGTTTTGGAGTCTTCTCTCACTGCATGTTCGAGGGCGGAACCAGATGTAGCTGCCAATGAAAAGTCAGCCCATGTTCACCTCCTCTCTCCCATTAGGCAAGCTTACTCGTGTTGTTCCTCTGTGCCTGACAATGATGCGGTTATGAGGTCCAGAAATGAAAAATGTGAATGGAGACCACACCCCACCCCACCCATGAGGCAAGGTAAGATGACCGCCTCAGGTGGCAGGATTCGCAGGGGCAGCAGATACGGCCTCCAGGGAATGTTTTTGTTATGGTGGCAGCGACAGCTGTGGTGTGCTCCTTGAAGGCCAGATCTGCTGCCTCCTCAGCATCCCTCCCAATGCCATCTCTATAGCAGCTTCTTGGTGAATAGGAGAAGCTGCTGGTCCCCTCCCCCTTGTTCCCAATGGAGATATTAATTCTCCCCTGGTTCCTGATGTAGATTTTCACTCACCCTAGCACAGAGGAGAAGCACCATTTTATGGTCTGCCTCAGGTGGCAAAACACCGGCTCTGGATAAGAACATAAGAAAGAGCCTTGCTGCATCACACAAAAAAGCCCATCCTGTTCTCACCTACCTGGTGGATGAATCTGTTTCTAACCCATCTGACTTTCATCACACCTTTTTTAATAATTCTGTTCCACTTCAGCATTAATTTATGCTTAAACAAAATTCCTCTCAAGATATGATGTATTTCAACGCTTATTTCCCTCCTCAAAATATGTATTTGAACTGTTACTTTTCACCTGAAATATGTATTTGAATGTGGGCATCAATACATTTAGACCACTAAGACCTGTGCCACAGCATCTGGAGATGTGTGAAATTTGGTGTCTATCTAAATTCCAATCCGCATCGGAATTCCGTAAGGGAATTCAGAAAGATCAAATTTCTCAAGTATCTGAAGTTGCAGAAAACCTAGCCAGATGGGCAGGGTAATAATAATAATAATAATAATAATAATAATAATAATAATAATAATAATTTCATGCAGAAGAGCTCAGGTTCAATCTCAAGCATTTCTAGGTTTGTTGGTGTGTATTTTAAGTGTCAAGTGGCAGTGAACAGCAAAGGCCACAGTCTGAGACCACAACACTGAGTTAGCTAGGCAAAGGGTCTTGGAACAAAAATAACTTTACTAGGGATGAGAAGAACTCAAATGGAACTTGTGCTTTTGGCAGCAACCCCAAGTTCAGCAGTGAGACCCCCTCCAGCCAAGGTTTGTTTCCAAAGTTAGTTTCCTGTCTTTCTGTTCTCATAAGTATGCTTCGCTTTCATATCCCTGAGACTCAAGGGAGCATCCATGCCTCTCCTACAGTGTAATGTGAGACAGCAATGGAGGGTACTTCTTTTTTATGTTTTTGAGTCACAGTCCTGTGTTTGAAAATATGCACAGTTAATCTTCCACACAGCAGCTGTTTCTATAGGATAATGCAACAACGCATGGTATGTAGCACGGATAGGAATGTTTTCCCCACCCCCAAGAAAATCCTTAAGGTCAAACTTTTTAAGTTGATGAAAACCAACAAATTGAGGTCAAAAACTGCCTTTCTGAGCCTCATTTAATTGCCACAGAGTACTGGAGCATACAGGAAAAGCTTATGCAACAGGCAGAGATTTTAGCAATGCAGAAATTCAACAGACTGAATGGAGATTGTAATGGCAGATCGAGCCCTGGCTGTCCTTTCTGTTGTCAGACTATATATTATTTTAGTAGAGAAATAGGCCATGGTTGAATGATTTGATTAACTCCTACTCAAATCCCCCACATACATATCTGCACTATTTAACAATGGCTTCTTCTTAGACTCCCAACGCATCCGAACCATTTTAGTGATCGTGGCAGTAATGCAGAGTGTTGTGTTTGTTTTTTCAAAGCCCATGATGTTCAAAATCAAGAGGGCAAGTGCTGCTAAAAGTGCTTTCAAGAACTTGGTCTATCTTTGGATCTGATCGCCTTTCCATATTTATTAGATTAAACCCTAGCCTGTTCTTGCCAATTAACGACAGTATAATTAAATTCTGCGGAGAATGAAAAGTGCAAATAATTTTGGCAACTGAGGTTTTATTCAAACATTTGATCTGTGATGAGTTTGATGCCTAAAATGCCATTGCCCAGGTCTTCCACTAGAGCTAACTTCACACATTAGTCATCTGAAGTGGGCATCATTCAAGAACCAGGGAGCAGGAATCCACTCGCAGCACCAAACACACAGCCCAACCCTGCTAGCTAGCTCTGACTTTCCCCAGTTGCTGAGTGGAGAGAATGCTGTTGTACGCATGCCCCACTTCCGGGCTTCCCGAAAAGCATTTCGTTGGACCTTTGGTTTGCATTTAAAAAGCTATTCTTATGCTCTTATGTTGACATCCATCTGTACACAAAAAAAGCCTGTTCATGACCTGAATACATTTTTGGATATGTTATAGCAAACGCATGAAATGTGGTGAAAGTGATTGATTACCAGCAGTCTTGTGTTTTCAAAAAGTGAGAAAATGCATTTCAAGCATTTCAACGTGGATGTCACCATTCGCCAAATTTTATATGGTCACGGAGCCTCGTTGAGTGCTGCTCAAATTGGGGTCCCCAGCTGTTCTTGGACTACAACTCTCATCATCCCTAGCTAGCAGGGATCATGGGAGCTGTAATTCAACAACAGCTGGGGACCCCAGTTTGAGAAACACTGGCCCAGTTCCTCTAGCTACAGAAGTAGTTCATCAAGTATGACAAATCGAGGCTACCATTAAAAGGTAGAAAATCATCAGCAGTTTAGTTATTGCTGTATTATTATTATTATTATTATTATTATTATTATTATTATTATTAGCAGCACGCGGTGCCATTTTAATGCTCTGCCTTAGGCTCCAAAATGTCTTATGCCAAAGGAGGAGAACCTAAAGCCCTTCAGTATTCTATGCCTGGCTGCTGAGATGCTCCCAAGTCCACACCCCCTTCCCAGACCACACCCATCACCAGCCCTGCTCTGCATCCCCCTTGAGTGCTTTTGCCTGGCTATAATGCATCCTCTTGCTTGCTTAGGTGGAAGATGAAGAGATGTATGATTTTTGTGTGGCTGCAATGCAGCCACCTGTTCACAAATGCAAGAGTAGCATCTGTTGTTCCTCTAACTTTTTGCCTCTGGCGCCACCCACCACTGGCATGCGGCCCTTGAAAGTTTGTCTATGAGGAATTGTGGTCTTGGGCTGAAAAACATTTCCCACCTCTGTCTAAGGCTGTCTGCATCATTGGCTGTAACATATATTAATCTTCAGCAGAGTAACTCTTATGACTTTAAAGAGAACTTGCAAATTGCAGTGATGACTATAATATTTTCATGCGTGAGAGAGATAGTAAGTTAAAAACATACCACCTTTACATAGCAATTTTGGTTTGCTCCTCTAAAAAATCAACCCCTAAATTTGTCTAGGGCAAAATGCAAATTAATCTTGCACAATATCCACCCTGTCTCTGATCTACATGCACTTCTCTGCTTTAGCTTAATTAAATAGATCTGTAAATGTAAATCAGAGAAATCAACTGCACAGAGAAATGGGGAGAAAAGGCTTGATGTGGCATATCAGAATTGATAGGTACATATATCAATAGCTGCATAGGTTTCCCACAAATTACAGCACCTATTTAAATATGCTACGACTGTTTTCAATTGTTTGACTCATATTTCTAATAGATGAAAGGATAGCAAGTCACGGATTGCATTAGTCCATTGTAAATAAAACCAAACGTAACCTGGGATTTTGAACTAGGACAAAAATACATTTTGTAATAGAAAAGCACATATTCCACAGCTGAGATTACAAAATTGTATATTTACTTAATTTGCACATTTCAGTTTGAAATTGTATTTACAGTCTGGAAGGCATCCTTCAACACTCAGAAAATTGGAGATCAAATGCTGTGTAGAAACAGAGGGACAAGGTGGTGGCTGGGCTAGTGGACATCCCATTCATATGTTCTAAATGTTCCTAAATGTGCACACATTTTTTGCATTTTTCAGCCATGAGATGGCTTTCCATTTTATTATATACACATGCACCACATCAGCGGTCCACGTAGCTATCAGAATTATACTTCTTTATTCAGCTCTCTGATCACTGCTTACAGATTTCTACATTCTTCAAATAATATCTTATGTTAGCCTATGGCAATTTTCTGTTCTATCTGCAGGTTTCATCCATTTTGCTTCTAAACACTGGAAGCTGCAATCCTAAAAACAGTGGGCTTTGCTTCTGAGCAAATATGCTTAGAATCATGGTTGCAATTCTACATCCACTTACCTTGAAGTAAATCCCACTGTACTCAATGAGACTTCCATGCAGACTCGTATAAGATTCCACTCTGAGCCTACTAGAGCTAAAATCCTGGAGTATGGATGCAGAAAGAGACACATAGCTCATATGCAACTATTGTCTATATTGTGTAAGGCATAGTAATATCTAAGCCTGAATATCCAACTTTTTTTCAAGGAGGTGATTGATTGAGAAATCTAAGTATTCTAAAAATATTTTTACCCCTTCCACCAAAATACAATCTGCCTACAATTCTCTTTCTCAGCCACTGCTACTTTATCACCTGCTGTACATGTCCCGTTTTCTTTTCAGCTAAAAAGAATAATCCAATAATGTGGCATTAAAAAAGGTGAAATGGCATACTGAAAAATGACACAAACCCAAAAGTCATATAACCTGGTGCGGGGGAACTAGTGCTCAAAACAAATGAATCACGCAATGTAAGAAATCTTATTTTTAAGGTTTTCAAGTAGCACAAAGTCCTCTCAGAGGTCAGTCCCATAGAGTTAAAAAGGACTTAGTCCCATGTAAGTGGCTACAGGATTGCAGTTTCAGATTATCATTTAGTAGTCTCTGAAGTGAGCATTATGGAGATGCTAGTTTATAATTTAGATACGCAATGCTCTTTGAAGATTATGTTCTTCTTTCTCAGTTCAAATTATTGCTGTCGCTTCTACACAGACTTGCACATATTTAGGATAGTGTTCCAGCAGAAAAACAAGGGATTCCATCCCGTAATATCTGCTGATGCTTATAAAGTTCATGCACAGCAAGTGAGTCAACTGAACTATTTTTTTTTAATAACAGTAGAAATACTTACTGTAATTGTTTTTTTATTATTATTTAGTATACTTAATGGATGAAGGGATATTTTACAGTTTTAAGATGGAAGTTTCAAATGAATTCCATTTTAGGATTTGATGTAATTTTCTATTAACCTGGCTAATCCTCAAAAAGTCAAACAACTAGTCTTTGTAATGTTGGTTAAATCTTTTGGAAAAAAATTTGTCCTCCCCCCCCCCCCATACACACGCAACTAAGAAACAACAGCACAATCAATATAAAGTTAAGCCCTCTTTAGTTCCATTGATTTCAATGGGAAACAAGTGCTCAAATTCCATTGATTGAAATCAATAGGACTTCAGCTGCATAACTCTGACCATATCATGCCCCAGGTGTGCAATAATTCTACATACTTTGATTCTAAAGCTTTGTAATCTGCTGGCTGCCTGCTGGCTTACCAAACAATTCACACTCTTTTGATTGTGTTGCACAAAGTCGCTGCTCTCCTAGTAATGTGAACTTCCTTCTGTTCACATCTGGAAATCTTTGATCCATTAACAAAGCTAAACAAAAGAGCTTTGCCGCTGCAGCCGTGAATAAATGCTGAAGGACTGGTGACAATCACACCCCAAGTATGATTCATTACAGTCTTAGGACACTAATAAAAGCATTCTTAATGCACATTAAAAATGAACTGCTGATAATAATAAAAAATAGCATTTGAGACCGGTGGGTTGAATCCACTGAAGTCACTGCATAAGCGGAATAAGTTCCACTTAGGCAATGAAACTTCTGCCATGTTTGCATTCTCCATACCCACCTCCACAGACCCTATAACTTAGTATATAGAGTACATACTTTGCATTTAGAAGGGTTGATGTTCAATTCCTGACATCTTGTAAGACAGGCATAGGCAAACTCGGCCCTCCAGATGTTTTGGGACTACAATTCCCATCATCCCCGACCACTGGTCCTGTTAGCTACGGATCATGGGAATTGTAGTCCCAAAACATCTGGAGGGCTGAGTTTGCCTATGCCTGTTGTAAGACCTATCCAAGTAGTTGCGCCCCCCCCCCCCATGAAATTAAAATTCAGTGAGGGAGACTGAGGGAATGCTGTCCACATTGTCATTGCTATGCTCACTGCCATCCACATCTTCAGCACAGAGCCTGTGATACTTGCATGGGGTAGTTGTTGTTGTTGTTGTTGTTTAGTCGTTTAGTCCTGTCTGACTCTTTGTGACCCCATGGACCAGAGCACGCCAGCCACTCCTTTCTTCCACTGCCTCCCGCAGTTTGGTCAAACTCATGCTGGTAGCTTTGAGAATACTGTCCAACCATCTCACCCTCTGTCGTCTCCTTCTCCTTGTGACCTCCATCTTTCCCAACATCAGGGTCTTTTCCAGGGAGCCTTCTTTTTTCATGAGGTGGCCAAAGTATTAGAGCTTCAGCTTCAGGATCTGTCCTTCCAGTGAGCACTCAGGGCTGATTTTCTTAAGAATGGATAGGTTTGATCTTCTTGTGCATGGGGTAAGCCCTGCACAATAGAACAGGGGGTCTAAATCAAGTGAGGAGCTTGTGTAAGTGCTGTAGGCTCCCTACTGCACCTGTTTGTTATCCCATGCACATAGTGTGCCGGGGATGAGCATACTGACATGATGGGAGAAGCAGCTGCCAATGCATTCCCACCCTCCCTAATCACAAGGGAAACTTGGAGAAGCATCAATGTAATGCTTTCCAGTAGCCCAAGGGAGCAATCTCCCACACTCCATCCATGTGGTGTTCTGTGGGTTCTCAAGAGCTAACCTGGGGAAACACAGAGTGGGCAAGAGAGGAGAGGGGAAAGTCACATTGCACAAGAAGGACCACCTGCACTGGCTCCCACTAGCACACCTCCTTAGTAGAACCTGGTCCTAATGTGCATGGGAGTCCAGAGATGGGCATGGTGACATGATGGAACAAGAGAACACACAGTGGACCCACACTCTCCCTAATCACAAAGGAAACTAGTGCCTGAACTAATCTACTTTAAAAAAGTGGTGCTAGTGATCCATAGAGCCACCGCCAGTCAGTCAGAGAAGACAATACTGACCTGGTATAAGGCCTCTTCCCATGCTCCACTTCTTTGCTTTCAACCTATAGCCCCCTTTGTTATGGGACTTCTCATTAACCGCCCTGGGCACCTTTGAGAGGAATTATAGAATTATATGCACAACCTGAGTTGGCTGTTCCATTGAGGCTGAGGGGGGAGAGGGGAAAGTCACTATGAACTGAGTGTGTGGTGTGGGGTGAATATGTAATACGCAGACACTGTTCCTCAGTGGAGGACAGTATGAGTTAGAGTATGTCTAGTATGAATGAATAAGGGGAAATCACAGGCTATTTATGAATTTATTCCCCACCTTTCTACAATGGTACACGAGATGAAATAGGATGAAAAGTACTAGCTAAAAGCAAGACGAAATGAAATCTAAAAACAAAATTGAGCCGACAAGCAAAATCAACGGCAGTTAAAAATAGACATGCGGCAGTTTTAAAAGCAGATCACACAACAGGCGATTGGGAGCCATGGGAATGCGATACCCTAAACTTACGAAACATCTTAGACCACAATGCTGCGAAGCGATAGACACTAACAGTGCCATTGAATCTACAACGGCTTCCAGGTAAGCTCCATGGAACTTCCTGGCTCTTACTTCTAAGTAAAGTTATGCAGGATTAGCTGTGCAAGTCATAGCTTTATCAAATCACTGAATGAACACATGAGGAGATATTCAACAAAATAATTGTACTAGCTCAAAGATTAGCACTATGGCAGCAGGACTTCCGCCCAGCCCACCTACATCTTGCGCTGCCTGCCCCAATCTGCAGCAGAAGGCAGGGGGAACCCCCAGAATCAATGGAAGAAGCAAGTGGGAGGTGGAATGGAGAAGACCGGTTCATTGAACAAGGAGAAGTCCTTGCACTGATGGAACCAGGGACTACCTTGAATACAACTCAGGATGTAATAAAGGCTGTTCCGTAATGCAACACCAAATTAACTTTGAATTGAATTCGTAGCCTCCATTTTTGGATTATCTAGATAAATTGTCTCCCTCTGTGCTGGGTTCTCTGCCTTGCAGAAAGGCAGTCATATGACATGCAGGATCAAATCTTTGATGTTTCCTTTCTGGCAGTGCAAAATGGAAATGTGGATACAATTTAGCCTTTCTTGATGCTGGGGAGCACCATTTGCACATGTGCAAGACAGAAAGACAGAGCCAATCGGAGAATGACAAGAGCAGTCACTAACCCACCCTTTGCAAATAGCATTTGATGAAGGCTGAAACTGGGGAGAGAGCAGAGGTGCTGAACATGACCAAGTATTTCAGAGTGCTACCTATGTAAGTAACTTGTAGGCCTCTTGACATTAACCTATCTTCCTAGAACTTCCATCTGTCTTCAGCCTACCCATGGAGCTTATAGATGTAAGCTCTTTCCAAACAAGATTTCCATATAAAATATCTAAGTCCATTTGAGATATAGCCTGCACAATATGAAGTTGCCAGATTGGGAATAAAAGAGTCAGCAACCTATCACTTTTCCACAGGCCCACTCAGAACATCTGTCTGGCTTTCCTCATACATCACTGTTGCCATCATCTTCATGATATGTTAAGATCAGCAAGAAGCAGCTCTCCTGGTAGTTCCACTGCCCTCAGAAGGGTGGTGGAGAGGGAAATTCTCTGTGGCAGCACCTAAGTAGTGAGATTTCCTTCCCACAGAGTTGTGTTTGGCATATCCACTCCACTATACAGCTTTTGGTGAATGCTGAAGATTCCTTTGTCACTTGAGATTTGTGTTTTGAAGAACCACCCTATTCTTGTGGCTACAATTTGTTTTAAATATTCTAAATTGTCCTTTAAATTGTGGTGAATGGCAGGTAAGAAACCAAATAAATCATCTTCATCTGCACATCAAGGAATAATAAGCCACATGAATCATTGTTCCTCAGTTTCCCTGTTCCAAACTGGGTGCATTTCTGAGCCTCTCTTAAGAGGAATTGGATATGCTTCCTGAAACGCTTTCAAAAGTCTTCTGAGATTTGTGTGTGTGTGTGTGTGTGTGTGTGTGTGGCAGGGGGGGCATAATTGAAGAGGCAAGCAATATCATGAAAGACAGCAACCACACACACACACACACATCACGCAAGAGCAATGCTGTAATCCTGGCTCCTAGGCAACCCACCACTAGCAAATCTGGGTTGACGGATTTGTTTTGACTGCAGAACCACACGGACAAATGGAACAGACAGATGGTATGATGCACATTCATGATGCATATCCTTGTATCACAGTCTAGTCCATAGTGTGTGTGTTAAAAACAAAAAACAAAATCCAGCCATAAATGGAGCCAGAGCTTAAATCTCAGCAGTCTGAAGGGGCCTTAATTCTACCTTAATCAGGGTGTGGGGGCTCTCTTTTTATTTGAAAGAATTCATAGAAGGAGGATCTGTGGAAAAATGCCGACTCCCCTCGCCTCCTCTAGTAGTTCTCTTTTGTAAAGGTGGAGTGTAGAGCTTTTAACAAACTCACCACCAAATAATATATATGAGACGGCTGAAGAAGGCCAATGTTAGCATTCACACCCAGCCTGGATTATGTGTAGACATGGCAAGAAGTGAGGGGGGGGGATATAAACAGCAACAAAACTTTTACTAGAGATATTCAGCTCAGTCCTTGCTTAAGCAATGGACAAGGCACAAATACTGTGGCTGTTTTGTCTCTCCTCACTGCAGGGGAAAGAAAACCCACCCCCTCTTCTTTCCAAACTTCTTTTATCTGGAAGCCTGGTTGACTAAACAGAGAGAAAGCAATTGCTTGTCAGCGAATGTGGTAAGCATTGTTCAACATAAAAGCAGCTATTTATCCTCTAGTGTAGAAACAGCCGGCATACGAAGGGGGCAAACAAATCACCAACTCCCCCCCCCCCCGCCGCTTGAACGAATATGTTTTTTTCTCTTTGTTTCACTTTCCCTGCTTTGTAAAACATTCCTCACGATCTGCTAAAACGCACAAGCACGGAACGGTTAGCGAGACATTGCATCGTGTTCCGCTACCATGCTGAATAGATAGCTGCTCATTTTGGACAAGGACGATGTGGTGTTATGGCTAAGGGTGGGGGCTGTGAGACAGAACCCCCGCCATCCCATTGGTTCAAATCTCCCCTTGGCCATGAATGCACTAGGAGGGGGCCTCAGGAAAGTCTTTATCTAGCCTTAGGTCATTTACAACATGGGAATACTAGCTGCTGCAAAACCAGGTTAGCCAACACGAGGCATGTCCATGAATCTGCCTCATCCTCTGAATGCTGCATCTGTGGATGGGAGGCAGATGTGCATATTCAAGACCCAACCCTAAAATCTCTGTGTGTGTGTTGCCATGTGCACTAAGTCTGCAACTTTACCTGTGTTGAGCACAGGGGTTGAGACCGTAGGGGTGGTTTTTTGTTTTTTTTAATTCATGTTTGCTTGAATGTGAATAGACTACCTCACACATTGTTGAACTCTGCTTTATCAGGGTTGCTCTGCACAGAGGACTATATTCATTTCCTAACTCGATATGGGAACAGTCAGGGACTGAACATGTGGGGTGCCACACATACAGGTATTCCCCCCCCTTTATTCAGGCTTTTTTGACCCTTAATTTGAAGACCTCTTTTGGTTGGGCAGGAGCTGTCAAGCTATGTTTTTAGGTTTTTACTAGGTTTTTAGGTTTTTACTAGGTTTTTACTAGGTTGTTTTTAATTGCTTTCAATGTAAGTCCCTTTGGGTCACTTTGTGAGAAAAGGGACTAATAAATATTGATATTTACATACATGCTATACTATGCTGTTCCATTCTGTTTTGATTGAAATGGTTTTACTGGTTATTGTCTGCCGGTTGATTTTATACTACAATGATACATTAAGAGTATTTATAGATTATATATACCGGGAGATTATGATGAAAGGTGGCTCAGAAATCTTATAAACAAGCAAATAAATAACGATAATTGCATGGGGGGGACACTGGGAGGAGCACAGCAGAGGCAAAGAGCTTTTGGGGTGGGACAAGCTTTGCCCTACGTGTCAGGAATCTGATACAGAAATAGCAATATATTTCCCATTAATGCTGCAACCCTGAATATACAGTGGTACCTCTGGTTACAAACTTAATTCATTCCAGAGGTCCGTTCTTAACCTGAAACCATTCTTAACCTGAAGTACCACTTTAGCTAATAGGGCCGGTGGCGGCATGATTTCTGTTCTTATCCTGAGGTAAAGTTCTTAACCCTAGGTACTACTTCCGGGTTAGTGGAGTCTGTAACTCAAAGTGTTTGTAACCTGAGGTACCTCTGTATTCCCCTTGGAGAAGTCCTGTTGATCTTGATGGAGTTTACTTTAAAGTACGCAGACTTGGGATTTCAGCTTTATATAATTTCCAGTTTATGAGGCAGTTACAATTTGTATGTAAAAAAATGTTTTTCCTTCAAGTAACCTCAGTGGTTCCCCCCTCCCCAAAAAAGGTAAGGCAGATGTTAGTTAACCACCACAGAGACACCCCATAGTGCTACCTAGAAATGCTAAGGGTTGTGCATGGGCACTTTGTATGTAAGCAGCCTGTCACATGCCATTGAAAAGCAGCCCAGTGAACTTTAAGATGGTGACAGCACTGGGGGCCAAGCCTTTGCTTCTCATTGCTTCTTACTGTAGTAGTACTTGGATGGAGTGGGGGGGGGAATAGTATAGGGTTGCAATCTGTGGCCATACATGGGGAGCAGTGTAGCCAGAGGAACAGATAAGATGAGAAGAAAACAAACCAGGCAGGTCAAAAGATCCTGAAGTTTTTTTAGATAGGCACAAATTGTTTGTTCTTTTCAGTAGTTTTCCGTTCCTGAGCTAGCTGTCCGAGGAAGCCTAAATCTTTAATTTGCCTGCCTCTAACAGCTGCTTCTGATGACACCACAAAAAGATAAATTATAGCTTTCAGGCCTTCATTTCATTCCTTTCACCTATAATTCTTGAGTTCCAGACTGCCTGTCTGACCACTCAGTGAGGCTTTTTGAAACGAGTAGATCCCTTCCTCCCTTTTGATGAAGTAGGATGGGATGGAGAGGAAACTTCCTAAATATGCTTTGTATATATGCAGAAAAAGTAGATAGTCTCAGAGACTTTCAATCACACAAAGCACAACCTGCTGGGAATATAAAATGGCACAAAGCAGCCTTCTCAAGGATAAAGCTATCACCACCTCTGATGGTTGACCATGCTGGCTGTGGGCTAATAGGACCTGTAGCTCAAAACATCTGAAGTGCAACAGGTTGGAGAAGGATGGCTCCTTATTAGAATAAGCAATGTACCAAAGATACATAGTTCTTGTACCAGGCTATCCTCAGCTGCTCAGTGATGTAGTGCTCATGCTGTTCCTAGGTTTTGAGATGGCTGAAGGGAGGTTAGATGAAATATGTGTAACTAGAGACTGCAAACACATTGAAGGACATGGTTAGCCTGTTTGTTTTCAATCTCTTTTGCTAATGCAACATTTATTGCTTTTTATTGTGAGGCTTTTAAACTTTGTTTTGGTGGCTTTTATTCTAAGTTCCTTTGAGGGTGTTTAAAAACAAACAGCTACTCCTGTATGCCCAAACAAACGGATCTCTGCAGCACCAAGAACTAGAAATGCCATTGTAAAAACAAAATCCTGAAATTGCAATATCAAATTCAGCATTAAAAAAATCAAGCATGGTGTCTTTAGTGATGAATATTCCTCACCACTCGTGCATTTGGATACAGTTCACAGAAACAACTTACTTGTGCCTTTTTCTAAGAATGTAATGGCAGAAGAGGCCATTGCATTGCATCTTGAAGGACTGATAACATGCCTCATCGGCTCCTTGTGAGCAGACACAGAAGATGCTGGACCAACTGCCTTGAGCCAACTTTGTCACTCGTCTGCCTCTTCCAATTCATCTGGGAAAAGAAAGAAAACACAATTAATACACATCTCTCTGTGTATTAACAGAAGCAGTGTGGATAAAGGAACATCATGAAGTAGTTATTTGTTATTTTTATGCTCTACCCTTTATTTTGGAGCACAGGGTGGCTTCACATAATTTATTGTCAAAACAGCCATATACAGGCATAAATATAAATTACTCCACTATAATAAAATACAGCAGAGCAGCAGTATAGTTAACTAAGGGACTACACCCACAGCACAAAATAATTAAGAACCAAACAACAGTGCAAACAAAAAAGTCTTCAGATTGCATTTAAATATATTGACAGTGGGGGCAAACTGAATAGTGTGGTAAACAAGACAGGTTTGTGTAAATGTAGTTTGATGTAGTGTGTTTGTGTGTGAGGGGGGGGAGAGAGATGAGGAAGATGCAGAAGACGAGGATGAAGAGGATGATGATGCTCTGCATGTGACAGATCTTAACCGTTCAGGGGTCCCTTTTAAAGAAACTTCATTCCCACCCCCACCCCCCAAAAAACAACTTTTTACAGGCACTCCTGCAGGTCCTGCAACTAAGCCACATTTTGTTTGTTCTGAATTCTGAACATTCTATCACACTCAAGTTGAGAGAACTCCTGGTGGGGCCATTCAGAACAGAGCAGGCTTGATTCCCAAGGCGTTTGGTAGTTATATATTTTGTGCAGCACTATGTTTTGTACATCACCTTAAGATACGTACATGGAAATTAATTCATTAATCACCATTTCACCATAGCAAGGAAGACTGCTAGTAGATGGAGGAGAAAGTCATTGTAGGGATGCCCAACCCCAGCTTAATTCTTGGGACATCTTACAGCAAGAATAGCCAGCGTGGTGCCCTCCAGATGTGGCAGGCTGCAACCTCCATCAGCTGCTGCCATTGTTAAGGACAGGAGCTGAATTTCACAACATCTGGAGGACACCACGGGAGTGCTTGTTTGAACATGCAACCTCTGTATCTGTCTCTTTCCTATGTATTTATTTAGTCTGGATGATTTACATTCTGCTGTATGAACAAACCACAGGGCGATTTACAACAAAGTCAAATTAGATAAAAAGAATCTATAAACTCCATAAATAACACAGCCCCTAAGATACAAAACACAACTCACTAAAGGAGCACTTTACTAAAAACCAACAGCAGCAATGAATTCATTTATCTAAACAAGTCTCTTCTCCTCCAAGTGCTTGCCCAAAAAGATACATCTTATCCAGCCACACAAAACTACAAAGTGATGGGACCAGATGCACCTCAGCAGGGAGAAAGTTCTACATGTGAGGAGCCTCTACTGAAAAGGCTGTTCCCCCTGGTTCCAACACTGCATTCTTTGTCCTTTAAAGGGACTACCCAGTGGGCCTGAACTTAAGAGCACATGCAAGCTGATGTGAAAGAAGGTATCTTTGCGGATATTTGGGTCCTGGACCATTTAAACATCAGAGCAAGTAACTTGAATTGGACAATCGCAACCAGTATATGTGTATGAGCTCGTCTTCAAGAGCAGCCCCACATACAGCACATTGCAGTAGTCCAGCTTGAAGGTCACAAGAGGATGAGTACCAAAATAGCCAGCCTATCCTTTAGAAATGGCCAAAGGTTGGCACAGGCACTTCCAGCCTCCAAGGCCACTTGGGCCTCGAGTGATAACAGTGGTTCCAGGAATACCTCTGAACTGCACACCTGCTCCTTCAAGGAGAGAGGAACCCCATTAAGAGCTTGTAATATTTGTTTATTTGTTTATTTAAACAACAACAAAATTATATACTGCTTGATTGTAAAAGAACCTCAAAGTGGTTAACCAAAAAAAACACACAAACAAACAAACAAACCCACAGTAAAACAATAACATTTCTACTAAAAAGAAAAAAACAACAACCCACAGCTGTAATTTAAAACATTAAGAAGGTTAAAAATGTAGTAAGATAGTCTGCCTGATATCAATAGGTAGGAAGGTCCAAAGTGTTGGTGATCATCACACCAAATGATCGAGTTCTTACAGATGCATTGCAGGTACTATGTGACATGTGTAAAAGTGCCAGTTCCACCAACTGAAGCAGTCTAGTTGGCACATTTGGGGTAAGCTGACCCAAGTTGTTAAAGGCTTTGTATACTAGCAGTAACACAGTGAGGTCAGCCCAGTAATATAAAGGACTGTTCTCTGTAGAGAGGGCTCCATGGCCACTCTAACAAAGAACAAGCTTTGCCCACCTAATTCCAATGGTTTCCTCAAGTGTACCTTTTCTTTATCTCGTATCTGTGAATAATTCCCACTCCTTCCTATGGGGAAAAATATAAGCGTTTAGGGAGCCTGTAGTAAAAAAAAGACAAAACCTAGCCTTCACAGGGGGTGCAATGGGAGTGGAGTGATACTGCCTACACCTCCAGAGGAATTTATAGCACAGAAACCTGCTTTTTCTCCTTTTCCTTGCATCAGATGTCACAATGATGACTATTTTCCTAGTTGTCTGCTATAGCACAATAGCAGATTGAACATTGAATGAATTGTGATGCAAATTATGATGCAAATAATCTGTCACGCCACAGTCATATTTCACCGTATTATTTTACGTCTATCTTTTATTTTAATAATTGCAAAAACAGGTTGTTGTTTTTTTAAAAAAAAATCAAAATAAAACTTGGCTTGTCAGGCACACTATATCTACTTACTTACTTACTTACTTACTTACTTACTTACTTACTATTGTAACCTACTCCCCTTTCTTTGAAGTGTTTTTTTTTTCTTTTCTTTTAAGCATTGCTTCTTGGAAGTATGTTAAGCCATGATTTACCATGATACGTAAACCCAGTGTGTACACATATCAGGGTTTGGTTGTTTACTCTTGTAATGGGTCAGTGTGTCTGGATGTTAACCAGAAGGTTGGTGGTTCGAGCCTACCTAGGGAGCTGCAGATAGCTTTGGAGTTGAACACCTCTCTCAGCATTGTGGCCAGTAGGAGGACTTTGTAAGCTCTTGCATTCATTTTCTCTTAAAGTCAGTTCATTGTTGCTGGGAGAAAAAGCTTCCAAGCTCCACCCAGCCACATGGGAAGAAGAGAAGGGAGTGAAAATTTTGTGAGCCTGGGAGTCACTGGAGCTCTTTCCTGCTTGTGTATTTCTTGCTTAAACATAGGTCAGCATGATGTGCGGCTGCGACCAATGCCTCTGCCAAAGAGATTGGCCCATTATGAAATCCACTGGTATGCTCTCATAGAAAAAACAGGGGCCTGCAGGAACACACTGGCAAAACAGCATCTAGCAGGATTGAGTATTCTGTGTCCTCCTGCCCATCAGCTGACATCACCAAGCAAACAGGTGGCTGTGGTTTGGGGGGAAATGACCTCAACTTCAACCACCCCTGGAAAGCCAAGATTGACCATAGCACTGGATGTTCCTTATCCCTGATATAAAACCTAGTTTGTAACACCCGCCTGTACCGTACATGGGTTGTGAGCTTTGCGTGTTTTGATGGGTTGCAAGTTGTATAGGCTAGCATTATGCCAACATTTCCAAATCTCCATCTGAGTGACAGGAAAGCAGAAGGATCTGTGACCTGGAGAGATGAGGACGTATGAAACCCCTGCAACATTTTATACATTACATTTTGAAATGTATGTTTATTTAAGCTACTCAGTAACACAACTTAAAACTGTGAATATAACCAACCTGCAACATTTTACACATTACATTTTCACATTATATTTTCACTTTTATGCTTAAGATGTTCAGAAGTCCAACTAAAAACTGTGAATGTTATAACGCTGTTTCAACGGATTGTTCTCGTGGTTAATTTTAGCTGTACTGGAGCCACACGTTGAAAAAAATTAAATAGAAGTTTTCCTGCTTATCCCACCCTTTAAGACTGCAATTAAAATGCCTCAGTACTTATAATAACATATACACTGGGGCTTACTTCAGAGTGGACACTTCTAGAATTGCACTAAAATAAATACTACTTGACATTAGAACATCAGGAGCAAAATATTCCATGTCATAATCTATATAGAGATTCAAAGAACTTCCAGATGTCAATCAAATTTGCAAATACTTAACAAAAGGGCCTCCTTTCGAAAACCAAAGCTAGTAGTAGTATGCTCAACACACTTACACCATTGACTTTTTAAAAAGTAACTGTTCATATCAAACATTATTCAATACGCCATTTTTACCAAGTTTATTTCGTTGGATCAAGATATGATCCAAGATATGAACTTGGGCTTCACAATGTTAATGCATGACCTTAATTAGCTTACAAGATTATACATACATACATCTATGTGAACACTGCCTATAAACCAGTGTTTGTGTGTGTGTGTGCATGTGATTTTCTTAATCTGCAACAAAATCTGAGTTTGTGATATGACTTGTATACAAAACCTACAGTTCTAAAATCACATTAGTTTCAATGGAACACTTCCCTCTGTGCTTTGAACCACGGCCTTACTGTCTCACAAAGCATATAGTCTAGGAACTATATGCCAAAAACAACAACTTCACTAAGCTAAAATGGGCATCTAAGTAGAAATTGTGGTGAAAAGAAGAACTGGTTATCTATGGGCAAGGGCTATGGCTAGGTGGACTGGGAAGGAAGGAGATGTGGTAAACCTCTAGGGCTTTTCAGCCAGATATTTATGAAATTTGTGGCCATCCTCAGATTTGCCTTATTTGTATAACAAGTACCAGTCTTCATCTTTTGATATTCCATTACGGAAAATCTGTAGTATCATACAGGAAGTGTTTTATGACATTGACATCTTCATTCTCTTTTTTCCCCAGTCCCCATTGCCTCATCTCTGTTCTCTGTGATCTTCCTTTCCAGCCCTGCTTTGCCATCTTAACTGCAGAAACCACCACAAATTCTAAGAGCCTAACAATGCAATCTTAAGCATGTCTACTTAGAAGTAAATCTCACCGAGATCAATGAGATTTAGCTAAGATAGTGTGTACAGGATTGCTGCCTCCACCTCTGCTTTGTAAAGGAATCAACTGAGTTCTGGAAATATATGCAAAATTATTTTATCTGCATAATTCATATATTGAGTTTCCTTGTTGCATGCTTGAAAAATATTTATTTGGCGAAGATCATGAACAGCCTGAAGTAAAAGGTTAGAGTGTGCTCTATAAAACTCTATTCAGTCTTTCTTCATGGAAGCTATCATGCCTGTAAAGTGTCCCTCTTTGCAGCTATTTTGTTGAGCTTAGTATATACAATTCTCATCTTCCTAAGAATGCTTTCCCCTGCATTTTGCCTCTGAAGCCTTGGACATCTTGCCAGCTCTGTATTCTTCTTGCTGGTGTTTTACACATGAAGTCTATTTTCCTCGAGCAAATGGGATCTTTGTGCCTTTGTCTCCTTCGCTAGCTTTCAGGCATGTTTTGGCAGAAGCTTTGACTGTCGAGGCACTGGAAAGGCAGGGAGGAGGAGGGACCGTGCAGTCATTTGTCAGCTTTTCCCGCATCTGTAATTTTTTGTCCACTCAGCACTATTAGAGGGGCTTAGAAAAGGGGAACTCTCATAGCTGGAGAGAGTCAAAAGCTTTTAAAAAGAACTGCCAGACAGTAATAGTCAAAGTGGGGAGGGGAGCGGGCTGGATTTAGGAGAAAATCCACTAAACGAACTGCAAGCTATAGGATAAGTATTCACACAGTTCTTTGAATTCAGACAAATGTGTGCTACATCTGCAGACTGCAGTAGACAAAGTTGCTGTAACCTTTTTTTTACAAATATTGTTCGGAATCTTAGATTCCCATATCTTCTCCACAGAAAGGACGGCTCTTCAGGGCATTAGAGCAAAGATGCCTTTTTCTTTTTACTCAAATTATCTTCACTTACCATCCAGGAATCTTTAGGAAAGCATGGGTGACTTTAGAATGGTCACATGAAAGCAAAGAATGCTCAGAACACTGTTCCTTCCTTTCTACATGGGGATCTATTCCAATATTTTATGAACTAGTAATGCTGATCTTTTACAATTTCTGTAGGTTGTTCAGTTCTGAGCTCCTGCTGTGAGCCGTTAATTAATCAGTCTGACAAACTGAGGAAGTATCCAACTATGTAAGAAATTATTGCTCCAGTGACTAATAAGGAGGGTAGGAGTTGCGGTGATATATTTTTTTTGGCAAGAAATAATGAGGCTTTACATTGTTTGCACTAAAACACATTGTTATCTCAATCTCTGGTTTAGCAGAAACATGAAAGGGCTCATCAATATTTCCCTTGAAAAGTCTAGACAGGAGTTAAAAGAGCTACTTCTCTAGCCTGAAAGGATCCTGTTCCCAATAATTAATAACAGGAAGCAAGTAAACAAGGTTTTAGTGACAAATGAAATGACAACAGTAACATGTGTCGAGTAATGTTAGATCCCAGTTGAGCAGCGCAGCTTAGTGTTAAGTGTATAGGAGCAGATTATGCTGTAGACATATTAAAATTCTGCCCGAGCCTAATGGAGGTAGGCGATAGCAGAAGACTTTGGGTTCAATGATAAAGATAATGCATGTTAATTACAGCATGAGATTCTTGACCTTTCAAAACTCTTAAACTGTTATAATCCAAGCACACTTCCTCCTTTGTAATTATTTAAAATACTGTGTCTTGCAAGGGAGTCTTTCATGTTTATTCAAAAGCAACCAGAAGGCATTCCTGACATTTCCTGGAACAAAAAATGTATATGTTGGAAGATAAGGAACAACAGGAAAACACACACACACACACACACACACACACACACACACACATATAGTTATTAAAATCAAACTACAAAAACCTATGGAGAGGGCCACTTGCACAACTCTTGTTTGTGTTCTGACCTTTTAAATCCGACAGATGTATACAGATGACTGGGCATCCAATGACACAGTGCATAGCGGTGCTTGAGGAATTATATCTCTGTGAGCAGACCTGATCCATACCACCGCAACTAATGTGCAGCTTGGAATGCAATTGGACAGTTTAGATGTACTCAAAATGCATTAAGATTAATATTTTAGCACAAAGTTAGTTTAGAATAGAATGCACATAAAATAGTTATTTAAATATGATTTTGATTTTTTTTAAAAACAGATTAATGTGGAAACAGGAATGAATGGACACATGAATACATGTGAAATGTTGCACGGACCTGGGATAGCTCAGTCAGTAGAGTGTGGGTTCGAGCCCCAGGTTGGGCAAAAGATTCCTGCATTGCAGGGAGTTGGACTAGATGACCCTCCTGATCTCTTCCAACCCTACAATTCTATGATTCGATAGACTGACTCATCCAGTCCTAGCATACGGTGACTTTTCACTCAACCTCCAGGGTCTGTCTAGTGACCCTCATCACTCTGGTGCCTTAATACCAAGTCACAAGTATCAGATTCTGCGTTAAATCTGTTCTTGCACTGAATTACCGCAAAGCAGGCTATAGGTGGGGCTGCATGTTTGTGGGTTCCTCATTTGTGAAATGCTCTTCTTGGGGAAACTTGCCTGGTGCCTTCATTGCATATCCTAGAGGCAGGCAAAAACATTCTATTCACACAGGCTACTAGCTAATTAAACAGCCTATGGCCTTTTAAACTAGGTTGTGGGAGTATTATTTCATTTGATATTATGTTATGTTTTGTGTTTTTATACTGTAAACCACCTTGTGATCCTCATATGAAATGTGGTGCATTCATTAAATGAATGAATGAAGGTTGTTTTTTTTTAAAAAAAGCAGATTTAGCAACAAAGTTTTCCTTTTTCGGATATTTTGTCAATCTTTTGTTCCTTTTAAAAGCGAAAGGGAACAATGGAATCAATATGTTTCTGTTCTTTTAACTATCTGTCAAAGACATTTGTCCATAGTCAATGGGCTTCTCCAAAACGTCTGTCTTGACACCCCGCTACCAGGTTCAAGACAGCGGAAAATTACCTTTCTTTACTCTCTCTTCTGCAGGTTTAAAAAGTCAAAAAAAGGTTTCCCCCTCTTCTCCTGCTTCCAAGGGGGGTTCAGTAGTTTTAAATGATGAAAATTTAGTCCTTTACAAGCGACTTTCTGAACTCTAGCTTGCCGTGTCTTTGCTTCAATCTATCTACAAAAGCGGAAGGCGGACTTCCTGTTTAGACCTTCCCGCTTTCGGTGCCTAATTAAGAAATTTCACAGTCCAATTTTTCGTTCTACTCACGGGCAGTTGTTTGAAATCCAATTGTCCACAGGAAAAAGTCAGCGCTCTCCGGCAACAGCAATGCGGCTTCACTCCATGAAAGAAGCAGTCGATTCAAAGCACCGCGCCACTCACCCCACGTCGCTCCGGATCCCCAAAACCGGGTTTCCCCGCGAGTGGAGGGGGCACAAAGGTGCCAGCCGAATCCCACGTCCACAGGCTTCTCCCGCCTGTGGTTTTTGATGGGTCTCCGCCTCGCCGTGGCGGTTCAGACCCTGTTTTCCACGGAGTGGATTCCTCCCGATTGGAGGAAATCCGCCATTGCCAGAGGCACCAACCCGGAAGTCCAATGAATGAATGAAGTTTGAAAGCTCCCACATTTTTAAAAAAACAAACAAATCCTGCACCATAAAACTTGCATGCAAAGATGATAGCGTAGAACCCTGCTAACTGATATGATTTTAAGTTTCTCTATAGAAGTGTTTTTATTATTTGGAGAAGAACAGATCATTCAATAATTTCACCCGTCTGCAGTCTTTAGTAGTACAGACCAGAAACCGTTTTACCCCACACACTAGTTTTTGTTGGAATTAATTTTAAGTACAAGTGACCAGGCAGGTGATTCACAACGGTTTCCTTCCACTGCCTGCTCAGAAATTGTGGTGTCTGCATTTTACCTTGGGGGGGGGGAGAAGGAAAATGAGCTTGAAGTGCACTCTTCTGCTCTAAATGACACAAAGATAAATATGGAGGAACAATGTTTATTTCATTGCTGAAGAGTTCCCTCAGTAGAGTTCCCTTGGCTTGCGATAAGTGAGTTCAGAACTGGGGCCCTAACTATTTTCTTTCCTGCTTGCAGAAAGGCTGGTATTGAAAGTCAAATGTATGAAGGCAAGCCACGGGGGAAAAAATATAGTTTGATATTAGTTGGTTGCATAGGGCTTGGCTTACTGAATTATGGCTCCATCTGCTCCCATGCCTCCTATACAAATTACACTGTGTGCCACACACGGCATGTTGTTTTGGCAGTGACCTTGAAAAACAGAACAGCAGGGATGAGGTTTTTCTGTTGATTCTCAAGTGTACAAAGTTGTAAATGCGTAGATCTTTACAGGCTTGGACATTTAATATATAGTTGCTAAATTATATGTCTGTTCTCCCACCTCTCTATACAAGAAACAGATAAGAGTTAACTCTGAGAAGACAGGTAAAAATATACCTACGGTACATTCCTACTCAACCTCTCCCCCCAAAAAACTCTTTTGTACATGGGAGATTAACAGCTACACTGTACATGGGTATTGAGATGAATGCTAAGTAAGAACCTCTCTGTAAGGCGGGCTGGAATGAACTTGACTGATTTGAAAATATATATACCTGAGTATAGCATGAAATTGTATGTCTGTGCAGGGGGAGGTGCTAATATAATCTACCCTAATTTAAGCAAATAACAAAAAGTGCTAAGTTAAAGTTTTTGCTGCAAAATACAGGCAATTGGGGGGGGGGGGTTGTCCTAGTTGCTTTTTGAATGTTTCACTAATAACTTATGAAAAATGATATCTTGTTAAGCAATTTGCTCCACTTCAATCAACCACGTAACGTCTCCAATCCATTCAATGGGGCCATCTGCCTTTGGCTGACACTGAAAAACCCTTGCGGGTGCTCACGATTTGCATTTGGGAGAGCAATAGTTGAACCACTTTCTCCCATTTTGTTGTCTGATCACATGCAACATTTAGAGACTCTGCAGCTGAGGGGGTCCCGAAACAAAATGATGGAACCATTGTGAGATTAGCCGGCTGAAGTGGCTACATATCAAGCAGCACCAGGTAGGTGGTGTTAAACCCCTTTTCATTCCATACCACGCTCCAGAACGACATGAGCTTGTAAGAAATGAAAGAGGTGGTAGAAGTCGACTTCAGTATCACTTCCCAAGTGTGGAGCACCAACACAAGGATTTCCAACAGCAAGTTTGAACTTATCTCCCTTTGCATGGATTGCCGTTGCCAATAAGAGCTTTCTGGCAGCAGCCCACGCGTAGGCTGAGCACCTGTTCAAACCCTCCCAACTTGTGACATGCAAGGCAATGGAATAACTGGTGGATGCAACATTAAAGACTTCAAGAACACTGTTGAATTGGAAGTTGAGCACTGTGAATGATTACATGTATTTATTAAGAATTCAAGGAGGATAACAATGCTAGTCTCGTGTTGCCAAAGAAACAATGAGTTCTATAGTAACGTAGAGCCAAACAAATGGATTGCAGCACGTGCTCTTGTACAGTACACAACACCCCACAACACGAGTTTGATAAAGCAGAATGTTGTTGACACAGCATGCCTCTGCACGATCACTACTTTGATCGTGCAGTTCAAGCACACGCCAGAACTTTGTGCAGTTAAAAGTGAACTTGAGAGCTCTGTTGCCTTCAAAACTCATCATCATCATAACCATCCCACAAACAAATCAGAACAAATGCACAACAAAGAGCAAATACAATCTAACTTTTGTATAAGCTTTCTGCAAGGAAATCAGGAAGAATGCTCAATAAACAACACCTCAGGAGGGGTCCCAAAGCTCACACCACAATAAATTTGTTGGGCATTGAGGTGCCGCTGGCTTGCCCATGAAGTGGGGTGAAGCAGCCATCTTGGGTGGCAGAAGCCCCCAAACTGTTGCCCCCATGAGTGCCCCACCCACCCACTTCCAATTTTCATCAAGATCTCACGAAAATCTTCTGAAATCTTGCCAGAACTGACCACCACCACTTAATACCACCAGCAAAGGATGCTTCAGAGGGGGATGGCAGAGCAGGGTGGCACTTTCTGATTTTCCTCAAGAAGCGAAATGGGATGCACCACCCCTCCCTAGGACTTCACTATTGCTGGATCAGTTCTATTGCTTGCATTTCACAGCTCCAAATACAGGATAGACCCAAATAAACGTAGAGCTTGCTCATAGAGAGTGCTTAGTTTGAAAGCATTTAATAGGGCCCTGCTTACTTTTTCCACCTTTTCTTATAATAGGAGCAAGAGAACACAAAGGAGGTCTTTAATTTTACTATTATGGCAGCTACCCTTTGGAACTCACTGCCAATGGAAGTTTGATTGGCTCTCCTACTTCACTGCCAGAAAAAAAACATGTTTATTCTATCTGGCATCCACTGGCTCCTTCTTGAAATTATCTGCATAGCTTTCTGCTTTCTATTGTGGCTTTAATGTTCTAATTTAACCCTCTTTAAAAAAAAAAGTATGTCACTATGAGTGATTGCCTAATCTTAAAAATGCAACTCAGACATTCTATAAATAGACAGACAAATACTACACGTAACATTCTCTCATATGCAAGGGAAGCCAGAGTTTCTCTCATCTCTCTTCAGGAATGTTACTTTAGCCGCATGCAACCCCATAAATTGTAAGCACATCCATCCCCTCCCCAAAGAATCCCAGGAACTACATGCTATAGTTCCTAGCACCCTTAACGAACAACAGTTCCCAGGTTGGTTGGGGATGTGCTTTAAATGCATGGCATGTACACAGCCTCTTTGTGGAAGTCACATTTCCGTTGACATAACCTAGAGGGAAGCAACCTGAACCAACTGTCGCCAAGGGGATGAATTTTCAGCTACCTGTGACCAGTCACAGCTGGTGTGGTGGGGCAGAGCTATGGAGAAAGCGTCTGTGCTGGGAGAGCATGCTGTATTCCTTACACAATTTAGAACTCTCAGCAACCACGGGGAGCCTACAAGAGGAAAGCAGGCTCGCCTCTGAAGAAATTACACCTTGAATTCATGCGAGCGGTGGTGGGGGAAGGAGTCATGGAGCCAAATGACGGGAATGCAAACCATGCACCTACCTTCCCCCTCATGCAGTTCTAATGTCTTGGGGAGTGGAGGGTGTGGGAAGAAGATAGATTTAAACAAAAAGGATTTGTGTGCTTAGTCTTTGATGCCAGTAAAATCAAATCAAGTACTCCTAGAGTTCAAAAGGCTTAGTGATTAGTGAATGCTTTTTAAACTACAACTACTACCGCCACTAACTGTTGTTGTTGCTGATGCAATTTTAATTTATCATCACCAAACTGTACTTGCACTCTTCTATCAGTTTTGCTTTATGCAAATGCTTCAAGGGCTGTGATTTCAGGAATGCAAAGGGGTGATTTCTTTTCTTTCTTTTTTAACTCCGCTTTTGTTATGGCCAAGGGCCAATGTAAATAAATTTTACTACATTTGTTCTGCAGCTGCATGAGGCTTAAATCACTGCTCAGCCACAAATGGAAGCTGGACTCAGATGAGGTAGGGTCTTTTCTATTCTTTTCTTTTGCTCCTGACCGTGAGGTGTCCCCGCCACCTCCCCGCTATGGTTACCACACGTATGTGTCAAGGTTGCTGGAATGGCGCAGCATGTCTTTCCTGGCTGCGCTCCTCCTTTGCCTCCACAAATACACAGGAGGAAGAGAAGGAAAACTCAAGGCACTGAGTTGCCACTGCTGGGCAACAAGCTTTCCTAACATCTCGGGAAAGGAAGGTCAATCACCCCTCCCCAAAGAGGCTCTCCAAAAAAGCTAGCTGCTGACCATAGCTATCTGAAAACCAAGGGGATAATTCAAACTCAAGATCTACCAGCATGAGAAAGTTAGGATCTAGTAGATCTCTGGTTCAATCAGGGCTATGCTAGTGTAAGTTCCCTGTTCAGCTAGAGATATGCTGTAAGGCTAGTGTTAAGTCCCCCAAAAGGGGCATGAGAGGGGCATGACTGAGCAGGAGGGAACCTACGCTGTGTTCTAACTCCATTCAGCTCACTCATGTAACCTGGCAACCTGGCAGAACTTGCACTGCCAACAAAAGTGGTGCAAGTCAAACACTATTTTAAAATTCTAGTCTTCTTTCTGCCTGGTTTGGGCTGGTTCAGCCAGCAATAGGCTTGCTCTGGAACAGGGTCTGGATCTGGTGTGCTTTGCACTAGCTTAACTTAAACTGCTTGAAAATCATGCTGTTTTCCTATAGTTAGGGTTGCTGCTTAAGAGAATTTGTTCTGGATTATATAGCTCCTCCTGGTTTTCTTAGCAGGGAGGGCAAGGAACTACACAGAGGAACGAAACCTCATTCAGCTGCCACACTGGAAATTCTGCTCTGCTCCAGTGTTGCTTGACCTGCTGCCCACATGTTCTGTAGCTTATTTCCACAGCCATGAAGGCAAATGTCTTGTTTGCATAGGACAGTCACTACAGGGATGCATGCCCCCTTTAAATGCCTCCACCAGCAAACTGTTCTCTTGTGGAAAAGTATTCTTGCACACTGCATGACTTGCACCACACCCTGGTAAAAATCAGGTGCTAGCACTCATACCTTGATAGAAGTGCTGTGGGTGCAAGCATACTATAGCTGCCAGGGTAAGAGGTGACAGTACTCTGTACCATTGATTACCACCACACACAAAAAGCACTCATGCTTCTCTTTCCCTGGATTGGTGGTGCTGGTGTGGCAAAGATCACCTGCTGCATGTTGGGAGGTGATGCAACAACAGGTCATAAAAACTGTCATATGGTATGATGTCAGACCCTCCAAGTGTCCCTATTTTCCAAGGACAGTCTCGGATTTAAAGAAGCCATCCTAGTTTCTGATTTGATCCCAGATTGTCCTGCTTTTCCTTAGGACATCCCTATTTTCACTGGAGAAATTCTTGAGGGTATGGAGTTATGCAAACCCCAAGCCAAGGAGATAAGTAATTGTTCAACCTTTAGAAGACATCTGAAGGCAGCCCTGTATAGGGAAGTTTTTTTAAGATTTAATGTTTTATTATGTTTTTATATATGTTGGAAGCTGCCCAGAGTGGCTGGGGCAGCCCAGTCAGATGGGCAGAGTATAATAATAATAATAATAATAATAATAATAATAACAGGACATCCCTATTTTCATTGGCGAAATAGTGGAGGGTCCATGAAAGATGGTTTCCATTACTATAAAATATAAACTTACCCTAAAATATAAAATATATTTTTATATACACAGATACTCTATAAAAATAATAAATAAATATTATGTTTACCACAAGTAAAACAACAACAATTCCTCATACCGATGTAACAGAAACAGCAACACTGATAAACAAGCTCAAGACTACAAGGAAGATATTGATTCTTCCTTGTATGTATGCATGCGTTAATAATATATATGCACAAGATGCATTATAACGTTGTGCCGGGGTGGGGTATTAAATCTACTTTTAGGGTCAAATGTAAACAACCTCCTGAGTCCCTCACCCCCAGTGACAAACTAGGTGCTGGATATAATGTGGAAGACTGAGAATCTAAATCAGAAAAAAAAGGTTCCAGAAGAATGGGGAAGTGGAATTAAACGTATCCATAAACCTCTCAGACTAAAGGACGGGTGAGCAGAGAGGGTCTAATGAGGAAATGCATTGCCCTTGCCTGCAAGTAATTTAATAACTGCTAACCTCTATCTTTAAAGACTTGGTGAGCGTTTATTGACCCATCTGGGATCTATGAATAGAGGTCAGTGAAGGAGGACCAGAAGTTTTGTCAGCATCATTGCAGTGTCTTCCTTATACATTCTTGTACAAGTAGTCAATTCTTTTATAAAGAGTATACAGTTGTGCTCAGGCGAACTGAGCAGACGAGACCAGTAGTGGGTCCAACGATTGAGAAGGCAGTTTCTGCACGTGCTGTGGAGGGAAGTGAGGGGCAGATGGGGCTCCTCAACCTGGCAAGGTAGCCCATCTAGGAGAAGGAAAACTCTGATCCTAAACCTCCACTACCTTGTGGGATATCTTCAGGAGAAGAAAGGATTAAAGAGTAAACCCTACACAAATCCAGAGTGGAGTCCCTAAGATGGTTGGCTGGTGCTTTCTACACCTCCTTCCAGCAACACCTGTAGTTGGTGCCACACTTATTGCCCTGCTTTCCTTTGAACTGCAAGACTGAGACGAGGACCTTGTTGTCTGGGCAGCCCAAAACCTCCATACACAATGCCTAGGCTTGTGCCCCAGGCACGTCACCTCAGTTTGACTTCTCCCTTGGACAGACAGATGCCAACAACAACAAACATTACATAACTGAAGGAGGCAGAATTGGCTCCAGGTCTTGATAACTAACAAGACGCGGGTGGCGCTGTGTTCTAACCACAGATCCTAGGGCTTGCTGATCAGAAGGTTGGCAGTTAAAATCCCCACAATGGGGTGAGCTCCCATTGCTTGGTCCCTGCTCCTGCCAACCTAGCAGTTCGAAAGGATGTCAAAGTGCAAGTAGATAAATAGGCACCGCTCCAGTGGGAAGGTAAATGGCGTTTCCGTGCGCTGCTCTGGTTCACCAGAAGCGGCTTAGTCATGCTGGCCACATGACCCAGAAGCTGTACGCCAGCTCCCTCGGCCAATAAAGCAAGATGAGCACCGCAACCCCAGAGTCATCCGTGACTGGACCTAACGGTCAGGGGTCCTTTTACCTTTACCTTGTTAACTAAAAGTGAGGGTGCTGGATTATTTACCAAATTTATGTGATCCATTTCACAGAACTGCACTTCTCAAATCTCCTTAGGAAAAGAGAATGGCTATGAAACGAGTTTCAAGGATGGAACAATAAGTAACAAATTTCTTGTGGTTTCGCTTTTCACCCCTCCTGCGGACAAACAAATACCACCACCCCAAATCTGGTCTGAACATTTCAGCCCAGTACTATTTGGAAAAGTGTGTTCCTGTCCCCATATATAAGGTTTTAACTCATCCAAGGCCCAAATCATAGCAAGGCATTCCATTTGTGCCACTGAAAGTACTTATTTCCCCACACTGATAACTTCCCAGTAAAGTACACTATGGGGTGCTTTACTCCTTCTCTATCTTACAGTAGGGAATCTAGCGTGCGCCTCCAGGCTATGCTGTCTTGCTGTCCTTCCCTCAGCTCGTTCTGCTCTCTCAGCATCTAATGGCTCCTTTATTATCTTCTTATTGCAATACAGTGGTACCCAGGGTTAAGAACTTAATTTGTTCTGGAGGTCCATTCTTAACCTGAAACTGTTCTTAACCTGAAGCACCACTTAAGGTAATGGGGCCTCCCACTGCCACCGTACCACCGCTGCACAATTTCTGTTCTCATCCTAAAGCAAAGTTCTTAACCCAAGGTACTATTTCTGGGTTACTGGAGTCTGTAACCTGAAGTGTCTGTAACCTGAGGTACCACTGTACCTGTCTCAGTCCTTTAACAATGAGGCCTTCCCACAAGAAGTCTTAAGCTATGTTGTGTCCAATAAGCTCTACCTTAGGCACGTCTAACTCCCAGCGACAGCGATCTACTCCCAGTATTTAAAAAAACTGGCAGTGATCTACCCATTGTCATTGCCAAGAGTTGTCAAGCTTGGGGAGGGCAGTGACCAAAGTTGGTGAGCTTGTCTACTCAAGTGTTACTACCATTCAAGTGTTCTTTACTGTGCTTGCAAGAAAATATGTCTGTCTTCTAACAGTCTCTACAGCTTCAGCAGGTGCTGTAACATCCCAACAGTTTGACTTCATCCCCCAAAAGTGCACTCCTCCATTGCCTCCTGAGAAAGAAGCCCGGATAGTTGGATAGTTGGTTAGACTGTGGTGCTGATAACACCAAGCTTGCAGGTTCGATTCCCATATGGGGCAGCTGCTTATTCCTGCCTTGCAGTGGGTTGAACTAGAGCATCCTTGGGGTCCCTTCCAACTATACATTTCTATGATTCTGTGATTCTAGCCCACCCACTGCAACCACCCGTAAAAAGCCATTTTATTGAATTAAATAGACTAGAACATTGGCTATGATAACAGAAGAAAAGCAAAAAATACTTTCACTGAAAAATTCTGTTGAAATCTGGCAGTTTTTAGTCTTTGTTAAAAGAGCTCAGGGCAATTGATAATTAACGTATGTGTGTGTGTGTGAATTGTCTTTCTGTCCATTTGTTCTCTACACATTCGGACGCCTCTTGAGATATAATTGTCAAATGTGGTGTAAGTGTTCCTGGGGTGGGAGTCTTGGTTCATATTTGGCTGCCAGGTGCCATTTTTAATCGTGATGACAGGCCCAAATGTGAATTTGGCATGACTTCTCTCAATTTTTGGTGAGATGGGCCCAAACTCACAAATTACAATTTTTGTTTAAAAAACATTTTTTGTTGTTCTATATATAATAATAAAAATACCAGGCAGCACCGGGCACTCCCTACTACTAAAGTTATATTGTGGCACAAGGTGTAAAATGTACATAAAGGTAGCGTAGTAAACAGAAACTGTATGCCCCTCTCCATGAAATTTCCATTATTATCCTCAAAGATTGAGTAATTAAACCAAGCAAATTGTGTTTGTGTTAAATTGGTTTAATGGATGGTGACATTTATGCAGCAATAAAGGAACACATTAAAATGGCCTTTATTGTTAATAGATTTCTTAGATGTGTTTTTGCAGCTTGAAAATGAGTCATTCATAAAGTGAGCATCTTGCACACTTGTCCAGGACAGTGAGCACAAAGGCATTTATGCGTTAATAAACAGAGCAGCCAAATACTGTGTTATGTAAAATACCTCCTGACAGTAAAACTTCCAACAATGCTTTGATGCTGGGAAATCGCAGGCTATTATTTATCTCCAAAGCTGGAAATCAATTTGCTTCTAAAAATTATCTTCAAAGAGAATTTGATCACCAATATACACTGGATATTTGCTAAATTTTCATATTTTATATTAGCCATTGGTGTTTAGACATCTGATAATTTATTTTTATGTATGATTTCAATTTTCCAGATTTTACAATTGATGTTTGGCTTTTTTTAAAAAAAAATGTATATCATTTAGACATCTTTGTTGAGGAACAGATTCAAATTCTAATTGCTGCAGAATAGGATACATAAACTTGTCTATGCTACTTTGTGAGTTATTCTCTGACCTGCAACATGTGATCCTTTTAACTGGGAATGGTTGGGAACTGAGCATGGGTCCTCTGAGGGCAGAGTCCAAAATAACATGTTCACAAATGTAGGATTAGATGTGGACATCTTAGCTGAAAATATGCATTGTTCTATGCATTTTGAGCTGAGAACTGCATCGCAAAATTTAGAAAACTGCATAAACCAAAAGGTAAGTACATCCTAATCCATGTATTAGTTCAGCAAGTGTGAATTGGGCCAATTTGCTTCTGCGTAAGCTGAACAAATTCCTTGAACATCCTCATTCATACCACAGTATAAAAAGAAATGTGAGAATCAGACCTAACGCTGTGTGGTAGATCACCATAACTCACTTTGCTAACAGATAGGCTGAAGCTGAGAAATAGTGACCTTACCCAGAATTCTCAGTCCCAAACTACATGTTGCCACCAATAGCACCTTCTCTCACACAGCAAATAGCTGCTCTGAGAAGAAATTACTTTTGTCAGGATCGCAGCATGGGGAAAAGGTTAACACCGCTCCTCATGTGTCATCATCCATATCAACCTTCTCCCCAATAATTAAAACAAATAAAGGCTCAAATATATGTCTTAAATGTAATCACATAATTTACATAACACACATCTTGGCCCACCAACTGAAGCCACACTTTCCATGCAATAGAACATATTGCCTCTTAGCTTCAGTTGCTGTGTCTCTGAGCTTCCATTTGATCTTGCCAGCAGATAGATCCTCCAAAACAGTCTTTGCCAACATTGTAGTATGTGACATAGCCATGCTCACTGGAGCTGAAGGGAGTTCTAGTCCTAGGCATCTTGAGGGCACCAGTTTGGCAAAGGCTGCTCCAATGTTCTTGTCTTTCTTCGGGTGGAGAACACAGACATGAACCAAGAAGGTCACTTGGACATCACTTGGGCCATCACAAAGGGGAACTGCACATCAGTGCTTTTCAAGTGTTTTTCTATAAGCAGGCAGAAATGTGGTATGGATTGTGCGGACTTAGTATAACAGTTAATAAGATCTCTAATAATATTTACAGTGACATTGTTATTATGATGAGAAGTCAAAGGTAGGAAGAAGTATATTCTTTCAGTTTCCGAAAAGGCCATTTAAGTCTATGAATTTGCAGAATATCCTATTTAGATTTAAGATGCCTGCACAACCAAAGGAGATCAGCTGGAAGGAATGATGCCAAATTTTGAACGCTTTTTGAACGCTTCAGCAATTCAGTCTTTCTGGATTCCTACATGAAATTACCTGAACCACATTTCTTGGATTCATGTGAAGATCGGGACTTGGAGATCTCTGTTATGCTGCAATACAGTTATATCAAAATGCCAATTTTCAACAGGTATTTTTAAGAGAAAATACACATATGATGTGTTTTAAAATACAAACCGTAATTAAATACACATTTTGGGAGGAATTTTTAAAATGCAGATTTAATTCGGGAGATGGAAGAAAACTGAATTATGGGTTAAAAAAATATTAAAAATGACCCAGGCCCTTTCAACTTCTTCGCTTCTAATCAGCAGCGCCCCCCCCTTTTTAAAAAAAGCAGGCTCTATTTTAAATGGGGGGGGGTTAGCTTCATAGTTTGGAAGTGACTCTTTAATCTTTGCAAGACATGCTACAAATACAAGAAAATACCATGCCAATTTTTATAAAGGTTGAAATGTATTATTATTTTCATCACCATAAACAGAAGTTCAAATCTACTACTGCATTCAGTAAGCTGATTTTCAAGGCATAAAAAACTGTTCTCCAAAACACACTGAGAAATCTTAATGGTGAAGATTGAATGATATTACCATGACACTAAAGAATTCAGTGACTACTTCTTCTACATTTTGTATTAAACTTCCTGGAAACAGATGTGCTATTCATACACATTTCATTCAGTCTTATCCAGATGTTGTGCTCATTAAAAAAAATGCACAGGAGGAGAGAGAGAAACTTGCTTACTTCTAAAGAAATGTTAAAATATCTTAGTGCTATCCAATTTGAGTAACGAATACAGAACATATTCCACTGTCACTTATCTTCATTTGGTTTAGCCCATGTAATTGCTGCTCCTAGTTCCAACATGCACATAAATCATAAACACATCATCCAAAATTGCAATAAGTGCATCCTTCTGAGTTCAATGTCCCTCTCTGGTCATTATGATCTAATTGCATGGGCACATAAAACATAAATCAAACTGGAGGCTAAGTGATTGTTTTACCACACATATTTTGAGGAAGCAGAAACAAAGGGAGAACAATGGATTTGCTTGTGGCGGACAACAAAATGGAAGAATCACAACAACATTTTTTTTGACGGGCAGCGACTTCCAAAGAGGAAGGGAAAGTTATGGGAATAAATTTTAAAAATTTCATTTTTTTAACCTCTCTTCTTTTAAAATATGGCCACAAATTGCCACAAAAACCTGATCTGTTGAGCTCAAATTTACTGACAATGGCAAACACAAACGTTCTGAGGAAGGGTTAGGTTCCCCAAGACAATGTGTAGTCTCCGTGGACAAGGAATAAGTGTCAGACTTCATAATTACATGGATAGTCTTAATGAGCTACTGATTTGCATTTATTAATTACTGTATTACAGAGTCAGGAAAAACAGAAGGTGATCTCTAAATATTAGAGCATGTTAACACTGGGAAGGGAAGATCATTTCAGCAAGTTTCCTTATATTTTATGTTGTTCGCCGGGAAGCATTTTTCTGCTAGAAATTGTAGTCTGAGGATGTGTTAGTCAAATAATAAAACAAACCCTGTAGTCTCTATAAAGGCCACTCTGAGAGATACACTGAAAGGAAAAGAGATGATACAAAACCCAATCAAGCACTGAAATATTAGGTTCAGTGGTCTCGGGGAATGTGGCTTGGCCCAGATCCCCCAGGGGAGGATCTTTAGCATGCCTGAGTAAACCCCTGTCCTGCCCCAGCAGGGCTGATGGTGCAGTCCCCCACCACTTCTGGGTGTTGTGGTCTGGCCTTGCATCCCCTGACATAAGGCAAGAGCACGAGGATGGGGAAGCCTTTCCCAGGCTGGATCGGGTGCGGAGGGCACCAGCTTGCATGCCTGATAAGATGTAAGAAGCAAAATTTAATAAAAAAACACATATGTATACAGTCATACCTCATGTTACGGACGCTTCAGGTTACGTGTTTTCGGGTTGCAGACCACGGGAAACCTGGAAGTTCCAGAACGGGTTACTTCTGGGTTTCGCTGCTCATGTATGCACAGAAGTGCCAAATCGTGCCAGCGCCTGCACAGACATGGTTGCAGACGTGCCTCTGTCACGGATTACGTCCACAACCCGAGGTTCTACTATGTGTGTGTAGATGACGTCCTGGTCTGCACTAAAGGCCCCACATTTCTGTTACTAAAAACCATCATTCAAGTATCTTCACAACTGGCCTAAATAACGTGCAAAAGTGTGTATTTTTTTCAAATTGCCACGTCAAGTTTAAAATGTGCTTTGGATTATGTATTGGGCACAAGGAGAAGAAACGTCTTCCAGTATTATTATTTGTAAATTTCCAAAGCTCAGGACAGCTGAAAGAAATGCACGGTGGAATTGTGTGTATGGTAACTTAGAAGTCGTAACACTATGTTCAGTGGTGCTTACTCCCAAGTAAGATTTCTACAGGACTGCAGCCTTCTACTTCTGTGTATGTAAAAGCCTGCTGTTAGAAAATTACTTTTAGTCTTCTGCACACCCTTCGAAGAGCTGCCAGTGTTGGGGAAGATTTAGAAAGGGAGAATATAGTTGTTATCGCTCTGATTTGTAAAAATGCTTTGTAAATGTCATATAAGCCTTAAATTGGAATATACATTGAGTAGTAAACTTGTAAGCATTTCAAAACTAGGAATGGAAATGTTCTCCCTACTGCAGTCTTCCACCTTAAATAGAATTAAAATACATAAAATGTGTATTATTGTCTATAATAAAATTGTCATTGGGTTATACGGTGTGGCATGCTGCAGAGTAAGATGCACAAAACACATTGGCCTAAATATGTATAAATACTCCAGTAAGCATGATGCACCAACCGTGTTCTAAGCACTGTTCAAATAATAAAATCTGCAACTCAAAATCTGATAGGCAGGGACTGAAAGAAAAGAATGTTAACAAAATGCAAACACAGGAGCAAATCCACCTTTGTTGGGAAACTGATGGACCTTGGTGGGTATTGTCATGATGCCCCGCAACTCTTGGACTCCTGGAAAGGTTGGAAAGCACTTCCCTTGCAGTCCCTAATATAATTAGGAGTTGGGACCAAGTGGAAATTTCCCTTACCCCTATCAGAAATAGAGCAAATAATGTGTAGCTATGTTCTTTTTCATATTCAGTAGATCTTGCAGTTAAACTTACTTTTGACCCTAAAATGAAGCTCCAATTCAGCAGCACTGGGATGGAACACGGAGTGATTGAAAAATATGTTTGGACAGCTGGTACAGTCAGCAGCTTTCTTGAAGAAACAGTTTTCAGTCAAGAAAGTCTTCGTTCAAAACTGTGTCTGTGTAATGGAGCAGGAGTGGGGAGAGCTCCATTATCTTCGTAATGTGGGATAGCATTCTTCAGGAGTTGCATGGCATGAAATAAAACATAGAACAGGCTGATTTACGGGAGTTTTAAAAAAGAAAGACTTTAGGGTATAAGGAGCTTCCTTTTTTGTTAAATCAGTCAGTGGGTACCCTTGCACAGTACTGCAAATCCTGACCATTTCTTTTGTGTCTGTGGGTCGATCTTACAACGCCTACTCCCTTCCTTTCATAACTGTACGCAAGCTATCCTTTGCCAATAGAATGTTGGTGTTGGGCACACAAATTCAGCTCCTGCAAGCTTCAGCTTTCATAATCTCACCTTTCTATTGTTTTTTTAGCCCATCTGGCAGTGGCTATGAAGATGGGTTTGAAACTGTGTGGGCAATGGCTGCTGAAACTGCGGAAGCCCAGCTAAACAGCACTAACATCAGGGCTGGCTTGCCTTGCATAACTTCTTACTCATCGTTGCCCATATTGATGCCAAGCATAATTTTTTGGAATGAATTTGAACAGTTCTGCTTATCTTTCTTATAGCCCACTGGTTTGGGGGTACCATTGAAGGGCAGCAAAAGGTCAACTACTGGTTGAGCAAACTGAGACCTTAGGTTTTACTCCTGGCTTGTCATTCTTCTTGTGAATCTTTTGTTTGTTTGTAATACAGCAAGCACGTTGCTTTAAGTCCATCCCAAGATACAGTGGTGCCCCGCAAGACGAATGCCTCGCAAGACGGAAAACTCACTAGATGAAAGAGTTTTCCATTTTGGAGGTGCTTCGCAAAACGAATTTCCTATGGGCTTGCTTCGCAAGACGACAATGTCTTGCGAGTTCCTGCTGGTTTTTTTTCCCTTTCCCCCCCCCTTTTTCTAAGCCGCTAAGCCGCTTATCAGCTGATCCAATCAGCAGATAAGCCGCTAAAAGCCGCTAATAGCACTAATCCGCTAATCCTTCAATGGGCTTGCTTCGCAAGACGAAAAAACTGCTAGACGAAGAGAATCACAGAACGGATTCTTTTCGTCTTGCGAGGCACCACTGTACCAGAATTAGTCTTGGTGCACAAGCTGAGAACACAATGCTACATTCAAGTGCAAATACAAGCTTGGCTTCCCACTGACGACAGCCGATTTCAGTGGGGAAAAGAGAATGAAAAATGTAATACAATGCGTGATTATCTTTCTTGAGGACTGAGAGCAAAACTACTCGTGATTTTAAAAATAAATTGCCTCTTTGTTTTTAATGTGCAGCTTTTTCAAAGTGCAAATAACATCAGCTGGGAATGCTGATCATTACTGGGATCACAGCAGGCATGGAGGTGTGGTTAACCCTTCCCTTCTCTGTGGTAGTTCCTGTGGGAGATTAGCTGCCAACCCTAACAAATGCATATTCTTGCTAGCTAGCATGAAAAGGAGCTAACACCGCAGAGCTGTATTGCTGACTCAGACCATAGAAATACAATTGGTAGAGTGAGCTCTGCCTGATGTCAGGAACATATAGTACTTCCTGTCATCGTCCCCCCCTTTGACCAGCTTTGGATACAGACATGCCTCTGCTTGTTCCAGCTTTAGGCACATGAAGCTGGTTATACTTTAAATATAAGTATTTTGCTAGCATAGTTTTTACTGGTACTTGAACCAATGCATGAGTATAAAGTAAGTAAATCTTATTTAAAACTTACTTTACAAGTTGTTGCCCGTTTCTTTGTTAAGCAAAGTAAGAAGTGGGATACAAACTTATTTCATAACGAGGCTTACTCAAAACAAGGTTTTACAGCCCAATTCCCATGCTTTTAATTTTGCTGCCAATGATGGATTGTGAAACTGTTCAACCCAGACACGTAAGCACCTGGAGGGTTAAATTGCAACTGAGATATCCTTTCCTACTCATTAAAACCCATCCCACAATTCCATCCACTGAAGCTTGTAGTATTTCCTTTGGGGGAAGGCAATCTCCCTTTGGTGCCGAGGAAATTTCCATCCAACATGTACGCTAGCCCACAATTTAAAGTTTGAAAACTTTCAATAACAACATCCGTTTTCAAAGAAGGTAGGGGGAAATGCAAAGTGTGTTGTAAATTTCATGCTGGCTTTGGAGACTGAGATATCAGGCTCAAAGCTGGCACTCATGTTTAGAAGATAGCTCTACACTTCATGGACAAACCTAAGTTTGACCTCCCCAACGGTCCTCAAGAGAGCCAGCAGCAAGCAAGTTCTCTCAAACACTGAGGCTATTATAGTTTAATCACCAAGGGAAATGAAATATGTTGTTTCTGTGTCAGGAGCCAACATGTACTGAGATGTCACTAAATCTAAATCTTCATTGCTGCTTGTTGGACTATGGTTCTTTAAAAGAGGAAGAAAAAACAACCCTCGCTTGCTGCTAGTTGTCTGCATCTTTGCCTGCAGCAGCATGTGAGGGGGTGGGATGGGGGTGGAGCAGCAGCTGTGCTTTTTGGGATGGAGATGGGGCAGGGAGAGGTGGTAGCAAGGTTGGGGAAGCTAGTGTTGGCATTGTCCTTGCAGGAGTTTTTCATAAAGCACCAGTGAATTTGATTTCCCGTGACGTTTCCTTTCCTTTCTTGCACAACTCTAACCTGAGCCTCTAAATTTTGAGGAGGAGGCATTATTCAGTGCCTGATCTCTAAAAGGAGAGGTGTTGGGCCCCATGCCTCTCCAATGACAGAACCTATTGACTCGATGTGAAAATGGATGAATATATTATTTATTTTATTTATTTATTTACTTATTTATTTATTTATTTATTAAATTTGTATACTGCCCTTCATCTGTAGATCTCAGGATAGTTTATTTTCTACCAACAGTAATATGGGGCTTTTTCTAATTTTACACCTATGCATATAAATTAGCACATGCAAATGTGCTCTCCTTCCCCCCCCCCCCCACTTTTTGGCAATGTGCAATGGCCACTTTAAACCTGGGATCTTTCTCATGGGAAGCACTGTGCTCTATCACTGAGTGACTTTGGAGCCTCCCGTGTCAATTGCTCACTACTAGTAGTGAGGAAAGGCACTGGAAGCTTCTATTAGGCTACCAACAACGCAGAGAATAATATTTCTGCTTTTGTTCTTCCTTAAGAAGTATTTGGAGGAGCTTGTGCAGGGGCATTCTAACTCACAGTAATGGGTAAGAGAAATGTTGGTAGATGTCTTATGTCTGGTTTTTTTTTTGTGTGTGTGTGTGTGTGTGTGTGTGTGTGTGTGTGTGTGCATAGGCCTCTCCCTCCCTCAGCACAGTTTGTGAATTGCTTGGCTAGAATCACATCAGAAGTAGGTCCTCAATGCAAGCCAATATATCACCAACCACTAACAATGATTAAATATGTTTGAAACTGTGTCTTGGTTTATATTTTCAGCAGTTGTTTTGGCAGAGTTACTGTACAGTAGAGTTACTGGCTAATCAGTAAATAATCAATTGGGCAAGTTCGTGTCGTTTTAATTTCCCAGTTGGATGAATAATCATTTTTTGCTTCTAAAAGCTATAGATTTTTGCAGGCAAGAGTTCTTTAACTTTACAATTCAGCTGGATTTTTGGAAGATGTTTGCTGGGTATTCCACTGTTGATGTCGGAAGAGCATCGGAACTGAACAATATTCATCTTTTGAATTCAGTCAATGGGGTTAATTAAACGTAAGGCACGCCCTATACTACAAAACTGGAAATATCACAGTGATGTGAAGGTCAGCCTAAGCAGAACCCTGCACTGAAGCAATATTTATCCACGTGGCCAACTTATGGCCATGCAATCATCCCCTCCAAATTCTTAAAAACAAAAGCAAAGAACTGATGCCCATCAAATATCTGATGGTCGTTCTCATAGTTCACAATGTCTAGTGGGTGGCCTCTCTCCTGTTTACAGAGAACTATTTGAAGGGCTGCCCTCTGCTTCAAGGCAAACACCATTTCAAGGGTTGCCCAGCCAAAGTCCAGTTTGAAGAGAAAGAACCCTAAGAAGAGACGGCAGCTGGGGCCTTGAAGTTGCCCATCAGAACAGCAAGTGCCTCCACAGCAGATGGAGCTCAATTCGATCAGTTTTCCTGTGGTTGTGAGATGTACTATATTAAAATTATATCAATTGTTTCTAAATTTGCAGCTAACATATATAACATTTTATGTAAAACTGTGCCTTCTTCTCTCCCTCCCCCCTTTTTGGTGATGATGCATTTCCTATAACACCCATAATATGATACAATACCTATTCTTCCACTCCAGATATGAAGATAGATTCAGGTAGGTAGCCGTGTTGGTTTGATGCAGTCGAAATAAAATAAAAATAAAAAAATTGTCTAGTAGCACCTTATAGACCAACTAAGTTTGTTCTGGTATAAGCTTTCGTGTGCATGCACACTTCTTCAGATACACTAAAGCAGAAGTCACCAGACCCTTATATATAGTGGGAGGGTGAATTTCCTAGCAATATTTTCACCTTGGTGTACAATAACTTTTTTTCTTACAGTGGAACTGACTTTCCAGGTGCTTGTGGCAGACATCCCCCAATCAAGCAAGGAAGATTTATCTAAGGGTAAGCAACCTCCTACTGTGCATCTGGATACACAGCCCCTTTTTTCTATTGCAATGTTCATCTGAGCTCTAATGAACTCACTAGTTGTGTTGTTTGAAGCAAAGAGGAAATTTTCATTCAAGGCCACCAGGTGTTACACGTCACTATTTTCCTATAATTACAGCTGGATCAGGACCAAGATGGTAAAGGACATTCCCCCAAGCTTCAGTCATTCTTAGCTATTTACTTGTGTAAGAATTTTGGCAAAAATCAATTCACTGTAATAATCTGCCTCCTTTGATAATTGTAGGGCATGAGTTCATGAGAGGGTATTCTCAATAGGGAAGTCCCTAAATCAGACACAGTTATACTGTATTGCTTTTGAAAAAGAAAGTAGGGGGAAATCACAGGAAAATATCACTAGATATCCATGGCTGCCTCAATCCCTCTCCCACTCTGAACAGCGAAGAGCCTCTATTACCATCCACCACTGGTGAGGAAAATACAGTGGTGCCTCGCAAGATGAAATTAATCCGTTCCGCGAGTCTCTTCGGCTAGCGGTTTTTCCGTCTTGTGAAGCAACCCTATTAGCGGCTTAGCGGATTAGCGCTATTAGCGGCTTAGCGGCTTAGCAGCTATTAAAGGCTTAGCGGCTAAAAGGCTATTAGCAGCTTAGCGGCTTAGAAAAAGGGGGGGAAAGCGGGGAAAAATCGCAACACTCGCAAGACGTTTTCGTCTTGCGAAGCAAGCCCATAGGGAAATTTGCCTTGCAAAGCAGCTCAAAAACGGAAAACCTTTTCATCTAGCGGGTTTTCCGTCTTGCGAGGCATTCGTCTTGCGGGGCACCACTGTAGTAGAAGTTCAAACAGGAATCAAATAGAGGACTTCTGTTGCAAGACTAAAGTCAGCCAGGATAAGGTATTCTGTAGTGGGGCAACTACAGAGATATCATCGCTCTACAATTTTTTGTTCTGCACTCACTAGGATAGAAGATTTCTTTAAACAAGCAAAACATCAAATTATTCTGTTGTTTTCCAGGATATGGCATCATCATCATCATCATTTATACCCTGCACATCTGGCTGGGCTTTCCCAGCCACTCTAGAGGTCCGGATCTGCTGCTTTTTAGAACTGTCCCAAACCTCTTGCTCTGATGCAACTGCTTCACCTCGACCCTGATTCTGACAGATTTGACTATGGCAACAGAGCGTTTCCTGGACTATCCTAATTCGGGCTACTAATGAATGGTTGCAGGTCTGATTGTTTACCCATGGAAAATAGCCCTCATGAACAGTGATCTCCCGACACAGAGAAAGACAAAGGTTCTGCAGGGTTGAATTGATTGCAGACAAACCCACACAAACCCACACAGCAGCCTCAGTTGTTATTGTCAGGATAGGGTTGTTGTTGTTTTTTACCTTATTCTACAGATTGCAATATACTGGGCCTTGGTTAACCTGGAGCAGAGAGAATAATGGCTCTTATGTGTGTGACAGAAATACCACAATATCTGGCCACAAGGTGCAGCCAAGTCAGGGTTGGCGGGAACTGCTGCTGCTATGTTAGTTTGGTTTTTGTTAATTTAATAGGATTGTGGGAATGGAAACCTTAAGCAAACAAATTTGGACATGCACTAAAAGACACACTTTGAGGAGGTCATGTTTGTGAAACAGGGTCTGTGCTGTGTTAAATAGCCTGTACTTTGCAAAATGCATGTGTAACAGGCACATACTAATTAGTTGTTGGGGGGAGTGTTGCACCTGGGGTAGGGAAGCATGACAAGGTGAAAGGTCAGCGTTAGGCATGAAGGCACTGACTAAACAGACTTTACACTCAGTTAAAAGTCCAGACAACCCCTGCAGTGTCACCTTATAGCTCTGAGGGTGTTTTCTTTTCAAAGCATAAGTAATCCATAAACAGAAATGAAATCACTAGTAGTTTAGCAATCCTTTTTAAAAAATAAAAATCTGATTTCCTTCACCTTTACTTGCTCCTTAAGGATCAAAGCATTTAATCCTTATTCTTTTAATGTCAGAAGATGTCTCCCCCCCCCCCATTATTATGTTCTGGCTTCACCTTTCTGGAACATGGTTACATTTTGATTTCAGATCGGTCAACACATTTTGGAAAACACACATCGCAATGGCGTGGGAGGAAAGGACGTCAGGCAACTGAGTAATTTTATTCAAGAGCAATTTGCAAACTTTGCTTTTAGCATTCTCTTGGGAAATGCATCTTTGGGGAGGGGAGGGAACAGAAAACTGCCTTTATAGAATCGCCAACATTTTTCTGGCAAGGCTCCTCTGCCTTCAGCTGCTAGGGGACAAGTACAAATAGAGCAGGTTGCTTTTCTACTGGAAGAGAGACACAGTAAAAGGAAAACTGCTAAATTTCTCCCTTTTCATGCAGTAATTAAAGGAAACATGAGGCCACCAGGGGAGGAGGTGGCAGTGTTAATCCACCTGGAATGCATCTGGCTCCTCTTGGTTGATTGTGTGTAAGTGAGAGACAGACAGACAGACAGACAGACAGACAGACAGACAGACAGACAAGGAGAGACTTGCAGTGCTATGGCGAAGACACTAAGGACAGCACAGGAGCATCACAGCATCAGGGTCATAGAAGGTCCAACTCCAGTCACTCAGCCTCTCATCTGGGGCATAGCTGCTGAGCATGACTCCTCCCACTCTGCCTTCAGCCAGTAAAAAGACCCTGAATCCCTGGGAAAGGGGAGAACTGCTGCTCAGACAGCAGCGGCACCATCAGGGAATGACTTTGGAGCAGAAGTCCAGAGTTCAGCTGAGCAGAGAGAGCAGGGGACCCGCAAATGCAGCAGCAGCAGCACAGGCTTACCACATTTTGAAGTAAGTGAAGCAATGCATGTTGCTATCTAAAGAGAGGATGAACTCAGGCCATTAAGTCCAGAAGCTCAAACTACCTGGCTGAATAACTACTAGATGCTGTAGAAGTAGCCACCCCATGCCATTGTATTGTGCTGTTTGTTACAAGCCACTGTGGGGATTATTTTGGATCAAAATACACGAGCATGTCAAATAGTCACATAAAACAATTATCTAATGCCAACTGTCCTAATTACAGCATTATACAAGATGGCGGAAATACTATGAAATACGTCTCTGAACTCTGGATTGGGCAATGGCTACAATCAGCTGTACATAATTTCTCCATGCTGGCTAAGTTATAATGAGCTCCAGAAACCCATGGGGTGCTTCCCATACCCCATCGTCAATGGTACAGTCCCACTGTGGAAGGACGTGTGGATCCAGAATTGGCCTCCACAGTCACTTACGGACTGTGTTAAAACCATGTTTATGGAAGACAATCTTACTCGGCTATGAGTGATAGCCAAAGAAGATGAGGAGGAGGAGGAGGAGGAGGAGGAGGAGGAGGAGGAGGAGGAAGAAGAAGAAGAAGAAGAAGAAGAAGAAGAAGAAGAAGAAGAAGACGACGACTATTTGCATGTCTGGGGCCAACACTGTGAGACTGCGCCAAAGCACTTCTCAAGATTGGTTTTATGAGCCCAAATCAAATTTGAGGCAGTCCCATTGCCCCCCACCCTATCTCAAAGGACCAGCTCAAATGTTAATACATTCGGGTGCCTTGTCGCTAAAATTAAGCTGGCCAAAGTAAGCCCCATGTCTACTTACTTTGCAAGGAAACAATATCCTTTCTCTCCCATTCTCCAGCTTATGCATGGTTTGTGGCTAAGGTTTCACACAGGTCAAAGCACATCATAACTTGTCTGTTTTCCCACCTCAACCATGCTAGAATGTGAAAGGAGAAAGAGGCATTTCACTTTCTTAATGCACTTTTGTACAGCTCTGAAGCCAACAAGAAGGCAATGGGAAATGCCCAGTAGAACTTAACGCAACCTGCTTAGCAGGCAGAAGGAAGCTTTTCTTGTCCTATCCAGGGTGTCGGGATTAGGGAGAAATTTGATTAAGTTAACATTTAAAGGCAAACTTACCTGATTCACACTTTCTGCAGTAATATGCGAACCAGAACACAATCAACTTTCAACATGTTCACTTCTCTGAATTTTGCAATGCAGCCCAGTAATGCATTCAAAAATGCATATGCAGGGCTGGAATGTGCATTAAAATGCATATATTAGTGTAAATAACATAGAGAAGTGCACTGTATTAGAGGTGATTGCTTTGCAAAAATGTCTTTAGGCAAAACTGCATACCAAGGATGTGAAGAAATTCACACTAAAATGCTGATGAATTTTCATGTCTTTTTTTAAAAACAAAAATGCAAACTGATACGGAAATGAGGAGAACTCACCTTAATATTGGGAAAATGAGAAACAGAGAAACCTAAATTAACAGATTCGCTGATGCATAGAAGGGTGCCATTGTGTTTTCACCAAAGTGGGGGTGGGGGAATAGCAAAAACCTAAAATGTTTTCTTCTTTCTCTTTTTTTGTTTCAGTCCCACATATGTGAGTCAGAAAGCAATTTTCTGTCCCTACAAAATGGCAGGCACAGACGCGAAATGTTATTTAAGACTTCAACCTCTGCTCATCCACTAAACTTCTGTTATGAATCCAGATGTTTTCTGTTATCTGGTCCTTGTCAAAAGCCAACTGAAAACATACCAAAATATGCTTCTAGCCACACCTGTGCAACTGGGCTCCCCCCCCCCCCCGCTCTTCTACCCCAGCAGCTATTTAATCTATTCGTTTCACAAGTTACATATATCACTTGATCGTAATAAAAGCACAAAGTGGATTGCATTAATAATACAATCCTAGGCATGTGTAATGCTCACTGTGTTCAACAGGGCTTACTCCCTAGTAAGTCTGTTTAGGATTGCAGCCTAAGGTCCAAAAAAAGGTTAAAACTATATCTCTATTCAGGCATTCCAATAACTTATTGATTGCTGATCTTTATGTGGAGTAAGGGCCAGTATGTCGCAAGAGCTTAGAAGGATACAGGGCCTGATCTGCAGTCAGAGGCACATGGTGCTACTGCAGGATCCCTGTTAGTGCTGGGCTAGTCAATCTGTGTCAGGGTACTGGTCTCACTGCAATAGTGTCCCCAAATGAAGGTGGGTTTTCACTGAAAAAAGTGGGTTGCATTGGCAAAGTTTTGAATTTCACAGAACTCTTCTTTAGGTGGAATAACAAGCTTTCCATTCTGTCTAATAAAGAAAACTGTCAAATACCCTAAACCAGCTCATTCTGTTTTAAACCATCAGACCTTCAGGACCAACTCCTAGGGAAGACCAGATGCTTTCTCACTTCACCATTCACTGTGAATCAATGCAGTTTTATCCCAAAGCATTTTCAAGATCTCTGTTTTGCTCCCTTTGTTTACAAGGGTTAATTCTGCAACTCTTACATAGACAAATTCAATTGAAAGTCTCAGGGAACATGGTATATGTGCTCTGATTATGAATTCTGCCCTGCATGTTAGAATCACTCCCCCCCCTTTTTTTTTTTTGTCCTTTACTGTGGTTACAGTTGTGGGGGTTCATGGGCAAGCAGAAAAATTAGGAGATCCCAAAATACGCTTTCAGTGTCTGAGTTTCCATGCACAAATTCTTGCATTACTTGGCAGGTAAGCAGTATATATACAGTGCATAATTCTACCCAATTGGTACATGCCGTTTTATTGGTGCATGAAAGTTGACAGTATACCCAGCTTAATTTTGCTCATTATTTTTCCCATTTGAGTAATGCTTTTAGGCATGTAGCATTCCAAGGCAGTTTCTAAAATGTGAAACAATTGTCTCAATAAAGATTTATATGGTACAGCCAAAGAACACTGTTTCGTAACCGCAGTTTAAAGAAAAGCCATACAGACGTATCCGTCAGATCAAGCATCATAAAAAGTTTGGGTGGAAAGAAATGTATTCACTTCAAACTAAAAGGGTAACAGAAACGGAAGCCAGGTGAACTTTGCTGGAGGAACAAGTTCTGTTATGGCAGGGTGCCATAAGAAAAAGGACTATATTTCGTGTCAGCCCCACCTCATCACAGCAACCCACAGAAGGGTCTCTTACCCATGGTCAGGCTGATATAGAAAGAGATTGGCTTTGTGACATCTCTGTCATGAGTCTTGTAGGATTTTTAAAGTTCAAACCAGCATTCCAAATTAGGCCAAGAAACAGACTGGGAGCCAGTGGAGCTCTTTGAAAATGGGTAACATGTGTTCCACTTGCCTATCTGCCATATTTTGTATTAACTGTGCAGAGACCTACCTAGGGTCCCTTGCATCCTCGGCAAGGAGCTGTGTTGCCCCTTCCCCCCCCCAAAAAAAATCACTTTACCCCACAATAGCCACATTAGAAATTACTACATTTTATGTGACCCAAGTACTCAAAGAGTCTAAAATGAGGGTAATAATAATAATAATAATAATAATAATAATAATAATAATAATTTATACCCCGCCCATCTGGCTGGGTTTCCCCAGCCACTCTGGGCGGCTTCCAAAAGAATACTAAAATACTGTGATACATCAAACATTAAAAGCTTCCCTAGACAGGGCTGCCTTCAGATGTCTTCTAAAAGTCTGGTAGTTGTTTATTTCTTTGACATCTGGTGGGAGGGCATTCCACAGGGAGGGCACCACTACCGAGAAGGCCCTCTGCCTGGTTCCCTGTAACTTGGCTTCTCGCAGTGAGGGAACCGCCAGAAGGCGAGGAAGATGGAAGGGAAAAAAATCACATGCCTTTGTGCTGCAGTGAGAGGACAATAAGTTTCTCCTCCTTTTGATCTTTCTGTAACACCGTCGCTACAAACATATATGTCCATGCGCTCCATAGTCTCCAATGGTCTACCTTCATACTGCCTTGCCATTTCTCCTACAGCTCAGCTCCCAGCTCCTGTCTAAACTCACAACCTTACACAGATAACTAGAGGCAAATTTCTGGGGTGATTATTTCAGTGTGGGGGAGGCCTGCACACCTGGCAGGGTCCAGTATCACCAATCCCTAGGTGTGCCTCTGTAACAGTGGGTTGTCACCCGCTAAGTTATATTCACAGTAGACCTACTGAAATTAATTGGCCCATGTTAGTCATGCCCATTAATTTCAGTGGGTATATTCTGAGTAGAACCAGCATTGGATAGAACTCAAGCATAGCTCCACCAATTTTTATTTTAAAAGTATTACAATAGTCCAAAATGGGCATTGCTTTCCTAGGCACTAGTTCTCCTGCATATCTGCAAATTCAGTGTATGCATAGATAGTAAAAAGAAATGGGAAAGGGAACAGCATTAACAGCCTATCAAACCTCAAATATGCAAGAAGTATACAGTGATGAACTATACCAGTTGGTAAAGAAAATGTATCTCCTACATGAAAGTGCACAAAAAGAACCTTTCCGATTGCACAGTGCAGCAAAAACATCTTGGCCCATTGCCTGACTATAACTACCTGGCTATTGCACAACCTGTTATTGGTCAAACTAGGCTACCTAATGATATTCACATGACAAACTTAAAACTTAAAACAAGTGTGAACTACGGTTTGGGGGGCTTTTTTTGGACTGCACAATCAACTTTTGCAATTCCTGGCCATCAAACGTGACATTTGTTCAAGAGGAGAAATATGTTTTCAGAAGGGCTAGGCAAATTAATGGAAGGTCTATTCCTCAAATAAAGAATGTTGTTGCTGTTGTTGTTTCATCTGAGGATTACAGGGTGGTTTACAATACAGAAACAGAAAAATTCATAAAAATAGTAACAAACGAAACAATAATGTCCCCCACCCCCAGTTTAAAAGACCATAGATTGTTTAATTAGCCCAAGCCACGAGAGAAGAGGAATGTTTTTGCCTGGTGCCTAAAGATATGTAACAAAGGTGCCAGGCGAGCCTCCCTGGGGAGAGCATCCCACAAATGGGAGCCACCACAGAAAAGGCCTGTTCTCATCTTGCTGCCCTCTGGAACTCTTATGGAGAAGGCACACAAAGAAGAGCCTCAGATGATGATCTCAGGGTCTGGGTTGGTTCATACAGGGAGTGGCAGTCCTTCAATTAATAAGGTATTACTGTCCTGAGCCGTTTAAGGCTTTATAGGACAAAACCAGAACTTTTAATTGGGCCTGGAAACTAATTGGCAGCCAATGCAATTGGGCCAGGATTGGTGTTATACGCTCAAACCACCTTACCCAGGTGAGCAACCTGGCGACCAAAGCAGTTTCTGTGCCAAAACCAAGCCTAGAGCATCAGTTTCCTCCAAGAGCACCTGGATCTGGTCCACAATCCAATATTACCATCTACTGAAAGACAGAAATACTACTTATGCTATTAAATCTCTGAAAGCCTTCAGATTGGGCCACTATGGGTCAGTTAAGTTGATTCGTGATTTTCAAACTTTCTACCTTTCCACATTGACTCCTCTCTCATCTCTTGAGAAGCCATATCTTCCATACAGCAACAATGAATTCCAGAGTGCAGACTCAAGTCATGTGGGGCACTTCCCAAAGTTAGTGGGCCTCACCGTAGCCCAACACAAACACAATGCACAACCTAGACTTTGCACAACCCCAAACTTTCCTCTGGCAACAGACTGCAGGGAAGGTAATGGTGAGGACACTCGTTTTTTGAGAAACCCATGCATCATTACTAATCTGAGGAATCCCTGAGAAGCTTCCAAGGAACCCCATGGCTTTCCTAGAAAATGGACTGAAAATCACTGGGCTAGATGTCTTAGAATCTTTAATAACTCTCATACATCTCCATGGGATGGAAAGCCACAGCCAGTTGTGGTTTTTCAGCACACGTACATACCGTGAAATGTACACATTTCAGAGAATCAGAGGAATTTTCTGATTCAGACATTTGATGATCAGCTTGTTTAACTCAAGCAATGCTCCTTTTAGATACAATGACTAAAGTAAAATTTCAGCTTGTGGTGAGATATCGTTATTTTCTTGAAGCAAGCGAGAACTCTAGGAGTCCGATACTGTGATTTCAACTACATTCTGAGACTGTTTCAGTTCCTCCTGAAGCAAACAACATACCTTCATGACGAGCTTATAAAATTAAAAAAGGGAACTATTAAAATGCATGGCATGATCCAGCAACATTTACAGCACACACTCCTGATGGTTATGTTCAGAATACAGACAAATATCTCCCATTCAGATAATTGGGGCTTAACTTCCACTGGATTGTACTTGCAGCGTTAGTTCATGGTTATTTTTAAACATTGGTAATGATACTGCCATTTTAATAATTCCAGCACTTTTACTCAATTTTTAGATGGCAGTGTTGTGGTGAAAACTATTTTAAAGTATTATGATTTGCATCTTCTAGTTATTTGTCACATCTAGAACATGCCTGTAGATTATTGCACAGCACAGCAAGAAAGTACTGCATACATTTCAGTGTATGCAGTTATAAATTACATATCACAGCCACTTTTCTCCAGCCATGCTCACCCTACAGTTAACAATGACAAGGAATCAAGCATGCTATAATTTGCTCCCTCCCTCCCTTATAATGCCTGTGGGGGGTTTTTTTCTCTCTCTCATATCCAGTGAGAATAAGCAGTGTTTGCCTGCGTGCAGGATGACACTAAGGATGCCTGAAGAACCCGATTGTTGTGAATTCTGATACCAACTGATTCACAACCTCCCAGAACCCAAGTTACCCAAGGCTTTTCACACTTTCCAAATGTTCTAACACAGGTGTTGGTGCAAAATAAAACTATCGAAATGTTTTTGAAGTGTGGGTTTTCAAAGAAAGTACATTTGGCAATTTGTGATTTGGAAGGAAATGCATTTAGAAACACACCTTTTGAGGGAAAGCAAATATGTTAAAGTTTTGTGAATTTTCAAGCACGTTTTGTTTTAAATGCACCGAATGTGAATGAATGCATAGCAGACACCCTAGATAACCATGCCTTCTTGGGAACCACCTCATTCTAGAAAAAGGACTCCACCTACATCCTCCATACACAGACACATAAAAACAGTTAACATAGCAATTCTAGTCCAACCCATATACATCAAATATTCCTAATTATTTCAGCTCTGGCTAGCAAGGATGCAAGACAAAGGCGAGATTGATGTAGTATGTCTCACAATGGCTCTACTGATTTCTCCACTGGCCCTTCCTCTGCACATGGTCAATTAGAATTGAAAATCCTGTGCTGATTTCATTCTCTGGAATTTTTAAGCAGGTCAGGAAGAAAGATGTTATTGAAAGGAAAACTCTCATCTAAATAAGAAAAGAGCACGTGGCCATCTGGTTCAGTTCTAGCGTACAGAAAAGTCGTTGAAACTCAGACTCTCTCTCTCTCCACCCCCCCCACCCGTCTCTCTTTCTGTGCAACAGTATGCCAAGGAATCAAAGAGCAGTATGTTTACATTTAGGTTCCCTTAACATATTTTTATCTCCAAAAATGCTCTGTGCAGCTCGTTTCCTTTCTATAGATGCATATGTTCGGTTACTCATGTCCCGTGCTTAGCAGAATTGTAGGCTCAGTCGCCAGCAACAGGCTTGATAAAGGTAGGGGCAATCCAAGCAGTCCTTTTAACGTTCTAAGAATGTCTCTGATATAATTTTTTCCCTCAAGGCTGTAAGGGTGGCTTCACGTACTAAGCCTTTCCTACATGGAAAGGGCTACTGCACTGGAAACAGCATGAAATCTGGGTGTAGACCATAACACATTTGACCTTAAGTAGGCACCCTGGAAAGCCACAACTCACGCTATGCTAAACTTTCATTTCTGACATGGGGAAGTTTATACCCCATTAAATGAGGTACAAACATTTCTGGGTTCCTGACAGATGTATTGACCCATTTCTTTTTCCTTTCTGCTGTCCTGCCTCCCCTTCTGCTTTACAAAATGCATAATGTAGATTTCTACCTTTGCACTTGCGTGCTGTCCATGTGTCAATTTATTTTTGGATGAACGAAACCAGGTTACCTCCTGATCCACAGTCCAGCTATTTACAATATTTGGAATTCTATGTCTCCTCTGCTGCCACTGCCCTTTTCTGACTGCATGGGCACAATAACATAAATCTGGCAGTTCGCTAATTGGGGCGGGGATTATTTGTATGTGGACAAAGTTTAAAAAAACAACCTGCTGGAAATACAAGAGTAGTGATGGACAAAAGTGGACGGAAATTAAACAGAACAATCTGTATTGTCTAAGTCTAAGTGTATACTTAATGTGCAAATTATTTTGGAAATGTGCACAAGCCATTTGTGTAAGTGTGCAGGCATTTGTAAGCATTTTGAAATTTATCCCCAATTACTACTGTTCCTTTTCTTTTACCAAATGCAGCCAGACAGCCTGCAAGCTACAGGGGAAGACTAGCTAAGGAGGAGCTTTTCTCCTTGGTGACTTTACCATTAAGGTGATTTACACACATTTTTTTAAAAAAAATAAATACAGAGGGTATAGGGTTAGTAAGCACCTTCCCTACCCCACACCCCATCAACTTATCCCAGCCACACAATATTCCGTCTGTAAATTTCATAGCTACAAATTAACTACACACAACTAAGCATCACACGACACTGGACAGCATGTTTATGAATCAAAGTTTCGTAGCATTTTTCCACCGAAATTTGGGGTGCTGAGATCAGACCATATCCTAAAGGCTTGCCAAATTATCTCCTCCACCACACTTTGGCATAGCACACCACAAATGTGAATGGTTCCAAAACCTACAGGTGGCTGGCCACAGACCATTACCACTAGTCAAGGCACAGGGAGCAAGTTCGCTACAGACACATCAGCTACAGTCCCACTGAAACAGCAGCTGTAACACTGAAGCACTGCAATAAGAAGTGCTTCTTTAATGATCTGCATCCCCCTTGATGGCTCCTACCACCAGGCAGAACACCAAGTGGAAGCATTGTTCAAATTCTAATTATTTCCAATAACCATGATTTCTACTCCAGCTTGTTACAAAAGCCGATCTGTTAAAAAAGGTGTTATTGCTAGGTTCATTCAGAGGTGACGGTTATAGGGAAAGGGTGCGGTGCTGAGTGTATTTCTTGCATCGATTTACAGATGTTGGTGGCAACGCTGGAAGCAGTGGGGGGTTGAAGAAGGCATGCAGCAATGACCTTTGTTTCCTGCACATGCAACCCTGTCCTTTTTGGAAGGCTCAGAATGCCTCCTGTCCTTGGGTTCTCCTTCTGGCACTTCTGGCATCTATTCTTTGCATGCAGTCACCTAAATGATGTACCCTGTTCGCTACAGTCTGGAAGCGAAGATGGAGACGAAGACATTCCGGTAGTGGAAGTAGGAGGTCCTGCTTCAGCAATGGTTGCCTAATTAGCACCATGTGAGAATACCCAACGCGTAATTTGAGAAGATGTGGGTAAGGGCTGATGCAAACTTCATGCAGTAATTAGAGCAGTCAATGCCTTGAATATATAAATCAGGACATGTATTTAAAGTAGTGCTGGATGCATGGTATTGAGTCATGCTGAATTTGCTATTCCCAGTATAGGTCTACTGCTTGTTCCTGTGCAAAGGCAAATCTTAGAATTTATGGTCCTGTTTCTATGAACACTGGTTTCGTCCATAGAAGAAACGAGCTTGCTGCATAATGTCTGAATGGGTTCTTCTAGCCAAGGAATAGGAGAGGCTGATCAGTAGAGGGAAACTCAACTGCAGGCATGTATGTGTAAGTGCGCGAACATGTGTGTGCACCTAGATAGATAGGGCACAGGTGTACAACGCTGGATTCTTCAGCAGACTGTGAATATACATTTTCACAGTTATTTTGGAAATACAGAAGAACCAGATTTCTGAATCAGGCGCCACAATGTCACACCATAAATTTAAAGAACCATTCTGGGCTAGTGGTAATAACAAACGAACTCTCGAAATTATCCACTCTGTCTGTGGACAGAGAAATTGGTGGGTGGGTGGGTGTTTTCACCAAATTGCTTATGGGAGAGGAGAAATTATTCAACAATTAACATATAGGAATATAGGAAGGTGCTTTCTACCAAATCAGACCATTGGTCCATGAAGTTCCTTATTGTCTGACTGGCAACAACTCGTGAGGGTTTCAGATGGGGAAATTCCCAACCTTATCAGGACCTGCCGGAGACTGAAGCTGGGATTTTCTACATGCAAATCATATGCTCCACCACTGAGTTACAGCTTTTCCCCTTGCTTGGGGAGACCATTTGCACTGGCGATAGCACAGCTTCCTTCTTTTCTCCCTAAGATTCTTTTTGTTGTTGCTGCTGCTGCCGTCTTGTTGCAACGCAGGTGCAAAAACTGTGTCGGCAACCCAGCCACCATTTTTGCATCCTCCACAATGCCCTAGACCAAGCGCCATTCCAGGACATGGTGTGTGTGGAAAATGACGACTGCCACACACAAACACAAAATGAATAAGAGAGAATATCTTGATTTTTGATACGGCTTCAGAATGAACTTACACAACTGTGCAACAAACTATTTATCAGATGTAGCTACTGTTCAGAAGATTATACCAATTATCAGTATCGTAATGAATCCCACTTAAAAGTGGGTGAACTGTACAGCAAGGGTGTTTGATCCTGGATAAATTTAATTCAGTTGCAGGTTTCCATTTCCAAAGGCTAGAGCAGCAGTCCTGTAACTAAAAGGTTTAAGTTTAAAACTTTTTGTACTAATGAATGTATATTGACTCAGAAGTGGGGATGAAGCTGTACATTGTGTATGTTTCTGACTGTGATTCTTCTTCTTTTTTCTTCCCTTTTTATATATTTCTTTTGTTTTACAAAGCCACAAAGGCTGTGATTTGAAACACAAGTGGATTTTTGAGCCCTCTCCCTTTCCACCATTACTCCGCTGAAATCAACTGAAATCCAGCTGTTTTCACCCCAATGAAGAAACTGTATGAGTGCCCATATAATTTCCACTGAGGAAGTCAAAACAGCGAACAGTTTTCAACCTTTCTCTTCACACTTTGAAGGAGACCAGTACTGTACATTTTTTTTTAATAAATCACAAGATCACTTACCGCCATTGAAGGCTGTTATTGCCCATTGTGGTGAAGTTCTGGTCATTTACAGGTAAGATTTGAAGTAACACACTGGGATTATGAAATCTCTTTAAGTAAGTATTGAATATATATTAACATCTGTTGGTGCATTAAATAGGTAGAAATCGGGGATAAATACATCTTTGGAGATGCTGTAACCTCTCTAGTTATTTGAAGTAATTAAAAAAACTGCTTTAAGAGGTAAGTAAACTGAATAAATGACAGTGATAATGAAAATAGAGCACATTAAGAACACTAGAATGAATGTGTTTTCATGAACAACCTTTCAATTCCTTACCCACTCACGTTGGAAAAAACCCTATTGGGCTTAATGGGACTTAATTTTAAGTACTTCAATACACACTTACAAGGAAGTAAGTCCATTTGAACTCTAGGTATACATTTATAGTATAGTGCTGTTACATACTGAGAACTTAGACTGCTGGAATTCCACTACCCTATCAGAACTAAGTATGGAGTTTTAAATGTTGTTTTGTTGTATGGATGGTATGTTCATACACATGCAATAGTCTGCATTACAGTGCAGATGGACAACATTATAGGTCTCCTCTTTAAATAGAAATTTTAAGGAAATGTTTTGTTACACTATATCAGTTAACATGTTACTCAAGTTACTTTGCCATATGTGTGCAGACAATGTTTCCATTGGAATTATTTAGAGAATGCCATTACTCCCGCCCCCTGCCCAACACACATACTTTCTCTCATAAAAATGCCTTCAGTGGGTCAGGGGAACTTTTAGAAAGAAAGTTACTAGTTGAATGCACCTCTGAAAACAAAAACAAATGAATAGAAAATCAATTTACTCATTGGAGTAAACCTAAAGCACTTCACAAAATTACAGATGTATCTTTTTTTAAAAAAACAACCAACAACAACACTTTATTTGCATTCCTCCCTCACTGCATAGGTTTCACTCTCAATAACAGTGTTTGCTATAAATGTATTATAATGGCCATATCCATTTCTATATTGCATGGCTGGGCACAGAATACTGGTTGGTATGTGAAACTAGCTTTGAATGAGAGATGTGTGACCTTCCCACCCTTTCACCTAAGAGATTTCACTAATATTATTTTAGAACAACGTCAACGTTCTCTTTGACTGGCCAGATTTCAGGCAAAAGTTGCTGTTGTTTTCAAACATCATTAGTGAAATTTATCAGGTGATAAGGTCACAACACATCCCTATTCAAAGCCAGTTTCATTGCTTTTGCACCAGGTTTCCATAACCTGGCACATTTTAGGCTGGTAAAAGCAGTTCTACACCAACCAGTACCCTGCGCTAAGCTATGCCATAAAAGAATCAACCCGCACATATATGGCCATTATAATGCATTCATAACAAACACTTACCATGCAAAAGCCGCAGGAAATATTTTCCTAATCTTTATCAACATTTTGTTAACTTCCTGCAAAACTCATACCTATCCATCACCTGTTCAGGATCATCCAAAACCGCTTTGAATTTGGTTTCAGGCAAAATTTCCTAGTGACTTGACTCTAAATATTTCTTGTCTTTAAGGCTACAGTCCTGTACATACTTACCTGGGAGTAAGCCATTGAACTGCACATCATCAGACTTACTTCCAAGTAAACAAATGTAGAATTGCACAGTTACTCATCTCCTTTTAACTATTTCACAGGCCACATCGAAATTTTAAGTGCAGCTCTGAAGGCATAAGCACCTCAGTGTTTCACCCCAAAGTCCAACTTTATGAAAGTGTTGTTTCTCAAAACAATGCAATAGCTGCCTAACAAGGGGGATAACAGCAAAGTAAATGGCTTGATGCTTCTTACAAATAGGTTATTGAATTACCTTGGCATTTTTATGTATGTTCATCTAAACACGGTAATCTTTTTTTTTTTAAGGGAGGGGGAGAAGCACCATGCAAGACACATGTGTGCAATGCCTTTCTATACACTCCACACTTTCTAAAAATAATACCTGTGGGAACTGTCACATAACTGTCATAGTATATGAAATGCACAGCACATGAATGCTAAAGTAAACTGTGAGCCTGACAAAACTGCAATGAGAGGCAGATAGTGGTGCTTGCAAATGCATTGTGAGGGACAGAGAGAAAATACGTGTCAAAACGGGTCCTCGCCTGGCTAGAGAAAGGGGATATTGTTTGCTTGGGTCTTGCCACGGTGTGAGGAGCAAGACTCCCACCCTTCTTCTGCATGTAGTTGAAGAATAAGCCTGGCGTGCATTGCGTGCAGGCTCCTTGATTGGAGAATGGGGAAAGGGGGGGGGACCTGGCTGGAATCCAGACAGGCTGGAGTAAAGCGCTCTGTTGATCATTATGTCTGGCCTTCAGGTGTCTCAGCTCACAGTGGGCGGTGGTTGGGGGAGGTGTAGATAACAGTACGGCAGACAAAGAAGAGGAAAAAATAAAGACTGTTGCTTTGTGTGTGTGTTTAAAAAAGGTTACGAGATATTTTCACGCCGAGTCCTCCTTTTAGAAAATGCATTCCTTGGGTTCCTTTCCCAACAAACCACAGCAAGCGTAGGCTCTGCCCGCGAAGATTTATTTCCAACTGTAATTAGGAACGTCTGGAGTCTCACTAAACCATTTTCTTATTTTAATTGAAATTCATATTTCAAGGGGCGTTGTTTTGTTTCGCTGCGGGTGAACCTAGAAACAGTTTGCATCTCTCTCTGTGTGTTAGGTTTTGCTCTGCACTTTCTTACAGACCCTGCTTAGCTGGGTCTGAATCAGATTTCTATTGTCCTGCTCGCCCTCCCCTCCTCCCCTCCCCTCCGTCCCAAACCGCTCCCCTGTGAAGCTAGTTTCAGAATGCAACTTTCTCATAAAGGGTCGCATTTTTCCACTCTTTAGTGCCTGGTGAGAATTCTTTATGCGAGCATAAGCTGTAAATCAAAGTGCCTTGCTATACTCCGAGACTCTTGAATTCATTTCCCCCCCTTCTCGGGAGGAGGGGAGAAAAAGGGGGCAAAGAAGGAGAAGAAGGAGAAGAAGGAGTAGAAACTACACCCCCTTATGCTTTGTCTGTTGCTTCTGCTTGAGAACTCGTAAATCTCACGCAGCAAAAGCAACTTGAATCTCTCATGGTGTGTGTGTGTGTGTGTGTGTGTGTGTGTGAAAAGCACCAGGGAAAGGCTCCTTATTATGAATGTCTTCTGATCGCCTTGTCTTCTCTTCCCTCTGATCTTGTGCTATGAAGAGAGTCCCACACCCCTTTCCTTTTTCTTCTTTTCTTCTTCTTCTTCCTTCTTCTTCCCCCAAGCCCGTTGGGAATTCAAGCAAATTCAAAATCAAAGGCGAGAGAATTCCAATGCGTGTCTATGTATGTTGGGGTTTCTTTTTTGGGGGGTGGGGGGGAAGCAGCCTCTCTACCCTAGGTGCAATTAAATTACCCTAGGAGGGCAAATAAATAAATAAATCGCTGGAAAGAGATTTATTTATTTATATGTCAAGAAAGAAAGAAAGACATTCTACTCGAAAGAGGGGGGGGTGAGAGTGGAGTGGGGGGGGGGAGTCTCTTGCCCCACAGAACCTTGTCCAGAAGAACCTGCGAGGCGTTTTGTCCCCGAAGTGTCTCCGGGCGGCCTCATTATCATAACTGTCAGATGCCTGCAAAGTGTGGCGCGTCCTCCCCTCGCCAGCTGACTTGGCAAAGTTTGTCCCTCGCTTCCCCGACGCCCCACCCGGAGCGCCGCACCTCACTCAAGACCCCCCGAGAAAGGAAGACGCGGAAAATCAATAAGGAGCCGAGCGTCCTCGTCGTCCGTCCGTCCCCCCCAGAGCCTCTTTCCTCGTCGCCGCCGTTCCCCCCCACCCAGCCAGCCAGCCACCCCACCTTCCCCCTCCTCGTTTTCCCTCACGAACAAAGCAGGACACTGTCTGTGATAAGCAGCGGCGTGGCTTCGCAGACTTTTGCCCTGAGGGAATAACTCTGCACATTTTATACATATATATATAATGAAGTTGAGGGCTTTCTCGGAAAATCGGCAGGCGACCCTCTCCCCCCCCCCAAAGTCTTCTCCTCAGGAATGCCCCCACCTGCGCGCCAAAGGAGGCTCCGCCGAGAGTGAGGGGAAGCGTTTTTTGACACATGCCCGGGACCGAACCCGCCACTCGGAGAAGAAAGAAGGGGATGGGGGGGGGGCGACGAGGGACGGGACTCACCGTTTCCCGCTGAAGCGAAGTCCCTCTGGCGTCGTCCGCGAGCTGGACGCGGCGTGAGAAGCATACCAAAGATGCAGAATTCCCAGGGGTTGGTTGCGCTGGGGGGCCGGGGCAGGGGCTGTGTCGGGCCGGGCCGAAGAAGAAGAAGAAGAAGAAGAAGAAACGGAAAGGAGGGCGGTGGTGGGAAAGTCTCCCTTGTCCAGCAGCTGCCGCCGCCGCCGCCTCTGCGAACTGGGCGCTCCCCTTTGGCGCGCGCAGAGACATCCCACCGCCGGCGCGAGCTCGCCGACCTGAATTGAAGAACTAAATAGCGCCCGTGTGAAGAGACAGGGTGATGGTGATTGTTGGAGGTGGGCGGGCGGGCAGGCGGGGTGGGGTGGGGAGGGGAGGGGGGGTCTAAGCATCGTCACGTGAGGCGCGACGCGCTCCCCCATTGGCGGCGAAAGCATAACTTGGGCACCCCTTCGCCTTTCTCCGACGCGTCGCTCGGCGAGAGTTGGGAGTGCGCGCGCCGAGGGAGAGCTCGTCTGTCTTGTCTGTCTGGGTCCTCCTCCTCCTCCTCGCCGCCGCCGCCGCCGCCACAGTCCGTGTGGAAGAATGACTGTAGGGTTTCCGAAAGGGACGGGATTAGTAGAGGCGCGAGGCGGCGAGCGTGAAGTCATTCTCCGGCTGAGGCGGGAGGGTGGGTGGGGATTGGGAGGCGGCAGGCCACCGCCCCTACACGCACACGGGGACACACATACACATACACCACGCGTGTGTGTATATTGTGTGGTGAGGAAAGCGAGCCCCGTCGAGGCGCGTTCGTAGCGCGCGCTTTCCACACGGGGCTTCGTTTGGGGTCTGAGGGGAAGTGTTTGAAGAAGAAAGAAAGAAAGAAAGAAAGAGGGGTGGAAAGAAAGAAAGAAAGAAAGAAAGAAAGAAAGAAAGAAAGAAAGAAAGAAAGAAAGAAGCTTCCGTTCAGGGTTCACTTAAGGATTTGGGGGTTTTGGTCGACACACCATGAACAAGGGCTTCGCTTCACGCTGAGGAATTTCTCCCTCAGAAGAGCGTCTGCGCGTTTCATAGCCTGTTGAACAAAAGGAATGCGCTTCCGCACTGTTCATATTTTCTCACTCCCTTTCAAAAAAAAAAAAACCCGTATCGTAGTGCAACTACGAATCTCTCAAACGTCCCCCCCCCCCCCCAATGAATGGAAAGTACGTCCAACTTTGGGCTCCACTTTCCTTTAGGAAATCTGACAAACGTGGTCTCGACCTTTTTAACCAACTCAGTCTTTTGTCTTCCCTCTTTCCTCACACATGACCTGTTATCTTCCACATTTTCGCCCATATCTGCCTGGAATTTCACTTTGTCGCCTGTCTCTTTGTAGCACATCCGTTTCTGGCCACTGCAATCATAGAAACTATTATTTCCTTACCCTGAAAGAATTCCTTATACGTTTTGTATTGGCTGACAAGAAACAAGAAGAGTCTCGCTGAACTGCCTATGTATTTATCAACCATGAAATATTTTTTTCCAATATTCCTTTACACTTGGATAATAAACCACGAATTGATACTGGTTTTGACACGTGCTTCACATTTTCAATACACCAAAAGGTAGCACTGATTAATTTTGTCATTCATTTGAAACTGTTTTCTCTCATATTTACACACATTCTTTTCAAAGGTGTTGCAGAACTCAAAAGGGATTCATTTCTGGGGCTCCCTTTATCATTGAGTTTTCATTATGTCAGAGAAACAGCCTTGGTTTTACATTAACGTGACATCCAGGAGACATAAATCCATCACATTAATTATGGTTTTGTATTAGCTACTGGCTAAAAACATTAGCCCCTTTTACTGGGTCACAGACGAAAGAGTATGTGTCATCTGACTACCTATGTAAAATTCAACCTCACCATTATTCTGTGTAGCACAAAAGTCTCATGGTTGGACAAACACAAATTCAATCCGCAAGAGGTTTGTAAAACATAATAATGGCATGATTGCAATAACGAAGCATTTATTAAGATGCTAATTGGGGCTGCAAATGGTATTCAGCTCCAGTTCAAAATCTGCCTGTCTCAATTTCTTATGCTGGCATTGACCGTAACTTGAAATAGCACATAGTCAAGTGTGGCCGCCTCAGATTAACTCTCGCCATAAATGCCAATAACTGGAAGCATTGAAAAGAGAGAGAGAGAGAGAAGGGATATGCTGCTGGAGGTGTCTCTTAAGTGAGGCACTTTGTTTATGAGGTGAGAGGTTGGGGTGGAAAGACTAGCAAGTGTAAAAGGAGCAGCTGTGGGGGCTGGGAAAGCAGAATAGGATGGCCACAGAAATCTGCCTTACACCAAGTCAGGCCATTAGTTCATCCAATTCAGTATTGCCTACACTGGCAGGCAGCTCTCCCAGTCCTACTTGGGGGTTGAATACATGCAAAGCAAGGGCTCTACCACTGAGCAGCTGTCCTTCTCCATCTGCCAAAGCACCCACTTAATGCCCCCAATACAGTCAGTAGACTGAATTCCTCAGGGAAAGGGAAATGTCCTGAATTTAAGCCAGACCCAGGCGGAGAGCTAGTATTCTGTAGGCGCAGTAACTGGACAGCAGGGAAGTCCTTGGTTCAGCTCTCGCCAACAGCTGAAATTGGGAGTTAGAATGTACAAGCTAAATAACTTAAACAATGGAGAAATGCTTTAGGATCCAAACATGAGATTCATTTAGATTTAAATCTGAGATTGATTCAGCAAAATATATATATGATATTTTGAGTATGTTGGACTCAACAATGTCTTCTGTGGAGGTGACAGCTGAGACAGCTCAGTTGGTAGAACATGAGACACTTATAGAATCATAGAATCATAGAGTTGGAAGAGACCACAAGGGCCATCGAGTCCAACCCCCTGCCAAGCAGGAAACACCATCAGAGCACTCCTGACATATGGTTTGTCAAGCCTCTGCTTAAAGACCTCCAAAGAAGGAGACTCCACCACACTCCTTGGCAGCAAATTCCACTGCCGAACAGCTCTTACTGTCAGGAAGTTCTTCCTAATGTTTAGGTGGAATCTTCTTTCTTGTAGTTTGGATCCATTGCTCCGTGTCCGCTTCTCTGGAGCAGCAGAAAACAACCTTTCTCCCTCCTCTATATGACATCCTTTTATATATTTGAACATGGCTATCATATCACCCCTTAACCTCCTCTTCTCCAGGCTAAACATGCCCAGCTCCCTTAGCCGTTCCTCATAAGGCATCGTTTCCAGGCCTTTGACCATTTTGGTTGCCCTCCTCTGGACACGTTCCAGTTTGTCAGTGTCCTTCTTGAACTGTGGTGCCCAGAACTGGACACAGTACTTCAGGTGAGGTCTGACCAGAGCAGAATTTCAAGATCATGGGTTTGAGCCCCACGTCGGCAAAAGATTCCTGCATTGCTGGAGGTTGAACTAGATGACCCTTGGGGTCCCTTCCAACTCTATGATTCTATTCTATGATTCTCTACAATAAGGTGTTGTTTAACTCAGATATATGCTGGAGGTGAAATGCCTCCTTGACACTTGTCCTTATGATAATCTGCTCTTTGGTCTGAAGTTGTTGTCTGTATTAATATTGTCTTGGCAAATTCCTATATTCATGGACAGTCATGTACTTTTAAATGGCACACCTGTAGTATGGGGACAGGGCAACAAAAATGGATTTTTATTAGAAACTTATACTTGAAGCCTGGGAGGATAAATTCTCATCATCTATTATGCAATGGTCTGAAGGCATCATTGCCCTTGCCACATTTGAATATACCTACTTTATATAAGCATCAGCTTATATAATTTCGATAGCTACGTGGACATTAGGAAGGCATATCTGTATGTCTAAATTAAGAAGGATGTTTCTTGTACTGTGACTGTGAACTGATGGCTTTGTTTTGTTCTGTTGTTGTTGTGTGTTTGTTTTCCATACTTTTGGGTTCCCCCCCTTTTCCCTTTAATAATTTTGCAATAATAAATAAAAACCCAACCAGTAACATGCATTAGGTGGCCTTAGGCTGTTGTTTCCCTTGCACACAAATACACTGTACACACATCTGCAGCATGGGGTTAATAACTCTGACCTACTTTACAAGGTCTGGAAGGTTTACTGGGATAATGTACTGAAGCAATCTAAACACTCTGAATCACTATGTATTATTTATATTATTATTAAGAACCATAGAATGATAAAATTCCTCAGAAATGTGCGTTTTTGTCCAATGTGCAGATACTATACCACCTGCACATGAGCAGCTAGAAACATTATATGTGCTCACATTGTGTATTTGGGGCCTCCCAGATGCCCTTAGAGGTATAGGTCACTTTTAGCTTTTAAGACTCCTAGCCATAATAATAATATTTTTAAAAAATAGCAACACAGAAAAGCAAAATAAGGCATGCAAAAAAGTGAATGGTTTATTTATACAATCAGCTGATCGGAGAGGACATGCTCGTCAAGGCGTAATCTTGTGCCATCAGACCCGATATATCTTTCTTATTACTTGTTGACATCTTAAAGGGTACTGGTTGTTTGAATTTTGTTCTGATCTTTACATTCTTAACCTTGAAAAAATGTACAGTTAATGGGTTTTCTTGCAGTTTTCAGTTTCTTTTCCATTCATTGTATGGAATAAAACATGTGTTGTTGTTTTACATTTGAAACTCTGTGGACTACTGATAAATAGCAAACTTGAATATTGGAAGTTGATTGGAATTAATTTTAAAATGAAATGATTTTATAATGTTTTGCCATTTTACTGTTGTTAGCCGCTCTGAGCCCGGCTTCGGCTGGGGAGGGCAGAATATAAATAAAATTTATTTTTATTGTTATTATTATTTGCTCTAAAGGTCCAGTTGTAAACAATAGAAAGTGGCTATGTGGTTCTGTACAATGCAGTAGATTATATTATTGGAGGCGAGTTTTTACACATACACACACACCTTCTGTCTCTATTCTCCTCCTAGACAAGCAAAAGGAGTCATCAGAATTCTAGGAAACATCCCAGCTGAGTAAAAAACCTCAAGGAAGGTGTGGAGCAAGCCAGTGAGGGATATTGCCCAGGGAGAGTTCTGACAGTCAGATAGAGAGGTGGAGGGTGGGTGGGTGGGTGTAAATTTGGTCCTTGGGCCTGAAGTCCACCACCACTCTGGTGAAAATGGATTCAAAGTGCTGGTGTTGTCCTATAAAACCTTACATGGCTCAGAACCTCAACACGTTAAGGATCGCCTCTCCCCATACAAACCGACCCAGACGCTGCACTTGTCATCTGAGGACCTTCTTGGTGTCCCCCATCCTGGAGAGATTAGATGGGCCTTTTCTATGGTGGCTCCCCAGTTGTAGAATGCTCTTCCCAGAGGGGCTTGCCTGGCACCATCATTACATGCGTTTAGGCACCAATTCCTCTTTACCCAGGTCTATGGCTATTAGATAATTTATGACCTGTGAAAGTGTCAGGGAGAAGACTGTTATTATGATGACTATTTTATTATTAGGCTGTCCGCCAGTATACTTTTTATTATGTTTTTATCATTGATGTTCTGTAATGTGTTTTAAATGGGATCTTCTGATAAAGGTTGGAATAATAATAATAATAATAATAATAATAATAATAATAATAATAATAATGGATTCCACCAATCCCATATTAACATTCATTACCAGTGTCCCAAGGCAATGGTGGCATGAAATGTAACGATGTGATCAGGGTTATTTGTGAGGCAGGAATTTTCATGTTGCCAAGGTTGATATGGGACCAGCCCATGGAGGTAAGGTTTTCCAATAGCCACTCACTGCCTCAGGCATATATGAACCGTGCTTGTGACTGTTTTAGTGATATTCGCTTAAAACATGCTCTTAAAAAGAAAAGAAAAATCCTCCTTATCATGACTTGCTAAGACTGATTGTACTGGTTTTGACAGTTTCCCTCCCTCCTTGATGTTTACCTCTGAAAGTATTTATAGACTTTATCCTCTGTGCTCTTGTCATCACTTCAGCTGGGCATAGTTTTCCAGGTATAATTGCACAAGAGGCACGTTGCAGAGCTTTTATGTTCTTAGCTTGTGACCTAATGCCTCTGCAGCTAATTGCTTAGTTCACTATGCCTTTGCATTGATAGTTGGTCTGATATATATATAGAGAGAGAGAGAGCGCTTTACATGGAAAAGTTATGTTCTTATTCAAAATATGTAAATAAAACATTAAAAACTGGCAACCTGGTACTACCCAGTTCTCACTCCTTATAACCCCTTAATCCTGTACTTCTTGTCCAGTTTCTTTAATCAACCTCAACAAATAATTTTTAAAGAGAAGGTAGCAAACATAAAAATCCTCCTCCTACAGGCCCATTTCTGAATGAAAGCTACGCGACTGATGGATTCGAGGGGCAATAAAGGGGAAGCCAGATTAATGACTGCTGTAATTCATAGCAAACTTTTCATCCATTTCCTCTCTCAGAATGCCTGCTTGTCTCAAGGACTTAGCTGGAAGTATGCCTTTATTAACAGTAGATGTATAATGTGATTTCTGATTGATTAGCAGTAATATTGCTAGTCCGTGTGTGACACCATGGTAGGTGTTATGTCCTGGATAAAATAACATTGGGCAGGTATCACCAGCTCGGACACAACGGCAGCATTTATTGCGGGGCTTATTTCCTTTGGCTATTTTAGTCTTCCAGAAACAGGGGTGAATAATGGCATTCCACATTTCTGTGCCTTCAGCAGGAGTACCAGGAGAAGGAGGATGGGATGGAGGAAAGCAAGTGAAGATCCCGGGTGGGTCATCTGCAGAAGCCATGCAAGACTGGCCAGCCTGTGTAAGAGATGCAGGAGACAAACAAAGGCAGCCATCTGCTTCCAACTCATGGAACACTTCATGGTCGGCCATTTTGTTGCTTCCCTTCCTCATGTTCACAGTTTTCCCATGTGTGTTCCCCTCTTCTCTTTACCCCACCTGCCTAACAATCTTTCCACGTGGATCCATTTCTGCCATGGTTTTAATTTTTTAAGTAAAGGATTTGTTATATAACATATTTGTCATTGTGAAGTCACTTTGAAGACTGGGATCAAAAGGTGGGATACATTTCGAATCAATAAATATAATGCATTCACACATGCACATTGGTGGTTTTTAGGCATTTGGGAGGAAAGGCTGCTGTTGCTTTTTCCTTGAAGACTGGGATTCTTTAAAAAAAAAGATTAAATAAAGTTTGCTATTTAAAATTTAATAGCAATTCTCTCCCACCAATTTCGCAAACATACAGTGGCGTAGCGTGGGTTGTCAGCACCCGGGGAAAGGCAAGTAATTTGCGCCCCCTTAACCCGTGGATTTGCGCCCCCTAACCCGTGGATTTGCGCCCCCTAACCCTAACCCCCAGATGTTGCGCCCGGTGCGGCCGGCCCCCCCTGCACCCCCCACGCTACGCCACTGCAAACATATATGTTGAGAGCCTACATTGACCATTAATGTTTTAAGATTATATAAAATGACACCACAAACTCAATGTTATGTTTTTGTTTGGTTGGTTGGTTGTTTATTGCAGAGACTGAAGACTAGGATTCTGATACTACTTCATGTTACGATGACTTACATGTAGGAATGGGAGAAATTCAGTAGTTCCACATTAAACTGCAAACTCCAGGAGGGCATCAGGTTGGTGAATTTTTACTTTCATAGAATCATAGAATCATAGTGTTTGCTTTGGGCTGCTCCATTCTTCAGCTTGCAGCTCCAAAGCCCAAGCCCCAAATTCTCAGCCTGCACCTCTTCCACCATACTATAGCTTTTGGATCTGGAAAACTTGTTCTCTTCCTACATGCTCTGTGTGTGTGTGTGTGTGTGTGTGGTTGCACTCTCTGCCACTCTAGCGATGTACTTTCCATATGGAAAACAAAGCTGGCCTTCCCACTGTTTCTCTTCACTTTGCCAGGAGAGCGGCTTAGAACAGCAATTTGAGCCAATCACCATATGCCTCTCTGAGCCTTTGGTGGAGGGGAAAGAGGGAAAACGTAAGGGGGTGGGCATGGGAAGCATGTCACTGATTTTTTAGCTTTGGTAGGGGATGTAAATTGCTTCTGTTATTAATTTTGATAAAATGAACATTTGGGTGGGCAGTGAATCAATTGATTCTGTGATACCTTATTAAGAAGCTGGTGGTGGCAAGAAGAATGGATGAAGCAGTCCAGGATGGAATCAATTTTGTTTTCAGTGAATTTTGCAGTGGCGGGCAGAACAGATGACTTCCAAAAAATATTGAGGGGTTGAAAAGCAAGAGAATTACAGAATCACAGGGAGGCAGGTTCCCAGCACCTAAAAAGTTGGAAACTGGCAGCTCTCATTTCCCCCCTCCAAAAAAAAAAAAAAAATGCCTTGAAATGATGCTATGTTTAGGGAATCCGGTGTGTGTGTATGTGTGTGTGTGTGTGTAATGGAGCCTGTCTATCAATGACCCACAGAAGCCCCACCACCTGCAACTCTGGTGGGGTCAGTGAAAAAAAAGTTAAGAAAGAAAAAAGTGCCACTATCAAAATGAATGGAACCTGAATAACTGCCCACGAACCTCTCTAATCTTTTTGTCCCATTCTCTTCTCTCCTTTCTAATTTCAAGCCCAGGGTTCTCAGGTGAAAATGTTCAGCTCAGCTTAGTCCTCTCAAAATTCCAACAGGTGTTTCAGATGAGCTGAATCTTCCTCCAGCTTTGCCTCCACCTTATCAGCCATTGTGAGGCTCAAGCCAGTGGAAGCACTGGTCTTCTGCTTCATGAGCCACCAGTCAGAAGATGGAATTGTGGGGACACAGACAGGCCCAGAATCTTCCATGTCCAGGTAATTGCATGATGCCAGATGGCCAATCCCAGGCCACCATGTGAAAAATATCCTCACATTTGCTGAGCTCTGTCTGTCTGGGCAACTTGCTTGATGGAAAGAAGCCTCTGAGTTCTCTCTTTGCATTGTCCTCTTCCTGCCTGCTGTTTGTATCGTTGGACCTGACTATCTAACAGAACCTTGCCATAGGTCAAACCTGAAGGCAGCTTTACATAATAAAACATTTTCCATTTCTTACAAGCCCTGGGATGGTCCTATTGTATGGGCAGTTGCTGGTATGGTTACAGTGAAGTATAGATGGGTCAGTAGCAAGCAGACTTTCTCTTCCCTCCCTGTCACTGTATCCTGATCTAATGGGCTTTCCACATCTGGGCTCCAGAACACAGAGGGAGCAGAATTACAAAGTCTGAGAAGTGTTCGCTTTCTCTTTTGGTCATGGCTGGTGGTCTTTAATTTTTCTTCTCTCTTTCATTCAATTAAAGTGGAAAGAAATCGTAATAAAAGAAACCTCACTCTAAAGAACAGTCATTTCTGTTTTATTTTCTTGCTGCTGTTTTTTTAAATGTGTGATCTCATTCTAAATCGCCAGTCTGAATGTCAGCATTTGCCAGGATTAGGAACAAACTGGGTATATTGTTTTACAAATATTATATAGATAAGGAGATATGTGTATATTATATTTTTTCCAGTGCAAGGGGGGGGGTGTGAATGAGAGAAAGTGGTACACATTCAGCATCTTCCCCTACAAAGCAAGCTGCCTTCAAAATAAAGTACCGTATTTTTTGCTCTATAAGACTCACCTTTTCCTTCCTAAAAAGTAAGGGGAAATGTGTGTGCGTCTTATGGAGCGAATGCAGGCTGTGCAGCTATCACAGAAGCCAGAACAGCAAGAGGGATTGCTGCTTTCACTGTGCAGCGATCCCTCTTGCTGTTCTGGCTTCTGGGATTCAGAATTTGCCCCCCTTGTTTTCCTCCTCCAAAAACTAGGTGCGTCTTGTGGTCTGCGGTGCGTCTTATAGAGCGAAAAATACGGTAGTTTGTGTCTCATTGCAAAGAGCTGAGAAATGGTGTGGCTCAGCCCCTGTGCCATTGCTGATGCACCATGTGATTTTCTAGCTAAAGTTTATGCCAGAACATAGCAAAATATTATGGAAGGGACATACTGTGTAAATTAAAGGTTATGCTCAGCAGGAGCTTAGCAGTGGTGGCACCGTGGGTAGGGCCTTCCAGAGGAGGTTTGCTGGACCACATCTTCTCTGGCTTTCAGGGGCTGTAAGACCTACCGGTGGTAGGAAGCATGTGCTCTACAGAGCCAGTGTGGTGTAGTGGTTAAGAGCGGTAGGCTCGTAATCTGGCGAACTGGGTTCAATTCCCCACTCCTCCACATGCAGCTGTTGGGCGACCCTGGGGTAGTCACACTTCTCTGAAGTCTCTCAGCCCCACTCACCTCACAGAGTGTTTGTTGTGGGGGAGGAAGGGAAAGGAGAATGTTAGCCGCTTTGAGACTCCTTGGGGTAGTGATAAAGCGGGATATCAAATCCAAAAAACAAAAAAACCCCAACACAAATAACCTCTATGGCCATAGGAAGAATTGTTATCAGGAAGGTTTCAGTTCCGTTACTGATGTCTTCATTAGTTTTATTTGTTCTGTTGCTGTAATGGTGGTTTTCGATTGTGCTTTTCCCATGATAAAAGCTATTTCATAGAGTTTATGCATAGTTGTTTTAGGCCAGGGCCAGTGGTTTGCTGAGGATAATGAACTGATCTCCTAGCAAATAATTCCCACACAAGAGACTTACACGATCAAGGAACTTTGGTCTTCTACTTTAAAAAAAAAAAAAGGAAGGGGAAAATACACCCCTAGGATAGAAAGAATGTTGCACATGGTCAGAGGCACTTGATTCAAAGTATCGGAATTCTGCAAAACAAAAGGGGGCAAATCTACCAGAATCTGGAGCTATCTTGCTTTTGTTTATAATATCTCACTTCTAATTGAAATCCACTAGTGACTCTAAGGTCGGTTAGGATTGCATGTGCTGCGTTTAGAAAAAGCCTCTGCACATTTTAAAAGCATTCATGCTTCTGTCTTTTGAAAGCCTGTTACTTGTTAAACTGTGTGCAGCACCCTGTTTTGACATGCTTACCCTTCAGCGGATACACAGACTGTTTCCATACGTTTAAGCAAATATTTCATCATGCTAATATTGTCATTTTATGGATCACTTGCATGAAAATGAGAAATTTTGTTGATTCTTGCCTGGAGGGAAGTCACTCGTTACTTCGAGACATTTCTACAGCTGTGGGTTTTGGGGGTTTTGTGTGTGTTTTTAAAAAGAAATTCAGCACCTTGTACCTGCCAACATGATTTTTCCAATTGAAGCTTGGGAAAACATAGCTTCTTGGGATATGGTTTCCTGTTGTCAAATTCAGCCAAACTTTACCAAATACATTAAAAATCTGCCTGAAAATTTCCACTAGGCTGTTTACTCTTAAATAATGTCCATTAGGCTTCCCCAACCTGGTGCCCTCCAGATGATTTGGATTACAGCTTCCATCATGGTTCAGAACAACAGCCTATCATACACCTGTATGAGGTGATGGGGGTTGTTTTCCTAGCAAGAATGGCCAATTTCCAAGTATGATGGGAGTTGCAGCTCAGCAACTTTAAGAGCCTCAAAGGTTCACCACTCCTGCCGTAGACAATTCTGGCCCACCACACCCTCCACTTTCTTATGGTCTCCATGAATACATCGTACCCGCCAAGTGTCCTGATTTTCCAGGGACGGTCCCAGCATTATGGAAGTTTTTGACAAATGAAGAGAACAAAACAGAAATACAACAAAACAGAAAATAGTTGGCACCCATCTGTCTCAAGGGACAATGGAGTGCACCTCTGGGGGTGAAGTCAAACCATTGCATTAGCATCACCAAAGCAACCTCCCCCAGGCACAAGGCTGGGCAGTGTGTATGGAGGTCCTGGGCTGTTCACATGAAAAAACTCCCCCTCTCAGCCTCGTTGATAATGGTCCAAAGGAAAGCAGAGAAACATGTTTGGCATCAGCTTGGCTGCAGGAGTTGCTGGAAGGAGTTATACGAGGCGCCATCCAACCGTCTTAGGAACTCCACACTGGATCTGTGTGTGGTTTGCTCCTTTGTCTTTTCTTCTCTCAAAAATATCCAGCAAGGCAGTGGAGGTTTAGGATCAGAGTTTTCCTTCTCCTTCAGATTACGGCCAACAAGACTTCTTCCACATATCCGGGACTACAAATCCCATTAGCCTCAGCCAGTATAGCCAATGGTCAGGGAGGATAGGAGCTGGAGTACAGCAATACCATGTTGGCTACCCTTGCAGCATTCTCTCAAATATCCCTCAAGTAGCGTCAGCTTCTTATTATGTTCCTTCTTGGTCTTCTCCCACACTAGGATACCCATCTAGCATGTGACACCAGATGTTGAAATGTCCTTTGGATCTCCCTTTGGAACACCTCCAGAGCCAAGGAGGTACTAAATGGTAATCTTATACAATTTGAGTGTACAGAGCTTGGAACTCTTGTCATCCACCTGAATCTGCCAATATCTGCTACTGATATCACAGACTACAAGTACCATTACTATGTGTCCTTGTCCACACATGTCCACAGGAGAAAAACTCTCCTTTTCTATATGATGTGGTTCCTTTTGAAGCCTATCTCTTAGTGTTCCTATACTCACCTGAGGTACATACATTATAGGTGAGTGAGACTTGCAGATTTATGCTTGTTCTCTAGGAGGCCTTGTAGCACAGCTCTGTCATCTGCAAGGACACTTTCAGGGTCTCTTTCTTAAAATTAATTCTTTGTATCAAATTTGACCCTTAGAGCAGTATATTTTTATCTACTACCTGGAATTCTAGGTCAGATGTTTTGTCTTTAACACAGTAATTTAGATGGCATTTAACAAACACTTGCAGTCCTGAATGGGAGTTGAAAAGGTTCTGTGTACAACTACTTTCGAAGTGCCAAAGACAGTAAAATGTACTCTTTTGTGATATTTATGAGGAAACACTATTCACTGTCAAGAGCCCAAGAAGTTGGTTTACAATGAAGAAATCCTGTGGGTATTCATTTGTTTCCAACAGTATATAAACAGTATCTTAGCCCTGATTTTCAGCCGTGTAGCCATGTTAGTCTGTCGCAGCAAAACAAAGAGTCCCGAGGAACCTTAAACACTTAGAAAATTATTATGGCATAAGCCTTTGGGGACTAAAATCCACTTCATCAGATGCATGAAGTGTTGTCCTGCATTAGCTGTATGGAATGGAAACTCATCAATCTCAAGAAGAAACACACCCAGGTAACTCAGGATAACACTTTGATGTAGCAGAATGTAGCCCACAAAAACTGAATGCCATACTCAATTTGTGGCATCTGAAAAACTTACAAGACTTTCCCTTGAGGCACCCTCTCCCTCCCCCTTTTTTAAAGCTCTCTCTGATTAAATTTGCCACGTACTTTTATTTAGAGAACATGCACTCCACTGGTGGAGAAATGAAAGCCACACTCCCTCTTTCAATGAAATAAGGAAGAATTAGGAGGAAGAGGAGGAGGAGGAGACAAATTTAACTACTACTAGTAGTAGACATATTTTATTCCACCCTTCAGTCATATTCCCAGGGCAGTTTACAAGAATAATAAAACAATTAAAATGTAAATACACAAAATACAATAATCTGAAAGATACAAAAAAGTAAAACATCACAGAAGAGACACCAGGATTAAAACGACTTCAAAGAAGCTCATAATAATAAATGTCTTTGCCTGAGACCGAAAGGAGAATGATATAAATTCTCTCTGAGGCTAGCGTTACACAACAGGGAGTTGTGCTTCGAGCCCCAAAACCCATCCCGAATGGAAATAAAGACACAGTGGAGACAGAATTTAGTTTAAATGTTAATGGGCAAATTTTGGCCACAACTTTATTAAAATACACAAATGTGACTGGTATTGGCTTAGGGATTGGTATCAAACTATATCTGGCCCCTGCCCCACCCTGCAGGAAGCCTGTAAGGGTAAACAGCCAGCAGGGGGATCTCCGTCAGTGTATATTGACTGGTGCTCACCCCTGGGGTTCCCGGGGGTCCTGGCATGGCCCTAGTCCCTCTCCGTGCTTTGGACTAGATCCAGACCCTCAGATTCCTTTAACGGAATACCCTGTTCATTGGAGGGGCAGGTGATGGCCGCACCTCCCCTCCCCACATTCCCCTAAACCAATGCCTAACCGCCAAACCTTACAAAGTTGTGACGATTGCTAAGAGGTAGGCAAAAACAAAGTGGCCACAGCCAATCTGCCACATTGGGAAAAAATTCCTACCAACCAACCAATTCCGACCAACCAAAGTCTCTCCTCGCCATCCAGACATCTAAAGCACATTTAAAGCAATGGCTTTGCCCAAAGAACCCTAGGAGCTGTGGCTTGTTAAGGGTGTGGAGAAGTTTAGCTCTGTGAGGGGTAAACTGCAGTTCCTGAGATTCTTTGAGGGGTGAGTCATGCACCTTAAATTTATGGTGTGGATAGCAGAGGCACCCACAGGAGGCCGGTTGCAGAAGACCCTAATGCACAAGTAGGAACATTTGAAGACCGTCCTTCAAGTCCTCAGAGCTTAAGCCACGAAAGGCTTTCAAAAGTCCAAACCAGGTCTGCAAATGGGGCCTGCAAACTGAGTTGAGCTGGATAGATATGGAGGTCACATTTCTGCATTCTGTTTTTAAAATGGCCAAATGAACACAGATGTGCAGGATGGCATTATCGGGGGGTAGGGTGGAATTCTGCCTCTGATTTATGTACATCCATTGGAACATACATTGAGAGCCTAATGCAAATGCACCTGTGCATGTGGTGAGACTCTGTGCACAGGTTCTAGTGAAAGTACAAAGGCCATGGATGGAGCTTATCATAGGATCATCCAATTGTAGAGTTGGAAGGGACAACTGGGATGCGGGTGGTGCTATGGGTTAAACCACAGAGCCTAGGGCTTGCAGATCAGAAGGTCAGTGGTTCGAATCCCCACGACGGGGTGAGCTCCCGTTGCTCGGTCCCTGCTCCTGCCAACCAAGCAGTTCGAAAGCACGTCAAAGTGCAAGTAGATAAATAGGTACCGCTCTGGCGGGAAGGTAAACAGCGTTTCCATGCGCTGCTCTGGTTCGCCAGAAGCGGCCTAGTCATGCTGGCCACATGACCCGGAAGCTGTACACCGGCTCCCTCGACCAATAAAGCGAGATGAGTGCCGCAACTCCAGAGTCGGCCACGACTGGACCTAATGGTCAGGGGTCCCCTTTACCCTTTAAGGGACAACTAGTGTCATCTAGTCCAACCCACTGCAATGGGGAAATCTTTTGCCCAATATGATTACCCTGAGATTAAGAGTCTCTACTGACTGTACAGTGCTGTATTGATCTTCCTCCCCCTTCCCTGTCTCTCGTTCTCTCCCACCCAGCCATATATAGCCCATTCATGATATTAGGAGAGGAACAGGCAGTATGAGATATGGGGAGAATAAAAGCATCTTGTACATATGAAGAGTTTGGTGTGTGGCTTAGAGACTTTGGCTGCCCCTGCTTTACACGGTCAGCATCTGTTAAAAAGATTTTCCAAATAACATGTAGGTAGGAAATTGAAATCACCTGGAAACCAGCTTAAAGTCATTTTCTCAAGTCAAGGTAGACTCTCTTGGTATGGCAGGCTGCTTAGGGAAAGTTCAGCCATAGGAAATAATACCCTGCACTGGCTATTTAAGAGCTTTCCTGTACTGTTTATATCCTGTTTAAGCTTCAGTCAGCAAGGCTGCAGAGCCAACACTTTAGCATCAGACTCTGTTACAGACGTTAAGTTATATTTGCTGCTGTTTTTAAAAAAGTGTAGTGGAAGTTTAGTGCCTTCTGGTGTACCTCCTGACCTGAAATCTGGGAATTCTTCAAATGTTGGTTTTAAATTGAACTATTTAGTTAAATTTAGTTAAATTTCAAGTAATTCTGTTTTCAAAGTTCCTTTTGTCCCATCATAATATATGATTGTCCTTCTAGTTCTGCTTTGGGCTTCTGGAGACTTCTAAGTCATATTTCTCTCCCTCCACACACCCCGTCCATAATTTTTTTTCCTGCTGTCGCATATTCTGTCTAGAACTAAACAGGGTCTCTTAAATTGCCAAGATTCTTTGCAGGGATGCATGTGCTTTTACTGCATTGTGTGTATGTGACCTTACTCTTGTTTAGGAATGGGAAACCTGTGAGTCCTCCAGATCAGTGTTCCCCAACCTTGGGCCTCCAGCTGTTTTTGGACTACAATTCCCATCATCCTTGACCACTGGTCTTGCTAGCGAGGGATGATGGGAGTTGTAGTCCAAAAACAGCTGGAGGCCAAGGTTGGGGAACACTGCTCCAGATGTTGTTAGATTCCACTGTTTATTTGGTTGGTTGGTTGGTTGGTTGGTTGGTTGGTAGGTACACTGCCCTTCATCTTAACATCTCAGGGCAGTTCACAGAATAAAGTACAGGATAAAAACATGAAAATAAGTAAAACAAAACAGCAGAGCAATAACCCCGCTTCCCACAGAGACATTTAAAAGGTTGCAATGTATTTATCAGCCCAAGGCTATAATTACATCTCACAAAACTACAGTCTCTGGGATTCACAGGGGGCTTAGAATGACTCCCACAGTTTAAGTCTTCATTGTTCATATGCCATTGAATTTCACATAAAACAGGAGCAGGTTCCTGTGACCCTTCTGATGTTGCTGGACTACAGCTTCCATAATCCCTCACCACTAGCCAATGGGAGTTGGAGTACAACAACATCTGAAAGGCCACAGATCCTCCAACCCTGACCAACAGCAAATCATGGGAGTAATTTAAGTGGCTGGTGCTTGGGCAAACTATCAAAGGATTTTGAGGAAGCATCTAAAATGCTTTCAGTGAAATTAGTGAGCATTCTTGGGAGGGTGGTCCATACATCTCTAGTTATTACACTGAATCCCAGTTTCAGATACGCAAAAACTGAAGTATCTTTCTGTTCCCTTGTTGAGGGTAGCAAGCTGGGAGAGAACTGCATATTTCTTTGATAATTTAAGCTCTTACAGTTTCCTTTCCATATTTTGACATTGGCAGACCTTTCTTGGATCAGTCTTCTTTTCTTCATAATATCATATTTCAATAGTACAAAACTGATGCCCCAATACGATAAGTGCCCCTTTTATTTCCAACGTTTAAATTTTGGTGCGGGGGGGGGGAGTAGTCTTACTAATGAGCTTAGGTAGTTGGCCCTTCTCCACTCTTGTTCCACTTTTTGGGTGGTCTCAGATCAACAAGGTGTTCATTAAAACGTCCATCTGAATCCCATCTGCCCTGCAGATTTCTTTCACACTCCACCCATAGCTTACTGCGAAAGAAATGGCTTTAAACTTTATATATGAGATATTAATACCATAAAGATATTTCTGCCCACATCACTGGCTTTCTTTGTGGGAAGCAAAGCCCAGTGCATGGCCTCATCATAGATGCATTATTTTGAAAGCGCATGAAACTGCAAATTGCACAGTTTTAATCATTTAAGGTAGCTGCCTAGCAAGCACACGCTAGAATTCAGATGTTCTCAAGATGGCTTGTTAAATATGAAACACTTTTCTAAGAGGCTGTTGATTCTTTGCTGTTATAAGTGGCTGTCCTTGGTAATTTATAGAATCCTAGAATTGCAGGGGTGGAACAAGACCTGAGAGCATCTTAAACGGTACTCCAGCATAAAGTGCCCTGCCCACTAACCATTATGTCACACTACAAGTGGATAGCATGCATGGTGAAAGCCCAGCCCGCCAAAGCAGTCTGCACAAAAAGGGGTCATCAGTGCATAAGTCAGTTCCCTAAGTCTACTCACATTCACAGATGATCAGGAAACAATAAGTTGAAATGGGAATCTACCTTATACTGTGTCAGAGAATTGTTCTATACAGGCATCTCCCCCTCCCCTCATGTAAGTGAAATCACGTAGGTGGGGAGCAGCCTGTAAAAAGCCTCTAAATGCCTATTTTGCCCTGTTCTCCAGCTCACTCTCACCCACTCTCTCTCCATACAACTCTCTCTTCAGCTACAGTTGTAGCCCCGGCGTCAGCTGGTGGGTGGAGGACAAAGGGGGAAAGTGGCAGCAGCTGCTGCGCTACCCCACACATCAGCTGTTAGGTGGGGAGGCTGAGGAGCCTAAGCAAAGCCCTGATCTGCCTCAGGTCTCTTTGGGGCTTCCTCTGTCCTCAATGACATCGTCTTCCTTCTGTTGCTGAGGTGCAGCCCTGTGGAGTTGGTTGGCTCTCAGTGGTTGGGGTCACACAGGGCAGGGACTTTCTAATCCCACCTCGTTGGTGTCCCCAAGTGCCACTTTGTTTTGCCCTTGGAGTAAATAGTTGGCATTTATGCATCAGCAGTAAGGCAGGGGTGAGGAACCTATGGCCCATGGGCATAAATGTGTCCCATGAGGCTGTTTCTACAAAACTTCCACCCCTCGCTACACCTATCATCATATGAGCAGGTGGGAACATGACAACTAATGCACAATTGGGGGCCTTAAAGTGTGCTTCTCTCTGGCAAGGGAGGTTTCCCTCTAATACAATGTATTTTTGTGCATCATTTCCCCTAAGCACACTTTGCCCTAGTATATACATTGTTGTACACATTACTCGTCCCTTGCAAAGTTCAGAGAACTGCAAATTTCAAAGAATTCTGTGTTTCGGTTCACGTAATGTTTCAGAAAGTGCAAATCGGGCAGGTTTGCTTTTAAATGTGAACTGAATCAAATACTTCTCCCATCCCTAAGCCTTAATTTAGGATTTGAGAAAGTGCATCTGTCTTACAGAGGGTGAGCTGAACAGGAACTCCATTTTGTCTCTGTGGCAAAGAGCAATGCCTCAGATAGAATCAATTCATGTAGAAATATGTGTGTGTTCCTTTGAGAGAAGTGAATAGATAAACTGTCCAAGTTATAGGGAAATAGAGCATGGATAATGTTGGTTTGAGATATTCTGTTGCTTAAGTGATGCATTAAATCAATATTCTGCAAAGCCTTTCCTTGCTACGTTGTTTTCTTGGCCGCTGTCAGAATTCGCCATTTAGGTCATCTGGCTTGAGAAAGCAAATTTCATTTTTCATGGCCTAATTTATCTAAATGAATTTATTTTTAGATTACTTCTCAAGGTGGAAGCATTTTGGGGGGAGGGGGGGAATGTTTTCCCCATACTGACAATTTTCGATTCAGTTGGTTGGCTACTAATTTAGGGAGATAAATAAGTTTTTTAGTAAATTACTGCTCTGTGAGCTGTATAGTCTGTAACTGTTTCTGAATGTGTTGCATGTGTATCTGAGCAATGGAACAGAGTTGTGAAATGAGGAGACACAAAGCTACAGGGACCATAGCTCTGTGGAAGGGCACATGCATAGGAACTGAGTCAGACCACTAGTCTAACTCAGGAGTGTCTACACTGACTGCCAGCAACTTTCCATGGTTTCAGGAAGAGACCTCACCCAGCCATACCTAGAGAAGACAGAAATTGAATCAGGGACCTTTTGAATGTGTGCTCTACCAGTAAGTTACAATCCTACTGGTCACAATATGGCGTAGTCAGCTATATGTGGGGGGCAATGTGGATTGGCTAGGATTTACCAGTGACTAGTGCGAAATCGTATGGCCAGTGGCAGAGAAACTATGGTCAATGGCCATGTTACAGATCCCTGTGATGAACCTAATAGGTAGGCTGGTAATGAATAAGCTTGAGGACTAGAATTTTGAGTCACACCAACAGCAGTTCGGTACAAAATTGTGTAAGGATTTACACTCAGAATTAGGAACCGAGTTTTTCCAAACACATGCTTTGTGTGAGAATTCATTTCCAGTATCATAACTGAGCTCACCATTCTTTCACTCAAAAATCTAGTCCTGGTTTATCCCCACACCCAACTTCCTTTGTTTCAGCAGCATTTTTTTTTTTGGTGTTGCTATTGTTGAACAGTTGGGAGACAGAAAGCTTTGTGGGTCTACTGCCTGCCCTAACGTACCGCATCTCAGAAACACATATTTTCCACAATCCGGCTCTAATTGCAGCTGACTAGTCATGTGCAACAGCTAGCGGATCCGTATGAAGATTTGCATCATTCCCCATCTGCATTAAAATATGCACCCATCCTTTTCAGTGGAGCTTGGATAAGCACCACTTTTTTCATTCCCTTCCGCATCAGCTGTGCACAACGAAGCCTATTTCTACATGTGAGTCTCTCCTCTTAGATCAGGGTAATCATCCTACATTTAAATTTTGATTCCATCCTCCTAGTGCTTATGTAACCAAAACGCCAATAGCCGTACCCAAGAGGGAGGTATGAGCAGAGTCTGGGTAACCCTGAGTTTTGCCCTAATACAAATAGACTTTTGGAGAGATGACGGGGTGGATGAGAATCTGTAAGGGAGGGGGACTCTGGTCAGTGACCGAAATAATGATGTAAGGGGGGGGGGTGAAACCGAAAACAGCTCAATGAGGACTGAGAATGCTTGATGCCCACAGAATTATAACTAATTGTTAAGAGAGAGAGAAAACTGAAAACCAAGTAGAAGGAGGAACGGAAAAGGATTGGTGGGAAGATGAGGATGAAGGAAGAGTGTGCTGGGCCCGTGGGTTTCCGTGAGGCGGTGTCTGAGTCCAATCCGAGGTCGAGGGAGCAGTATTGAGGCCGTCCGTCAAAGCTGAAGCTGGGTCCAAGGCAGGGAGTCGGGCGAGGTCAGGAGATCTGGCAGGACAGGGTGCAGGCAGGAACTGGCTACCAACAACGTTGCTCCCGCAACTTGGGACTGGGGCTGGCTGGCTTTTATCTGCCCCGAGGCATAGGGCGGCCCCAGTCCACAGGTGATTCGCCTCTCCTGGCCTGGAGGTGAGCACTCCTCCTGCGGGAACTTAGTTCCCTCCACCTCTCTGCCCTGAGCCTCTGCAGCTCAGGAGAGGCTGGAGGGTTACTGGACCCAGAGGCAACCTTAGACTCCCCTAACGGGGCTGAGAGTGGAGCACCTGCAGGCAATGGGTCCTCCATCACCTCAGGAGCCAGAGCAGACTCATCTGGTGCCTGCACCTGAGGACCCAGCACAGGTGAGGACCCTTCAGGCTCAAGTCCCAGCCCTGGCTCAGCTGGTTCTGGAGGCAGGGAATCCTGCGCAGTCTGAATCCCAGGCCATCACAAAGAGACACATAGAGGAAGGAGCTCTGGGAAAGGAGAGCTTTAAAGCAACATTGTCTTAAGAGCTCCGCTTGTATACAGCAATCACTATTCTTTGAGCACCAGTCATTATTTTGCCAGAACGACACCATCCAGATGCAAACAGGTAGAATCAGCCAGCAAGAAAAGAATGGGGGAAAGTTTTTGCATGTGAACCCCAAACAGCCCAGTGAAGACTGCATAGGAATAGGGGAGGAATTTGATTCAATTCACATTTAAAGGTGAACCTGCCTAATTAGCACCTTCCAAAACAATGCAGGAACTGAAACAGTCATCCTTCAAAAGTTGCACTCTCCCGAATTTTTCAAGGGAGTTTGACAGCAAGGTATTATGTACAAAAATGCATGTACCAGGGTAAAGTGTGCATAATACTGATGAAAATACATGCATTGCATTAGGGGAAATTGCTTTGCAAAAATGTGTATAGTGTATAGTAGGCACAATTGCACACAAACAGGAGAAATTGACATGAAAATATTGGTGAATTTTCATGAAGAATTCTTTTTAAAATTGCACATGAAAGTGGGAATGTGGAGAACTGAATTTAAGATTGGAAGAATGGTAAGTGGAGATTTACCAAAACTGACTGGTTTGCCTTTCTGCAGGACTGGGCATGCTCACTGGGGACGGAATAGTAATTGACTACTTGAGAGAAGTGAGTAGGAATGGAGTATCTTGAGCAGGAGCATTCCACACAGTAACATTTCGTTGTTATGTCCTGTTTATAATGCTGTTTCTGCCTCGATATTATAATTTGCTAAAGCTGAAGATTAAAGTTTATCTTTGTTGTACAGGTGCTGTTTATTTTTAGGTTCTCTTTTTTTAAAAAAAAGTGGAAAGGATTATTTAAACTGGAGCTTGAGGAGAATGTGCATTCGGCAGCTGTAATGATACCATGGGGAAGCTTTCATCCAACCGTCACTAAATGGCTGAGATGTCAAATAAATGCCACAGAACTTCAGCACACTGAGGTACTTCAGTTCGCCCAAAATACATAGATGTCTCCTTGGCCATAAATCACCTCGGCTGCGCTACGAATCTTGCAAACCTTGAGATAACAAAAACCCAGCTGAAAATGTGCAATTTATGCAATTAATTTTTCCCCCTTTAATCAAGACTTAAAAGGCCAAGATCACACACTTCCTACTGTAAACTATGGCTTAGGGTCTCTCATATTTCCAGTGCTGCTTGAGGTACCATCCGTATGCACCATATAATTAATCACAGGGCTCTAAACTCTTGTTGCCAAGTCTGCATTTAAGCTTCTGAGGCTCCCCTTTAAAAGAGTTTTAGGAGTGCATTTAATTACAGATGACAGACATAGGGGCTCGCACTGAAAATAGATCCTTTTATTTTGCAACTGGACCAGGAGGTCTTCTTTCTCAAAATGGAAACTCTTTCCCCCTAGGACTCAATACAGGCAGAATCAGATCACTTACCCACATGGCATTTGTTTATTTATTTATTCATTATTAATTTATATACCACTTACACCCCCCCCAAACAGCTTCAAAGTGGTTCACAGCTATAAAATCAATACACAATTAAAAAATATACAATAACAATTGCGTCGGGGCACCAAAACACCTTTAACTGATATATGCAATAAAACAAGCATTTAAAAAGCGTGGCAATTAAAACAGATACACCATCTTAAAACATACACACACCGGCTCAGTTAAAAAATAAATAAATCGGAAGTTAGTTCAGTTCAGGGGAATGCTTGACTAAGGAGGCTTGTCTCCAGGATGTTCATCCTCTTCATGCATTTAATATAGAAAAAAGAAAGAGAAAATCACAAGTAACAATTGCTTGAAAGAAAAGGAAAGAGAAAAGAAAAAGAAAAAAATACATATTTGATAGTGTTATCTATCTGTCTGTCTATCTATGGTAAAATCTCACGAGACTCATAATCTCAAGGTTGTGGGATTGAGCCCCAGGTTGAGGTGATGATGATGATGATGATTAATCTGGATTCAGTTTAACAGGAAGCCACAAGAACAAGGCTTCCCTGCCAACCCACATGACCCTAGGCCAGTTACGTTTCCTTTTCAAGTGGGAACAAGTGGGAATGGGAGCACCCTAAATTTAGGGCAGCTCAGCCAATTTCCCCACACTGGGCACCAAGCCAAGGCGGTGCCACAGGGCACTGCAACGATGATGTACTGCTTGCGCAGAACGGAAGGAGAGAGGTGGGGTGCCAAATTTTGGGCTCGCACAGGGCGCTGCTGTAAAGTGAAAGTCCAAAGTCTGCCCCGATTCTGAAGGATGAGGTGGAAATACTTACCCCGGCACATTTTGCAGACCAGTGCCTACTACCCCAGAAAATCCTTGTTTAAGGATAATTTCCTGGAATATTAGAGGCCAAAAGGGATCGTTTGGCCAATATTTATGTCCTTTTGACTAAAGACTGTTACAGGAATAATAATAATAATAATAATTTATTATTTTTACCCCGCCCATCTGGCTGGGTTTCCCCAGCCACTCTAGGCGACTTCCACAAATACCAAAAATACACTAAGATGTCACACATTAAAAACTTCCCTGAGCAGGCCTGCCTTAAGATGTCATCTGAATGTCAGGTAGTTGTTTATCTCTTTGACATCTGATGGGAGGGCGTTCCACAGGGCGGGCGCCACTACCGAGAAGGCCCTCTTCCTGGTTCCCTGTAGCTTTGCTTCTCACAGTGAGGGAACCGCCAGAAGGCCCTCGGCGCTGGATCTCAGCGTCCGGGCAGAATGATGGGGGTGGAGACACTCCTTCAGGTATACTGGGCCGAGGCCGTTTAGGGCTTTAAAGGTCAACACCAACACTTTGAATTGTGCTCGGAAACGTACTGGGAGCCAATGTGGTCTCGGCGGCCGCTCCCAGTCACCAGTCTAGCTCCCGCATTCTGGATTAGTTGTAGTTTCCGGGTCACCTTCAAAGGTATCCCCACGTAGAGCGCATTGCAGTAGTCCAAGCGGGAGATAACCGGAACATGTACCACTCTGACAAGACAGCCTGCGGGCACATAGGGTCTCAGCCTGCGTACCAGGTGGAGCTGGTAAACAGCTGTCCTGGATACAGAATTGACCTGTGCCTCCATGGACAGCTGTGAGTCCAAAATGACTCCCAGGCTGCGCACCTGGTCCTTCAGGGGCACTGTTACCCCATTCAGGACCAGGGAGTCCGCCACACCAGCCTGCCCCCTGTCCCCCCAAAACAGGGGGCAGTGTGAGAGCCAGTGTGGTGTAGTGGTTAAGAGCGGTAGTCACGTAATCTGGGAAACCGGGTTCGTGTCTCCGCTCCTCCACATGCAGCTGCTGGGTGACCTTGGGCCAGTCACACTTCTCTGAAGTCTCTCAGCCCCACTCACCTCACAGAGTGTTTGTTGTGGGGGAGGAAGGGAAAGGAGAATGTTAGCCGCTTTGAGACTCCTGAAGGGGAATGAAAGGCGGGATATCAAATCCAAACTCTTCTTCTTCTTCAACAGTGCTTCTGTCTTGTCAGGATTCAACCTCAATCCATTAGCCACCATCCATCCTCCAACCACCTCCAACCGCCTCCAGGAAGCCTGGACCACAGAAAGCATTGCCTTGAATGGATTTGTCGTCTCTGAGAGCAATCTGGACAAATATGAAGGGCCATCCTAGTCCAGGCCTTGGAGTTTGAACTTCAACTTCATTGGCCGCTGAGATTCATCTGAATCTAGCCGTCTCCTGATTATTAACGTTTATATATCTCTAGTCAAACCATTTCCCCCTTTATGCTGTGCTATCAGCAACACCAAAATGGAACCCAGTTTCCATAACAGAAGTCTGATCTATAATTTAGACTCCAGCGATTGATTATATCCCCACAGAGCTTACAAAAGTAAAACAACACTGGTAGCCGCATTGTTGGCTACCCTTTCTTACTACAATAAATAATTCTGGTATGATCTCATCTTGTACCATTTTTTAGAAAATGTCAGGCTGGTGAACCAGGAATCTAAAGATGTATTAGCCTGCTATCAGTTGTGGGGAAGTTGTATATTCAGTTCTTTAGCAATAGATGTCTTTGTTTCTCGGTCTTGTATACCTGAAGGAGCATATCCACCCCCATCGTACACTGAGATCCAGCGCCGAGGGCCTTCTGGCGGTTTCCTCATTGAGAGAAGTGAGGTTACAGGGAACCAGGCAGAGGGCCTTCTCGATAGTGGCACCCACCCTGTGGAATGCCCTCCCATCAGATGTCAAGGAAATAAGCAGCTATCCTATTTTTAAAAGACATCTGAAGGCAGCCCTGTTTAGATAAGCTTTTAATATTTAATGCTGTATTGTTTTTAACACTCGATTGGGAGCCACCCAGAGTGGCTGGGGAAACTCAGCCAGATGGGCAGGGTATAAATAAATTATTATTATTATTATTATTATTATTATTATTTTATATTGTTTCTTGGGTTCTGAGAATATACTTACAGATTCTCAAGTGGCATTTTGAGAGAATCATTGCACCCTTGATCACTCTCTAGTCCTTTCCCACCTACAAGACACTTGCAAGGGAAACGGTTTACTGCCTTCATAAATTCAAAGGCAGCTTTTGATTCTATCTGCAGGGTCAAATTATGGCAGTATGCTGCTGAATGTTTGTTGCTGGCTCTTGTGCTTAAGTGCAGTTTGCAGACCTTTTTCACCATGACCTGGCTGGCCACTGTGAGACCAGGACTTTTCTTATGTTATTATGGTCCTCCTTTTCCCTTTATGGAAGTCTATACTGGAAAGGGCCCTGAAGCTGCAACGAGAGACCATATTCTTGGAAACAATGGGCTTTGATCATGAACTTAGCTCAAGCTGAAGACCCATGCTAGTAGGTTTGGCCACTGATGAATAAGCCACAGTTTGCATATATGTAGCAAGTCAGCAAGTGTTTTATGGGGTGTTCAGGTTTCATACAGGCAGAATGTTTCACTCTTGAGCTAAAGTAAAGTGGAAACAGGCCTATAGTGCAGTAATTGCTCAGTTAATTGCAAGTGGGTGCAGAGTCATGCCTAACCCCCATTCCTGGCTTCCCTGTTTACAGTGGTTTTTATTTTATTTTATTTTTAAAACAAAGCAGCATACTTGAATGAAATGTAAGAGGGATTAAAACAAGCACCCATTCATTAATCCATCTTTAAGAGGGAACATTTGAAGATTGTTATCTATTTTCTGAAGAAAGCACCTATTATGTTTTCCTTCATCTCGGAGTACAAGAGGGAAGAGAGCTACAATAAAAGACTCAAAGCTGCAAATACAAACGCCTGGAATTAGATTCATAAAAGTTTCGCTGTGCTTTTTACTCCTTTAAAAAAAATACATTTTCATCTCACGATTTTGCAGACAGCGATCAAAACTCTGCTCAGCACACAATGTTGAAAGGCAATTAGTGTCTCATCCTTTCAAAATAGTCGCCCCCCCCCCAATCAAAAGCAACAGATAATCTTTATGTTTGGCCTTTGTTTTATGTGGAGGGGAACCATATCAAAATGCTACCACCAGAAATTATTTGAGGGTTCTGCTGGCCTCAGCTTCATTTCCCCCCCCATTTTGAACCTCCCCTTTTTGTGACTGTAAGCTGTTTAAGTTATTTTAATGCTGTATTTTAAATTGTTGCAACCTGTTCTAGGACCTAAGAATGAAAAATGGGTTAACAACAACAACAACAACAACAACAACAACAACAACAACAACAATATTGAAGGATGGGTGGCTGTAAACTGTTTAAATAAAAAATGGTCCAGTAGCACCTTAAAGACCAACTAAGTTTGTTCTGGCTATAAGCTTTTGTGTGTATGCACACTTCTTCAGATACACAGTGTGCATGCCCACGAAAGCTTATAGCCAGAACAAACCTAGTTGGTCTCTAAGGTGCTACTGAACAATTTTTCATTTATTTCGACTGCGTCAGACCAACACGGCTACCTGTAAACTGTTTGCTAACCTTAACTGTTAGCTAGTACAGCTAATTAATGTGGCTGCCACGAAAAAGTCAAAGCACACATTGGCAACTACCAGTTTTGGTGGCAATCAGCAGCTACCAGTGAGGTGGAGTCAGTGGTGTAGCATGGAAGCTGGGGTGAGCATGGCCCCGGGAGCAAATTTCTGCCCCCACGACAGACTTCCTCATCAAGGCCAGAGCCTGGGGGAGGCAAGCCATGCCTGGGCTGCGCCTTCGGGGCTGGGGCAGCAGGGCCACCTCCTCCTCCTTGTGGTTGGTGAAGGGACATTGGAGCACACCCCACCCTTGTGCTGGCTGAGAGGTAGGGAGGGTACTGTCAGCATCTGGTGATCGACAGTCCAGCTGGATCGTCTCCATCTCAGCCTTCGCGCTGCGGAGATTCATCGACCTCTAGCTCCCACGTAAATCAGTGACTCAATCCTGCTGACTTGAGCACACTTTACTTAGCAGAGAAAACTGCACAACAGAAGAGACTTGAGGCTGTGGATACATACTAAAACTACGGATTTATTTTACATAAATCAGGACAAAGAAACATGTCGTCTCTCCTGGCCATCTTCTCGGAGAGAGACTCAAAACACAAGTGTCAGGGGTTCAGGAGCAGAGGCACAGGAAAGGGAGGAGACAGAGAGCGAGGGGGGGGGAATCCGAAGGAAATATGAGCGATGACAGCGGCCCGAGATCTCTGAGTCTTTCCAGTGAATCGGAGGATTCACAGAAAGGGGTGCCAGTGGTCAGAGCAAGGGGGGCGCCTAGGGGGACACCCCAGGAAGAAGGGACCAGAGGGGACTCAGAGAGCAGCAGTTGGAAATCGGGACCAGCTTCCCCACCAGAGCGCAGTAGGGGGGAGGGGTCCCAGGTATCGGGATCAGGCGGCTCGCCGCAAGCGGGAGGGCATGAGTCAGGATTGGCCACACTTCCATCGGGGAGCGAGGAAACGGTCAAGAGGAAGGTTGAAGGCTGGGCGCGCGCGCCAAGTTCAAATGCACAGGAAGGCGGCACAGTAAGCAGCCCGGATAGGGAGCCAGGTCCTAAAGCCCGCCGCAAGGAGGGAGAAGAGTCCGGGGGGTCAGCGTCAGAAGAGTCCAGGAAGGAAGAGACCACGGGGGGCAGAGGGACCCAGAGGAGGAAGGAAAGACGGAAGAGGTGGAGTAAGGCTAGAGTATTAAGTTGGTGTACAGGGGGCGGAGACTCAGACGGAGCTTCGCCGGTCTAGCTTCTAAGACGTAGAGCTGCGCGCTGCGGCTTGAAAATGGAAACTGTAACTCAATAAAGACTTTTGTACAGTACTGCCGGCTAGCGTGGTCCTCTGTGAGCTGGGACCTGGAAGCGGCTCTGACAACAAGCAATACACAGAGCGGAAGTTCCGCTCATGGGACCCAGCAGTCTGTGCTGGAATGTAAACAGACATGTGGCATGTAACAATCCCACATATCTGCAACAAAAGGTGGAATGGAATCTCCCAACAGGTGCTGCAGCTGCCTCCCACCAAGGAGAGGGGGGAAGGAGGAAAGCACTTCTGGGGCCACATGTATTGCCCAGAGTGCCACACTGCAAGGACAGGATGGTGAGGCGACACATCAGCGCTCCTGGCTTTGTGATTCTCTGACTTATATCTGCTTCTAGGTTGGGGCTAGTTTACAAGGAGAGACTCCCTTGATTAGATGTTGGTTGGCGAAGGGACTGACTGCTACCCAGTCCACCAGTGGGGCGCAACACTTGCTTGGTCCCAGGCACCAGCAATCCATGCTATGCCCCTGGGTAGAACAGTTGGGGCAACATTGCTCTTCTGGCTTCCCAACACAGCAGTGTGCTGGCATTTACCAAGAGGGAGAGGGGAGATGTGGGGAGCTTGGCACTGTGCAACATGTCATTGCAGGAGCATCAGATTGGCTTCACCCTATTTTGTGGCAAATGACGTCAGAAAATGGGGGTGGGGAGGGAGAGAGACATTCATCCTTTGACATTCCAGAAACCCACCTACATGCTACCCTCTGCACAAAAAGGATTGCAGTTGAGCCTCTGCCTTTGAAGGCATTATGCCCGTTGGTAGCAATCCAGAGAAAAATCACGCTCAATGCCCACTGAATTCATGGGGCAATTAAAAGTTGGTTGGGATAATAGGAATCCCATTGGTTTCAATAGGAATCAAGTCAATTCCCCCCCATGGTTCGAGGCCACAGTTTTGGGCAGCAACTTGTCAGGGGAAACCTGAAGAACTTTGCTTCATGAAGAAGTGGTATTTATGCTGAAAAGTCATTTTGTACTCTGCTGCTCAATTACACGGCCCCCGTAGTCTTTCTTACACGTCAATTATTTTATTTTATTGTCGGTAGATAGTAGAAAGCGCCAATCTGACTGCCTGCATACAATTCTTGCTGTCATATAGCCTTTGAGTGTGAGTGTGTGTGTGTGTGTGTGTGTTAAAAAAAAATCAAAACCCTGCTTTATGCTGTTACAAATCCATTAATTTCAAACTCTGATATATTTGAATGATTCCAACATTCTCTTCAATTCACATTAAACAAAACTCGCTGTGGTGCAAGCCAGAAGGAGTCGGGTTAACTTTAAAAGCCAATTAGTTGCATATAGCGTATCCTCATGTAAGAAAACAAAGGGTGAAACCCAGCCAAAGTTCAGCATTTTTAGGTCCAATTGAAACACACAGTTAACCCTTTCATTGTCAGTGGGACTTAGAAGTGCCGAACTTTGAGTGAATGGTGACCAAGCACAGAACATTGTTCAGTGAAAATTATGGAAGTGAGGGGAAACAGGAGTTAAACCTCTAACAGGCCCAGGAGGTGGGGGCGGGGAGAGTCAGATTATTTGTCTGACATATTTTGAGATGGCCTCTAAGCTCCCTCTACAACCTCTTTAAATGTTATTTTGAAAGTTGTGTTGACACCACACAAATACTTTGGAAGCAGTTTCCTTCTTGCCATTGTTGCCCTTAAGGAGTATTTTGTCTAAACATGGGACTGGGAATCTGTGGCCCTCTAGATCAGGCATAGGCAAACTCGGCCCTCCAGATGTTTTGGGACTACAGTTCCCATCATCCCTGACCACTGGTCCTGTTAGCTAGGGATGATGGGAGTTGTAGTCCCAAAAAATCTGGAGGGCTGAGTTTGCCTATGCCTGCTCTGGATGTTGGGCCCATTGGCCTGAGCTGGCACTGCCAATTGTCAGGAATGGTGGGAGTGCATAGTCCAACACATGAAGCACCAGTGTTTCTCCATCCAGGTTCTAGTGGGTAGGAACTAGAATTACCCCACCACCCCCACCAGTGCACCTGAATTAGGTTTGCTTTCACTTTTTTATGGTTATTTTGTTTTCTTATTCCTTCTCCTTGCATTTATAGGACAGCCTGCCAGATAACATAAGTAAGCTGGTCTTATATCAGTCAATATACTGTAGAATAATATACCGTATTTGTTCAGCCCAGACACTGAGATCTAGCTTTGAGGGCCTTCTGGCAGAGAAGTGAGGTTACAGGAAACCAGGCAGAAGTGGGCGCCAGGGAACCAGGCAGAGGGGCTTCTTGGTAGTGGCGCCTGCCCTGTGGAATGCCCCCCACCCCATCAGATGTCAAGGAGATAAGCAACTTTATAACCTTTAGAAGACATCTGAAGACAGCTCTGTATAGGGAAGTTTTTAGTGTTTTATTATGTTTTTATATATGCTGGAAGCCACCCAGGGTGGCTGGGGCAACCCAGTCAGATGGACGGGGTATTATCATCATCAGCAACAACATCATTATCGTGATTATGTAACTTTAGGTGCCTAGGCAGGTGCCTAGGCCAGAAGGGTATGGAAAGAACCTCCAGTGCATTTAGCACCTCAAGGAGATGAGTGTAGTGAAGAGGCTGTGAAGAGGTAAGTAGATAGCAAGGAAAGCAATCTTACAGATATCTATGTTTATTGTTTGTCGTTGTCGTTATTTTTATTTTACACAAACAGTAGAACTTTACATCTGGCCTGCATACTGGATTTTGTTTTGTTTTGTTATTTTATTTTATTATTTTATTTTATTTGGTGGGGGAGAGGAAAATCCTCTTGTACAATGTTGGATACAAACTGCTGTTCATTATTTCCCCCCATAATGCAATATCTTGAAGTTGTTAGCCCTTGCGAGAATGGGATGCTGGAGTCGGGGGGCTGATCCAGCATCACTGAACACACAAACACACACTTTCTCCTTCCACTTCTTACCTAATTCTGTTTCCCCATTGATTATTTCATGACTAGTTTCCTCCCTTATTTTTTTAAGTCACTGGTTGTGTTTGATAAGTATTTTTAGTCCAGTGAGGTCCCCCTTAAGTGAAGGCAATGACAATCGAGGCTGCAAAAGCCATATGGCAGTGCAAGCTGGGAACTGTGCCCTAAACTTTCACACTTATTGCACATATAGGATCTTTTGGCTACCGGCCTGTTGTGCCCATCTGTTCCAGTGGCAAGGGACCAGCTTCAGACCTTCGCTCCTCACCCCCCTCTGCCCAGCTTAGATGCCAAACACAATTGCGTTTCTAGGGGTAACACTTAAAATAGCTCTGAGAGGAAAAAGATATATGGTTTCCATCAGAAGGCTTTTTCTCTGCACTAATATTATATGATTAACGTTTATCTTATGGCACCTTGGACTTATTTGACTCCTAAGACATTTCATACTTAATGAATTCTATGAGAAAACACTGGTAAAATGAATATGGGGCATCCACAAGCCTTTCTGTCCTTGAATCATACATTGAATGAAGGAGAAACCAATCAAGTGCTTTGAGGGCAAACAGTAGGCAATTCTTTGCTAGATCCCCAGTGTCCTGTAGATAGGAATCTGGCTTTTTGAGAAGAAATTGTCCTTCTTATTTATTAGCCTGGGATTTTATTTTTTTAATTGAAACTTTTGTATCTAGAGACATGTGTATCAAGTGATTTCTGGATCAACATCAGGATACTGAGGCCGAATGCCATTCATTTATTTATTTATTTATATTCCATTTACGAATTGCTTCCCATAAAATCCCTCAAAGCCATGTCACATTAAGGACATCATCATCATCAACAAAAACTCAATTAAAAACCATTCTCTGTATCAGCACTATTTCAAATCCAAAGACTGGGATAAAAGGTCAGAGCCATGCAACCACTCTGACCAAATCTGAGTCAACGCAAGATTCAGATGGAGTGTGGTAAAGGCAGCTGTAGCATCACCCTGGGTCAGGTGGGGTTCACCCGGAGTGATCCAAGGCTGTCAAAAGGAGTGATCAGCTGGTAAGGAGTGGGAAGAGATACAGGCTGCCTGCATCCCCACCAACACATGTGGTTGGTGGGGGGGGGGTTTAAAACCCTAATTAATCACTATGCAAGGCCCCCACTTTGGTTCAGAGCCAATCTGCATTGAGTTGGCCCTAGATCATCCCAGGTCCGTATAGTTAAAGCTATGGTTTTCCCAGTAGTGATGTATGGAAGTGAGAGCTGGACCATAAAGAAGGCTGATCGCCAAAGAATTGATGCTTTTGAATTATGGTGCTGGAGGAGACTCTTGAGAGTCCCATGGACTGCAAATCTATCCATTCTTAAGGAAATCAGCCCTGAGTGCATACTGGAAGGACAAATCCTTCAGCTGAAGCTCCAATACTTTGACCACCTCATGTGAAGAGAAGACTCCCTGGAAAAGACCCTGATGTTGGGAAAGATGGAGGGCACAAGGAGAAGAGGATGACAGAGGACGAGGTGGTTGGACAGTGTTCTTGAAGCTACCAGCATGAGTTTGACCTAACTGGGGAAAGCAGTGGAAGACAGGAGTGCCTGGCGTGCTCTGGTCCAGGGGGTCACAAAGAGTCAGACACGACTAAACGACTAAACAACAACAACAACAAGATCATCCCATGCCAGATAGTGGTTGCTCTGAAGCACCAGATCAGAGCCCAGGTCAGATTGGGGGGCTGCGCACAGTCCTAATAAAGATCTTCACTTAAAAGGTTTACAGAAAAAGGAAATGTTCAACAGACGCCAAAAAGACAATAGAGGTGGTGCCTGTCTAATGATGGAGGGAGTTCCAAAGGGATGGAATTGCCCTTCTGGTAAGATGGTATCTGCAGGATCCCTGCAGAGCACAATGACTGGTTGGGCATTTACTGGGTATCTTGTGCTTCTGTATCTGCAGCCCTGAAGGACTAAGATGCCTGTTCTCCAGCACATTTTTATAGCCATTACTGCACACATAATATCCAGGGCTCTGAAGAGGCTAGGAATTTTTACACCTGTAAAAACACATGGCAGTTCCCAGTAATTTTAAAAGAAAATCATGGTGAAAAGAAAACATAACAATCCCTACTCATCTATCTGTGTTGGTTTCCCCTTTATCTCTCATTTCCCATCCTTAAATTTGGTTAACCTATTTTCTGCCTCAGTTTGAGGTTTATTTATTTTTGTAGGAAAAAGTAATCACAAAAAAATAAAAAATCACTGGGATGCTAGCACACATTTTCCCCAATATATACTGTTTTGCAAACAAAAAATATATATATAATAATGCATTTGAATTCTGTATCCACCAATACGTGCACTTTATGTACTCTTTGATCTCATACAATACATGCATTTTTCCATACAGTTATGTGTTTGCAAAACTGCATCACAACTTTTGGAGAAGTGTGAATTCTTCAAAGCACAGGTACAATTCAGTTCATAATTTCAGGAAGAGTGAATTAGGTAGGTTCATGAAATCATATTTCTCCTATATCTCTAATTCTTCCCTTGACCTTCTTCTTGCCTTCTCATTTCTTGTTCCAGCTTTGGCATTTCAGTCCTGATATTTTTAAAACTAGAGTTCCCTGCTACGTACAAAATGGGAGCTCTAATGTCCATTTACAGTTCATGATCTTAAATGAGAAACAAATGTGACTAAGATCCTGGTTAAGTAACTGACATTAAACTAGCATTTCCTGACTTAGATATCATGGAGAACACTGTGTGACTGAACAGCTGAAGCCAGTGTTCAAATGGATGATATTTTGGGTTAGAATGGGCCTGCCACTCATTCATGGCTTGTTTCGCATCCTAGGATTGTTGCATCTGAACTGGCATGTTGTACTGGCTGTTAAGCTTTCATATCAAAGCTGAGCAGGAATGAAGGAGTACTTTTCCATAAGTTTTTGTAGCTTCGAATATTCTAGGGGGAGCTATCAACAGAGGATTAAGTGTTTACCTATTCAGAGCAAGTGCAGCGAGGATTTCCCTCACTTAATTGAACTGACATCATGATGCCATCACAAAGCTGTCTGATTATGTGACGACATTATGATATCATACTTCTAATTACTTGATCCCTAATTGGCTGAAACAAAGAAGGATGAAGAACTCCTTCCTTTCTATAATGGCTTTGTTTTGAAAATACACCGGAGCAGCTGCTGAATGGTTTTCACTAAGAAAGAAACAAAAAAGGGGAGCAATTGATTGGAATCAGAGAACATTTCATTCCCCAGCACTTATTCACCGTGACAATAGGAAACAGTCAATGTAAACTGCTTGATATGTAGTCAAGTAAGCTCTGCACAATTCTTTGCAACTTTGCAAGCAGATCTAAAAACCAGCTCTTCTTAGATTTCTGATAACCGAGACACACTTCCAGTCTTCAGTTAAATGGGAGATGCATTCTTGTACCTGAAAAGATTTTGTTGTAGAATCATGTAAGTGTAAGGATCATGGTTACTTGTCTGCAGCTGAGCCCGTTCTCTGTGTTTCTGACTGAGTTTTCTGCATCTTAGGTCTGGATAGATCTTCTGACTTACTCTGCAAGAGATGTTGTTTCTTCCTCCCTTCCTGCTAGTAGGTCTTAAAGGTAAAGGGACCCCTGACCATTAGGTCCAGTTGTGACTGACTCTGGGGTTGCGCCGCTCATCTCGCTTTATTGGCCAAGGGAGCCGGTGTACAGCTTCCGGGTCATGTGGCCAGCATGACTAAGCTACTTCTGGAGAACCAGAGCAACGCATGGAAACGCTGTTTACCTTCCCACCAGAGCGGTACCTATTTATCTACTTGCACTTGACGTGCTTTCGAACTGCTAGGTTGGCAGGAGCTGGGACCGGGCAACGGGAGCTCACCCTGTCATTGGCAAGTCCTAGGCTCTGTGGTTTAACCCACAGTGCCACCCGCGTCCCAAGGTAGGTCCCAAGGTGCATGCCCTAAAGAGGGCTGTGCACCCATCGTACATTCAAACCACATCTAAAGTTCATGGCTTCCTCTAAAGAATGCTGGGAACTGAAGTTCACCCCTCCCAGTACTCTTTGTGGGAAGTCGTGTGTTGTAAATGTATGCTGTACTCTGTAAAGCTACAAAAAGAAGCAACTTCACAGGGGGAATGTGGAGAAGGGCCCTCTGATTCTGGCATCTCATTTATGTAACTGATAAAGAATAAGCATTTGCTTGAGTCACACATGCCCTGTATGATGTTGTCCAGTTTCCCTCTTGTGTGTGTCTCTGTCTCCCACGCTTCCATGCAAATTCTGCACCTCTGCTTTTAGCCCTCTAGAAGATTATGCTCTCTATCCCCCCCCATCCATGCTCCCCAAAGGGAGGGGGAAAGAAAGACACCCCCACACCCCACAGATACACTCTCTTCCCCAATCTATCACTGTTTTTGAGGATTCCATTTTGGTTGCTTTTCTCCCCCCCCCCGGCCCACGTTCCTTTTGCTGGATTAAGGCCCCCCACCTCCCGCTTCTTCCGCGCTCCAAATAAGCTTCCAGAAACGCTAACCTAGTTTGATCTGACAAGGCACATCACACAGCTCAGACTCAAATGGCTTGGACAGGGGTCAGAGTCAATCCAGTTGGGAGACAGTTGAGCAGTACTGACTGGCTGCCAAACGAACCCTTTCTCGCTAGCATGAAGCCCATACCACATTAGAGAAGAGCCAGGGAGTTGGGATGGCGGTGAACAAACCAAAGTACCTTTGTCCAGGCTTTGGTAGGTGTTAGAAGGCACACACTGTTTTGCTGAGGTATCTTCTCCCCATAGTATCTGCCAGTTTTCTACTAGTAATATTCCAGAGCCTTCATGGTAAGATTGAACCTTATATAACATTTTGCATTTTTTCCTTCTCTTCTTGTATATGGAAGCAAGGTGCTCAATTCCAAATGGAGAAATCTGTGGTAAATGACATGATGCTCTCTTTACAAGGGACATCACTGTGTGTGTTGTAGACATTTTCCTGACCTGTGAAAGGAGGTGTGGAGGGCTGGGTTGGTATTTGGGCTTAAAACACTGACTTGTGTCCTGAATATATACTCTATATTCTAATAGCGAACTCATTGTGTGGATGTGGATGTAGCTAAAATGGCTGCACCCAAGAACAAGAGATGCCAGCAAACATGGGAAAGTTCAAAGGTTTCTAAGATTACCACAAAAAATCCTGCAAAACCCCCCAAAAAACCAACCTTCACCCATCCTAGGTGAGGAGGGAACCTCAAAAGCAGTCCAGTGAGGACTGAGTATGCTCAGTGACCATGGTATGCTGATGGGCTGTTGTGGCAGGAAGTGAGGTAGTAGAATGGAAAGAAATGTCTAGAAAAGGTTGGCTGAGCCCATAACATTGTGTTGCACATTCCAGTTGTACGACAAACAGCTCGATATCCAAGGGAGATGCTATACTGCAAACAGTTATGTAAGAAACACCAACCAAGCCCGGCTTTCTTTAGTCAATTAATTCTCATACAGAAGATTTTATCAGTGTTCTGAATTTCCTCACAGCAAGAAACATAGCGAAAGCTCTATTGTCATGATTTGGGAAGGACACTGCTGTCTAAGTTGTGGGGAATTCTACAGTAGTCTTAATGCCTGTAGAAAGGTAGGGACAAGTTCTTCAGGTTGTTTGGCTACTTAAAAATTAGGCCATGGAAGCAATGTGAACTTCCCTCTTAGTAAACAATGATTAATCCACTATTTCCCAAATATCTGTTAGCTGAGGAACACTTCTTTCTGAAGTAATCGGAGGTGCTCTTTACTTTTACATCTCCTAATTTTTACTTTTAAAGCAGTGGTTTCCAATCTTTACAAGTACAAGGAAACCTTTTTAAACACAAATGTTTTTGCAGACTCCCACATGCTAATTGTTGCAATTTTAGGCTCTGTTAACTGAGAAAATACAGAAGGGAGGGGAACCCATTACGAGCTCAGTGGCAATTTTAAATGAACTTGCTTTTTATTAATCACAGCAACAAACTGTGAAAATGCATACATCTGAAAAATAGTTGTACCTATATGTCCGAGACATATTATTTATTTCAGTCAGTCTACAGAAGAAGGGTATTGTCCCATCACCAGCGTTGGAATAAAACTCAACTATCTGTCAGTATGTCAGGCTTCTGAAGGTGGAGCTGGGTGCTGCAGACGCCATTTTGTTCTTTGCCTGAGGCAGCAAAATACCGTATTTTTCACTCTATAACACGCACCAGACCACAAGACGCACCTAGTTTTTGGAGGAGGAAAACAAGAAAAAAAATATTCTGAATCTCAGAAGCCAGAACAGCAAGAGGGAACGCTGCGCAGTGAAAGCAGCAATCCCTCTTGCTGTTCTGGCTTCTGGGATAGCAGCGCAGCCTGCATTCGCTCCATAAGAAGCGCACACATTTCCCCTTACTTTTTAGGAGGGAAAAAGTGAGTCTTATAGAGCAAAAAATACGGTATCTTCAGCCAACCCTATAACCAGGAGAGGACTTTTCTGCAAAAGGACCATGACCTCCATTCAGTTCTGGTACCAGAAACAAATTCCTGCATGTGCCCAGGGGCACCTTGTTCTCTAATTCTGTGCCCTGACACAACTTATATTACAATTTAAACAACTGCACACAAGGAAATTCTGTGGAGAGTTTGGGGCTCTTTTATGCATTCCCCTTGATTATTTCCAGAGGGTACATTTCCCCATGGCTACGGATCTTGTTTTCGTAGGGGCCAATATTGTGTGAGATGCAGATCTTCCTCCTGGCAGACAAGGGATGTTTCCTGGAGTCTGTGTGTATGTCAGACTTGTGCACAGGGTTAGCCATAGCCCCAGAAACGTGTCTGCATTGTTTTTGGAGCTGGCCGACCTGACTGGAAGAATCCGTGATCAGAAAGAGGAGGGACATCAAGAAGATTGGAAGAAATGTAAGGACTATTTAGCTAGATATTCTAATATAACATAAGTAGAATTACTTATATAACATAAGTAGAATTATTTGTAAGTACCAAACTGGCCTAGGAGTAAAATATGTGGAATTGTATAACATTGTGGATTTAAAACATTATGAAAAGAAATTAAGATGGCTCAAATAAGTTAAATTTATTTGAACGTGGATATTGGAAAACTGCTACAATGTGATCTATGGAAACTCAGTTTGGGGGATCCAAGGAAGTCACCTAACAATGATAACTAAATTGAGACTTTAACAGTTAGGATACATGTTTTTTTGTTTGTCTTTTTAATAGTGTAATGTTTTCTTTTATGTTTGTTAAAAATTTGGAAAATCAATTAAAAAATGATAAAAAAAGAAACGTGTCTGCATTGGCTGCAATTGTCATCAGGGAGAAATTGGGACAAAGGGCAGAAGGTGAGCCACTCACACACCACTGTTGCCATGGTGTGTGAGTGAGCATTTGAGTGCTTTGTGCTGTGGTTTGGGACTGTTGCTGTGGTAACTACAGTGTCGTTATACATAGTACACCTAGTCATATGCCTGCCACATGTCCTGGGATTGTGCCCAAAATGAAGCGGGCTCAAACTCCTTGAGGGAAAGGGCCCCACTTTGCTCATAATCTGATATTGGGGAAAGGTCAGACAACCTTTCTTCACACTGATTATGTGTGAGACGTGTTAAAAGGTGTTAAGGAGAAAGCAACTAACAGGCTGAGAGTCCCATGGACTGCAAGAAGATCAAACCTACCCATTCTGAAGGAAATCAGCCCTGAGTGCTCACTGGAAGGACAGATCGTGAAGCTGAGGCTCCAATACTTTGGCCACCTCATGAGAAGAGAAGGCTCCCTGGAAAAGACCCTGGTGTTGGGAAAGATTGAGGGCACAAGGAGAAGAGGATGACAGAGGACAAGGTGGTTGGACAGTGTTCTTGAAGCTACCAGCATGAGTTTGACTAAACTGCGGGAGGCAGTGGAAGACAGGAGTGCCTGGCGTGCTCTGGTCCATGGGGTCACGAAGAGTCGGACATGACTAAATGACTAAACAACAACAAATCATGTCTGCTTACAAGTCCTATTGAATTCAACAGGGCTTGCCCCTAGGTAAATTGGGGCATGTTTGTAGTGTTAGCCATATAGATCTTATAGTCATTGTTCAGAGAAGTGTGTGAGAGAGAGATAAATATATACAGAGTGATGATAGAGATAGAGATAGGTGCCAGGCAAAACCTTTCCTCTTTAACCAGACCTTTGGCTAATTGACATCTAATCCCCTTTTAAAATGTGTTGGGGGGATTCTTGTGTTGTCCTTGTCTTTTATTTTTATTATGTATTTTGTGTTTTTATTTTGTGCTTTTATGTTGTGACCACCCAGAGACCTGTGGGTATAGGGCAGTGTGCAAATTTAATAAATAAAATAGATATATAGCTATGAGAGATAGGGTGAGCAAGACTGCATTACCTGGCTGGCATTTATTGCTTGGTAGGCTCGGAGTTTCTGGACCAGGGGAGGGCAGCGCAAGGCACAGAGTGCCCTCTGGGAATTTACTCTGAAGTCACTGATGCTGCCTCTCTGGCTGCCATTGGTTGCTGTCCCTACCATAGAGTTGCTGCTTTGGGAGTCCTCTGGGCTGGGAACCACTGTTTTAGAGCATATGGAGTAAGAATTGTTTATCCTCAGTCAAGCCCGCCCCTGTCTTTTTCTTAGAACTGGATTGAACTTCTTAAGGACTGAAAATTCAGCTTGCGTTTTGTACTTTGGGGGGCTGGCTTCAAAGCTCTGCCAGAGTCAAACTGCCCTTTTCATTTCCCCAGAGTGTCCTCTTCTGAATTACAGTGTGTGAGAGTTAGAAGTGGCGTTTATCACCATAATGGTGGCCCCTCAGCCAGGGAACCATTTCTCCCCTAAAATGTCATTTAGAAGGGGGCATTCTTAGAAGTCTAAAAAGGTCTCCAGTTGAATGACAGTCTGAAGAGCTCTGCTAAGATTATTCCACTCTGCCGAAACTCTCCTTAAGACTCTCCACATTTTGTGATGCGTGAGGCCATGAAACAGGTGGGGATTTCATCCAGATGTATTTTCTGTATGGATCCCTTTCACTGATATGTATGTTATCTCTGGACTGGAAGGGGATAGGCCCAGGACGGTGACTCATACAAAGATGCAACAGACTCAAAGACTTGGTCTCTCGCTATGTTACTGATCTTCTCAAGAGTCATTGTCTGTTGGTGATACATGACACAACATTGCATTGCACAACAAAGCATTCAGAGAGAAGCTGATGTGAAACTGGGCAGAGCCGTGAATCATGCAGGAGAGTGCCGGGCAGCCTCTTTTGTGCATATGCACACCACTAGACCTTAACTGATGGCTAACAGTTATTTTGTGGTCACACTAGTGTGTCCTGGCACACACTTTAGATATTACTTGCTAATCCACCTTGGTTAATCCACAAGTGGATTTCTTGAAGCCCCAATCCCATTCTATGCAGCCATTGACACTCCAGAAGTTGCCTCATTCTTCTGTCTCACTTTCTTTCTGCTTATTTCCTCCTCCTCATGGCTCTCTAAGTAATTTCAGAACATTTGGCAGAGACAGTATTTTAGTTGACAAAAAATAATGTCATGTTTTTATAGTTTTGTTTTCCTGATTGTGTGGCTTGGGGAACAAGAAGTTTTTCTCCCAGCTGTCTGAGAACAAATTGATAGACTTCAGGAAGGAATTGCTTTCATATGCTATTCAGAAGCTCGTAGCCTGCTGAACTAAAAACACACCTTTGCATGCTTATTTGAGAGTAACCCCATCAAATCCAGTGTGTCTTACATCAAAGTAGGCTTGCATAGGACTAGGAATTCTAATCTGAGGTAATCATGGTAAAGAAAAATGAAGTAGAGTGGTCTTCATTCCAGATTAAGTGGTCTCTATCCTAGATTAGTTAATCTAGAACACTTTTGTCTCTGAAGCAACATATCACCGTTTCTGGCTACCTTAACTGCTGCATTATGCAACCCCCCAAACCAAGGAGATAAGTAACTATACAACCTTTATAAGACATCTGAAAGCAGCCCTTTATTGGGAGGTTTTTAAATGTTCAATGTTTTACTATGTTTTTATATATGCTGGAAGCTGCGCAGAGTGAGCAGTAGGTATAAATAACACCACCACCACCACCATCATTATGGAATAAAGGTAAAGGACCCCTGACAGTTAAGTCCAGTCGCAGACGACTCTGGGATTGCAGTGCTCATCTCACTTTACTGGCCAAGGGAGCCAGCGTTTGTCCGCAGACAGCTTCCGGGTCATGTGGCCAGGATGACTAAGCTGCTTCTGGCAAACCACAGCCTATTTTCTCCCTATTTTCATCAAAGAAATGTTGAAGGGTATGCATTTGGCAACATAAAGATAACATCACATGTAAATATAACTGACAGTGCTGTTTGTATGGCATCTCTCTTCTATGTATGTCTGTGTTTTATGATGAAGACTCAGTTTCAGATAATGGACTTCCAAAGATGGTGTAAACGCATATCTTGTATGTAGAATCATTCTGTTACAGCAGCCTTCACAAAGCTGGTTGCCTCCAGAGGTTGCCTGTCCTCTCCTCCCATCAACCCCAGCTGGTTGACAAAGCTAGAGGTGATAACTACAGGTAGATATATTAAGTTCTGAAGAACATGAGGGGAAAGCTGGAACAATAACTCAAGCTGATGTTCCAACGTCTAACATCCCAGTCTTATTCCCATTCATTTCTGTAACATTTTCTACCAAGGCTAAGACTACAGGTCAGGTACCTATCCTGAATTCTGGGTGAATTATTGCACCTGAACTCTTCCTCCAAGGCGCTCAGGACATCTTATATGTGCTAAGCACAGAGCTTTCGGACTGAACAGGTACGAAGGCATCTCATGTAGAATGGTTTTTGCTCTCGGATTGAACAAGAGTATGGTGATTGCCTCTTGGGCCTATAAACAAGGAAAAGGCAGATGGGCTGCTGTGAGGGATTCTTCCATAAGTTTGTTTCTTCTTTTTTGATCCTGATTACGGTCCTGAACTTGCTGAGCAATAGAGACTGAAAGGAACTGTGAGAGGCCAGGCAAGTTCATGGGTGTGGTTGGGTCTTGGCCACAGTATCAGTAATAGGGTAACCTTTTGTCTTTTTCATATTATGTGGCCTTGTTTGCTTCTGATTAATAAGCAGATTTGTGCTTCCATTTCAGAAGTATGAATTTCTTATGACCTCCTGAAGATTTGGTCAAAGATGCTGAATATTCTACAGTAATGCAAACATGTCTGAAAAATAGTGATTTTTGCCTTTGTCATGTCTTACCAAGAATGCTTTAGCATGTAAATTTCTGGCTTCAGATTTTGTTCCATTTTGTATTAAATAGCTTGACTCCATATTATAATACACTAGTGTGTATGCCTAACTTGTAGAAACATGAGGTAGCTTGCTGATGTTGAGGTGCATGAAACCTAAGTCTAATACTTTATTGAATATGAAAAAATCCTAGTACAATGTGATTCATAGCAGAATCACAATTTTATTTTGCTCTTGATTACAGATCATGGCTATGGAAGAGAGAGCTTACCCACAGTCTCAGGTTCAGACAACATGTGAAGCCAAACCTAAGCTGCCACACTGTACAGAGCTAAAAGGATTGTGGGTAAGTACAGCAGTTGTGGTTTCTCCCCAAGGAGCCTTCACATTCACATTAAACTATGGTTTGGCTTAGTGTTATATGCGAATGCTGCCATTTTGTGTTTGTGTTGACCTGTGTTTATTGTTTGCTGTTTATTTTGTTTTTCTGATATCGTAGTGCGTATTTTCAAAAGCTGGTCTTGCTGGAGATCTTTAATAGTAATAATAAGAATAATGTTATTTTCTAATGCTTTGTTTTGACATGAGCTACTTTGAGCCCAGCTTTGGTATTGGAAAAGGGGCATACAGATATCAAATCATACCGTATTTTTCACTCTATAGGACGCACCCGACCATAGGACGCACCTTGTTTTAGAGGGGGAGAACAAGAAAAAAAATTCTCCCCCACTCTGCTCAGCGCCCCTTCAGCGAGGCAGCAGGAGAAACGGAGCCGCTCCCACTTCTCCTCCCGCTTGGCTGAAGGAGCGCTGCGCAGCTCTCCCTCTCTGCTGAAGCCAGGAGGGTCCTGCTCTCCCGGCTTCAGCAAAATGAACCTGAAGCCTCCAGAGCGCAGCGGGAACTCGCACTGCACTCTGAAGGCTTCAGGCGGCCATCCCTGAAGCCTGGAGAGTGAGAGGGTTGGTGCGCACTGACCCCTCTCACTCTCCAGGCTTCAGAGAAAGCAACGTGAAGCCTCCGGAGCGCGGAGGGAGCACTCCCTCTGCGCTTCGGAGGCTTCGCGTTTCTATCACTGAAGCCAAGGAGCCTGCATTCACTCCATAGGACGCACACACATTTCCCCTTAATTTTTGGAGGGGGAAAAGTGTGTCCTATAGAGCGAAAAATATGGTATGTTGCCAACCAGCCAATTGGTGGTTCTCCTTTGACCATTATCAAATAGAAGCAATGAGCTGTTGTATGTAGCTCTGCCTCTTTTAAAAACCTTAGCCAGGCAAGATGCTCTAAACATATAAGAGCTAAGGCAAGTTTCCATGGAAGCCATCTTCTAGGTCCCCACCATAGCCAAAGATAAATTAGGCAACAGCACCAGACACTTGACCTTGGTCTGTTCCCCTGGATTAATATGGTGGGGTGAAGGAGATCATTTGCTTTCTAACCATAGAAACAGAAAGTATCTGAAAAAAGCATCTTCAGTAGTGTAATTCAAGATGAGTATTGAAGAGAGAACAATCCTCTTGCATTTGTCAAATATCTCTTTTGCCTGCCTGCCTGCCTTTTTAACTAATTTCAGAGCCGCCTTTGTGTGGCTAGAAAAAAGCAGTAGTGTCTTTAGAAAGGCACAAAATAAATCCCACTTACCAAGTGGGTAATCGCTCAAGGTCATCTGTTCGTTGTCTTTGTCTCAATTGTTTGAATTAGTAGCTAATAATGGGGCCGAACTGTGAATGAATTATTATCCGTGGGGCATATTTTGGGGAGTGTCAGGAAATATTACAGGGTAATTAAGGTTATCCAATAGCAAAGCAGAGTTACCAGCAGATGTCGAGTAATTACAGTGTTTAAAAAGTGTGGGGGTTAAAGTAAGATTATAGCTTTTATATTGTCTGCCTTTAGAAGTCATATTTGGAATTTATTCAGATGTGGATCTGCTGCCCTTTTTTCCTTTTGTTCTGATTCTGTCACTTGAATTTTGACTTCAACAAAGGCTTTTACTGGCTGGGAAGGGGGGAAAATAAACATCAGCAGATGGTATGCAGTGTCTGTATATAATGTGGCACGTGAGAACCTCTGAGGTGATTGCATCTGATAAGTATCCACGGCTATTTATATATTTATTTTTGCACCGTTGTTATTTTTTAGAGTATCTAGGTTGCATTTCTGTGGCATTGGCACCCAGTGATTACATTCCAAAATGTAAGAGGTATATGGTGGGCAGGGGGGGGGGACGCAAAATGTGGCACTGGGGATTGCACTTTTCTGTATTAATAAATAAATAAATTAGATAAGAGGTTAATAACAAAGTAAAAAAAAAAATCTACTGAAATGTTCTAATCACAAATATAACAAATATTCCATATTCAACACTGCTTGAAAGAACAATACTTGAACAGTCTGCTTCTGCCGCCTCCCGCTTGCCCCATTCTTGCACCTCCACCTCCCCCCCCCAAGTGAATAAAAGTACTGACCTATGAGATTGAAAGGCAGGGGTGGGGAACCATTTTCAGCCTAGCGGGTGTATTCCTTTGTGGGGAGCCAAATTCTCTTCTGAGGATCAAATGTTGATGGTGGGCAGGGAATCAGCACTGAAATGGGTGTAGCAATGAGTGTTAATTTTACTTTTGTACACCAGGCTGGTTTCTGCACATACTCACTCTTCTCTATCCTGTATCCAGACAGGCAAAAGGCATGGTCAGAGTTCAGACACATTCCAGCCAGGCAAAAACACCCAGGGTGTGCACTGGGAAAGTGTTTGAAGGCCAGGCGAAGAGGCTTCAAGAGCTATCTCCATACAGTGGTACCTCGGGTTACGTACGCTTCAGGTTACAGACTCCGCTAATCCAGAAATATTACCTCGGGTTAAGAACTTTGCTTCAGGATGAGAACAGAAATCGCACAGCAGTGGCGCGGTGGCAGTGGGAGGCCCCATTAGCTAAAGTGGTGCTTCAGGTTAAGAACAGTTTCAGGTTAAGAACAGACCTCCAGAACGAATTAAGTTCTTAACCCGAGGTACCACTAAACTGGGTTACATGCTTTCTCTCATACAAACATGCACAGGCCAAATAATCAGCTTAGGAAGTACGAAAAAAAAAAGGCCACAGTTTTCTGTACTGCTGCAAACTTGATCACACACCGAGAGAGACAGAGAGCATGCTGATGAAATCTCCCTCTGGTGGGTGGGTGGGTGGTGATGTTCTGGTTGCATAAGAACTGGCGCCTAAAAAGTAGAGTTCACTCTCAGTGTGTATGATAATAAGTTTCTAATAACCACCCAAACTCTTCTGTTCTATGATCTATGTGGGCATTTTTAAATCTTTCAAACATTTCCCAAGTTGGGTTTCTTTTGTGGTGGTGGGAAAACTACTTGGCAATTGAACAGTATTTAATAAAAGATGGGTGAAGTTGTTGTTGTTGTTGTGTGTGTGTAGTGCTGTGGTCTAAACCACAGAGCCTAGGGCTTGCCAATCAGAAGGTCGGCGGTTCGAATCCCCACGATGGGGTGAGCTCCCATTGCTCGGTCCCTGCTCTTGCCAACCTAGCAGTTCGAAAACACGTCAAAGTGCAAGTAGATAAATAGGTACCGCTCTGGCGGGAAGGTAAACTGCGTTTCCGTGTGCTGTTCTGGTTCGCCAGAAGCGGCTTAGTCATGCTGGCCACATGACCTGGAAGCTGTACACCGGCTCCCTCGGCCAATAAAGCAAGATGAGCGCAGCAACCCAAAAGTCGTCCATGACTGGACCTAACGGTCAGGGGTCCCTTTACCTTTAACGTGTGTGTGTGTGTGTATTAAAGTTGTTCATATGTAATATACTGTTCTGAAACAAGCAAATTATTGCATTCTATTGTTTTCATTGACCATAACCCATTGGCTAAACCTCAAGTGTTAAACTGAATTATATTGGCAAACATTGGGAAGCTTGCAAATGTTGTTGTACCCACACTTTGTAGATTCATAATATGAAGTGTTTAAAATATGTTTTGTATCTGCTGATAATACACAAAACTCCCAGGAGTGGTTAATGGGGCTTAGCTGATGCAGCCCTCTCCCTCTTGGTAACAGCATGGGGAAGTCAGGTGAGCAACACTACCCTGCCTGTTCCACTCCACCAGCAGCTGCTGCCCTGACCATTGACCACGCTGGCTGGGACTGATGGGGTTAGAGTGCAAGAATATCTGGAGGGCCACACAGCCCCATCCCTGCTTGGGAAAGCCATGGTAGGCCTTAAACCTGTGGCAGTGCATCAGTCCTATAGCTTCCTGCCTACTAGTGAGAGCCAGTGTGGTGTAGTGGTTAGAGTATTGGACTAGGACGTAGGTTCAAATCCCCACTCAGCCAGGAAGCTCACTGGGGGACCTTGGGCCAGTCACTGCCTCTCAGCCTAACCTAGCTCACTGGTTTCTGTGGGGATTAAATGAGGGATGGGAGGTACCACATACGCCACCTTGAGTTCTGGGCGTGTGTGTGGGGAAGTGGAATATAAATGTCATAAATAAATATGTCTCATGAAAACTAGTTGTTGCGGGGGGTAGGAAGGTTGCCAAATATTTTCTATTGAGCGTTGAACACAATGTACTTACAGTGAAATTACTTGACTGCGTCCAAGCCAATGTATGTTGTGGCAGCATTAGAACATTGTTCAGATATTGACTCAGGACAGCAACACTTAACACAGAAAGTAGGAGAAGTTTAGACAAGTCACCAGACAGTCTGAGGAGTTGGGAGGAGGGCTACATGAAAACGTTAAGAGTCATTAGAGTTTAAAAATATCTAGTGTGGCCCTGTGTTCAGTGCAAAATATAGAGCAATGTGTCTAAAAGCAGAAACACAAACCGTCAATTGACTGACTGGTTTCTTTGTAGCGCGCAGACCTCTTAACGTTTGAGGAAAAATATATGGTAGGCCACAGAAAGAGAACCCACACTAATTCGGCCTTTGCTTTTTATGATGTGACATGAAGGGGTGTCCTTTCATTTGTGAAGCTCAGGCTTGTGCCTTTTAAAGGAGTGGTTTCAGCTAAACACATGTTTGACACCTCATTAAAAAAAAAACCCATTGCAGGCAACAGTATTACCTAGCAAACAATATATTCAAAAAGCTTTGCAGAGATGGCAGTTTCTCAGTTAAGACATTTATTACACAGCAGCCCTGATAGTACTGTAATTATTGCACTCAGGGTTTGGTCGTGTTTGTGACATCTGTGTTTTTGCTGAAACCAGTGGAGGAATTTAGACCTCCCCCCCCCCTCATAAAATGAACGTGGAGATTATTGAGGGCAGGAGTTTATCTTGATCTGTATCTTCTGTTTGTCCTGCTCCTGAATCCTGGGGAACACAGAGATGGAAGTGTAGCCTTCACAGCAGTTAACTCAGTAATTCCGAACTCTGCCAGGCACAAGAGTGTGCTGGGAGAGAAAATCGTCCAAGATAGCCTTGCTACGGTTATCCATGTTCTTATTATCTCAAGTTTAGATTTACTGCAATACATCATATGCAGAGCTGCTGTTGAAAATGGTCCAGAACCTTCAGATAGTCCAAAGATTACAAACTGGGACCGGTTGCTTTGATCATGTCATACTGGTACTTGACCATCTGCAATGGCTGCCCCTCCATTTCTACGCTCAATTCAAAGTCCTGGTTTTAACCTTTGAAGCCTTTTCTGACTTGCGGCCAGGTTTGCATGAAGGATCGCCACTGTTTCATTCCAGTTGTTTCCTGAAACAGTTTTCAGACTGAATTATCATTCCTCCTAGTACTGTCTGGTGCCTAACTGTGATTAGAAATCTAGGAGGCCACCATCAGGTTGCTGACCCATTTGATTCCATATTATTTGCCTGGCAGTGTCTCTCCATGGTTTTCAGATGTGAGTCTTTCCCAGCCCAAATTAGGATTAAATATGGGGATTTGGCATGCAGAACATGTGCTCTACCACTGAAGCATGGCTTAGAACTGGGCTGGGGAAACTTTCCTTGGCTCAGGGGTCGCATAACTCTGTACCCTCCAACATTTCTCCAATGGAAATAGGGACATCCTACCACACCCTCCAACATTTCTCTGTTGACGTCCTCCGGAAAAGCAGGACATTCCGGGATCAAATCAGAAACTGGGACAGCTTCTGTAAATCCAGGACCGTCCCTGGAAAATGGGGACTCTTGGAGGGGCTGACATTGTCAGATTCAACCTCCCATCATGCCTCTCACCCATTGACCATCTTGGCTGGAGCTGATGGGAGTTGGAATCTGACAACATGTGTAGGGCCACAGGTCCCTCAACCCTGGTCTAGATCTCACACGCTGCTTCCAACAGTGGCAGAGAAACAACTACCAGACTTTTAGAAGACACCTGAAGGCAGCCCTGTTTAGGGAAGCTTTTAATGTTTAATAGACTATTGTATTTTAATATTCTGTTGGAAGCCGCCCAGAGTGGTTGGGGAAACCCAGCCAGATGGGCGGGGTATAAAATAATAATAATAATAATAAGTAGTTATAAGAAATTCATACATGTGACCAAATATGTCTAGGATCCCTCATTACTAGTGTTTTATTGTGAGTATATTTTAGAACATGCTTTTATCACAATAATGATGCGTTATCGGTGGGTTTATTCCGCTTGGTTAGTTGTTTTGCAATGCTTCCCCAATGCTGCCACGTTGCTGCTGTCTGGTAGGGCTGTAGCACAACAAAAGTGGGACAAAAGTAAACCAGAACATTCAAGGTATATATTGGGGGGGGGGTCAACAGAAAGTTACAGGAGATGTACTCACTGGACAAAAAATTGAAAGAAAAATCACATTTGACCACCATGAGACAAAAACATCATGAATGTCCAATGGAAAGCATGTCTGGAAATTCAGATATCAGGTAGAGGGAGAGGGAAAGAAGGAAAAGGAGAAGTTAGGGGTAATATGGGATGTTTCCTTAGCTTTGAAAACAGAAATACAAGAAATGTGGGCATTGGTGGCAGCAACATCTTAACCATATATATGTTCTTTTATTATCCCCAAAGCCTAAGTGAACATCAAGGCATATTTAATGAAAATTATATTTTTCATTCATCTATCATTAATGTTAGCAAGATTTAACTACTGAAGGAAATATGATGCTGATTATTATTTACAGGTACCTCAGTGAGACTCTCTCAACAGAGTTACTATAAACAGTCATTCCTGCATAGCCACTCTTTGCTACATGTTACTACAAGGACCTCTTACCTCCCCCCCTTTTTTTTTTAGTTTAAGGAAAGATCTTGGTTTTCCACTTTTTGTTTTATTACATCTGGTAGCATTCCCCACAATTGATGGGATAAATAAATAATCCAGATGCAAATCTCTCCATAAAGAGCCCACGTTAATGGAAATGTGTATTTCTGCAACAAGGTTGATTCAGTGTGTTGGCATTACCATGATCAGATTATCTTGATTTCAGAAACTCAATTTTGAAGGCGCACGGGCTGGTTGACTCTTCTGCAATTTACGAAACACTGCCCAATTGGCCAGGAAGGCGACAGTTTCCTCATAAATAACAAGAGGCTTCCTAGAAAGAATACTATGTGGTCTCTAGAAAAAGTAAACTTTAATAAGTTGCAGGGATCGTCATCACCAAAATATGATGGCATTCTGGCATAATGTTTACGTATATTCATCGCTATGATAGGAGTACTAGTCCAATAGTTAGTTGGCATGTTGTAGTGGTCCTGGGACTGCAGAGCAAGAGCCGAGCACATGCTGGTTTCTGCTGCTGCCTGGGGCATACAGGACCATTTAGACATGGTACCTTCTGTCTCCCAGGAGGAACATCACACCAAGCGAAAGAAAAACCAGGTCTCATCCATTGGCCAGCTGCCAGCAGCTTGCTTCTCTCCATCCCACATCTGAGAAAACTTTCTGGTCCAATTAATCTTGGAGTACAGAAGGATGAAGAAGTCCACTCATGCCTCTTCAATCTCCCATAGGAACAAGGGCTGTTGAGTCAGTTGAAGCACCTCTTTCCAAGCAAGATCGCCAGCCAATGAGGATCAGCCTCTTTCCCTCAATATGCCCATTTGCAGCTCAGCATGCACGTTCTGGCCTTATCCAGTGGATCTCTTTCACCTATAGTTTCTGTCCATTTCGCCTCCTGTGTTTTAGTTCATAAGCTAAGGCCAGTTTCCTCTCCCTGAAATGATACCTTGTCATTCTCTCTCTCCTCCCCCCCCCCTCGCCATATTAAGTCAAAACAGCACCACTGTAATCTCTTGGAGAGAAAAGAAGGCGAGAGAGAACAAGAGACAGTGACTGAAAGAGAGAAAACTGCCAATTTGCTGTTGCACTGAGCTCCCCCCACCCTTTACTGGATGGAGCCACAGAGTGAAACACTTTTGCGTCTTGAGGCCCCAAGCCAGCCCCCCCCCCCCATGAAATAAACTACACACGGACACAGAATTAAGGTTGATGGGTAACATTCAGACCACAACTTTATTGATTGCAAATTAAATGTGAGAGGTATTGGCATAGGCATTGGCTGAAGGCTATAACGGACTACTGCCCCAATTGACAGAGTCTATGTAGTTAAACCCATCAGGGCAGCAACGTCAGGGTTTTGCCCGACAGAAGCTTACCGCAAGGTTCCTATGATCCCAGCATGGCCCTAGCCCATCAAGCAGACTTCAGACAAGATCCAGGACACCCAGATTCCTTTAACAGAATACCTTTTGATCATTGAGGGGCAGGAGATGACCACACCTCCCCACCACACACAAAATTAAGCCAATGCCTAACCGCCAAACCTGGAAAGTTGTGATGATTGCTAAGGGGGTAGGCAAAAAAACCAAGTGGCCTGTGCCAATTTGCCAAATGGATAAAAATTCCTACCAGGCCCCCGTCCCAAGACAGGCGACTCACACAAAGTCCAAAGCAAGGCCGAGAACCTACACTAAGAGCGGGAGGGCAGGTGTTCAGCAGTGCCAATCAAGTGCCTAGGGCACTCTTGCGCTGGTGCTTATATAAACCCTTAAACACCCCCACCCCTTTCCTGAAATGAAACTTAGTACTCTGGCCAATTAGTACTCTGGTGTGAGGGGCAGGTGGGCTTTAACACTGCCTCCCTGAGAATTTGACTGGATCCCCTGCACTTATGATTTACATTGGTGGAGAGGAGGGGAATTTCCAGTGCAATTTGCAGGTGTGGGGGGCAAATAACTGAAGCCCCCTGTCCCCAGGATATCTCTCTCTCTCTCTCTCTCTCTCTCTCTCTCTCTCTCTCTCAGGTTGGCAAATTGTGAAAGAAAAAACTTGCACTTGTGAACTTTCTCTTGGCATGTGGCCTTGAGCTAGGTGTGAATCTTCATTGAAAAGAGGCAAGACCAGAGCAGTAATTTAAGTAGACCTGCAACAGCTGGGTAACATCCTATGAGGATGGGACATTTTGCTGGAGGTTCCAACCATCTGGTGCACCCAACAGAATGGTCCAGATCCAGCGGAGGTTGGTGGGGAGGCCAGCAGTTTATGCAGAGATGCTGCAGGTTCATTTTGGGCTCACAATGGGACTGTGCTTTAAGAGCACACTTGTGTGTATAGCACACATTCTAGGAATAACTGGATCCATAGAACAGAGAAACCTGTTCCTATAGCACCTCCCATTTGTGGTCCCGGATTTGCAGCTTTTCAAACACACACACACACACACACACACACACACACACACACACCTCTGTTTTGTTACTTTGCTTCCTTCCGCACTCCCCAGGACCTTGTAATAAGATATTGTCGAACGAGTGATAACATCAAAGCGTCTTTATTGAGCATGATCAAGGAACCCTCCAATGTCAATAGAAGAGGGTGGCTTATCCACAGCTGGTTGGCAGCCAGCCAGAGAAAAGGCTGCTAAGGAGAGCCTTTAATGTCGAAATGACTTCTAAAGTGTACAGGCAGGGGCTGCAACAAAGTGATGCAGCATAGAGTTCAAGGTGCCAGCCAATCAGTCTTCCGGGGTACGCCATTCCATTTCCCCCCTCCCATCTGATTTCCCTCCCCTCAATGGTCAGCCAACATTTCAAGACTACTGTGCAAACTCAGATGTTATTAAGCTGGTGGTGAGCGGGGAGAGGACTCTTCCTTAGGTTCTGCCTCCAAATATTGCTTTGTACTTCTCTAAATGTTGGTGTGCTGGTCCCGAGGGGAAGGTTACCGTTGGCGTAGTCAAAGTCCGGTCCTGGGTCACTAGCCTGGAAACAGTTCACAAGGAGCGGGGCGAGGTCCGAAGCAGGAAGCCGGGCGGGGACAGGAACACTGGAGGGTCAGGTCTGGGTCCGGGCAGGAACAGGTACTCAACAACGACGTTGCTCCCGCAACCTGGGACCGGGCTGACTGGCCTTTATCTTCTCTGAGGCCAGGGGCAGTCCTGGCCCCCAGGAGACCCACCTCTCCTGGCCTTAAGGCGAGCACTCCTCCTGGGAGAAACCAGTTCCCTTCGCCTCTCTGCCCTGAGCCTCTGACGTTCAGGAGAGGCTGAAGGGTTACTGGGCCCAGGGGGAGTCTCACCTGTAGGCACTGAGTCCTCAACCACCTCTGGAGCCAGAGTGGATTCACCTGGTGCCTGCTCCTGAGGATCCGGCACAGGTGCAGGCACCTCAGAATCAAGGCCCTGCCCCAGTTCAGCCGGCCCTGGAGGCGGGGACTCCTGTGCAGGCTGGGATTCCTCTGGTTCACCCTCTGAATCGGATTCCCAGGCCATCACAGTTGGGGTCCCCGAACCCCACTGGTATGTATGGATCAGGATGCTTGGGTGGTGATGAATGGCCTACATAAGCCAAACTTGGAAATCCATCAGACGCCCTGCCCAGATTTTTTTTTTAAGTGCCATCCCAGGTCAAAAGAGAGGATTCAACTACAGTGGTACCTCAGGCTAAGTACTTAATTCGTTCTGGAGGTCCGTTCTTAACCTGAAACTGTTCTTAACCTGAAGCACCACTTTAGCTAATGGGGCCTCCTGCTGCTGCCATGCCACCGGAGCACGATTTCTGTTCTCATCCTGAAGCAAAGTTCTTAACCTGAAGCACTATTTCTGGTCTTTAACCTGAAGCGTATGTAACCTGAAGCATATGTAACCTGAGGTACCACTGTATATTTGAAACTGGGTTTTAAGTGCTGTGCTTTATTCATTTATGAATCAGAACCAAAATGTGTTCTCTTTAAAAGAAGAGAACTCCTAAGATTCAGTTTGTAAATCCACCTGAAAACATTTTATTGTACATTTTGCACATAATGGAGAATTTGAAGATATTGAGCTTGCAAGTCCCCCAAGCCTGAACTCTCTCTATGAGGGCAGACAAGGCTGAAATGCTGATCATTGATTGTTTAGCGTAAAAGACATTGGGGTAGTTTTACACATTATGGGTGATTCTCTTTGCTAGTTTTCCTACATGATGTTATCTTATGAAAATTCTCTCTTCAGATGAGCCATAAAAGTCAGATGCTATCTGGGCTTTTTAATAATACGTTTAACCAAAAAGAGCTGAGTGTGCTTCTGAAAATTCTTCTCTAATTAGTTCTACTTTGGGTTATTATATAAATCGCTTACATTTTAGAGCATCGTATTGATCCCCTTGCTTTATATTATCCTCGCTAGTAAGGAACAAAGAGCCAGAAAGAAAAGAATACATTACCAAACAGCATTGAGAAAACGTCTAATAAATCGGTCCAAGCTTGACAGCTTGATTTTCCCCCTCCACTAATATTGCTCTAAGGGTCTCAGGTGTCATCAGAGTATTATTAATCCAAGCTCCTGTACAGCTAGACAAAACAAACCCGTGTCTTGGAGACATGAATGAACATGGATTTACTATAAGCCCATAACTTGCTTGTGCTCAGACATCAACAGCTTAACCCAAAAACATTCAAACTGGTGTTATCTGTCAGAGATGCCAAGGGAAATTTCTGTGGCAAGGTTGTGCAGTGCAATCCTAAGGATATTCATTCAGAATTATTTTTTTTAGAGAACTTGCTTCTTACATCACGGCTTCATATATTGGGAGTGCACCTTATTTGTGTATGCTTGACGGTGACCCTTTGTATGTGGGTTATAATATTGGGTTGGGTAGCAATATTTCCAGAACCAACAGACTTTTTCTATAAGTTACCTCAGTCAACAACAGCTGCAGCTTCTGCGGTAACATCAAGGGAAGCCCTACATTCAGCACAGTGCAGTAATTCAGTCTTGAGGGTAGCGATGCCAAGACCACAGTGGGCCTGCTTAAGTCTCTTGCGAACTTGATGGTTGATCATTGTATTTTGATATTTTATTGCTACCTTAAGTCACCCAGATAAGGCTGCTGGGTGGCATATAAATGGGGTAAATGATGTATTGTTTCTAGCCCCAGAGTGAAAGTTGTGATTTTTCTCTCAGCAACAAGGGAATCCATACATTCAAAGAAGCTTGGAGCATCTCTTTGATCACCTCCTGTACTGCAGAGGCAGGGAAACTTGCAAGTAACAAAGCTTGCAAATTAGAACTCAAGTGTGCAGCCCTATTTTATTTATTCATAATTAGTTCTAGGCCATCTGCCCTTCCATAGCAATGTTGGTGATTTGTGGCACACTGAGGACACGAGAGAGTGATTTAAAGACAGGGAGAGAGAAAAAAGACAGACAGGTCTTTTTAGGTTTCCCAAATCATCCTTACCTGGTCGCCTGAAGGGGACTTTCATTCTTGACGGTGGCTGTTTTACAAGCCTAGAGTAATGTATTTTTCCTTAGGCTTACAATAAGTTGCTGCTCTTGATAACACCTGGCGGTAATTCCAAAGAGCCCTGTGCTAAACAGATTCACTTTTCAATCCGATCCAGAATACTGCAAATTCAGCAGCTGGTTGAATTGCTCTTGCTTCACTCGCAGTGATGGAGAAGAACAAAGTCAACAAGGACCTGAATGAGGCAAGTATGCAATTCTGTATCCATTATATCACCATGGAGTGCAGGCTTTATCCCACACAGAGCAACCTGGTGCCGTCCTGCTGCAGCAGATAACTGGCTTGGAGACATGGATTTCTGTTGCTGGATTGTTGCTGTAATCCTAGCATGATTTAATGCATTGCCAAGTAAAAACAAAAACAAAAACCCTCACATTCAGCAGTGTGAGTACTCCTTTAGAGACAGGAGGTTGTTCAATTATCAATCTTCTTAAGCTATTTTCTACACCTATGTAAAGGCACTTTTCACACTGTAAATACAGAACATCATCCAGCAAAGTTACAGCTGTGATCCTAGGTCCAGGAAGGAAGTCCCACTGGATTCCCATCACCTCAGTCTAGATGGAGTCACTAGTTGTACCAGGGTGGGAGTGTACAAATACAAATATTGAGAATGCAATGACATCTGCACTCATATTCACATTCAGATGTGCAGCTGATCTCTGTCTGGGGATGGAGGGGGGATGTGTTCTATGCACTTTTCACAGCAGACCAATCTGATTTGACGTTCCATGAACTTGCTTGTGAATTGGAATGCAACTCTTAGTCGAATAATGCACTTTTCCGGATTTTTAAAATTTATTTGCTATTACAGTTCTATCTCGCCTTTCCTGCAAGTAGTGCCAGGTAGCATACATGTCTCTCCATCTTATCTTCACGGCAACCCTGAGAGATAGGTCAGTTTTAGGAACTCTGGCTGGCCATGGGCCATCCAGCAAACTTCATTGTTGAGTGTAGGGATTTAAACCCTGGTTTCCCAGGTTGTAGTCCGACACTCTAATTTCTACACCGCAATGGCTCTCAAAAGAGTCTTTAGGCTTTTCCTATAAGAAGGTTTTCGGGTCGGTGTCTTCTCCTCGCCTTACCTGGAGATATCAGGCGTTGAACCTGGAACCTTTGGCAAGCAAAAAGAACATGCATTCTGTTAAAATGTGCAGGAGAAACCCTGCATTGAAAAATGTGTATTTTCTGGAAGACCATATTGTTCAAAGTGCATGCAAATTACATGTGGATTTTTCATGTGTTCTTATGGAAAGGCTGCAAAAGCCAGAAATAAACCAACCTATGAATGAGTCCCAGTGAGCCTGATGCAGGGCACACGTTGGTTTGCCCATCCATTCCCAAGTAAGACTGGAATTCTATATACTCATACTTGGGAATCAGTCACACTGAAGGTCCATAGCTCAGGGGCACAGCATCACCTTTGAGTGCAGAAGAGCCTTGGTTCAATCCCTGACATCTCCAGGTAGGACTGGAAGTGATTCCTGTCTTAAACTCTGGGAGCTGCTGCCAGTCATTGTAGACAGTACTGAGCAAGCTGGACCACTGGACTGACTCAGTATAAGGTTGCTTCCTGTGTTCCTATGAATATAATGTGGTTTGCTTCTGGGTAAACATTGATAGAAGGGACGCAGGTGGCGCTGTGGGTTAAACCACAGAGCCTAGGGCTTGCCAATCAGAAGGTCGGCGGTTTGAATCCCCGTGACGGGGTGAGCTCCCGTTGCTTGGTCCCTGCTCCTGCCAGCCTAGCAGTTCGAAAGCATGCAGTGCAAGTAGATAAATAGGTACCACTCTGGCGGGAAGGTAAACGGCGTTTCCGTGTGCTGCTCTGGTTCGCCAGAAGCGGCTTAGTCATGCTGGCCACATGAGCCAGAAAAACTGTCTGCGGACAAACGCCGGCTCCCTTGGCCACTAAAGCAAGATGAGCGCCACAACCCCAGAGTGGTCCGTGACTGGACCTAATGGTCAGGGGTCCCTTTACCTGTACTAAACATTGATAGGATTGGTGTTGTTAAATTCATTTAATTTCAGTTGGGGTGGGAGGCTCAACGTCCCCCTATTAAATGGGTGGACTTGAGAGAGTTTTACATTGAGATGCACCAACATTTGTGTATATTACCCTTTTGCTTTTCAAAAGATAGAGACAGTGGAGCGATGTAAGAGAGAAAAATAACTACCTCAATTAAAGCATCTTTATGGAGCAAAACACATTCTCCCCCCCCCCCTTGTTGCATCTTCCTGCCTGCACATGTTCAAAGATCTGTTTTGTGCATTTAAAGTGCAGGTCCCCAGAGATCTCTATCTGTAGTCTCAACAGCCAAAAAAACTAAATATTTGTAAACCTCCTTCCAAATTAAGCATTGTTGAGACGGGTGGAAGTGGTAAGAAACCGTTAAATCAGTGGTTAGGAAGGCAGGTCTCTGTGGGTACTGATGGGAACGAGTCGTTAGGGCAAGGCTACATCACCACACAGGAAGTAACATAAAATTCTTGAAAGCCTTTTCTCCAGCTGTGGCGGAAGAGTAATTTGCATTGAAGACCCTGAGAACCACAGATCTTATGCACTGATCATTCCTAGCAGAGGGTATCCTTGCATACAGTGCAGCAGTGCAGCTTTCAGAAAACAAAGGGTCATATTTATCATCATTGTGATGAGATTTAAAATAAGTAGAACAATATCCCCTTTGCATTAATGAACCAGACTTTACTGAGCACCTTAGTTGGCACTGCCTCATCTCAGTGAAGGCTGTGGTGGGAAGCTCTGGGATATTCGTGGAGGGTTGGGGAAATGAACATCATTTGACTTTGGGGTGGATGCATTGATGAAATTGGTCCATTACAGGCTAGTCCATGGACTTCTTCAATTTCTTTATGCTCTGTTAAGTTTCTCAAGGACAGAAAGTCCTGCAAGAGGCTGGGAAGCCCAGCTGCTGCCATGTATCTTCAAAATGGGCTGGAGAATGTCCCTGGAAAGAATTCTATGTGATGACGGAGCTTCATTTCCAGGCACATTTCTGGCAGTGGCAAAGGGGAGACAGCTGCCTTCACCCAGGGAAGAAGCAATGATCACAAAGGATGTGCGTGCTTAGTCTGGAGAGGAGGACTAAAGCCAGGCTGACAGTGTCTGACTCACACCAGGTCATACAAGAAATCCAGAGGTGGCTTTTGAAGTTCACCTCTCCAGCTACTAAGCAACACTGGGTCTCTCAAATAGCTATTTGATTTATCATTAAGGCCCAGTAAAGGCAGTTGTCTTCCCATAACGCCCCTAGGTCACCATTTACCATTGTTTCCATTGGTCTATTCTGCTGGCAATGAGGAATACGTCTGCTGCTTGAAGTGCCAGCAAAGCTGCTTCTTCTTCATGCCATACATTTAAAGCACAATGATACCTAGTAGTTCGAAAGCACATCAAAGTGCAAGTAGATAAATAGGTACCACTCCAGCGGGAAGGTAAATGGCGTTTCTGTGCATTGCTCTGGTTCGCCAGAAGTGGCTTAGTCATGCTGGCCACATGACCCGGAAACTGTACGCCGGCTCCCTCGGCCGATAAAGCGAGATGAGCGCCGCAACCCCAGAGTTGGCCACGACTGGACCTAATGGTCAAGGGTCCTTACCACATTAAACAGGCATGGCTTCCCCCAAAGAATTCTGGGAGCTGTGGTTTGTTAAGAGTAGTTTAACAATCAATTGTTTTCCACGGGAAGCTCTGGAAACTATAGCTCTGGGAGGGGAATAGGGGCCTCCTTACATGCTTAATCAAGCACAGCTCCCAGAATTCTTTGGGGGAAAGCCATGACTGCATCATTGCAATGCTTTGGATGTATGATGTGAACATGGCCCAATTAAAAGGCAGTGCCACCCCAGGCAGTATTCAGCTGAATAAACCTGCTAATAATAATGAATAAAAATTTATTTATATCCCGCTCTCCCCAGCCAAAGCCGGGCTCAGAGCGGCTAACAACAGTAAAGTAATACAGCATTCTAAAATCAATTCATTCTAAAATCAGTTCAAATCAAATTAATGGCAACCATTGGGCTAGAGTTCTGTGAGGATTACCAAAGGAGGGGGTTAGACTGTGCCTTGGCCAAAGGCCTGGTGGAACAGCTCTGTCTTGCAGGCCCTGCGGAAAGATGTCAAGTCCCGCAGAGTCCTAGTTTCTTGTGACAGAGCGTTACACCAGATCGGAGCCACAGCCGAAAAAGCCCTGGCTCTGGTTGAGGCCAGCCTAACCTCCTTGCACAATACAATAATTTCCAATTGTGCAGCAGAAATTCTTTTCTCTCTTCTCTCCCCACATGCCCCCTAAATCTGTTATTTGAGAAGGGTATAGGGGCATGCATGGAGGGCAGAAAAGAAGGATCTATTTAGTTAGATATTGCCCCCTCTTTTCCTGTGTTTATCATAGTGAGCCCACCCCGTCGTTTTAGAATGACTCCCACTCTTTCACAGCAGGCAAATAGTTCAATGAAAGAGAGAATTTTTCATCTATGTGCAATATTTAGGTGCTCTTTAATGTTATGCTGCTCTCTTGCATGACTCTATCCCACAGTATTTGGGGGGGGGGGTTGTGGTCCTCTAGATGTTGCTGGAATGAAACTCCCATCATCCCTGACAATTGGCCATACTGGTTGGAGATGACAGGAGTTGAGAGCCCAACATCTGGAGAGTCACAGGTTCAAAGTTTGGAGCCACTTACATGAGCCTGTCCCACAAAAATAGCGCTCTCTCTCCCTCTCTCTCTCTCTCTCTCTCTCTCTCTCTCTCTCTCCGAGAGATCTATAAGATCTGCGCCCCACAAGTATTTGTGGGTCCTTAAAGCAGTTGCTAGTACCATGGGATGAACCCACAGAAAGGCACTTTCCACAGCACTGCTGTAGTATTTTAATTTCGCCAAATCTTTCCAACTGCCCATCCTCTAAACAAATAGCCCTCCCTGTGTACACCATTATACAGTTTATTTTAAAATGTAACACTGTTCACATTTTAAAAAGTTCTGTGAAATGTGTGCCGACTGAATGTGAAGGCTCATTTCTCCACCAAGTTCCCAAGACTTGCAAAGCATGGAATCTTCTGAAACTTTTCCAACAATAACGTTGAGCCGAAGCCAAACTGGATTCAGAATGCGGTTGCCAGATGGAGTTCTACGTTCTCTCGATATTAATGAACCTGTTTGAACAAAGGCTGTCATTGCATCTTATGTCATTAGAAAAAAAATGAAATTGATGGATGGTTCTGATATCTGGGGTAGACGGTAACGGAAAGACTTGTGAAAGTGCTGAGAGCATGTGAACAGGCCACTAGCGGCCTAAGTGCTGAAGCAGGATGGCTTTGCCAAGCCAGAGCACCAGTTCCTATTTTCTTATGATTGATGGATTATATTAAGGAAAAAGAAAAAAGAAAAAAAGATCCAAAAATAAATCTCACTTCTTCTTTCCAAAAAGTACTTGATGGGAGAACCCCACACCTCCCCGAACCATACAGAGATGATTAGGTTTAGAAATACATTTTTTGTTCCCCAGGCATCACACTCCCAATATTCCTGTCCTTGCCTATAATAGAAGTTTACATCAAATTGGCCCGAGAGTTTCAGAAGGCCAAGGAATTTGGTTGATGCTTCCGGTAACTTGTTCTACAGCTTTCTACGTAGTGCGATTCCCCTGTGAAACTGGAGCTGTCCCAAAACTGACTTTGAGGAGCAAACTGTGAAACAGGAAATGTCTAATTTTGATCAATGTGGATGGGTAACTCTAAAAGAAAAGATGTAAGAGGCATTTCCCCTCCGCCTCCCTACAAGCCCTTCTGTGTTGTTTTTCTTCTCATCCAAGCTCCTCTGGATCTCCAGGAATCTGGATCTCCAGGAAGCAAAGAAGGAAAGAAGGAAAGAAGGAAAGAAGGAAAGAAGGAAAGAAGGAAAGAAAGAAAGAAAGAAAGAAAGAAAGAAAGAAAGAAAGAAAGAAAGAAAGAAAGAGTGTTTGGATTTTAGTGTAGGGGGCAGCCTTCTTAATCTTTTTAATAGCCCTGTCAATGACTGCTTTTAGAGAGCTAAAAGTGGGGCTTGTTTGGGTTAAAATGGGAATGAATCTGGCAACTGGGCTAATGGATTTCATTAAGGCTTCATGTACCTCACTGGTATGCCTGTTTTCCTGTTAAAACTGGTCCATTGCTCCCTTTCTATCATAGAATCTAGTCCAGCCCCCCTGCAAGGCTGTCTACGTGATTAGAACAGGTCTGTGTTCAAAATGAAGCTGTTGTGATGGCTACCAAGTTGGGAGGCTTTTAAAGAAAGAATTAGACAAATTCATGGAGAGTAAAGGTATCAATGGCTATAATTCACAATGGATATGTTGTGCCTCCACTGTGACAGTTAGTATGGGAATCAGGTGGGGATAATGCTGTTGCACTCAAGACCTGATTGTGGGCACCCCATAGTCTAGCCTCTGTGAAACCAAAATATTGGACTAGATGGAACATTGGCATGATCCAGCAGCACGCTTCTTACATTCTTCTGAAGCTCTTCTGATTCAACATCACATAGTATATGACCCTTAGCATGAGAAACCAGGTCAGAATCAGAGATTTTTATAGGGACCAGTGGAAGGAACCCCATTGGTTCTTTATATCTCCTGACTCCTGCTAGGCAATTAGCAGAGGTACCACCCTCTGTACACTGGGAATTGTAATGCCTTCACATCAATCCTCTAATCATGAATCAGTGGAACATTTTTCTTTCTTTCCAGAGGAAGTAGTTTGTATTCCAAGCGCTAAAGGAAGGCCTGTGAATCAAAGCTGGTACTTTCAGCCTCCTTGACCCTCCAACATTTCTCAGATGAAAATATGAATGTCCTATTCAATAACAACAACAATAATTATTATTAATAATAATTTTATTATTTATACCCTGCCCATCTGGGTTTCCCCAGCCACGCTGGGTGGCTTCAAACATATATAAAAACAAAATAAAACATTAAACATTAAAAATAACCTTCCCTATACAGGGCTGCCTTCAGATGTCTTCCAAAGGCTGTATAGTTATTTATCTCCTTGGCTCAGGGGTTGCATAACTCCATACCCTCCAACATTTCTCCAATGAAAATAGGGACGTCCTAAGGAAATGCAGGACATTCCAGGATTAAATCAGAAACCAGGACGGCTTCTGTAAATCCAGGACAGTCCCTGGTAAATAGGGACACTTAGAGGGTCTGCACTCGGGAGATCATGATCCCAGTTAATTGTTGAGGCTTCAGCCATGCAGAGCTGTCTTTAACCACAGACAATCGGTGCTTGCAGTTTGAAGCCCAAATGATCAGCTGATAGCCAGGACTGGGTTAATGGGCGCTGCCAATTATCTGATCCATGGTGTCTGCAAGCCCTTTATTTATTTACTTTCCCTGCCTCACACTTGATATCACACCTGATACTTCAGCTGTAGAGCCTGGCTTTGCCAAACTGGCTTGGGGGCCAAGCAGAGAAGTCTGGCGGGCCTAATTAAACCTCTGCCCACCCTTGGTCTAACAGAAGGAGAGAGCAGGTCAATAGCTGGATGAGCTGCTTGGCTCTGTCAGCCAGAGAAAGAGGTGCTGGCTTGACTGTGACCTCTGGCCCTTTACACACACAGCCCTGTGGATAGAGACATGGAAACTGCTGAACTGGCTAGACTCATTGAGATTTGCTCAGTGCAGCAGTTGGCTTGCTGATGTGGAAAAGGCTGGTAAGCTGTGAGCCTCTAAGATAATGTTTTGAAGAAGTCGTTGAGACCTCTGAAAACAGTGTCGTTCGGAGATGTGCCGATACACAGCCTTACCCACACACCAGCTGTTTCTAATTGCTGAATAATATCTGCAGGATTCAAACATCACGAAACTGGGAAAGATTCCAGGAGGCACAGATGAGCTGATAACTTATAGAGAAACACAACAGTCAGTTTTATCAATCAGCTTCCCCTCTATCGCTGCCTTGGAATTTTTCGTGGTGTTTCAGGTTTCCTCATTTATTAGACACTGCCAAAGTTGAAGAAGGCAGGGCTGTGCCTGGGGATGCAAGAGTGGCTGCAGATTGCTATGTTTCAGGTGATACAAAAGTGCCAAGGAAAAGGCCTGCATCTCAGAGAATGCAGTTTGGAGCAGCCTCTCCCAACCTGTTGTCTTTCGGATGTTGCTAAACTACAGATCCCATAATTCCTGGCAATTGGACACACTAGCTAGGCCTGATGGGAGTTGGGGTTCCAAGAAGAAGAACTCCAGACTGGGGAAAGCTGCTTTGGGACATGAAACACCAGACCCAAGACTACATACACAGTATACCTGTGCAGCTGTTTATCAGCTCCATCTGGTATGCAGGCTGAGACCCTACCTGCCCGCGGACTGCCTCACCAGAGTGGTGCATGCTCTGGTTATCTATCGCTTGGACTACTGCAATGCGCTCTGTGTGGGGCTACCTTTGAAGGTGACCTGGAAACTACAATTAATCCAGAATGCGGCAGCTAGACTGGTGACTGGGAGCGGCTGCCGAGACCATATAACACCGGTCTTGAAAGACCTACACTGGCTCCCAGTACATTTCCGAGCACAATTCAAAGTGTTGGTGCTGACCTTTAAAGCCCTAAACGGCCTCGGTCCAGTATACCTGAAAGAGCATCTCCACCTCCATCGTTCTGCCCAGACACTGAGGTCCAGTGCCGAGGGCCTTCTGGCGGTTCCATCGCTGCGAGAAGCCAAGTTACAGGGAACCAGGCAGAGGGCCTTCTCAGTAGTGGTGCCTGCCCTGTGGAACGCCTTCCCACCAGATGTCAAAGAGAAAAATAACTATCAAACTTTTAGAAGACATCTAAAGGCAGCCCTGTTTAGGGAAGCTTTTAATGTTTAATAAGTTATTGTATTTTAGTGTTTTGTTGGAAGCTGCCCAGAGTGGCTGGGGGGACCCAGCCAGATGGGAGGGATATAAATAATAAATTTATTAATTATTATTATTATTATTATTATTATTATTATTATTATTATATTATTATTATTATTATTATTATTATTATTATTATTATTATTATTATATTATATTATTATTATTATTATTATTATTATTATTATTATTATATTAAAGTGCTTTAAAGCACTTTAAAAACATGTTTTCCCCCTCCAGGAATCCTGCGTACTGTAGCTTTCTAATTGTAACTCTGTGAGGTGTAAATTCCATGTGCCTATTCCACGGCATCACCTAAATAAGTGAACCAGGTTGAACAAGATATCCTGTTACTTTTGATGCAACACAGGAATGGTTCACCCTCACTTGAGGACTGCATGCCAACTTTGGGATAGGGAGGCTGTAGTGGGTGGGCCAAAACTGGGTGGGAACACCCCAGCCTCTCACCTGCCAATCACCTGCAAGCATGCAACATTCTCCCCCAGCTGATTGAATTATTGATCTTATGAACTGAGAGGGAGCAATTTACATCCCAAACAGGGCAGTGAGTTGCAGGGAAAGGTTTAAACCTCTCTGTCTGCACCAGCACTATGTCTACATTAAAAAATAATAATTCTTCCCTCCTTTTAACATCATTTCCAAAAGCAGCGGGGCCAGGGAAAAAATGCTGGGGTGGGGCTTTGAACCAGGCCCCCAGGCTGGGCATTAGCCACCACTGCTCTAACAGACTAAGTTGCCCTTTTGAAGGATGAAAGAGCACACCTTTTCCCCCTTAGAATGCTACATTTTAGTTAAAGGTTGTTGTTTTTTTAAGCAGGAAGATTAAAAACACTTTCAAATATATTGGCAGTCGAATCAAATACTGGGCCAGTTCATATCCATCAACACTTTTTAAACATACCATGTTTTGCTTCGGAATTAAAAGAAGAAAGAGTTGTCCAGCTTCCAGTTTGTCTGGAGTTCATTTAAACCCATCATTTTAAAGCTATGGATAAAAAGGTTGCTTCCCTCCTCCTTTCTAAATAAAAGTGAAATCATATGGAGATAAAGATATGGATTCAATGGATTCCGTTCAAAAAACTTTTCATGTATACATGCTTCTTTCTTCGTATATATCCAAAAGTAGGTGTAGCCTAAAATGCTTTGCAGGGGGGGAGTGCACACACAGAGAGAAATTTTAACACAGAATCACTTAATGTATGTGTCAAAACAATATAAGATACACAATTGTGCTGGAACTGGTTGTCCAGTACAATTTTCTTCCCTGCCAGAAATCTCCTAACTCAAGCAGTGTAACTGTCTTCACTGGAATAGGGAGTTCCCCTGATCACAGCAGAACTCCTGGGAGGGGTTTTTTGGGGGGTTTCACTTTGGTTCCAATGCTGTGTAAAACCAATTTACCTTCAAAACATTAGTGTGAATTAAAAACTGATTATATATCCTCTTGCCTTGTGACAAAGATTTTGCATTTCATATTGCTTCAGCCACATCTCCTAACAGAATTGCAAAGAATATAGCAAACATAATCAAATACAAATAGGGAAAATATTTCAGATGGAGGTGGGTGTTCTCTGAAATGTTGGATGGGCTCATCAATCCTGTATTAAGTTATAACACCATCATCATTTAAACTGAAGTAATAGAGGTGCTTGTGAACATCTAACAATTTTTACTTAAGCCACAACCATCACAGGATTCTTTTCTTTCTGAAGTTTATGCAACACAGTCAGCATGCAAGTTTCTGCAGTCTTAACTACTGTCAACTTGTGTTTCATGGAAATAATTAGGAGAATTATTCAGGAAGTGAATGGTGAAACATGACACTTACCACAAGCAGGTTGCACAAATGATTTCACATAAGCGTACCAGGATGCGAACATAGCATTAGCTATGTAGTCCAGTATCATATAGACAGAGAATGGGAACATCTGTCTATTTTGATTTCTCACAGGTTTTGTTCCCCAGTATTGCATTCAGTTTGCCACATTCCAAATCGGCTGGCACTTTTTTTTAAGTCTGTCAGCATTTTAATGTGTAATACATACATTTTTGAAAGGAATTATCACCAAGGAATTTAAATGTTACTTTCACTAATATATGCATTTTTTATGCAAGGTTTTAGAGACAAGCAGCATAAAACATGGACAAGCACAAATTTCAAAGAATAGCTGCATGTCATGTATTGTTCTGGAATGTGCACCTGCAGTGCACATTTAAATCAGCGCCATACCACTTTAAACAGTCATGGCTGCCCCCAAAGAATATTGGGAGCTGCAGTTTTCTTAAGAGTGCTAAGAGTTATTAGGAAGGAAATCTCTGTTCTCCTCACAGAGCTATGATTCCCAGAGTTCCCTGGAAGAGGGATTGACTGGGAAACCACTCTGAGAATTGTAGCTCTCAGTTATGTAGGTGCTCTGCCAGAGAGCTACCGTTCTTCCCAGTTGTGGGACAGCCACAGAGAATGCCTTCCTTGGCACACAGATGTCAAAAAAATATCCTTAGTTTATCTCAATAGTCATAACTGTTCAAAGGAGAGGAGGCAGTCTTTGAGATGCTGAGGCCCAATAATAATAATAATAATTTATTATTTATACCCCGCCCATCTGGCTAGGCTTCCCCAGCCACTCTGGGCGGCTTCCAAAAAAATATTAAAATACTGTAATATATCAAACATTAAAAGCTTCCCTAAACAGGGCTGCCTTCAGATGTCTTCTAAAAGTCTGGTAGTTGTTGTTCTCTTTGACATCTGATGGGAGGGCATTCCACAGGGAGGGCACCACCACCGAGAAGGCCCTTTGCCTGGTTCCTTGTAACTTAGCTTCTCACAGTGAGGGAACCGCCAGAAGGCCATCGGAGCTGGACCTCAGTGTCCGGGTAGAACGATGGGGGTGGAGACGCTCCTTCAGATATACTGGATCGAGGCCATTTAGGGCTTTAAAGGTCAGCACCAACACTTTGAATTGTGCTCAGAAACGTACTGGGAGCCAATAGGTCTTTCAAGACCAGTGTTATGTGGTCTCAGCGGCCACTCCCAGTCACCAGTCTAGCTGCCATGTTCTGGATTAGTTGTAGTTTCCAGGTCACCTTCAAAGGTAGCTGCATGTAGAGGGTAATCTGTGGTTGGCCTTACATTGCTGGACTACAACTCCCATCATTCCCATCACTCCATGCCTGACTGGGGCTGATGGGAGTTGGAGTGCAACAAGTTCTCAAGCAGGGTTTCCCAAACTTGGGTCTCCAACTGTTGTTGGACTACAACTCCCATCATCTCTAGCTACCAGGACCAGTGGTCACGGATGATGGGAATTGTAGTCCCAAAACAGCTGGAGACCCAAGTTTGGGAAACCCTGATAGAGGGCCACAGGTTAGCTTTCCCTGCATTATGGACCTTTCTTCTTTTAGAAAGGTAAAGTACAGGACCTTGAATAATCTGTCCCGGTTGTAACGAAGTGGTGCGGCTCACAGGGGGTAGAAATCACTGTACACCATTTTACTATTACAGTGGTACCTCAGAAGTCAAACAGAATCCTTTCCGGAACTCCGTTCGACTTCCAAAACCTTCAGAAACCAAGGTGTAGCTTTCGATTGGCTGCAGGAAGCTCCTGCAGCCAATCGGAAGCCACGGAAGCCCCATCAGACGTTCGGCTTCCAAAGAATGTTCTCAAACCAAAACACTCACTTCCAGATTTGCAGCGTTTGGGAGCCGAAACGGATGTGTACCAAGGCATTTGACAACCAAGGTATGACTGTATATGGATTGAGAATGACAGGCTGACAATGTGGTCCCTTACCACCATAACTTTCCCTATTCAGAACTTCATTTACTGCATTCATATTGTTTCTGGATCCAAATATTAATGGAATGTAATTGGGGGAGGAACTCACAGGAAATACTTTGTAAACTATCAAAGGACTCTCATATTCATATGATGTGAACTAATTCTTTTCACTTCTAAAGATTGCTTCACATGCATGAGAATATTCATTCCCATAAGTGTATAGACATTTGTTTAATCCCCACATGAGAATCCTCTTGTGTGCCAATTTTGCTTATTATCAATAATAATGCAACACAGGAAATTATCCAGTAAATTACAGTAAATTACATAGTGTAGAATCACTTCATGTGATCTGCCCATGGGACTCACCAAAAATGTGCTTCTGTATAGGGGGGTTCATGTGCAAATATATTTTTAAAGATAGAAATGAGAAATAATTCCTGACACTACAATTATAGACATAGATACTTTATAGATACGGTATTTTGTGCATAGAGTTTCTGTCAATTTTTCTACTGAAAGGCATTTTATATCAAACAAATAAATAATTTAATTTAGTGACACAAAAAGGCTAGAAGACATGGATTTTTTCCCCCTATGGATGCTTCCAAACTGATGGTATTTTGGGATTCAGCTGCATATCAGAAAATCCAGGTTGCAGAATTAAAGTGGATTTGGTACTCTTGTGCAGCAAGCCCACTCCCTGCTCCAAAAACAGAAAATCAGATGTGGTAAGGAAAGTGATAGGGAAACTCAAATAATTGCTTTATGGGGTGTTGCATAACCTCTCCACAAATAAAAAAACAGACACTGTTGTATGATCGCCTCACAAATTTTGTGAAAACAAATCAGGATAAATGTTCTCTAGGAAGTTAATCTTGAAGATACTTACATTTTTGAGGTACTGTGTTAGAAAACAGGTACAACTAGGTACACTATCAGACAAATTTGTCTCCACCATGCACCTGCACTTGGTAGCCTGTGACAAGAAATGTGTGTGCATGTGGTTTTACTGTGTGCAATTATGGATTGGGGAGAAATTTATCCAGTACACATTTAAAGGTGTTGGCGGAGAATAGTCATGCATGTAGGGACTGCCTCAGGACTGATGGTGATCACACTACTTCAACAGTTATAGGAGGTATACTTGCCAAGTTAAAAGAGAGGGTACCAAAGGCAATGTCTTGCAGGCCAAGGCTTTGTGCCTACAAAGAAAATCAGGTAGAGGGTCCAAGTGCAGGCTGTTTAAATGCACTGGGAGTGGACCTGGGGGAAGCCTGCTTGCTTCGTCAGCCCCACCCCCAAGGCCATCCCTGTGTCCAAGCCTGCCTGGCCAATCAGGCAGGCAGGCTTGGATCCAGCACCTGATAGGCGGAGGGGGCATCACGCCCCCCTCACCTGCTCAGGTAGGATCCCAGTGCCTGGAACTCCTTCATCTGGTCCTGTGGGCCCGCAATGCCACCACACCGAAAAGGTGTGCGGAGTTCACAAACAATCTGATTATAAAGGGAACGTCTATGAGAAGATCAATAAAGATGAATATGTTTCCGTAATCGATAGCTTTCCAGTCAACTACTGATCTTCCTTTGCAAAGTGCAGTTGCAGGAAATGGCTAGGGGTGTGGTGGGTTAGGCTAAGGTTACCAGATTTTTTTCAAAGAATCTGGGGACACTTTTTTTTTTTTGAAAAGAGAAAGAAAAGTTATTTTAAAAATGTTATTAAAAAATAATAATTAAGAAGTAATATCTTCTCTTCTGTGGTCTCCTCTGTTGCACGGCCTTCCTCTGGGTCCCGGCCTGCTCTCTTGGAGCACTAGCCATCATGGAGTAGGCTCAGGTCGGGCCTGGGGTCGGCCACGTGTCCTTGCCCTCCTGGTGCTCTTCAACCTCTACTCCTTGGCGGCGGCAGCGGCGTGGCAAGGTCGGGGCTCCCCTCTTTTTTCTCCTTCCTCTTTATCTCTCTTCCTTCTCCTTCTCCTTCTCCTTCTCCTCTCCTCCTTCTCCTTGCGTCGGCTCCGGGGTTTTCCTGGCCCCAGAGAGCCACTGGGCAGTCGGCCAGGTGGCCGGGTGCTCTCGCTCCCAGCTTCATTTGGGTTGGAGGGGGACAGAGGTTCCCTCAGTTGACGAGCCGGGCATCACCAGTTCCCCATCAGCAGTGGCGGCGGTGGCGGCAGTCTCAGCAGCCTGGAGTCAGCCTGGTAGCGCAGTTGGCTCTGGCTGGCTTCAGGAGCTGCACGCTGCCGTGGCGCCCACCATGTTGCCTCACCGGAAGTCCCGATATGATGTGTCTTATGCCGTTGAACCCATCATGCAACATTCATTCCCTACTAATAAATCTACAACACTTAAAATATAAATCCGGGGACATTAAATGAAATCCGGGGACATTCCAGGGACGGATGTTGTCCGGGAACAGATTTGTAAATCTGGGGACAGTCCCTGGGAAACGAGGACACCTGGTAACCATAGGTTAGGCCACGTTTTCCATTGGGGGGGTAGCAAAGCGCCTGCATGTGTGTCATAGAACATGCCTTAGAGTGACACATGTGTAGCTTGTAACTGCATCACGGGATTTAAAATAATTAATCCTAGGCAATAAGGGAGCAGGCGATTTTGATCAGGGCCACAACACATGGGGAGCTGAAGTTTAGCCCTCCCCACCCCAGCCGTGATGAAAATTACTGCCTTGTGCTGCAATGAATGATGGAAAAGAACAAGACGCTCCCATTTGTGGCAGTGGTGGCAAGGAATTTCTGCCCCACTCTGCATAATGCTAGGACCAGCCTTGATTGCGGACGGAAGTTCCCTTCCTCATACCTAGAATGCAATTTTTCAAAATCTATATCCTGACGTGGCTCAGGCCATACAATTAACAAAACATATAGTTAGGCCACAAGATATTCAGTATGCTTTCTGATATGAAGAACAGCCTGCACAAGATGAAATGTTGCCGACTCTGTCATTTAACGATAAGCAAAACAATTTAAGACGAACACAGTAGAAAATGGCATTGTCAGTGGGAACTGATAAATTACTTAACAGCCAGTTTCCATCTTTAATTCTTGCTGTCACTTGGCTACATTAAATTACTCTCCCAATAGTTTCCATCTTTGATTCCTACTGCTGCTCTGAAATGAGGGTTAGAGAATAAAAATGATAGGAAATTCACTGCGTGTGATCAGAAACCATTAGGCTGTGTTTTTAATTGATGACTTGGAACAGAAATACAAATTCGGATGGTGCCAACATCCCCTTTTAGATTTTTGTTAGACCTTATAAATGGGTGTGTTTGTGGGCAAAGATGCGGCTATGTGTGGATGTGATGTACGTATGGGCCGTTGCATGTACTATTTAATATATTGTCGATAGTGTGGTTTGAAAGAACATAAGACCACCATCTTGCTAAAGCTTAAGCTGGTCAGGATCTGGTCAGTTCACCTGGGGACCATGCGTATGCCATCTTGGGTTCCACAATGGGGAAAGGGCAGGATCTAAATGTAAGAAAATAAGTAAGTGCCATGTAGGTTTGGGGTGAGATGCAGACGCCACCAGTCAGAGGGCAGCCTTAGTCTGACAAAAATGCTCAGCCACCAGAAGTGGCTTACAGGTGGGGTGAAGCGACTACGCTAACTTCCTAGCAGGTGGGTTACTGTTGCTAATTGGGAGAGAGATGGGCAAGGCGGCAGGGAGGTTGGCATGGCAAAGCCAATGCAGTGCTCCTTGCACCGTGCCAAGCTCCCTGCCACCTCACCTCTCCAGCTTCCAGTAAGCAACAGTGACCAACCTCCCACAAAGCTAGCACAGCAGATGCACCCCACCTGCTGAGCCACTTCTGCCAGCCACCTAGAAAGATGAATGAAGGTTGCAAGTGTTCTCTTCATCTCTTCCTCCATGCTCTACCTTGTTGACACTCATTTGGGGTGAAGCTGAATGCCTTTAAGTACAACAGGTAGGAATTCACTCTGGGTAGCAAGTGAGGGAATTCAAGCAGTGGTGGTGGTGAGGAAGGAGTGCTTGCTCTCTTGTCACTGGAGGTGCCTTCTGCTCCCATGTTGGTCTGTCTCTCCTCCTCTTCTACTGGTGCTTACGTTCTGTGAGAGAAGGTTTTGTTGTTGTTTAGTCATTTGGTCATGTCCGACTCTTCGTGACCCCTCTGGACCAGAGCATGCCAGGCACTCCTTTCTTCCACTGCCTCCCGCAGCTTGGTCAAACTCATGCTGGTAACTTCAAGAACACTGTCCAACCACCTCGTCCTCTGATGTCCCCTTCTCCTTGTGCCCTCAATCTTTCCCAACATCAGGGTCTTTTCCAGGGAGTCTTCTCTTCTCATGAGGTAGCCAAAGTATTGAAGCCTCAGCTTCAGAACCTGTCCTTCCAGTGAGCACTCAGGGCTGATTTCCTTCAGAATGAAAAAGTTCCTTCCAGTAGCACCTTAAAGACCAACTAATTTAGTTCTTGGTATGAGCTTTCGTGTGCATGCACACTTCTTCAGATGCACACTTCTTCAGATGTGTATCTGAAGAAGTGTGCAATGCACACGAAAGCTCATACCAAGAACTAACTTAGTTGGTCTTTAAGGTGCTACTGGAAGGAACTTTTTTATTTTGACTATGGCAGACCAACACGGCTACCTATCTGTTCCTTCAGAATGGATAGGTTTGATCTTCTTGCAGTCCATGGGACTCTCAAGAGTCTCCTCCAGCACCATAATTCAAAAGCATCAATTCTTCGGCGATCAGCCTTCTTTATGGTCCAGCTCTCACTTCCATACATCACTACTGGGAAAACCATAGCTTTAACTATACGGTGAGAGAAGGTAGGGGGTCCTAAATGATATCCCATTCTCGATTCCTCCCAGTTTGAGCCAAGCCATGTTTCTCCAGTAGCTAAGGGGGCTCATCACAAAAGATAAAGAGAGCAGGCCCACTTTGCTCAAACCTCTGTGTAATTCATGTACAGAACATGTGTGGGTTTCTTGAATAAGCAAAGCAATGCAGAGACCAGGTTACCATCCACATGAGACACATAGGCACAGAGAAACATGATGAAGCATGGTGGGGGAGCTTGTATAGAGACAACTCTATTCAAGAAAGTAGTATGCCTTCTAAAACAGCACTATGAAGGCTATCTCCAAAGGGGCTGAGGGCTGGACCCATATAATTTGAACCCAGTGCTTAATTTTTCTATGTGGTTGTCTTGACTGAAGCACTAGACCAGGCATGAGGAACCATTTTTGGTGCGAAGCTGCATTCTCTTCTGGGCAACCTGCCATTGGCTAGTCTTGGACAAGGCCAGAAATAACAATAATAGTATCTACACACATCTGTCTCCATCCTCCAACCAGGCAAAGCAATGAGGTTTCATTAGAGCTCAAGGACACATTCCAGCCAGTTCCCCCGCAAAAAAACCCACACCCAAGGAGGGTGTGAAACAGGGTTAGACTGGTGAGGATCATATCCTGGGGGGAGTGGGTGTAGCTAAGGAAGGGGTGTCGTCCAGGGAGAGATCCAAGGGCAAGATAAGGAGGACTGGAGGACCACATCTGGCTCACAGAGCTAAGGATCCCAATCATTGTGCTAGATGAACCATAGAGTACTCATAGAGAACTACAGAGTACTCATTCAGAAGGAGAGAGTCAGAGAGAGGCAGAGAGAGATGGGAGGGTCTCCTTGTACAAGAGCTTTTCCCAGCTACTGATACTAATTCTCAGTTTTAGCTGATTTTTTAAATGCTAATAGTATGTTGTTAATCTAGCATTTTCTTTTTTCTTTTTTAAGTTGCTCTGAGCATTTAAAAGCACCTGAGCATTTAAAAACAAACTCAAAACAAATAAATAATATGCAGTTGAACATACAGCTTGCCCTCTTCACAGCATCAGTTTTTGGAAATATCCATTGTATTACAAGCTTATTGTTTTATTATCATTTCTAGTAAAACAGAGTTGGCCTGAAATATAGATTTTTGAGGGGGGGGAGAGACACCTAATATGATAATGCTGATTGATCTGATAAACTTTACTTCCATTTCAGCTTTACATTGAATTAGTACCCACCAAGCAGGTTCTCAGAGCTGAGGTAAGCTCTTTCATTTTAATGCATATCATACAATTTCACCTAGAAACTGCTTCTAGAGTATGTCACACCAATACCTTAATCTTTTCCCTTTTTTAATCACTGTGAGGTTGAACATTAACAAGAGACAGAATTATCACCTCATTTTATTAACTGCACCCAAGGAGAATTAACAGAGCACGCTGGCAGCTTTTTTTAACCTGACATTTTTCATTCCGTTTACCTGAATTTTTCTATTAGATTTGAAATGTACATCATACTGTGAGGATGCTTTTTAAAAATCTGGTCCCCTTCATAATTTTTGACAGAGTACATTAATAAAAGCAAATGAAGTACTATCCACTGGAAGGAAAACAAAAACAAAGCATTCTTCCTCCTTTGCTGAAAAATTCTAACAATCCTTAGGAAAGGCTTAACAGATTATTGTTTGATTCTGTAACCCCTCGTAACTGGGAGTGGGGGGAAATAAAAAATAAATGAGTTTTGGACAAAGTGCCCAGACTGCTACTTTACCACAATATCACAACCTATTGTACTGTGCTTGCATCATAATCTGATGTAAATTGGATTCATGTACAACTTGTGGCCAGACTCACACAAATTCTGACCTATCAAATTCAATGCAGCATGCCAGCCAGTGGAGGATGGTAACAGTTTGACTTGGTAGAACTGCAATTTTTAATCTTGATATATTCATCATAATAGAATTTGGACGGCGCTTATTTAGTAGCGTGCACCATTCCTGTGCAGAGAGACTTTCCCTTTTCCTCTCTAATAAAACCAACCCATCAGTTATTCTCTGCACATTTATGTATAGGGAAAGAGCTTCCACATAAGAGGGTCCTGGTATGGTTTTCAGACAACATTGATGCCATACATCCTATTTGGAAATTAAGCCACACCACAGGACATACGTTTTGGAAGTCATGTATTGTTTACACCTAAACATCCACTGCCCAAAAGGCCTAAACACAAAATAACTTTTAAAATGTGAGGGGAACTTGCTTCCAGTTGCATGCGGTTTTCCTTCCCCACAAAATCAATTTAACCATTCATTATCCAAAACACTTGTTTTCTCTAAATTATAGGACAAAGTATTCCAACAAATAAACCAGCAAAAAATGCCCCATTGATTGTTTCATTGACACAGAGTTCCTCCCACCAGACTAATCACAATCAACCTCTGTTATGTATTTCAGGGAATATCTTCCAAGTTTGAAGGGAGATGTTCCAGGAGGCACGAAGCCCCATTTTTGCATTTTAGAAATTCGCCCACAAACTCACAAAAGGGCAGTGTAGAAATAACAGTGACAGTTTCCCGCATTCCTAGGCATTCAAGATACATCCGCTGCGAGGGTAGGCGCTTGTTGGAATCAGGTCCACACACTTTTCTGGAATTAAGCCAGATCTTCCTCATCTGTCCTGCCTTACCCAGCTGCTGCTGCAGCTTTTAATGAACGAATGTAGGGAAATGGTTATTGCAGAGTTTGCTGCTGCAACAGCCACCCACCATTTCTCCCACCTCCCAAGTCCCCAATTCAAAAAATAAATAAATGCAAGATGATTAAGTGGAAATAGGTATTAATTATAGAAAGAGGCTCTCTGTTGCTTGCTTGGAAAGCCACAAAACAAATACTAGACATAAAAAAGCAGCTAATTGAAGTAGGAAACACTTCCTTTTTGCTTCTCTGACCTTCAGGAAATAGCTCTGAGCATGCTCAGAATCTGCGTGTGATAGGCTAAGTGCTTACACATGGGAATGTTACTGAAGGGGTTCCGACTCTTCCCATATAGTGGCTGTGCTGGGCAGACCTCATGACAACATATGGAGTAAGAGCTCTCCACTTCAGGGCTGACTTTCCAGCAGGATTGGTCGCATGTTTTCTCCCCAGCTTAAAGGCACCTGAGAAGAATCTCTTTCACATAGTTATACTTTTTGATTGGTGCAGAGAGCTGATTAGCCAGAAAACAGGCAATGGACAGAAATGCCTCTGTAAATTTGAGGAAGTATAAGATTATAAGACTCAGGAAAATGTGTGGCTTTTGAGATTCTGAGGAGAATTTTTTTTTAAAAAAAAATATTGCTAGGCAATTTCAGCAGGAGGAGGGCTGTGTCTCCACTGATGCTGCCCATCTATAGAAATCTACTGAGGGCCCAATAAGGCTGTAGTTTTATACTGATTTACTTGGGAGTAAGCCCTACCGAACTCAAATCTAACTTGCTTTCTGAGTAGACATGGAAAGAGTTGCATTAGAAACCTGATTTTGCCAGGAGATTTTCAAACATGTGGCACTATTCTGGGAGGTGTTTATTTTACCTCAGGTAGGCCATTTTAGTGTTTCTTCACATAATCTCATGTATGGAATCTGTGACTGAGGAAACCCAATAGCTGCTGAAGGAAGACAATTTTGGCGTCTGAGGGGGGAAAGGTCAAACAGTGTGACTCCTTGATGCTTTAAAAATGTAGTGAACCATTAATTGCCTTTTTATGGCATTCTGAACTACAATACCACAGACAGGACCCTTCATTCTGTTTATTAGGAGGACGGTACCTGGGCAAACCCTTGAGGAAAATGGTGCAGTTTGAGGGGGGGGGAAGGAAGGATGTTTTTCCAGAAGAAAACACCTCCTTGTTTGTTGCATACACTGTCGATACAAGGCTGGTTTAGCCTGGCCTCATTTTAAATGGACCTCAGGGCATGGTTTGTGAAGGCTCATCGTGCTATGTCATTCGAAGTGGATCTAGACTTGGTCATTGCTGGACTGGACACAGGTGTGGACCTCTGGGGAAGAAGGGTGAGGTAGGCATTTAATAAATCAAACAAAAATCCAACACACATTCTTGTAACTTAAGCTTTCTCACTTCTTTTCCAAATGCAGGACAATGAGAAAATTTGCAGTAATACTTAGTGACTACTCCATTGTGTATCATTCTGTCGTATGTGTGCAAACTCTTGCTGCCCCAACATTGAGGATAATGACTTTTTTAAAAAAACCTTTATGTAGATGAACATAAAGCTTAAGTCAAGAAATAATAACCACAGTGCCTTCTCTGAAGAGATAAAATGTAATATGCCTAACAAAGGTCCTATCTGCAGTGTACATTTAAAGCCACCTCATAACACTTTACACAGTCATGGCTTCCCCCAAGGAATCCTGTGAAATGTAGCTTGATAAGGTTCCTGAGAGTTGTTAGGTGACCTCTATTCCCCTCACAGAGTTACCTTACAGCCTCCAACAATGGAAGCTCTCAGCTTCCAATTCTCAGCACCATTAACAAACTACATTTCCCAGGATTCTTTGGGGGAAGCCGGGAGTGTTTCAAGTGGTATAATTCTGCTTTAAAAGTGCAGATGGGGCCAAACACAGGTAATTATATGTATTTATTTTGCTCTGGTTACCATAATTGTCACAGCAAAAATGTTATTTCACGGTGTAGTGAGCAGTTTGAATGGTGGGCAAGGATTTGATCCTGTAGAAGAGGAAAACAAAAGGAGAAACCATGATGTTGGACTGACATTGAACAGTATTTCAGGCAAACCTGCCAACCAGAGCAAATGTTTTGGATTGTGGTATTAGTTAGAAAGTTAACCTTGCGCCTTAGGTTTGCTTATTGACCTAGAAACCTCCATTTATTTATTTTTTTAAGTGCAGTCTTACACTTATGAGGTTCGCATTTCTGATTATTACACAGAGCTTTGGGTCACTTGTTGTTGTTTTTCTGGCATGAACTAACTGCCCTGAGACCTCTGGGTATAGGGCGGTATATAAATTCCATAAATATTCATAATAATAAGTCATGCCTCCACTGCCTGTTGCTTTATTATCTGGTCTTTGGTGGAGATGCTGGGATTGAACCGTGGACCTTCTGCATGCAAGGCAAATGCTTTGCCACTGAGCTATAGCCTTTCCACCCTCAAAGATTCCATTCTAAAGGAGCTGAGCATGAACAACTTTTCTTTAGTCAACTGGAGCTTTCGGAGCAGTTCAGGTCATTGGAAGGACAATAATAGCATTGGTGTTTGAATGAATGAAATGAGCTTCCCCTGCTCCCAGCCCTGTTACAGTGCCATCTGCCTCTGGACAAATATTGAGATTCCATTCCGAATGGCCACTAAATTTTTGGAAGCCATTCTGTACTTGGGTGTCCTCGATATTACATTCTTTTTCTCTATGTCTTAGAAGCTCCAGTTTTAACATTCATCTCGGACTTGCATGTAGGCTGAACAGAGTTTGATGCACGTCTGGGAAATTTGCCTTTTTGCTCACACAGGGGATGATTCAAGTGTACAGCTGTCACAAACTGTATTCAGGATCTACTTTGTGAATTAACTGTCTGTTGCTGAATTCTCACAATAACAGCCAATTAGGAGCACAAAAGAGAAGTGGCCTTGGGATATGAGCCTTGAGTCAGAAAGACATAGTACAGCCAAAGATCACAGAATAGTAAAACGGAATTTTAAAATATTGTGTGAGTTTTGAGAGTAATATTTTACATTTCTGGTATGTACAGCAGACTCAGATGACATCTGATACAGCTTGGTGAGAGGGCACCAGAATCTAGAATTGGGGGGTCCATAAAGGCAAACCTTTGAGTCATTCCTCACTTCCCAAATCATTACGAGTCCCACTTAAATCCTTTGGATGTGACTTGTAAAGAATTTGCAGTGCTATTATGGTCCTACTACTTCAGGCATGTCTCCCATTTCTGCTTAACTGGAGGCCTTGTTAGAGATCTCAAGAGTGTGGCCTCAATTTTTTCCTCCCTCCATCCCTGTGTGGAACAAAAACATTTGTCCCTAAGATCAGCTTCCATACCGGGGATTGGAAAATGGTTTAATGTAACACTTGATTGTTTTAAAAGGGATCCGGGGGGGGGTATTGGAAACTACAATGGGGGGGACCCAGTTTTTCTGAGTGCATGTTCTGGAAGTTGGGCAAAAGGATTCTTATTGGTGTACCAACCTCCCCGCTGCACCAAAGATTCCCTGGCTGAGCTGGTTCAGGTCTTGGATGTTCTCCTGGAGACACCTAGTTGGGTTGTCCTAGGGGATTTTAACATTCACGCCAACACGACCTTACAAGGGGCCGCTCAGGACTTTGTGGAAAGCATGGCCCTCATGGGGCTGTCCATGAATAAGTTTGGCCCAACCCATGCCTTAGGCCTGGTGTTCACCTCTATGGATGTGGGTGATCTGACATTAAGTAAAAGTGAAACAAAAGAAGTGCCATGGTCGGATCACTTCCTGGTGCAACTAGACATTTCCATGACCCTTCCCCTCCACAGGGTTATGGGACTGATTTGGATGGTCCACTTAATGGATTCAAATGGTTTCCAGAGAGTGGTAGGGGGTGTCTTACCCCATGTTGATGGCCTCTCAGCCGATTTCTTGGTGGCCCACTAGAATGCGGAGTTAACCAGGGCTATCGACAGTCTGGCTTCGAAGCACCGTCTCCAATTGCATGGAACCTGGATGGCCCCGTGGTTTCTCCTAGAGCTGAGGGCGATGAAACAATTGCTGAAACTGCTAGAGTACTGGTAGCGGAAAACTCATTCTGAGTCAGACAGAACATGGGTTAGAGCTCAACGTCGAGCCTACCAAATGGCGATAACAACAGCAAAGAGGACTTTCTCCAGTTGTCATTGGACTACAATTCCCTCCAGCTTCAGCCAACATGGCCAGTAGTCAAGGATGTTGGGGGTTGTAGTTCGTCAACATCTAGAGAGCATCACTCAAGTTAACCTCTTTATTGGATGCACAAATCCAAGCTGAATTTCACCAAGCTAGGCTCTCATTTTGCGTCTTAATTTGACACATTTCCCACTGTGCTAAGTCTTCAGAACACTCATCATCATCATAAGAGTTTCACATCATGAATCTATACGGTTTGTTGCCTGATTTTCTCCCCCAACGATGGCTGTGGTGCTGTGTACAGCTACTCGGGAATAAGTCTAACCAAACTCCATGTGATTTAGTTCTGAGTAAATTTGTATACATAGCATCTCTGTTTCTCTCTCTCTGTACAAGCAAAGCTGTACCATCCCGACTTCCCCATCTGTATGTTTTCATCACTTCCAAATCAGCTGTCTGCGTGTACAAAGTTGCTTGAATTATTATCTTTCCCAGCTGTTTTATTTATATATATTTTTGCATGCTCCTTCTGACAACTTTGTATAGTAGCAATTTGTGTTTTTCTCAAGCAGCCACTCTTTTCAGTGTGACAAATAATGAGCCCTTTGTCAATACATTCCAAGTGCAATAAAGTCCCTGTTGGTGCACTGGGTGATTCTGACGCTGTGCTTCAGCTGGGCTGATTACAGCATTTCAAAATGAGAAAAAAACCACAGTTGCTGCTGTAACACTCAGATCTGTGCCTCACGCATGCAATGGCAGGAAACTGAGTTTTAAAAACCCAACCCTGATGCCTTGTTTTAGCTTTGTATTTACTTATTTTTTAATTTTTTTTTTTTACATTTTGTCTCCTTCCTGCTACTTTATTCTTCACCCAGTAGCACATTGGGAAAGAATCATGATTACATTTTACTGGGATTTTATACGCCATTAGCAAGCTGAGCTCTAATGAGCAGATAGCCACGAAAGCTCCATATTCGTGACTGCATTTTAATTAATTTACAGAACCTGGTAACAATTATGACCTGTACATTTTAAGAAGGCTGTTAAACTTTACATTTGCCAATTGAGAGTTTTTAAAAAGCTAAGGCAAGGCAGATTTTAACACTAAGTGGTTTCCTTCTTTAAAAAATAATAATAATGAATGTGGAGAAATGCAAGTCAACAAGAACTACATTAATATTTGTTGTCATAAATTGCTAACAGAAAAAAAATCGCTTGATTTTTCTATGTTGATAATTAAGTACTATTAATGTTGTTAAGTATTATATTTGAGTCTGTTACATTGTCCCTTGTTTTTGGTTTTGCCATTGGAAGTTGTTACAACAGTCCAGTCTGATAATTGTGTTTTGTTGGGGTTCTGTACCTTAACTTATTGCTTATTTGTTTATTGCACTGGTGGTGGTGAAAATGTGGTTTAGGTAAGCTAGAGTGCCAATGGGAAGAAGCACTAAGTTCAGGGCAGGTTACCCTCAGGGGACATAATGCATCACTCCAGGCAATTCTTTTTGTTGACTAAGCAATTGGGGTGGACATGAGGGAGCAGTTGCTTCAGAAACCTGACCTCTTACTTTCCAATCAACAAAATGGCTGACATTATCGCTCCCTCTCTCTCTTTTACACAGGTAGGTAGCCGTGTTGGTCTGCCGTAGTCGAAACAAAATTAAAAAATTCCTTCCAGTAGCACCTTAGAGACCAAGCAAGTTTGTTATTGGTACGAGCTTTTGTGTGCATGCACACTTCTTCAAAGTGTGTTCTGAAGAAGTGTGCATGCACACAAAAGCTCATAGCAATAACAAACTTAGTTGGTCTCTAAGGTGCTACTGGAAGGAATTTATTTTTATTTTTTTATTCTCTTTTACACAGATAACTGTCAGTCAATGCCAAGAGAGGATGGAAGGAAACTTGGGACTAGCTATTCCCTTCTCCCTGAAACCTCTCCAATAAGAAACCCAGGCCTTCCTATACATGCTATTTATTCCTTCACCTTGCAGATGGGTTAGGGTAGCAAATTACACATCACCAAAAAGGAGGGTGCCCCCAAAAAAGAGAGCAGTAGAGGACACAGCATCCGATTTGTATAGGCTCATTTATAAAACAGATGTAAATTTTGGTGCTCAGGATGGTGTATAGGGTACCCCACCCATTTTATCCTAATGGGCTGATAGATTGTGTGTGGTCCAATGTCATGGCTGAGTGGGGATTTGACTCCAGTCTCCCAAGTCCTGGTCCAGCATTCTAAGCACCATTCCACAATGAAATAGAAATAGAATGCCCTGTCCATTATGGGGAAAACTGAGACGAGGCAGTGGGTGCGCATGCTGAGTTTGCTAATTGTTGATTGGCACAAATTCAAGGTCCCCGTGCTCCCTCCTTAAACTGGAAGGCCTTTCAAACAGGTTGACTCCTTCAAATACGGAACTGTCTGGTGCAAAGTAGAACACTTGGCAACTATAACATGGAGCTGGTGCCCCCAAAAGCAACGTACCACTTATTGAGGTGTGGGCTGGACCACTGTTGGATTCAGCAGCACATCCCCCCACCCCACTGATATGACAAGAGTTTCTGCCCTCTATGGAAAGAGAGCAGAATTGCAGCCTAAAAGGTTCTCAAGGAGATTTGGAACATTTCATAACTCATGCCTATTTGCTTAATATGCTGCATAAAGGGATGCTGGAAACTACATTGGGTGAGAGGGGTTACAAAGGCAGATGAAGGGGGTGGGGAAGTATGTCAGTCCTCCAAATCTTGAGTTTCCTGAAGTCGTTTTTGTTTTTATGTATGGAAGTTTACAAGCAGAATGACATATTTTTAGCAACAGCATACAGCATTGCCAAAAAAGTATAGAGAGCAGCTTCCAAGTAGATGAAAATAAGCTGCTCAGCCCTTTGATGTGACTTCACTGCACACAAAACATACAGATAAAAGGCTCTCTTACTGTTTATTATGGAATTAGTTGGGCAAAAATTAGAAACCCTTGGGATATACTCAGATCTTTGCCAAACTGTAGCTCGTCAATCCTTTCTTTTTTTTTTTACAGTAGGAAGAGATTCAGCAAAGAGATTTAGAGCTGACAGGTTCCATCACTGTGTACAAAAGATCTCTCTACAGTAATAGGCCTAAGACTCCTTTTGGGCATGTACTTTCTAATTCCCATTGAAGGTTCTAAGTTAAAATACAAACCAGGAACCATTGCTTAGACCTCTTAAGACATGTTTGATGGTTCCTACCACTCTTGCTTCTGTGGTTCCTCTTATGCTGGTAAAGCAACACCTGAAGCAGCCTTCTTCCATTTTGGGACCCCAGCAGCAGCAGCAGATGGCAAGGTGGGGCTGCCACTTATCCGACTTCCCTCCAGATGTGTCACTGACAGCATACTGGGGTGGAGAGGAGGAAGTGGATGTGGCAGCCAGGTTGGAGTGGTGCAGATGCACTGGCAGAGCCCTTCCAGGGCACTTGCTAGCACATTTACACTGCACCAACCTCACTTGCTGCCATGACGCCTCCTCAAAATTGCTGAGTTCCTGTAGGACTGAAAATGAAAATGAGACAGCACTTCTCCATTTTAACTCCATGGGGGGGAGGGAAAATCTTTTGATAAAGGTTATCTCCATCAAAACAAAAACACAACCAAACAAGCAATAGAACTTACTTCAGAGAAAATATATTTCTCCACCACTCAAGTTTAGATTTTCTGAAGACCTGCTGTGTGCTTCAGCTGTCTGAAGTACAGTGGGTGCTGGGTAGGCATATGATCTAAACCCTTTTTGATGATGGCACTCCAACTATGCAACTGAAATATACTCAGAGTTGAGAGTGAATTTCATGCTCTTTATTCAGCTCATAGTGGTGAGGAGGAAATGGATGTTCCCCTAAAGTATCTGCTTTATATACATTATTTACACAATGAGCTGCACGTGATTGGCTAATTCCGGAATTCTCCTGTAGGCCAATCAGGTTGCGGATTCACTTCCATCTGGAGCTGGGTTGGGTGGCTCCTGCAGACCAATCATACTGCTGCATTGTTCTAGGACCAATCAGACTGCTACCTTTTGGATCCTATTCAACTATGTACATAACAGCAACTTTGTTCAGGAAGGCTCACCTGATCATTTTGCGGGTTGGTTAGAACTGTTCTCCAGGGTAAATGCCTTTACCTGTTGTTTTTACTGATAGTGAAGTTTTTGCTCTGTTTATAGCTCTTGCCTTGTGCCCTCCCCCCGCCAATCATGAATGTTGAGGATTTGTCAAGAGTTGTATGCTCTACTGACATGAAAATACAATCAACAACCTTTTGCTTTTTAAAACTTCTTTTTGATCCCCATAGCAAAATAGCTTTCTGAGAAGTAGTTTAGCACTTACAACCATATTTGTGAAAGGAGCAGAACTGTAGGTTAAAATATCAAACACAACATGTGTTTGTGGGATTACCAGAGAGGTAGCAAATGCAGGGTGGTCCAAGTGCCCAAGCACTCTGGGGGTCATGCTGCCATTGAAACATTGAAATGTACCTTATAATACATGATGTTTGGACCACCCTGTATATTCTATGGCACTTAATTGTTTCCTATTCCACACTCAAGCGAGTGAAACATGATTCTCAGTAATCTCTCTGACACCAGACACACAGGATCTGCAGTTCATGATGGTGCAGGTATTTTACTGCATGGAGGTTGGTTGATATTAGAAGCATGCATGAAACATCTGCAGGCGTGAATAATAACCAAAGTACCCTTGCTTATAGAAAGCTAAAGGGCAGTCTTCTTTTTTTGAAACCTTTTGTGCACATGCATCTTATTGGCATATTTTGTACATGCAGATGTAACAAAAATGAAACAGACCAAAACCCTCTTCGGTGCCCTTTTCCTAAGCTATTAGTTTTGTTGGGCTGGCATGCTATTTTAGTTCTCCTTGTTTTATCTGACATTACTTGCTTAATAAAGCTTTTTAACCCGCCTTTCCAATGTAGTGCCACAGTGATGCACAAATATTTCAGCATAGTATAAAAATCAACATTACCAGTAGCGTACACCACATACAACACAGGCATGTTATATTTCTGTTGGATAGCAAACATTGCTGAAATGTTTTTAAATTCGCCAAAGCCTCATGGGGAAGTTGAACTCCCCGAAATGTCCTACTGGATGGCACAGCAGGTGTCAGAGAAGAAACATCTCATTATCACCCAGGCTTAGGCCTGATTGTGCCATTTCAGAGACAGGAAATGCTGTGTACTTGTCTGTGATTCTGAAATTTAGATGTAGTGCCCCTCCCCCCCCCCTTCAAGCCACCAAATTATTTTAAGTTTGTTTATTTCAATGTGCTGGTATGGGTAGAAAGTTTGACAGGCACCAGGATTCAAATCTGTGCAAAGCATATTGAGTGACCTAGGACTACCTCTCAGCGTAATCTGTCTTAGCCTATACTACCTCACACGGTTGTTGTGAAGATAAAGGAGAGAGGGAGACCCTTTGCTCCTTGGAGGAAGATTAGGATAAAAACTTAATATCCACCGATATTAAGGAGAATAATTGCCTGTCTCAAAAATGGAAGCAGGGGCATTTCTGTACATTAAGGATGTAGTCAGAATATCTGTGAAACGCCCACAATTTGTGTTAAGGTCTCGAGAAGAAAAGCTTAAGAGGAAAGCTGTAAGGTTAAAAGGATGCCGTTCAGTGGTGTGGAATGAGAGAGTTACTTGAAAGAAAGTCTGGATGGTATCCCTTTGTAATATTGTGTTTATATTTACATTGTATAGAATATTGGTATTGGTATCCGTTACTGTATAATAGAAAAGCATTTGTTTACATTCCTCAATAGCATTTAAACACACTTCTAAAAGTTACGCTTTTAATTGTAATTGGAAAATGCTACTTTGAAAATATTACATGTCTACCCTCTATTTAAAAAAATAAAAACTTCCCCTATTTGAATGTAGGTTATAAATTCCAAGAATTTCCCTCCTTTGCCAAAGTCCTTTTCGTGCAGCACATCTAACATAGAAACATGTGTCAGGATGCATAATGTTTCAATTACATACCCTGCAGCAATGTTCTCTCTGCAAGGAAAAAAAATCTAAATTGTAGATTCAATGGTAGATTTACTTTTTCTTCCTTTCCTTTGTGCTTTGTCATTAACTGGTTGTCTTGTTCTAATTTTTTAAGACTAGAGCCTTCATACATATGAGTAGACAAGCAGGAGGGAGTATGTCTATGTACTGGGCGGAAATGTGTTAGGTCTATGGCAAGACCATGTGGCTCTTTTCTGAAAGAGCATGGACGATATCTAACATTAGTCATATTCAGAGTAGTCCCATGGGTCTGAATCAATGGGCTGAATTCAACATGGTTAACTGTTCCAGCGGAAATACATTTGATCACAAAATGAAACTTCCCCTCCCTCTCCTCTGCCCGTGCCACCCCTGAAATCTGCTCCAGAGGGTTGAGGGACCTCCTAGAGTAGATGCAGGTAATAAATGGGGGGGAAGAAGAGTGGGGAGTTAGGTTGCGCAAGCAGAAGTCATTGCACTTATTAAATGACTTGCTTGGATACAACCCAGTAAACTTAAGTAACTTCAGTCCATTGATTAAAATGGATCTGCTCTGAGCAGCCACGGAGCGTATGCCCGCCCTGCCCAGGACAGGCTTGCTCCTGAGAGGGGCGTGGAGGGTGCCCTCCCAGGTGCTGACTAGCCACTCGGGTGTCTAGAGAGTTGCACACGCCCTGAAGCCGAGGGCGGAGGAAGCAGTCCATGGCGGACATTTGGTGCACCACCCGCCCGGGACTCCTAAGCCTCCCTCAAGCTGTCAAAACGGGGGGGGGGGGATGCTACTGGCAAAGCAGTGCAGCTCCCCCCTTACCTCGATGGCTCGGGGTAGGCTTCAGAGTCGCAGGTGGGTGGCGCGCCGAATGTCACCCCCCCTCAGTGAGGGCACATGGGGCGGTCCGCCCGCCCGCCCCCTGTTCCTACGCCCCTGGCTCTGAGTGTAACTTAGGTTAATAGCACCCTGTGTCTAAAACATCATCCCGTTTTCAGTGCTTGGGAACATATTCATGTTGTTTCAGTGCTGCTCTCCCTGTGCCATTTTATTAATTGGTCCTAATATTCATAATAGGGACGCAGGTGGCGCTGTGAGTTAAACCACAGAGCCTAGGAATTGCTGATCAGAAGGTCGGCAGTTCGAATCCCTGTGACGGGGTGAGCACCCATTGCTCAGTCCCTGCTCCTGCCAACCTAGCAGTTCGAAAGCACGTCAAAGTGCAAGTAGATAAATAGGTACCGCTCTGGCGGGAAGGTAAATGGCGTTTCCGTGCACTGCTCTGGTTCACCAGAAGCAGATTAGTCATGCTGGCCACATGACCCGGAATAAAGCAAGATGAGCGCCGCAACCCCAGAGTCGGTCACGACTGGACCTATTGGTTAGGGGTCCCTTTACCTTTACCTTTAATATTCATAAGCCTTATTTCCCCATGCCACTATTTACCTTGATTGACTGTGTGCCAGCTCACATTATTTTGCCAGCATCACACTACATTTATGATGATGTCACAGATGCTCCTAATTATTATTTTTTTAAAACAACAACAACCAGCCACTTCTTCCTAATGGATTCAAGGTCAGTGCAGGTGAATTGAGGTATCTAACAAAAAGTAGTTTATGTAATATGATTTCTGAGCTTTCCTGTAACTACAGATAATCAAATGTGCTTCCACGCATGAAGGTGTTGCCTAACAGTTTCAAAGCAACCTCATGACATGAAAGTAATACATCATCATCGTCATCATTATAATTTAAGTTTTCATTACTCCTGAGAATCCTATTGTAGTTTCAAAAGTCCTGCTTACAGCAGGAAAACACACACAACTGCAACATAAGTAGTCATAAACAAGAAATATAGCATAACAATACACAACCAAACTGAATCATTTCCACATAAATCACAAGAACTAAAATAACGATACAAAAAGCAGGGGAAAACCCAAACAACACCCCAGCCCATGAGTCTGTTTGGCAGCCTCAGCTTTTGCAGCTGAAGTGAGTAATGCCCCCCTCCTCCCAGGCCAGGTGGAAAAGGCCTGCAAGGCAGGGTGCAGGTCTCCCAGGACTCAGAGCTAAGATAGTCTCAGTAGCCTGTTTGATGTAATGTGAATCTGTAAATAATGTAGTGAATAAACTGAAGTAAGAAGTTATGGTAACAAGGGACTGCATTTCATTAAAACATTAAGAGTTCAATCCAGTTCGCTCTGGATACAGAGAAAGCCCTGAAGATATAACTGATCATCTCCTCCAGCATAAATCATGATCGTGAACTGGCACATTAGATTTTGCCTAGCCATGGAGATTAGGCTCAAAATTCAAATAAGATTATCTGTTTATTGTTGTGACTTCATTCCATACTGATGGGAATATGACAGAAAAAGTTTAGCTTTGTTTTCTTTTAATTAAAATTAACATCAGGCACCAACCTCACCCTGAATTCCCAAAGTAATGGATAGGATTTTAAGCCAGTGGTCTCCACTGCCTTCAGTAAGCATAGTATAGCCCTTGTACATGCCTGTGAATTGTTCTTAATGCTTTTGATGAATGTAGTCAAGACAAGATCTGATTGTCCTGCCAAGTCAATGTCAAAACAGGCCTGTTTTCCTGCAACTCAGTCTCTTTTCAGCACACATTTACACAAAAGTTATAGATCATAAAATTCCTTTTTTACTTATTTTTATCTCCATACATTTTTCCTTTTTTGTAGCAGACTCCATAGTTCTTCTAGGGCAAAAGATACGGCTTGCAATATATGCTACCAGCTCTGTGACTAATTTGCTGGAATATCACAAACTCCTGCCCTTTCCTTTCTTTCCTTCTCCAAGTCAGAATGTTTACTGAATTGTTGCAAAGCATAAAAGGTTTACTTTACAACCACTTAGTTTTCAAAGTGGTAGATCAATAGAGATTTCCAGTATCTAAAAATCTGATGAGCTGTTTGTTGTATCTTTAATGCCCCAGTGCCTTCCCAGTAGGGATTTATTTATTTATTTCATTAAAATTATATACCACTGATAGTAAAAAGGCTGAAAACACACACACACTTCATTGGGAGATGGGGTAGAAATTCAGTTTGGTTTAGATTTTAATGGGAATCCTATCTAATTCACACTATTCCAAAACAACATGCAACCTAATGTTATCTTTTGCAAGTCACACTTTTATGAATTTTGTGGTGCAGTTCATCATCCGAATCATATGTTCAAAATTGTGTATATTAGGAGGAAGTGTGTGTAAGGATGTATATATTAGTGAAACTATTAGTGAAACTCATTATATTACCCCCCCAAAAAATGGCTTTCAAAAAACGAGAATGTCAGGCAACATTGCATACACAAGATTTGTATATAAGGAGAAATTCCCACTAAAATGCTGGTATATTTTCATAACATCTTAAAAAATTAAAATGATGGGGAAATAGAGAGAACTGAAGTTAAGACTGTGAAAATGAACAAATGGGATAAATTGACAGACTCATCCCTCCCTATTTCCCAGTTCCTTTTTTTCAGATAGTTGACATTTATCAATTGAACTGCAAAATCACAGGGAATTCAGAACCATTCAATAACTGCTGAGGGGTAGAGTTGGGTACAATATTAGTGCTGTTGGTGTGAGGCGAGCAGGAGCTTAGCTCATTTGACAGGGAGTACAACAGAGCCAAGAGGGAGAAAGATCCTTTCTTGTGTTGGTAGGCTGATAAGAGGGAGGAAATCTCATGCAGCAGTTAGATACAGGAGGTGTTTTGGGAACGGGGTGATTGCCTAGGGGACCTAAATGGTTCAGCAAACTGGATTTCACATTCTGGTTTAAAATAATCAGCAGGACCCTAATATAATATTCATGGCCTAGGACCCTCGTACCTATGGGACCGCCTCTCCTGGTATGCCCCACGGAGGACCTTAGGGTCCATAAATAGAAAACACCCTAGAGGTCCTGGGCCCTAAGGAAGTTAGATTAGCCTCAACCAGAGCCAGGGCCTTCTCAACACTGGCTCCGGCCTGGTGGAACGCTCTGCCTCATGAGACCAGGGCCCTGCGGTATCTGATTTCTTTCCACAGGGCCTGTAAGACAGAGTTGTTCCGCCTGGCCTTTGGCTTAGAATCAGTTTGATTCCCTCCCCCTCTTTCTTTTTCCTTTCTCCTCCTGTGAAGAGGCTGCATCCTAATGTTTTAATGTTGTATTTTAATCTTGTTTTTTAAATTGTATTTTAATCAACTTGTTTTTATTATTGGTTGTTTGCTGCCCTGAGCCAGGTCTTGGCTGGGGAGGGCAGGGTATATATAAAAAAAATTATTATTATTTATTATTATAAAGAAAATTCATCTGAAAGAGATACTGGAACTTCTGCTTTGTGGAGTGAAAACCTGTCTTCATCTATGGAAGTCTTCCTGTTGGCTTCACTGGGGCAGAATGAGGCATTTGGGTGAACGGTTATGTTGTACTGAGTCCCAGCAGTGCAGATGAGATCACAGTGTCAAACTTTGCCCCATCTGTCCCTTCCAGCTGAACATTTCCCTGCCTCTTCCTGGAGCTGCTCAGAGCATCTGACGTCAATGCCAAAAAAGGAGTTGCATGTGGCTGACAGATTTTCTTAAAGGATAAGTGACTCATAAGGGTGTTGGGGGATACAGCCTAAAGAAGCTGGTACAAACTTAGAAATGTATGGAGACAAGTTGTGAGCAATTTCAGACCGTGTTCCTTTGCCGTGTTGCAATAATCATTGCAATTAGCCCAGTGATTGATAAAGGTTCTGATGTCTGGAGCGACCCAATTCAATCATGTAGCGAATTCTAGGAGCAGCAAAAGATTGTTGCGTGAATCCCAGTAAAGACCAAGTAGCAAACATATAATTTGCTTCCTTTGAAGAGGAAGCACCTGCTGTTCCTTTTGATATTCTGGAAAAGACAGCTAGTAGTAAATCCATTTAAGATGTAGATCAGTTTGTTCTGTATGTGTCACTATACCAGTGGAATAGACTAGGGGAAACCTTTAAATTTCTATCCGTGGGCCTTTCTGTGAATATTCAAGACATTTTTCTCCGAAAGCTGATACATAATTTTCTGCAGTTTTCACTTATTATTGTACACTGTTGTTGCATGTGTCAGCCCAAATCAATGTTGCACATTTGACGGGACTGTGTGACAAACTACTTTCCCCTTTCCTGGCAGTTCCAACATACCTATGTGCCACCCTGTGCTATATCTTAACTAGGGCACTTACCCATATATGGAAATTTGCAGTTTCCACAGAAGGTATGGAAGATCACAGCTACTTGCAGCATCCTAGAATCACCTGGGCACAGGTCCTTTTGGTCGGGTTTCAAAAAGTGAACACTTAAGAGATGCAGAAAAATAATGCTCTGAAGACCATTTCCCCATCTGCTGCCCTCGGTATTTTGAGCACAAAATACATGAGTATCACAGCAGTTCTGAATAAGGCATCCGTTGCTTTAAAAATTAAGTATCTCTTCAGACTGCTCAAAAACAGCTATCAGGGAAAGAAAAGAATTAGTATGCCACATCACAGTGGATGCAAAACTCAAGTATTTTATATTAAGATCACAGAAAGCTCAAGCTACCTTATACCAGGTGAGACTACACAGACAGTGCCTCTTCCAAGCCGCCAGATTTATCCCTTGCTAACTTGACCGTTTTAACTAGAAATGCCAGGGACTGAATCGAATCTTTTGCATGCAGGACACTGTGTTGTGCCATTACCCAAGTACAATATATGAAGAGTGAAGCAGCCATAAAATAGATTATTATATTTCTGTATAGAAAACAATCATTTGGAAAATATCAGATAAAACATAAACAGGCCAATAATGGTACAATATGATTGTGAAAGATTCTTGCAGACAACTTGGATAATCAGCCTACCATAGATTGCATTAATCGTATCTTATAACAGTCACAATTTTAAGGGGGCAGGGTAGTCAAAACTATTAATAAAAAAATATTAAAAGTAAACTACTTTTCTTTCCAGATATATTATCTTTTGGTTTTTTTGAAAGTGGTTGTTTCATATGAGATGAAAATCTTGTTTTCAACATTTTAAAAATTAAAAAATATCTGTTTCTAAATTATAAATTAATGAAAGTTATGGTGCTTTTTTCAAGAAGGATTTTTTTTTTTTTTGTCAGAAGGGGAGAGGCCCGTTTTTGAGCAAACCTGATTCAAATTTAATGCTATTTTATTTTTTATCATTTTGCTACTGCTCACTGAGCAATATAGTCCATAAACATTATTGGACGAACTGCCTTTGTAAATATTTGCCCTTGTCTTTTAACAATTGTCTTTAGGTTACATTGGGGCTTTCTAGGTCGCTTGCCTCTTCTGCTCAGTTAAGAATGTAATGAAATAAGGCATTCACAAACATATTTACAGCGTGTTTCCTTTAGAAGGGAAGAAAGCACCCACAATATATATATATTTAAAGGGCAACAAAATCACATGACTCTCATTTGAAAAATACTTCAGAATATTTCCCCCCGATTTGAAATCTTAAAAACAATCCTGAAGCAAAAAAAAAGTTTTAAAATGATAATTATACTTTTGGACAAAATGCTTTACTAATTAACCCGTTTTAGTTGCCATGTCCCCCTTTTATCCCATGTTGCTCTTCTCTTGCCATTTATATGCTCTATTTCACTCCTTTCAGAAAACAAGACGCCACAGATATTTTCAAGCCATCTCTTGCATGTTACCCATCGTGTACCACGAGAGACGTGATGACAGGTAATGGAAAACTACCATTCTCTTCTTTTTGAAGGAAATATGTTTTCCAGCACAGAATAATGATCTTCTAAGTAAAACCATATAGCAGCCAATATATAACCACCAACCTATAATTTGATTTACAATGTGGCAGAAAAAGGATTTTGAAAATCAGTTTTAAAAAAACTAAAGATCCATCAGGTTGTGGTTAACAAAAGTTGCTGATAAAATAGTGCTTCTTTTCTCTGACTTTTTAACTTTTCAAAACATTTGTATCAATATGTGCTTCTCACAACTAACCTCCCAATAACAGTTAGCTGGTCAGTGAATTATGCTCCCGTTTCGTCAGCCAGAGTTTTGTATGAAATTGAGATACAGGACAATACAGCACCTATCTAAGTAGTTCACTTTCTATCCTGCTCTTTCCAAAGCCTTCAGACAAGTGACAAAACTTAAAAATAAAATGAAGCCTACATTTAAGAAAAGCCAAAAGAACTAAATGCAAGTTACCATGCATTTACCTAATTCTGACCATTAGGTAAATGTAGCTCTCTTCTACAAACACTATTTGAATACCTTTGAATATATCTATATATTTCAATAATGGTAGCAAATCCTATGATGATTTCTCTTACGTTTGAATAGGTTTCAATTGCTAAAAGGGCTATTTGGGATCCATAGAAAAGCAACTCTGGGCTCCTGTGAAAAACAGTGGACTTTAATATACAAGTAAATAGTGACATTGATTATCGTCAAATAATTACATTGCTATGGTAGCTTGTATTTACAGCATACTGATACCCTTATGGGGCAAAAGTGGTTGTTCCATATGCCTGGATTTTGTTCTAAGCTTGGTTGAGATCAGTAGTGGGTTGATCTTAATTATTTTGTTAGCGAGCAGAAAATTATTTACAGCAAGGGTTGCCAATCTTTTGGGCCCACCAGCATATGTGTAAACAGGAGAAATTGTCGTGGGCAACATATGCACACACCCCACAACCAAGCACATAGCTCAACAACGCTTCTTTCAAGCCTAATTTTAGCAGGTGGAGGGGACTCTCTCGGCACCAGGGCAGGTGTCTGTGAGGTGCTATATTGGTGACCCCTGATTCAGAAGAGCAGAAGCTAAACAAAACATTGTTCTACTTCTGCTTCTCCACATTCCAGCAATTGCTCCAAATTTCGGGCAACATCCTTTCGTGACGCTCAAGTGTAGAAGGGTGCATTTGCTTATACCAGAGTGTTGCCGTTTCCTTTTGCTGTCCATGTTGCTCTCCTTGTTTGGGCGGCCCAATTACGTCCTCGCTTGATTCGAAGTGGCAGCTCCAAATAGAATGTCCCCGTTCTGTCCTTCGTTGTCAACAGCTCACCCATATAACCTGCAGGTTTCGTACGCATCCCTCTGCTCTAATTTTTAACCTTATCCTGTGGAAAACAGGAGGAAGAAAACAAGGGGCCCAGTCATGTACAGGCATGAGTCTATCTAGTATGTATTAATTAAGGGCAAGAATGGTTGATGACTTGACATGCAAAGCTATTAAAAAGTTAAAAATTCAGAAAAATAATTGGCAGCTCATTCAACAATCCTAAGGACTTAACAGATCTGAATAGTGTATGGTCCACCAAGCTAAACCTCACAGTACCCTCCCTCCCCACACGAGCCATAGATCATGGTCTACAATCTTTCGAGTACAGTACTTGAGAACCACCCCCCTTTTTTACACTCTCAAAGTAAGCAGCAGCCAGGTTTAGCATTGTGTTTCCGTGTAGGGCTGAATGACTGCCTTTCACTTGGTTGTGGCATAAGGTTTTATCTTTAAACGAAGGGAAGTGTAATTGGTATTTGAAACATTTCAGCTTTTTTCCCTGCAAGGAAAATCTCATTTTTGAAGTCACACAGCGCTGTTTTCAATTACAACAAGAGTCGAAAAAGTGGAGAAGATCTCATGTGCAAATCAATGTTCCTCTGTTAAAATCAATGGGCTGCTGAGATGTACATCAGCCCAGTATCTGCCATCTGCTCCCCCCCTCCCCATTTCATTGTAATTGCAAACCTAAGCATGAACAGGGACTATGTCACAGTTATTGCAAAGACAGAATTCTTATTACTGCGCCTTTGATAATAATTGGATACAGAACACCTGTAAATAAACTTTATTGTATTTTTCCCCCTATTCAGAATATTGTGGATTGTAATATTCTTTTTAAACAAAATAGCAGCATGAAGGAAACTACTGTTGCAAGGGTAAACTTTGATTCTTTGTGCCGTTGTTCTTGTCTACAGTAGGATGGTGGCCATTGAGGAAAAAGTAGGTCAGTGAAATAATTGCAGTTCTGAAAATAATACAGATTGACAGTTGTTGAGCTTAATCTGCTGAATGGCCACGGGGGTGTAGCAACAAAGCTCATGTGTTCACATATATGACAGCCTGGTGTTAAGGACATAGCTAAATCCTTATGAAAATAAATATATAACATAACTGATTACTCTATGAGAGTTTGGGTTTTGTTTTGTTTTTTAACCAAGAAATGAAAAGGAAATAAAATATACTCTGTTACCGTACAGAGGATGGAAAAAGTATACATCTAGACAGTTTCATTTGTTGTTTCTTATTCATTGGCATTTCTTAATACTGATGAATTTCTTAAGAGTTGGTATTTCTAACCCTTTCTCTGGTTAGATTTGTATGCAAATCTGTTGTTGTTTTTTAATCCAGAGCTAAACACTGTTAAACAGAGTGGTCCAATGTGATGCCCAACTAAGCAAAGGTTTTCATTGTGGGGTGTTCAGTGAGGTAAATTAATCAGTTAAATTAAATACAGATAAACCTATAGCCCAGGCAGAAGGGTGCTTTCTAACATGGTACATTTTCTAAAATGAATGACAATTTTGTACTCCTCCATCTTTAAATTTTTGAAGTATTTTGTTTCAGTCAATAAAAAAAAACGGTTCTTAAGAAAGGGTTCTTATACAATGGAGCAAATTATATGTTTGAAAGACAGACCAATTTGGGTTTCCCCAACAAGGCTCTTAACACCAAAGCGACACCCAAATGGCGGGGATTTTGGGGAGAAGAACTAGCAACACAACTTTATTTAATTTGTGAAAATGCAGATAGTTACAACTAACAACTACCGATAATTTGATACAAAAATAGTTATTTTTTTGTCTGTTTCTTTATAAGAAAATTTATTTACTCCGAACTCATAAAAAAATATCAGGGCAATAAAATCATTAAATCATCATAAAGCTATAAAATGATAAAGCACAGAACAAGTCACCAACACCAACTTACTCCAAATGCTGTTTATGCATTCAGTTGTATGTTGAGAAAACCATCATATTGTTGGCTTTAGGTTTTGGGTCCAAATAGTAAAGATTTGCCGGAAGAGCATCTTGCTTCCCTTAACCATACATTTTCTGTGACTGTCAAATCCCCAAGTTTCTCCAGTCATTCTAGCACAACCAACAGTGTTTGCATTGCTTTCTTTTAGTTAAATTGCACTCTGCTTTCTAAAGAAGAACTGTTCCTGAATAAGCAAAAATATAACTAAGCAATTTTCTGGGAAGGCTTTCGTGTTCTGCTGATTCCCACAGCCTTGTGCATGACCTGTGTTCAGCTTTGGAGAGAGAAGCCTGATTGAGTCTAAAAATTCCTGCACCCACATTTTGTGACTCTGTGCAAGAAGATTCTGGTGTAGCAGGGAAAGTGTCAAACCAGAGGGCGGGTCTAACCCTGTTAGTGAGCATACTCTTTCCTGACTCATTTACATAAAGCAAAGATTTGAGGAAGGGATCCATGGCTTTCAGCCAGAGCCTGATAAGCAAAAAAATAAGTACATAGATGCTCTACTTAATAGTGTAAAAATATATACTGATTATTTCCATGAATTATTTCTTTCAGAATAAGATGATTCTATACATAATATTCTTAAGAAAGGCTTGTTTGGAGTTCAGAAAGCCACATCCTTGTGTGTTCTCTTTTCACGGTTCTATTTTTAGAGAGTAAAAAAGCAGCAGTGGATGTTGGAGAGCTTTTTCCTCATGAATAATGTAATTTCTCTCCCCCCCCCCCTTCTCGTTCTCTTGCGTGACTACAATCCCTTTATGTCATACGAATCCTTGAGATATAGAAGACACATGCATGGGGATGTGGAGATACATGTTTTTGTGGCTATATGTCTGCTCAGCTGTACACGTTCCCTCTTGTGATTTGTTTTGCCCACATGTTCATTGCCCAGATTGGGTGCAGTTCTGATCAGAATATTATTTTCCTTGCGGCCTTATTTTACAAGCCAGTTTTAAGCACATATTTCCACACTAAGAAGGGTGGAGGTGTGCAATGTAGAAGGATGGAGATTTCATAGCTGTTCTTCTTCTGTGCGTGACCTAACAAACCTCCCTTATTGGCTTCATGGGGCTTATGTAGAATTAGAAGAGAGAACAGCATACTCTTTAATATGCTAAATTAAAGTTTCCAGACCTGTCCAAAACAGGAATATGGTCTGTGTTGAGAAAAATGTCATCTTAACCCATCAAAATAGATCCAACACTGGATGATATCTAGGCAAATTTAAACAACTTTTCTGTGTTCTGGTGATTGCAACAGAGCAGTTTAGTAAACATGGATAAATCTCACTCTCTGAAATCAGTGAGGCTTATAAAAGCCCTTAAGTTCGACTAGGTCTTCTGTTTCACATAGGCTTCCCTGATTCAAAATTAGACAATCTACAATGGATATCCAGATCTTTGATCACCAGTGTTTTGTCTTATTATTTGTGAAGCCTCTGAAATATATATCTTACCCATTTTTAGCTATAAATTACAATTTTTGGTTCTTACTCTTCATGTTCCAGTCAGTCTCATCTTCGAACGCCATGGTTTAAATAATGAATGCAGCACATGTATACAACTTTTAAGTACGGCATTTTTCTCTACATTTCCTCAGAGTATCACATAAATGTAATATTCAGTCTTTCATCGCAGTACTCCCTGTGAACCCCTTTCACTTCTGCCCTCCAAATTTATTTTTCCCATTCCTTAGACATCCTCTCACGTGTATTGTCAACTCAAGTTAAGATTGCCCTCTGTAAAATATCTCTCCTCCATTCCCAGACTTCAGTAATCTCTCTCGTCTTTAGCTACAAAACTGTGCATAACTTCTTGGTATGGCTTTGTTTGGATAATAGGGATCATTTCACTAATGTGTAACAAATACCACAGAATTGAGCCTTTCTCTAATTCTGAGAAGAGTATTGAGTATTGAGAGAGAGAGAGAGAGAGAGAGAGAGAGAGAGAGAGAGATTTCATTTTCCCATTTTCACTTTACGAATAGGTGGGGCTGCCTTTCTGTGAGACACTGCCACCCCCCACTCCATGGCCATTTGTCTTTATCTAATTCCATCATCTCAGATGCCAAAGGTTCCTTTTCACCCTTGTTTGCATTTGCTTGTCATGCATGACCCTCTGTATTTTGTCTGTGCCTTCCACTTCTCCTCGACAGGCTGAAGATTTTTTTTCCTTTTTTAAAATAAATGGAGGTGGAGGGGGCAACTTCTTTCCAAAGCTCGGTTCATTCTCAGCCGCTTTTTCCCTTTACCAGGTCAAAAGAGGTGAAATCCACTCTTAGCTACATACTTTTTTTTTTTAACCCTTGCCAATGGGGAAAAAAATCATACTTGATGGCATGCTCCTTGTACTTTTCAGGCTCTGAGATAATAATAACAGTCTCAAGAGGCTGTGTCTGAGAAGACAGCCTTGCTCTTTAATCTCTTCAGTTATTACTGATGGATTTGAAATGCAAGGTGACTCTCATGGCGCAATTAGACACAAGCTCAACAGGCACTCATTACTATAGAACCTAGTTCTCAGTGATGTAGCCAACCTGTGTTTGGCTTGTACCACATAACAGCTGCAGGTTGAGTCTCACATTACGGAACTCCTTGGAACAGCAACCCCCCCCTGCACTTTGTAAAGTAGCTATCCCCAGAGAATGGTTGCAGTCTAACTGATTTGCTCATTTCCTGCATGGAGGGGTTTTTTTGTACGGGGAATAATGCAATCCTGCATGTGCACGCTGAAGAGGTAGAAGCTGGACACAGGTTTACTGTCTCTGTGAGAGAAGGACACAAGTCTCGGTTCTCTGTAGAGATAGAAACAGACAGATAGTTTGACTTCAGTTCATTTTGTAAATACATGTGCTCACACACATCCTCAGGATGCTACGAGTGGAGAGGGGGCTTCTCTGCTTGGGGCCTGCTTGCAGACTGCCCAAAATCATCTGGTTGACTACCGTGAGACCAAGATGTCGGAATAGATGGGCCTGATCCAGCAGGCTCTTCTTACATTCTAATGTCCTTGTTGTTGGCATTCAGAGGGCTGGGAGGCCAGCTGATAAGCCCCAGCTGTGCCGTCTCCATCCATTGGCCCGTGCTCCGACGTAACTCAGCGACCCGGACTTCAAAAGCCAGGGCACACAATTGGCAGAGTGTACTGCACATACAGAAGTAGACGTGAGGCTGTGAAAGCATACTATTACTACAGATTTATTACTCATGAATCAGAACAAAGAAACATGTCTTCTCTCTCTCATGTCATCTTGGAGAGAACAGCAAAAGCAATACACAAACAGAAGTTCCCAGCATACTGTGCTGGAATGTAAACAGAAAAGCGACATGCAACGATCTCATTCCTGTTCCTTAAGGTGGAATGGAAATGCCAACACTTATGATGTAGGCAGTGTTACTAAGAGAAACACTTCCAACAAAAGATCCAGTCGTATTGGTTTCTCTTTATTCACCTTTAGCAATGTGTACCCAAAAAGTTACCCAAGTCAAATTCCCTGACCCCCCAAAAATTGCTGAAGGCAGAAAAAGGGGGGGACAGTTGTCTGGGCCTGGGAAGTAATCTATTCCTCCTAGCACGAGGGAATGGTTCCTGCCTGCTTGAAGGAGGCAGTGGTAAAACCACTCCTCAAGAAACTCTCTGTAGATTCGGAACATCTAAGTAACTACTAGCCAGTTACTAATCTCCCCACCTTGGGCAAGGTTCTTGAGCAAGTGTTCACAAACCAGATCTTGAAGGAAACTGATTTTCTAAATCACTTTTAATTGGGGTTTTGGCCCGGTTGTGGCACAGAAACTCCTTTGGTTGCCCTGTATAATGACCTCTGTCAGGAGAGAGATGGGAGAAATGTGTCGCTGTTAATTCTCTTGATCCCTCAGTGGTTTTCCATACCATCAACCATGCTATCCTTCTGGAGTGCCATGTCCAAGTTAGAGGTGGTACCAGTTTGTGGGTTTTTTGTTCTTGATTATATTATGTATCATGCGTTTTTAATCTTGTATTTTTATGTTGTGAACTGCCCTGAGATCTACGGATAAAGGGTGGTATAGAAATTTAACTAAAATATAAAAATATTGGGACATCTTACCTACGCTGAATGTGGTTGCACTTCCCCTGAAGGAGCAAGTTCACAGTTTGGGGTGCTTCTGAATCCAGCTTTGTCGCTTGAGGCTCAGGTAGCCTCAGTGGCTAGAAGTGTCCTTTACTAACTGAAACCAGTTCAACAGCTAGTGGCTGTCTGCTGAATATCTTAATGTATAGGTAGGTACCTATGGAGACAGGTTGTTCTTCATGCTCCCTAGTGCTAAGCTATGGAGAGTTTTTATAGTGAAAAACCAGCACTTTCATGTCTGGACTCAGCCAGCAAACTGGAAGACACTGCAGTTAGCATTGCACAAGCATGATCTAGCAGTTGCGTTCTGCACTAACTGCATTTTCCAAACAGTCTTCAAAGGCAAGCCCATATAGAGGGCATGACAGTAGTCTAATCTGGAGCCTACCAGACATGGATAACTGTGCCCAAGGTTCTCTCTGCCTGGCCTAAGATGCTCAAAGCTGCTCAGTGCCACAGAAGCTACTTTTGCCTCTACCAGCAAAGATGGAGCATGGAGCATCTCTAGGCTGCAAATCTTCTCCTTCCAGGGGAGTTCAGTCCTGTCTAGCACAAACTGAATGACACCATTCCCTTGGCTGGATTAACACCTTTTGGATCCCTGCCATTATTTTCCTTGTTATGTTAACACATGAGCAGCAGCATTTATCTAAGCAATTAAAATTTGAAAAGTGCCTATTAAATATTCAAATAAAACCAATATTTTAGATGTTAATACTTCAGTGAGTGGTTTCATAATGATGAGGAGCTTTATCATTCTGGTGGTGATTTTCTAATTAGAATTGGTCACAGTACGGGTTAGGTTTTATCCAAGCTGTCAAGCGCTGAGCTGCAAGAGATAGAAAAATAAGAAGCTGTGGTCGTAGTCTCAGTTGCACATACATAAATCCTATTTCTTTCAGTGGGATCAGAGCACACACAGCTGGGCAGGATCACAGCCTAAGACACAGTGGCTGAGTCGTAGTATGAGCTGCTGTGCATGGGGGCACGGGCAAGATTGCTGCAGCAGGCCACACCTCCAGCCTGTGCATACGAAATTGAACTTCTGGGCATGTTGTAGCTTTGTTCAAATGTCAGAAGCTGCTGGGATCTGTGGGATCATGTGGCAGGCAACTCAGTTGCAAATGTCAGTTTCTTGGTGAAGTTCCCCCAAGGTTCTCATCTGACTGCCCATCCAGGCTGGCCTTTGGATCATATATATAAGAAGGCTTTCTGTTCCAGCTGAGTCTTACTTGAACAGGATCATTTGGTGCTCTTTGTGTTCCTGTATTCTTAGCAACAGGACACGGGTGGCGCTGTGGGTTAAACCACAAGAACCTAGGACTTGCCGATCAGAAGGTCGGTGGTTCGAATCCCCACGACGAGGTGAGCTCCCGTTGCTCAGTCCCAGCTCCTGCCAACCTAGCAGTTCAAAACCACGTCAAAGTGCAAGTAGATAAATAAGTACCACTTCACCGGGAAGGTAAACGGCGTTTCTGTGTGCTGCTCTGGTTTGCCAGAAGCTTAGTCATGCTGGCCACATGACCTGGAAGCTGTACGCCGGCTCCCTCGGCCAATAAAGTGAGATGAGCGCTGCAACCCCAGAGTCGGTCACAACTGGACCTAATGGTCAGGGGTCCCTTTACCTTTACCTATTCTTAGCTACTATTTGGACCTGACTTCTGACATCCCAGACTGTGGCCCGTAGCCCCACCCTGATGCTCTGCCATGAATCCACTCTGCGATCTAGGCTGAATTGCTCCCCTTGTCTGCAGTATTCGTGCAATAACCATGACCCTACTGGCTTGCTGTAATCCTTAGCACAAGTTAAGGCATATGAAACACTTCATTTGAACACTGTAATGGTGAAGTATAAATGCTAACTATTACTGTTGTTGCTGCTGCTGCTGCTGTTATTCGGAGAAATTATCTGAGAATTTTATGTTGGGGACTCTCCATCTCCCCCCATTGGTGAATTTCAAGATCCACCCTGAAAAATATGCAATGAAACGTTGCCCTGTGCACCTAGCATAAATATTCTTGTATTACTATTGAAGGAAGCAGTGGACTTGGCTGCTGGCCCAGTTTTTTGAGTGCACCTGCTCCCAGATCCCACTTGTTGCTAGGGATTCAACCTGCTATCATCTTCATACAAAATGGACACGGTCCTTCTCCAATGACAATCCACTCCAGTGACAGCATTGGAGTGAGTGTTCAGAACTCCTTGAGGAACGTGATTATGATCAAGACTCATTTCATTTCCCTCAACTTTGCCTTGGTTTATTGCCTACCAAAGACCACTCCTCCTTTTAAAAAAAACTTTCATCTTTTCTTGATATAAAATTTCAGTAACAGTTTCAGGCTCATCTATCATCAGTTTTTTGTTTCTCCCAAGTACAACGGAGAAATATCCATTTGTTGAATCACTTTTTTTTTTTTACAGTAATCTGCAAGACATCTGCCTTGGCCTGTCAAGCTTTTATTGTCTGTCACTCATTTCCAAGGCTCCCAGAGCACTACAGTGCAGCATGCTCCCTGATCTGTTGGACCATCTGTTGGGGGTAGCTATGCTACAGGGAGCAAGATGGAAGCCTTATTTATATGACTCAATTCCTATAGGAAAACCACTGAGCCATCACGGGGGGGGGGGAATGTAGAATTCATGTTCTCAGCCAAAGATAAATATCTTCTTACTTTTGCTGATAAGAAGATGGCAACACGAGTAGTGAACTCCTTTGATGACCATGTCAACACATAAGCCACACACAACAGCTTTCAATAATGGAAATAGCTAAGACACTGGAGAAGCTGAAGAGCAATCATTATAGGAAGCTGGCTTAAATTACCCCTGTTCCAAACTGGGTTCAGGAGTGGGGCTACTACTCCCTGAGCTAGCCTCAGCCTAGCAGAGGGAAAGCAAGCCTTTAGTTTGACTTACACCACCCTTTTCTGCTTGCGTAAGTTCTGCCTGGTTGCCTGGTTATGTGAACAAGCTGAATAGAGCTTCTTCTAGCACAAGTCAATGTTCGATGCTGCCCCTTCCACTCCCCCAGAATGCCCATTTCCCAGGTCTTACAGTGGCATAAGATCTTTCAGTCTCACCTGAACCCCGGCTGAGCTGGGATGAGGAAGTTACATCAGTGTATCTCCAGATGAGCCAGGATGTGAGGTTTACACCAGCGGAGCCTGGATGCATCAGGAATCAGCTAGCTGAGCTGGAGATATGCCAGATCCTAACTTGCTCAACCTGGAAGATAGTTTGGATTGCTCCTTTAACTGGGAACATTTAGGAATGAAGTTGAGTGGCTGGAATCTCAACCAGCAGCATTCTACATTTCAGTATTTTGTTGCTGGTCCCTCTTCCTGTCCCTTGATATCAAATAGTGGTGGTGGAGGAATCCATTTCAAATGGATTTATACACAGAATTTGGTGGTTCTGTCCCACCTAGCTTTGCTGACACTACACATCGAGCATCCATTTATGTTCTAGCCTTTTGTGGTGGGGAGGGTGGCTTTTCAAAAAAGCCTGACTAATTATATGCAAACTAAAAAAAATGCATATTATATTATAAAATGTGTATAAAAGAGTCAGCTATTTGGCCAGACATTTGTACAGTATAATTATGTGCACTTTAGTATGTCTCTTTTTATGTGCTGGTTATTTCAGAAAACCTAGAGTTTATATGTGTATCATATGCATATCATATTCTACACGTAATAGAATAATGTGTATAGTATATGAGAATTGTTTGCATTTGTAGTACAGCTGGGGCTGGGAATAGCTTGCTTCATGTTGAGATCAAGGGGTGACATGGAAACTAAAAAAGAATTCACACAGATAAGTGCAACATAGTGATTTTCAGAAAATCTCATCCCTAATAGTGAACGGTATGTGAATATTGTATATGCTAGGAAATTCTCTTGCCTCATAATTGCTTCTGCTAACTCATAAATAGTGTGGTTAGTGTACTGACCCAGAAAATAAATCTATCTATGTATCTATCTATCATCAAATAATTGGCTTCCTGCCTTGCTTACTAATTTGTAGAGGAAATCGGACTTTTAGCAAGTATTTCCCCCTTGACATTTGCAACATTTAGATTCCTAAGCTGGAAGAATAATAGTTACAGAAAGGGTCAAAGACTGATGGAGCTGTCCCAACACTAACTGCAGGGGGTGGTGATCAATAGTACAGCCAGGAGCACAAAGCATGGGAAACAAAGCAAAAGTAAGCAAGCAAGATGCCCAGGAAAGTGACCTTGCTCATAATGGAGTGAACCGGTTGACCACTCCCTCAGTGTTTTATAACATAAGGGAGTGAAACTAATAATCCTTGATGAAGTGGTCAGGGACAGTTGTGGCTTCCTTCAGGGGTGAAAGGGCTAAATTCCTTTACATGCCGTCCTTCCCCTATTAAGATAAATTTGCCAACCTGTCTGAAGCCAGCACGAAAAATGGAGAAAAAAATGTCTGTCTCATCCCTATCCGCCCATGCATAAAGTAGCCAACCAATTCAAATATCCAGCCACTTGTGTTAAGAGAGTCTGGTCAAATGCCACCAGGTTTAACTGATAATGTTAAGTAACTGTCTGATGGGCAGCAAGTGGTCTGGATTAGTTGTGAATCACTAGTGATCATCACTGCTAAACTGTGCCTGAAGCACTTTTTATACAGTTTGGAAAACTCACCTTTGGTTTCCTAAAGGTCTCAAGTATTTGCATATGACAACAGTTTGATTTGCGGAATGGCTGAATGTGCCTGTTTCTGGTCTGCACCACTTTCACATGATTTTGCCCATGAATTTGTTCCATTCCATGTCTACATTCATCTGTGATTTTTTTTTATTTTTTTAAAGCTATCTAAACATGCATTTAAATGCATATTTTGAAATGAATTTAAATGCATTTTTTCTCTTCAAAAATAGTATATAAATGTGCATTTTTATATTTGAATGGATACATAAATTCATATCTTCATACATTTAAACTGCCTAGAACTGTGCTACAAAGCATAAGACAGCTAAGTTCTGATCTGCACATTTTATACAGGAATCTGCAATGACTGAATATGATTGAAGTTGGTTTGGATCTAACTGTGTTTGAGTCTTTGACTCACCACTGCCTGCTGTGCCAACCTGTTTCCCACCATTGCTGTCGCTGCATTACAAAGATGGGAGACCTATGGCTCACCAGAAATCAGAAATCAGCCTCAGCCAGGATAGCCAGGGGGTGTGAATGATGGTTGTTGTAGTCCGACAACATCAGTAGGGCCACAGTGAGGTTATGCCATATTGCAATGCCACTGCTAGCATTTCCATAGAATCATAGAATCATAGAGTTGGAATAGACCACAAGGGCCATCGAGTCCAACCCCCTGCCAAGCAGGAAACACCATCAGAGCACTCCTGACATATGGTTGTCAAGCCTCTGCTTAAAGACCTCCAAAGCAGGAGACTCCACCACACTCCTTGGCAGCAAATTCCACTGTCGAACAGCTCTTACTGTCAGGAAGTTCTTCCTAATGTTTAGGTGGAATCTTCTTTCTTGTAGTTTGGATCCATTGCTCCGTGTCTGCTTCTCTGGAGCAGCAGAAAACAACCTTTCTCCCTCCTCTATATGACATCCTTTTATATAGTTGAACATGGCTATCATATCACCCCTTAACCTCCTCTTCTCCAGTCTGAACATGCCCAGCTCCCTTAGCCGTTCCTCATAAGGCATCGTTTCCAAATAATTTGCATCTCCCACCGCCACTATAATGCCATTTTGCCTAATGCTATCCTTTGCTATCATGCACATGCACATTATGCTCAAAAACACAAGATCAAAGTGAGGAATTTCAGAGGCAAATGGACCTCTAATTTATTGTTCTGAGATGTTGTCTTGCAGTTCCTAATGATTAGTCATTATGTTTTAGTCTGGCTGGGAGCAGAAATACTGAAAGATGGGGGTCTAGGAGTTCAAATAAATTAATAAGTAGTTTAAATGTTCACAGGTGAAATGGTTTTCCAGAATACCCTTGTAAAACAACAGCAACAGTGAAGGAAGGTTCATGTTTCACATCAGAATGAAAGCTGTGGGTTTAGAGTATTGTTGCCACCCCATCTCCTCACATTCACACATGGTTATGAAGAACAGCATGTTTGGTTAGGTCCCTCTCTATGCGTAACTTCTTCTGTTGCAATAAGGAAGGGGTAGATAGATCTCAGGACGCGGGTGGCACTGTGGATTAAACCACAGAGCCTAGGACTTGCCGATCAGAAGGTCGGCAGTTCGAATCCCCGTGACGGGGTGAGCTCCCGTTGCTCGGTCCCTGCTCCTGCCAACCTAGCAGTTCAAAAGCACGTCAAAGTGCAAGTAGATAAATAGGTACCACTCCAGTGGGAAGGTAAACAGCGTTTCCATGTGCTGCTCTGGTTCGCCAGAAGCAGCTTAGTCATGCTGGCCACATGACCCAGAAGCTGTACACTGGCTCCTTTGGCCAATAAAGCGAGATGAGTGCCGCAACCCCAGAGTCGGTCACGACTGGACCTAATGGTCAGGGGTCCCTTTACCTTTACTTAGATAGATCACATGGGTGAGGTATGTGCATATATGTTCATAGACATATATGAGATTCTACATAGGAGAGATTTATGTGCAAGACCAAGACCTCTCCAAACTAAACTCCCATGAGATGAGACAAGTGAATTGACCCTGTGGGTGAAATCCATGGGTGTGACAAATATTTCTTGGCCTTGCACAAATCATTGACACCCTTAGTGGTGAGCATGTGATTGTGCTAACTGGTTAGCATCAATCTAGCAAAGTAGAACGCCTGATTTGGAGTGGAAAGGTCATGTCCTATTCCTCAGCAGAGAGAATTCCTTAGAAGTACTCCCTCTGTTTTCTCCCTGATTATCTCTGGTGCTGAAGAAGAAACTAATGGTCCAGTCTATGGTACGTAGGGAAAAACTACATTGAAAGAATATGAACTAATCCCAGCAGCCCAGAGACCTCCCATTGCTCAACTTGTGTAATATCTCACACATGTTTTAACAATGAGGTGTAGGAGTTCTGTTTTTTTAAAAAAATATCTACGGTCTCTGCTGCTTAATTCTCTTTTACTTTGCCAAGGAAAAGGCGATGCTGTTTCCTGTTTCAAAAAGAAATGTAACTTGGCTGTTGGAATGTGTGAAATTTCCCATTTTTGTTCTGCAAATTTGTTCTCTTTGTAAAAACAGATTTTTACAGAGTTTCCTGGAGAAAGTCCAAAAGTAGTGAGTGTTCTGCACTAGACAAATACTTTAAAAGACACTCGTATATGTTGAGCACATAATCCTATAGAATGACTGAAATTAAACAAGTAAATGTCGATAATCATGTGGCACAGATGGTATTGCTTGAATCATTCATAAAACAGTAGCAATTTAGTGTAAATGCATGGACTTTCTAATTTTGTGCATGGGCCTTATATGGAGAAAAGGCTAATGGGGAAGAAAAAGGCCCCTAGGGCTATGTTATTTTTTATTTATTTATTTATACAAGTATTTATATACTGCTCATTCACGTAAAATAGCAAGTTGGTGCACAACAGAAAATAGTGTAAAATACAATCACAAGAATGACTGGCTCATCTAAAAAAAGAAAATTAAATAACTGAATAGACCTGTTGGCATAAAAAAAAAGTCTTCATTTGTCACAATGAAGAAGGTTGCAATGGTCCTGGAAGTAGAATCGACCCTTGTAGGCCTTTCCCCTATGCCTTGATTTATCGGAGACGCAAACAGCACTTTCTGGTATCCCTCCCTACCCAGGGTGACATTCAAAATGGAATATTTATGTGTTTGGCAGAGGTCGGAGTTCAGTGGTAGAGCGCATGCTTTACGTCTTTAGGGACTCTTAATTCGATCCCTGGGAACAGCCATCTTTTGCAGGAGATGGGTCTGACATTGTGGACCCTGTTGCACTGCCATCCTTCTCCCTGCCAGTACCTAGATAACCTGTGACAGGACAGAATGAAGCAGACAACCAGTTTGGACTGAAAATGGCCACAATTTTATTGTTTAGAGGTGTAGGTGGAGCTTTGGATCAGGCATTGGGTATATATTCATTTCAGACTCCTGCTGAGGGGCTGAAACCGCTGCAGGGTAGAGCCAGGATATGGCCTCCCCAAGATTTCGATCTATTGATGTGGCCATCACTGGAGTCACTATGACCCATCTGCCCCATGCTTGGCTTCTGTACAGAGACTTCTACCAAGACTCCTCTAAGAGGGTAACCTGAATACGCCACTGGATCAGTACTGGGTGATGCCCCACTTCACCCAAGTTTCAATACTAGAATGTCAACGAATGCCTTAACCGCCCAAAGTTGTGATGTTTTCCTATGGAGAAGGCAAAACCTTTTGACTGGCCAATTTGTCTAGAGGGAAATTCCTTCCCTGCTCCGAATATGGCAACTATTAGCACCAGGACCGGATTTCGGTTTGATGAGGCCCTAATCTACTAAAGGTAATGAGGCTTTTTATATGCCCAGCTGTCCTTTGTCAACAACAAATTGTCACCGTTTTTTGTGTTGAATATATGCTATATGGTAATTTATAGACCTAAAGGTAAAGGTAAAGGGACCCCTGACCATTAGGTCCAGTCGTGACCGACTCTGGGGTTGCGGTGCTCATCTCACTTTATTGGCTGAGGGAGCCGGTGTACAGCTTCCGGGTCATGTGGCCAGCATGACTAAGCCGCTTCTGGCGAACCAGAGCAGCACACGGAAATGCCGTTTACCTTCCCACCGGAGCAGTACCTATTTATCTACTTGCAATTTGACGTGCTTTCGAACTGCTAGGTTGGCAGGAACAGGGACTGAGCAATGGGAGCTCACCTCGCCACGGGGATTTGAACCGCCAACCTTCTGATTGGCAAGTCCTAGGCTCTGTGGTTTAACCCACAGCGCCACCCACATCCCAGGTATTTATGGACCTAATAGGTATCTAAAGCCATTTGCAAATGCTGCTATGCAACCAGTCCATGCAGAATATTTTAGGGAGCAGGCTAGCAGGCGGGGCCCATTACTTACTTCAAAGGAGCCCACACAACACAAAACACTGTTGCTGTACGTAGGTTTTATTTTATTTGTTTTTTATCTTATATTTTGGCAATGTACATCCAGGGTTTTTTTCTTTAAATTTTTGGGGGGGGCCCAAGAGAGTGCGGCCCTAAGATATAGCTTGTTTAGCTTATACGTAAATCTGGCACTGATTAGCACCCATAGCAAGGTCAGTAAACATAAGGACTCAAACCTGTCTGAAAACAAAAGGCCTGGAAGAAACATGGTTAAGTCAGCAACCTGGAAATGAAATACGTTTAAGCTGCATTGTTGAACTTTCAACCTGAAATGACATAATGATTAAAGGTAAGGGTGAGGGTTGCTTCTTCAGCCAACTGTGCTGCGGAGGCCACATTCAGCCAGCACTTTTATGTGTTGCTGCTTAGCCAGTCATGGCTGTGGCCAGTGCTCAGCTGGCCAGCAAAGGAATTCCCCAAGACCTAGGCCCTGATTGGCCCATTTGAACCTGTCTACTTGCTGGGAAGTTACGCCCCCATGGTCGCAATGGTTGTGGGGGATTGCCAGGAAGGAGGTGGAGAGTGAAGGTCCTCAACCCACACCCACTGAGTAAGCAGTGATGATGATGATGATGATGATGATGATGATGATGATAATAATAATAGCTATTATTATTTTAATTATACCCAGCCCATCTGACTGAGTTTCCCCAGCCACTCTGGGTGGCTTACATTACATATAAGACCACCAAAAAACAGCCACCATTAAAAACTTCTCTATACAGGGCTGCCTTCAGATGTCTTCTAATAGTTGTGTAGTTGTTTATCTCTTTGACATCTGACAGGAGGGTGTTGCACACAGAGGGACACATGAGTTTGAATAAGCAAGAGTCATCAAGAGGTATGCTAGGACTTTTCCACTTCCTACAGAAATAGTGAATCGATTGAAGCAGTTAGCATTTTCATTCTTTACCTGTACGCCTTAAACACTTTAGTTACCTCTTATGTAATGCAGGTAAAGAGACTGAGTCACCTATAACCTTAACGAAACCAGATGTGGGATCATTGAGCATCTGCTGGATGATAATCAATTTCAGCTGTTGCGCATCAATTTGCAGCAGCCATATGGCACCCAAAATCCAGGGCAATGCACTGAGAGGAGAACATTTTGAAAGTGCAGTGGGTGTATCCCTGAAGTGCCAAACTCTTTTCCAAGATGCACTGCAGATATAAGACCTAAGACGGTAAGGGATTCCTCTCCCCGCCCGCCCCCTGCCGTTGCCAAGTCCAGAGTTCTGTGCCATTTGCCTAATTTGGATGCTGAAGTTCTATACCTCAAAACAGCAGCATCCTTCCTCTTTTCATATAAGCCTTTTGTGCATCACTGCTGACCATCTGGTCTACCCCAAGGAACGAGGGAGGCAAGGTATGTGAAGCATCTGGCTCTCTGTGATGCCTGAGGGAGATTCACGAGTGCAGGAAATGGCCTGGCTGCCCCCCGCCTTCAGGAGCAAGCAGCTGATTTGAGGGTAGCAGGAAAGATCTTGCCTTCCAAAAGCCCAGTTAAAGTCTGTTTTTGTTTTCGTTGTTGTTGTTGTTTAATTAAGTAATCACCTTCCACACACATGTTCAGGCAATGTACAGATACGTTAAAAACAGCTTTTAAAAAGAAGTTAAAAGTGATGCAGAAAATAACAGCAGGTAGATTTAAAATCAATTCAAAGTCAACACCGATGAGACAAAATTTTATTCATCCAACTGGGGAAGCTCATTGGAACAGTTTCCTCTTATTGCATCCATTTCTTTTTGGGATTGCAAACGGTTCTATAACAATAGCTAAGAGCAAGGGTAACAATGGGAAACTTCTTGTTCCTCTGTGTAACAGAAAACCCCTCAAAGTACTTGGCTCAAATTAGCTTTAGTCTTGGAACTTTACAAAATAGGTCTACTGCATCAGAATGCCCTCTGGATGTGAGGCTTGGTGGAAGTTTTGCGATAGACCTCAATCTTGCATGGGCCATAGAGTGAGAAGGGGGTGCTGGACAAAACAGTGGTACCAGCACAGGTACTTTGGGAACGGATTTATGGCATAAAAGAAAAATAGCGGAACACACCACGTCAAGAGAACAGAAGACCTTTAGGCAGCTGAGGGTGATAAGAACTAGATAAGAAAGGGAAAAATAAGGGCAGAAGAGTCCAATGTGGAAAGGCGGTGGTGAGCTTTCAAGGAAAAGTGATGGGCCAAGCTTCTTTGAGCAAGCTTGTTGTGTGGCTAGGTTTTCAAGAGGCTTGAAGCATAGGCCCATGACACAAATGTGCCTAAAATATGCACCGGCTAATTTACATGTAAAGATGCAAATTTAGGCTGACTTTGGGCTGACATACTTTGTATTTTGCTGTCAGGGCTTAATGGAATTGGTGGGTGGGTGGGGTCTGATTTTTACTGTACTTTGCAGTGTGCAGAACCCTCTCTGTAGTGAACAAAAAGGAGGAGGAAGAAATAGGAAATCCGGAGGTCCAGCAGAAAAGATTCAGGGAGGGTTTGGGCCTCTTAGACTACCCCCTATAGATAATAATTCAGCTTAGCTGGCTGACTGGGCATTTCTAAAAAAATCCAGGTGATGCTTAGATATATCTTCGTGGAGTTGTTTATTATTTGCTCACAAAAGGCCCAGATTATTATGATAGGTTCGTTGTTGGTGAAGAACTTAGGGGGGGGGAGTTGCCCTCCGTGATGTAATTGAGGTGAGGTCCTTGCCCTTTAATAGCCCCAACATCTGAGCTCCTTTTTTGTACTAGGTTATGATGGAAATGTTGGGAACGACCGCTCCCCGCTTAAAACGGGGGGCGCCCTTTGCGTGGACGCGTGCAGCCCCTGAATCTGGAGCGGCTCCAACAGCATAGGCTTGGCTTTGCCTTCCCTCAGGTGGGATACCTGGAGGTCTCCACCTACCTCAGTCAGTTGTCCAATCCCACCTGGGGGAAGAGTTGCCAAGGAGACCAGGCCAGGTAGGGGAGGGATTACCTGCCCACACAATAGAGGGAGGCGGTCTCGGGTGGCGGTATCAGGCCTTGGGCGGAATCCTTTTGTCCATCTTCCTTTTGCGGCGGCGATACCAGGGTTCCCCGTTAAAGGGGTTTTCTGAAGGGAGGCTTTGGCCGTACACCGAAAGGTCGTCATTGCTCCCTCCAGCGGCGGGGGCGGCCATCTCTGCTTGAACATATGTTCTCCAGAGCCGGCCCATCCCCCACACACAAACTGGATAACCCTGATGCTCCCTAGGTCCCCGGCTGGGGACCGGGGAGGGAGAACGCCCAATGCCTGAGCCAAGGTCTACCCACATTTGAAATTTAATAAAGTTGTGGCCAATTTAATCCCATAGCACGTTGTCTTGAGTCGTTATTCACATGACGGGGGGACCGTGCAGGATCTGGGGACTCCGCCTGTCCACGCAATTGGCTTCTCCACATCAACAGGATATTTAGGAGACACCATTGTATAGAAATTAGTATTAGACTAGAATTATGGCCAGCCCAGGTTCAAATCTCCTCTCGGTTTATTTTTGGTCAACCAGTCTCTCTCTCAGTAATGGGTTGTTGTGAGAATAAAATTGGGGCGGGTGCAGACAATCCTGTAAGCTTCCTTCAGCTCTTTGGAGGAATCATTAAGCAATCGCCATCATCGGTCGTCATTATACGTGATTTAGGATTTTGCTAGAGATGGCATCTTTCTTCACCGGCGTGCCATTGTTGAATGCAGTACATTTGTTGGGACCTTCCCCCCCCCTCCATTAGACACTCTTGTTTTAGCACTTCTGGGTCCTGGAGGCAGATAGTTCTCAGTGACATGCTTTCAGCTTTGCTTCACTTGTTGGCCCATCACAGCTGGTCCTCTAACCTTCAAGGGACAGAGCACAGGGCTCATCTCTTCAGCCGAGCTTTTGCCGGAGGAACATCAATAGAAGGGAATCAAGGATATCTCGTTATCAGACTCTATCTGCTTTGACAGTGTCAGAAAATGTTTGTGTTTTGTTCCAAATCTTTCCTATGTGTGCCCAGAGCCTGCTGGTACACCATGCTTTGGAGGAGGGGAGAAAAAGATCTGAACAGTGTTTTTTATTGTGGAAAGAAGGCAGAGGGACAGGTTTGAGATAAAGGCTCCCCTGGCTACTTGGCCGCCATTTTGACACCATTAGGTCCTCTCTAGCTTGTTTGCAGCTTGCAATATCTGACTTGTTTTGTCCACACGTTTTACTCAAAATCAAAATTGTTACATGCAGCAGGCTTATGCGTCTGCCGTGTGCATTCGAAAACAGGCATACTCATCTCTGTTGCCTAAGTAGAAAAAGGGGGGGGGGGAGATATGTGCTGGTTTTCATTTAAGCTAGTGCTCCCTCAAGCCATATCTATGACAAGGACTATAAGGTGTTAAGTGGCTCTCAAAATCCAGGAATCTGTATCATGAAAGCAAAACACAAGAGCTGGCGTATATACGGTAACTTGTGACCTGTTATAGCCCATCAACCCATTTTGGAATGTTTGCCAGGGGCACCTGGTTTTGCTGCCTTCCTGAGACTGAAAATAAACCTCAGGCAGTACACACCTTGTGCAGGGGGTTCTGTTGGGAATGAAAAGGCCATTGAAAGGTGCTTTTGGAAGCTATGGTATCAAAACCCCTACCCCAATCTTTCACTATACACCATGCTGAACTACAGAGGAACCAGAGGCAAATTACAGGAAAGGAGAGGGGATTTTGACAAGTGCAGTTGGTCGTTCAGAGGAAAGCTGCTGTACCTGCTGAAACTTCCTGTTGAAAAGGCAAAAACCCTATTCTCCTTTGCATTGGGCTACTGTACAACTGAACACACACAGAAACACACATGCACGTTTGTGTATATATGTGTGCCGAATATGCACACACCCACACACACCATGAAATTCTCAAGGCTCTGGATTAGGCTAGGAATTAGGAAATACAGTAAGTTAGAAATAGATTTGCTCAGGCTATTATAACTAACCTAAATTTTCTAAATGGCTCCCCAGTTTATCTCTGCTGCAGCTGTATCAGACCTTATAATGGGATTAGACACTGCCTTAGAAAAATGCACTCTCCCCCTTAACTGTAGGTTCCTGGCAAAGGATAACATTCCACTTGTTCCCTAATGAGAAGATGAATTTATTTTTCTTTTAGTAACGGCAAGGAGGTGGTGGAAGAACTGAGTCAGAGCTTGATTTCTACAGTGAACTCATTCAAAAATAATAAAGTGGACTTTAAACAGTGATTTTGACCGTATTGCATTCTAAAATTTAATTTAATTTATTTAAAAAATTAAGTTTTTATTCAGAGGAGAACTATTGCTTCTATCTAAACAGTCTTGCATCAGAATCTCCTTCTGGATACAATCCTATTCCCAAAGAATACAAGGAAAACTGAAAATATCATATACATGTTAAGAATTAAAATTATGAAGACCTCTTGTCTCAAATTTGCTAGTGTTATCAAAACTTAAAATCCCTGGATATTTCAGCTACAAATATTATTTGACTTTTACCTCTGGTAAAAAAACTAGCGGTATGTAAAAGCCCTTTCTGGTGGGATGGGGAATAACTACTTTCATTGAAACACTTGTGTTGGAATTTTATCTGATGTTTTCGTTGATGAGGAGCCATCACATTCATTCTGTTTTGCTTTTACTGAAATGTCAGTGGGATCTCGGCAATGTCAATTCTTAACTTTATAAAAGAGGAGGTGTGTAAATTAAGGTGTCGCTAGTGGCTACTGAGTTCAAAATCTGTGTTGACATTTGGCTGACCATCAGTGTTCGAAATTCACCAGGCGCATTTTGCTCCTGGCTATTGGCCACTTGCAACCTAGTGAAGATGCCAGGATGGCGCCTAATGTCTATACCATCTGGACGTGCATGCCTAGGGATCCTTGGATATTGAGTGTTTTCACACACTAGCAACACATCCTGTAGAATTCTATCTGTTATACAGTGGTACCTCAGGTTAAGAACTTAATTCATTCCGGAGGTTCGTTCTAAACCTGAAACTGTTCTTAACCTGAGGTATCACTTTAGTTAATGGGGCCTCCTGCTGCCGCCACGCTGCCGCCGCGCAATTTCTGTTCTCATCCTGAAGCAATGTTCTGAACCCGAGGTACCATTTCTGGGTTAGCGGAGTCTGTAACCTGAAGCGTCTGTGACCTGAAGCGTCTGTAACCTGAGGTACCACTGTACTTTATCAGCACAATCAGAATAAGTTTCTGGAACCAAAAAGTTGTATTGAAGGACTCTCCTGCTCTCTCCCTCCATTTCCTCTTACGATTCTATGATTCTATCATCTATCTATCTATCTATCAATCTATCATCTATCATCTATCATCTATCATCTATCATCTATCATCTATCATCTATCATCTATCATCTATCATCTATCATCTATCATCTATCATCTATCATCTATCTATATCTATCTCTATCATTTCATGGTGCCTTGCATATACATGTTCACGTGTGCGTCAGTTGTGCATAAGTGGGGGAAACACTTGCATCACGCCAGTTTAAGCAGTCATGGCTTCCCCCAAAGAATCATGGGAGCTGCAGTTTGCTAAGGGATAGCTCCATTGGTCAGAGCATGGTGCTGGTAATACCAAGGTTGCAGGTTCAATCCCCGTATGGGGCACTTGGACCAGATGATCCTCAGGACCCCTTCCAACTCTACGGTTCTATGATTCTGTGAAGGTGCTGAGTTGTAGAGAAAGCCCCCATTCTCCTCACAGAGCTAGAATTCCCAGAGTTCTCTTGAAAGAGGGATTGACAACAATGAGGGGAATAGTTCCCAAATAGTATCCCATTGGGACAGGAAAAATCCCACCACAAACAAGTTCTCCCTCCAACCTCACAGTCAGTTCTCTTAATCTGTTCGTTTTCTTAATCTGTTTTAAACTTCAAATATCACATCACTGTCTCCTTGCCTCTGTGGACAACTCCCGAGTGGCAAAATGTTTTATGTTCCATGTTCCATTTCCAACAAAACTCCAGTGCCCTTACCTGCTGTTTCCACCGCTTAAGCTGAGGGGCGAAGGAGAGAGCTATCTAGCTTTCTTTGTACAGGGCTTTCTGGCACAATTACTTCTGAAACGATACTATGTTCCTCTGTGTGGACTATGGAGAAAGCTGGGAGTTTAAACAGACCATGTAATGAAACACAGCGTTTGAACAAAGTAGAGCCCAGCCTGAGGTCACAGGACATAGAAATAGGCTCTAGGTTTCCTCAGAGCTTAAGTCTTTTCAAACGTTCTGGCACTTCAGGGCAAATCTGTTACCAAATGAGGTGCCCCCTGTGCCCTTTGTGGGGAACAAAATCTGATAATGAGGCAAGTCCCTATTTGCTTATTGCAAAAAAGGTGGGCTAGCGTGGTGCATCTTTTCCATGTATTATGATCTTCAGATTTAAGTCTTGATGTCAAATAAACATACTCCTTCAGCCACCGCAGATCTGTGCATTGTTTATACATCCTCAGGGAGCTGCCAGAGTCATTTGGAGATACGCAGAGAACAAAGAGCGTTGTGCTCCCTGTGATCTATCCTTGTTCCAGATTTAAGCAGGATTACATAGGAGGAAAGCTTTACAGTGAAGTTAAATTGCGGATCTCTCAAATCCTTGCATCATTGTGCATTGGCCTGTATTTAAAGCCACATAGATATGACTTAATTGAGTGCTGTTTCTTATGGAAAGGCACAGAAGCTGGAAAGCTACTGTGTGAGTCCATCCAGTCAAACTAATGCCTTATAGGTTCCCCAGTCATCTGCAGACTAGCCTGCTGTTATACATCATCCCTTGTGTATGGTTGTATAAGGCACCCAGAGACCGTTGATTGATGGTTTCACCAGTATATTTTTTGCACACTTTACTCTGATATGATGCCATTTTGTGCACACTACCTGCCTGGAGAATGGCATTGCAAAATTTGGGCAAGTGTGATTCTCAAAGAATGGTTGTATATTAGTTTGGGTGTTGTTTCCAAACATGAAACGCAAACCTCACCTTTAAATGGGAACTGAACTGAACTTCTTCACAATTCCTCATTGTGAAAAACTCTACTGATTTTTTTGCTCCCATGCAATGAAGGGGCAGGCTTATTTTCCTGATCTCTCCTTTCCTGATCTCTCCCTTTTGCCACCCCATCTTCTCCAGAGGGTTAATTGGCTCTTCGGAACAGTGTAGGAGTTGGTACAGGATGGGGGCTACTGGTGGAAGGGTAAATCAACAAAAATATCCTCCCCCTCTCTTCCATCCGTGGAAGCATCTACTGGATTTAACCCCTTTTGTGCCCAGAATGAGCCTTTTATTCACACAAATGAAAGAATTAAATAAAATCAGGTTTTGGTATCTGGCAACTAAATGTATGAACAGGCTCTGATGCAAAGCACTGCATATTTGAGATGACTGTTTGGCTGCAGTGTGTTGTACACGTGAAGGCCCATTCACACATACAAGTCATCAGATGTGCACCAGTCCATGATGTTACAACCCCCTCAAACAAATCACGATCTGTGGACAAAAGCGGTCATGAGTGGCTGAAACAGCGACTGGCCAGTAGATTTCATAACCCTGAGTGGTTAATTTACAACCTGTCCCGTCCCCCCCCCCCCCAGCCGCCGATTTTCGGACAGGGAAAATAAAGGTTTGCTCTGCATTTTCTGTGTGATTTTGAATGAAAACGCATGCTTGCTCTTGGTGCTCTACTCCAGCCCAATAAAAAGAAACACAGACACATGTCTTTATTAGAAATATAATGAGCAGTTCACCAGAGATTTGAACTGTCGCCAAGTGGCCCCTCAAAGCTCTGTTAAAAACAGCTCAGACACAGCCCTACACTTTCTGATGAGGCTCGTGCAGGGCTTGGGCAGACTGAGAAACAAAAGAGCAAGCTAATTCCTTTGGAAGTTAGGGCCCTCAGTGAACTAATAAACTCAACAAGGCCCCGAGCTGTGTACAATGGCCAGCGGAGAGATTTCTGCGGCAGATCCTTGGAGGAAGGTTAAAAGCAGCAAGGAGACTGAGAGGGAGAGGGAGCACTGAAGAGGAAACAAATAAAGCATGCAAGGAAAGTGGAGCCGGGGAGTGAAAACCAAGAAGTCTCTGAAGGAACTTTTCTGATGAGCTAATGCTGCTGCCGAGATGACTTGCTGACTATGAAAGAAAGCCATTCTTAGGCGAATAGCGACAGAGTTAGCTGCACCGTCGATTTGAATGTTGCCTGTTTGTCTCTGCATCACAGCCTAGCATTTTCCACTTGGCTTTCCAAGGAGATCAGGCCTCCACACACATCAAGAGGAGGAATTGTTCAGTTGAGACAGGAGTCAGTCGGCGGATTCTCCCCCTTCCCTTCTTCACAGGAGTTTTACCACAGCAACTTTTCTTTCCAGAATTGGAAGGGTCCATCAGATAAGGGGCAATCCTGCATAGCCCATGTGAGGACCAGCTCCAGGATTGAGGGGGCCCAGGCCGAAGTGACCCCTGGTGGGCCCACAGATGGATGGATTAGTATCTTTCCATCAGTTTCCATGTGTTCCTTCATGGGTCCATTCCGTTTCTAAATCAATCTGTGTTTTAAAAGAAAACACAGAAAAACATGTATTAAAATACTAGTTTTATCACAAAATATATGTTCATTTTATCTTTGTGTATGCATTTATAAACGTATCTCACCCTAAAATATGTAATTTTTAATTTACTGTGGTACGTTATTTGATATATATTGCAAAATTTGGAGACAAGTGTGAAATTGTGGTTTGTCAGACAAACCATCAGCCTGGGTTCAGACAACATTCTAAACCGCATGATGACTTAGCTCCCAAAAATGCAAAACGGCTACAATCTCATTTGCAGAGTTCATACAGAGTTTTGGACATGTTCATGCTATGCTGTTGTTTGGCTTAGCATTATCTTTATTTTTTAGATGTTCCCAATTCTAAAGTACTGAATGTGTTTTGCTTCCTCTTTTAGTTCATATTATCAGTTTTCGTCTGTCTATTTAATTTACTTTATTGTTATAGCATTTGATTCAATTCTTCTGTTTTATTGTAAAATTTACAGCTGTAACAATGGGAACATTAGAAATACATAAGATTTTACAACGTGCATGTGGGAGCAGTCAAAGATAGAGTTCTGGAGTACTAGGATTTCAGCGAACTATGGGTAATAGGTTTAACTCAGAATAGACCCATTGAAATTAATGAACAAAGTCCACTAAGTTAATGAGTTTGCTCTGAGTAAAACTCACTGGAATACCACCCTATACCACAACATTGAATATATACTTTGGGCTGTGTCCAACAATACTCCGAGTCGACCCACTGAAATAAACAGAGATAACCAACTTAGGTCCATTAATTTCAGTGTGTTTACTCTAAGTGGATTTAGTTGGATACAACTCATTGTCTCTAAGTGTACAGGTGGAGTAGAAAAGGATTTTTGGAGATACAAGAATGGCAGCCCTGAATATTTCTTTACTGTAGCTGCCCCTAAGCAGAGTGCTGCAATAGCTGCTACGATGCTTGAAGCTGCTTGTGTCACAAAAGCTATAACAGAGTGAAGTCAGGAAAGAAAAATATGATAATGCACCGATGGTTGCAAGACTCTTAAGACGATGCAGATATTCAAAGAAGCTGAGAAAATCCTTTTGGTGTCACTGCTATTTCCTTTGTTTTGCTTTAATGTAGTTATTTATCTAAACTTCAAATGGATTTGCATGCAGACGCGATGGGAAGAAATCTTGCATGAACACAAATCAGACGGATAAGCCTTCTGCATGACTTGCTGTACAACAGTATATTTAGTTCTAAAAATGGATTCTTTTGACAAGGGAGCTCTAGCCTGGAGACAAAGGGGTACGAGTGCACACTTCTGTGAAATATCTGAGCAAAGCAACGATTGGTTGGCTAATTTTGTAAGCTTTCGGAAACGGCACGTGCCAGGGCATCATGTGGATATGGAACTCTGGAATAAACACAGTATCCTAATACAGCAGATGCATGCAGCCTTGTAGCATTGTCAAGATACTCGACAAGATACCAGGAAGTAACAACCCACTAGGAATGTGTCCTGTTCCTTTTTCCTGTCCAAATGAGTGTGATCAGCACAAGACCAGTGTCACAAGGCATCATCAGAACAAAGAGGGGGACGATGGGCATGGGCAGAGCTGGCCTGCCCACAAGGCAAGGTGAGGCAACCATTTGAGTGGCAGAAGCCTACCAGGCAGTGCCCTGCCCACCCTACCTCCTCCAGAGAAGCTGCAGCAGCACTGGGGAAATCTCACAAGCGCACAAGATCACAGAGCGCTCAAGATCTCATGAGATCTTACAGGAAGCCGGCACCGCTGCCAGCGCTTCATGCTGTTGTGCAACGCAGGATGTGAAAAGCAGGTCCGCAGCGGGGCTGGTCGTCACATTCTTATTTTGCCTCGAACAGCGAAATGAGATGCGCTGCCCCCTTGTGAGATGGCCTTGTAGAAGAGTTTGATTGAACTCAAGGCTACACAACTGTTAAGCCCAACATAGACCACTAGCCACACGAGGCAGCCTAGCAGTTCCTGGCTGACTGCTAGAGTTATCACGGTTGAGACATATCTTCCCCAGTGTGTTTGGTCTTTACTGGAACTGAAATGAAAATGTTCCAACACTTGAAGCTCACAAACATTTGCCCCTCAAAAGTTGCCCCTCAGATTTTGAATGCACAATTTCAAAGTGCGCATATGATCTGTTTGTTCATTTATTGCTTTAAAAGTGTCAGTGTCTCTTGTTTGTTTTAGCAGAAAAGTATGAAATCCCATAGGCTGCGCACTGTCAGATAGGGTCAAATGTTGATAACTAATGAACAACACTTCATCTTTCGAATGTCGTTAAATAGGATTACATGTCATCTGTCAATACAGACAAATATTAAATGATATTGCGTGTGAACCATGAAAAGGTAAAATATGAAATACCGCTACAAGTTGGCTGTTGGATAGGCAGAGAACACAAATAACACAATTTAAAGATATCCCTATAGTTCTGTATAGCCAACATACAGCTTCTGAAATACCAAATGCAAAATAGTTTGGGTTGTTGTCTCTACCTTAGGGCTCTCCTACACTTTCATTTCCCCTGCCACTTTCCCTGGAGAAAACCCATGGTTTAGCGCTGAATCAGAGCAAATGGCAGTCAGGTTGTCTGCAGATTGCTGTTTGTTCTGATTTAGTGCTAAAGTGTGAGTTTTCCAGGGGAAAGCAGCAGGGCTAAGGCAAAACCACTCAGACCCTTGCAAGTGAAAAAACACTCAAACCTATGATTTTTAGGCATGGGACAAGCGGGCGTGAGGACAAGCCCTAAGTCCTACTCAAAGTAGGCTCACAGATATTAATGGACCTAATATAGTCATGCCCATTAGTTTCAGTGGAGCTACTCTGAGTAGGGTTAGCACTGGATACAACACTTTTGTATTTCCCCCCTCCAAATATTTTAGCCTCTAATAATCAGAGTCATCCATTCAGTTATGTTTGATGCATCCTTCTAAACTCTATTGTGTTGATTTGGTCACTCTTGAAATGAGGTCACATTTTGGCTAGAATTCCAATAAACATCCCATGATCTCAATAGCTTATTAATGTTCAGGTGTCCAACTGTTATATAAGGAGTTGTGTATACAGGAAAGCCAGGTGTAGTGCTTTCCTTCTAGAGAGAAACAGGTGCCAGTACTCACCATGAAGTTTTTACAATAAGTGCCAAACCTTTAACCAATACTTTTTTCTGGGGGAAACGGTGCTGGTACTCCATGCCCTTGAGTACCCCCAGTAAAAAAAAAAAGCACTGGTCAGGTTATTCACAAGATCTCCAGAACATTTGCATCATTTTCCATCTCCAACTTAAGGCTAGATAATATTAACACCAGAATATCATAACTTTGAAACAGTTCTGTTTTAAGTTAACACTAACATAGGGGTAGCCAACATAGGTTCTTCCAGATGTTGTTGGACTCCAACTCCCATCAGCCCCAGCCATCATGACCAGTGCTCAGGGATGATGGGAATTGTCCAACATCTGGGGGTAACCACATCAGCGATCCCTGTGCTAATGGATCTAATAGGTGGCTTATCCACGAAACAGCCCAAGTTTCATCCTCTATAATACTGTATCTTATTCCAAATGAATATTCCTTTTCCTCTTCCCCCTCCCTAGTTAACTTGTTATAGGCTCTTGAGTCTCACTGAGCAAGAATTACTATAGTGCTATCCTTCAATAAATCTCATGCTGATTCCAAACGTCTGTCCATCTCAGTAAGTTGTTGGGTAATCTGTTGTTTTAAATTCTCATTTTTCTTAAGATGTTATTGTAGCTGTAGATACTCAAACCACAGTAGGCTATATTTGGGGATTTTCTGTTGTAATTATGCCAAGCGCAATATAGAGTCATGGTCATACAATTTTGCAGCCCTGGCATTGGTCCATGGTGAGAATACTCCCCTTTATTATTCTTATTACATGATGTAAAGCTAGAAAGCCAAGCCAAGGGAGAAATCCCTGAGGAACGAGGCTTGTCCTATCTGTCTCATAAAATGTGGGAAATTGCAGCGAAACATAACTCTGCATGAGTGCTAGTTAGTGCATGAAGGGGTTAAGACCTGAGAGTTGTGTTCCTAGACTCAGTTAGGTCACGCCCCCTCACCTCTTTTGATGGGGATTACTTTTTAAAAAAAATAGATTGACAATTCATATATGATCTAGTTGAGATTCTGCAATGCAAGAATCTCAACTAGTTCATACAGTTGTACCTCTGGTTGCAAACGGGATCCATTCTGGAGCCCCATTCGCAACCTGAGTAGAACGCAACCTGCGTCTGCATGTGCGGGGGTCACAATTTGCCGCTTCTGCGCATGCGCATGACGTCATTGTCTGTGCATGCGCGAGTGACGAAACCCGGAAGTAACCCTTTCCAGTGCTTCCGGGTCGCCACGGGACGCAACCTGAAAAGATTTAACTTGAAGCATCTTTAACCTGAGGTATGACTGTACATGACAGGTGACCATCCAACCTCTGCTTAAAAACTTCTCTGAAGGTTTCCACCACCTTCTGAGGGAGTCTGTTCCACTGCCAAACTGCCCTTATTGTCAGAATGTCCTTCCTGGTGTTTAGTTGGGATCTCCTTCCTTGACCCATCGACTGCAGGAGAGTTGCATTTTTTAAAACACTGAAAGGTGAACATTTTCTGTACGCATTGTCGGCAGGGGCAATATGATGCATTGATGCTGTGAACAGATTGTGTGTCCCCCTCCCTCCCTCTCCGTTTCCTATAGCAAGATAATTTAAGTAAAAGAAATGCCGGCACAATTTAGAACTGCCTTGTGCATTAACTCTGAAAGCTGTTCTGGGGAAAACATGAACTTGAATGCCTCATTCGACATTAAAAATTTACAAGCAGCATAAGATGTATTGGCTCCAGAAGTTTCCACCATTTGGTGGGTAACAGAGAGGTAGGTGACGTTATATGCAGCTTGGTCGTTCTCAGTGCTCACAATAACTTTTTTTCTTCGTAAGGTATCTCAAGCACAGTAGTGATATGCCACAGGGGGCAGGAAAAATCGATCCCCAAGAAATCTCAAAGCCAGATGGGCAGGGTAGAAATAAATCATTATTATTATTATTATTTACAAAACAGTTTGCTGAGAAATGAGGGGGAACTATGGGTGGGATTCAGTGTTGTGCTCTTCCAAATGGTCTGTCTGCTTGAGCATCATACAAACTCCAGAATTTTACCTAGACTGCAGAAACAAACACTCACTTCACAGACACATCCGTTGTTTCCTTAGGAAAAATATCCACACGATATTTAGACAGAATCATAGAGTTGTAGTGTTGGAAGGGATCCCAAGGGTCATCTACTCCAACCCCCCCTGCAGTGCAGGAACCTAAAGCATCCATAACTGATAGCCATCCAACCTCTGCTTTAAAACCTCCAAGGAAGGAGAGTCCACCACCTCCTGAGGGAAGACTGTTCCGCTGTCAAACAGCTCTTACTGTCAGAATGTTCTTCCTGACGCCATGTCACATCTTTGTCTGCAAAGTTGCTTAAATAATACAGAAGGAGTCCAAAGAGAAAAGTATCTTTAATTACACTTTGCTGAGGAAACTGAATAAAAACATGGTATAATCTAAGGGGGGGGGGAACAGAGCGTTTGCCTTGTGCACAGCAGGGAGAAATTCAACAAAACATACAGTGGTACCTCGGGTTACATACGCTTCAGGTTACAGACTCCACTAACCCAGAAATATTACCTCGGGTTAAGAACTTTGCTTCAGGATGAGAACAGAAATCGTGCAGCGGCGGCGCAGCGGCAGAAGGGGGCCCCATTAGCTAAAGTGGTTCTTCAGGTTAAGAACAGTTTCAGGTTAAGAACAGACCTCCAGAACAAATTACATTCTTAACCCAAGGTAAAGGTAAAGGGACCCCTGACCATCCAGTCGTGACCGACTCTGGGGTTGCGGCACTCATCTCACTTTATTGGCCAAGGAAGCCAGCGTACAGGTTTCGGGTCATGTGGCCAGCATTACTAAGCCGCTTCTGGCGAACCAGAGCAGCCCACAGAAACGCCGTTTACCTTCCCGCCGGAGCGGTACCTATTTATCTACTTGCACTTCGACGTGCTTTTGAACAGCTAGGTTGGCAGGAGCAGGGACCGAGCAACGGGAGCTCACCCTGTCGTGGGGATTCGAACCACCGACCTTCTGATTGGCAAGTCCTAGGCTCTGTGGTTTAACTCACAGCACCACCCGCGTCCCTACAGGACAAGGTACCACTACAGGACGAGGTACAACCCGAGGTACCACTGTATAAAAGGTAAAGGGACCCCTGACCATTACGTCCAGTCGTGGCCAACTCTGGGGTTGCGGCGCTCATCTCGCTTTATTGGCTGAGGGAGCCGGCGTACAGTTTCCAGTTCATGTGGCCAGCATGACGAAGCCGCTTCTGGCAAACCAGAGCTGCTCACGGAAACGCCATTTACCTTCCCACAGGAGCGGTTTCTATTTATCTACTTGCACTTTGACGTGCTTTCGAACTGCTAGGTTGGCAGGAGCAGGGACCGAGCAACAGGAGCTCACCCCGTCACAGGGATTCGAACCGCCAACCTCCTGATCAGCAAGTCCTAGGCTCTGTGGTTTAACCCACAGCGCCACCCGTGTCCTGTATAGAGGGGGGGGGGGACACTCAGAACTATGCCGCCAATCAGGACACGTGCTACCTCAGCAAACATGCCACTCTGCCTGGTTGCTAAGCAATACGCACACCTGTTTATCTGTGGGCTAGTTTAATACTCTTATGATGTCTTACGTTACTCATAAGGCATTCTGGGAACTGTAGTTGCTGGAAAGTGGCTCTCCACAGCTTCTCACCAATTGCACTTCTAGGGAGACTTTTCCTCCAACCTGGCAGGGCTTTGTGGAGCAGTGGAGTCACTGCCACAAACACAGCCCTACTGCTCATCGCGGCTGGGGCAGCAGGAGATCATGGGCAGACAAGTTGCTGCACCAGCCTGGAAACAGCATAGCAATTGGGCCAGACCTGGGCTGATGCTATCATGTGACAGCAGCAGGGCCATTTCAAGGTCCAAGGGATCCAGGTTTGTCTCAGCCCCACTCCCATGAAGCTCCGTTTTGAGGCTGGCAGGTTGTTCTGCCCATCCACACATTCAGCTGAGAAGTTTCACACCAGTGGAACATTGCTGTGTCAATCCACAGGCAGAAGCTCTTGGGAGGCCTACGGAAGAGCTGTCAGGGCTTGGTTGAGGGACACCTCTGCCCAATCCACACACACTCCACAACAGCAAAGGGAATTTGAATTGCTGTAGACCCAACCCAATGAAAACTTTCCAGTTCCTACTAAAGTAAGCATAGTGAGTATTGCTTTTTTTCCCTCTCCAAATCTTTTGTTAGAAAAAAATCATATGGGGAGACCAATGTCTTCTCCTTTAGTTTGGAGAGACTCCCCACTTCCTTTGTGGTTTTCCTTAATTTACAGTAAAAGCCATCCAACCTGAAAATAAGTTTCCGTCTTTAAATATAAAGGGAATTACAGTTAACCAAACCTGTAATTGAATCATAAGCCAACATTCACTTTGGCTTGAGAGCTCAATAAAAACAAGAAAGATGGCAAAACCAACCTTCATTTTAACTCTTTGCTGTTTTGCAATCTAGGCCGTATCTTTATTTCCCATTCTGGAAATACCTACACGTTGTACCACTTAGTTTAGAAATTATAAGGATAGTTGAGCTAAGTTATTTATTTTCTCCAATTTTGGTAGAGCTGTGGGAGAGAGGAAGATTATCTGGAAACACAGAATGAAACCTTCTATTCAGTTATAATGATCATCTATTATGCCATGACTTATGTAAAGCAGATTAAGGAAACCTTAAAATCAATGCTATTTTTAATGAACCACCAATTTCTTTTTGGGAGAGCTGTCATATTTCTTTTTAAAACAAAAACAAAGCAGAATTCTAAAGAGATTCCCATTTGCTATTTCACAGTACCAATTAACAATTAACAATACTATGTTGCCTTTATGTTATTTTATTTCAAATATTTATATACCACTTAATATCAAAACAGTCTCTATGCAGTTTACAAAAAATACAAAAATAATTTATCTACAACTTGATCATAATAAAACCTCAAAGAATATAAAGCAAACAATAACACCATGAATATATATAATCTAAAACACAGCATATCTAATCTGCATTATTATACAATAGTATCTTAGAAAATCTTTGTTTATGAACTATAATGAATGGGTTTTTTCCATGAATGAGGAAAGTGTAGTTCTACTGAATGATTTAGAAATGTCTAATCTATTTCTGAAATGTCCTTAGATTGGTGAGGATCTTTTCAAAACAGATGTTTCTCCTTAGTTATGCCTAGAATATGTCTGAGGATAAAACAAAAACAAGAGAAAAATGAAGATGTAGTTACCACTGCAAAAAGCCTCCTTCACATTATGTCCCATCTAGTGGCTGAGATCCAGTGTGGCTTCTTATTAAGTACTGGCAATTAGTAATGCACCTACCCATAAATGCTAATCAATATATTGTTTCCTGAGGAACAGGAGCATACGTGAGGTCTACAATGTGCAACTACTAATGGATTCTCTATCAAATATTTACCTTAAATTGTTTCACTTCATTTCAGTGAGAGCAACCCCCTACTGTACTGATATTAGTAACAGTAAAACCGGAGATTGGCTGCTGAACTTTAATGGGGAGAGCATCCAGATATAATTACAATGAGCAGGGGGAAAGACAACGTTGCTTTCACAATAGCATATGATCCGCAATATATGGACATCTGAAAGACCGCCAGATCAACAGAGCAATCCTATGGTGGCAGGGAGAATCCATGGACGAGCAACTGCTGTATCCAATGCCCTTCTAGTTTGCTGTGGCCACAGCAGAAAGTGGCAGGGGATGGACCATGCATCTGTTTTGCATGCAAAAGGTTATTGGTTCAATTTCTAGGTAATGGCTGGCAGGAACCCTGGAGAGCTGTTGTCAGTCAGCATAGAGATTACCGGCACAGATGGACCAGTGGCTCTGACTCAGTACAACACAGCTTCTTAATTTCCCCTCCCTTCGACTCTTAGAGAGAATTTACTGTGGCAGCTACTAGCTGTGGTTGGGACGCGGGTGGCGCTGTGGTCTAAACCACGGAGCCTCTTGGGCTTGCCGATCAGAAGGTTGGCAGTTTGAATCCCCGCAACGGAGTGAGCTCCCGTTGCTCTGTCCCAGCTCCTGCCAACCTAGCAGTTCGAAAGCACACCAGTGCAAGTAGATAAATAGGTACCGCTGCGGCGGGAAGGTAAATGGTGTTACTGTGTGCCCCGACTTCCGTCACGGTGTCCCGTTGCACCAGAGACTGTTTAGTCATGCTGGCTGCATGAGCCAGAAACCTGCCTGTGGACAAAAGCCGGCTCCTTTGGCCTGAAAGCGAGATGAGCGCCGCAACCCCATAGTTGCCTTTGACTGGACTTAACCGTCCAGGGGTCCTTTACCTTTACCTTTATCTTTTACCTGCTTAGGGGTGTATGATGTCAGGGAAGCAAGGATGCCATTCCTGGTTTCACTGCTGGTGGAGGAGCTTGGCAAAAAAGCAGCCGAACTTTCTGTTGGCACCCCGGCGAGGTTTCTAAGCACAAGTGGTGTGGGAAGTTGACAGCCCCTCAGCCACCATCTGAGAGAACACAAAATTGTTTTCTAATGCTGGGTAATGACTAGAGATTTAAAAAGTTTCAAGCATTTTCATTTCAAGAGAGGCTCTAAACAACGGTTCAGAAATTGCACACATGGAACATGGCTGGTAGAGAACACAGCATAGAGAAAACTCTGGGGTGGGTGGAAGATGGACAATGAGTAGTCTCGATGCAACAGCGTATGCGACTGAAAGGAAGGCAAAATGAAGTGGCTGAGGTAAAGGGGTTTTTTTGTTTTTGTTTTGGGAGAGATCTTGAAAGTGGAGAAGAGGGCAACCTGACTGTTCCAAAATATGGAATATAATTATAGGAAAACATAAAATTAAGAATTAGCTAGGATAGTGTTGCTGTTATCCCAGTTTTACAGGTGTACATGCAGGGCTTTTTTTCAAGGGGAACTCAGAGGTAGTCATTTTTGGCACCTCTCAGGTGGGTGCCATTGCCATTCTAAGAGAACGAGGGAAGTGTTAATGGTGAGTTCCGGCACCCTTTTTTCTAGAAAAAAGCATGTTTGTGTGAGGGGCTTAGGCCATGAGGCCTATGCAGGCATTTCAGTTATTGTTTTCTACTGCTCTTAACGGTTGTGGGTTATATTTTTATATTATTATTAAATATTAAATTTATATACCACCCCCCAGAATGGGACAACGGGGCGGTTTACAACATAAAAAACAAAAAACAGAATATAATAATAGTAAAAGGGGGAAGAAGACAATACCCCCCACACACACACACTTTAAAAGGCCGTAGACTGATTAGCAGCCGAAGACCTGGTTGAAGAGGAATATTTTAACCTGGTGGCTAAAAATATAAAACGAAGGCCCCAAGCAAGCTTCCCTGGGGAGAACAATCCACAAATTGGGAGCCACCACAGAAAAGACCCGCTCTTCTGTTGCCACCCTCCAGACCATTTTCCTAATATAAGCTATATTCACTAATATATGTATTTCTATGCACACTTTACCCTGGTGTGTTCATTTTTGTACACACTAGTTGATTAGAGAACCACATTGCAAAATTCAGAGAAATGTAGATTTCAAAGGATGGCTGAGTTTCTATTTGCGTATTGTTTCTGAAAGTATGCATTAGCTACATTTGTCTTTAAATGCAAATTGAGTAAGTTTTCTCCCTCATCCCTAGGGAGAGAATGGTTTCCTTCTTCCCCTCCTCTCTTTTGCTATGACATGCTTGGGAACAGCTCAGTGGTGCGTGAGGAAGGAGGGAAACCACAGAAGATATAGCACTCCTGGAGGCATACTTGTCTCAAGGGCCGCTGCAATTTGATTTGAGCTGCAGAAGAATTCAAGTGCTTTAAGATCTCGCCTCTCATTTGAGGTGGCCATTTTACAAGCCCCCAGAGTCCTTTTTCTGCTCCTGGCTTTGGAGAACGTTAGCAGCATTCCTGTTCTCTCCCCTCCACAATGCTCTCTAGCCCTCGTCCTTTAAAATAAATGAGAGTTCAATAGGATACTGCATTTTAGCTGCGTCTTCACAAGTCGGCACATGTGATTGGATGTTCCCAGCACTTTAACTGGTTTATTGCATACTTTTGATCAAGAAATCGCACATTGTCACAACTTTGGTAGATATCTCTTCCCAAGGCTATAGCGCAAAAGAAGAAGATCTCTAGACTCCGACATGTTTCACTGGTTGGAAAAGCACCCACTTGTAGGTATATTATTAGCACATCACATTAGAGATGGGATTAGGCAGACGCAACGTCCTTAGGCTCAATTTGGGAGAGTGTGATTGATTTTCTCACACTCTTTGGTTCATTGAAAGAAGGATGCTGAATATATATGGCATGAGGGTTTTTTTGTGGCAGCAACACTTTCCAAAGATTTATGGTGAACTAGAGCAAAATACCCATAAAACATTTCAGGCTGCCAAGGAATTAATAAAGTACTTACTTTCAGGAAATCAGGGTTGCTCTTTTAGATCTCAGTGCTGGGCAGGAAGGGAGCTAAGAGAGAGCAAATGAGAACCACCAGAGTCCAAAGACAGTGTTAAAGAACCGTTGGGTCTCCAGGTGTTTCTGGACTCCATCTCCCATCAAGCAGGCACAGCCAATGGTCAGGGATGATGGGAGTTGTGGTTTATTGTGTGTTTACACTGCATTGTGCACCGCTTTGATACTCTTATGTCAAACAGCATGTGTTAAATAAATGAATAAAATAATCCAGCAACATCTGGAGGGTCACATGTCCCCCACCGCGGTCCTAAGGGCTTTCTCTTGGAGGCATTGAAGGCTGCAAACAGAAGTAGTGTCGTTTAAGAGCATTTCTTGTGATTTCATTCTTTTTATAACACAATAATAGTCTTTAAAAAACAACAACCCTGCATGAGATGGGACTAAGGTAATATTTGAAATATCCCCAACCATGTGGACTTCCTTGGTCAACTGACAGACCCTGCATTTCATCTCTGGCAGAAACAAGTGTTGAATTACCACTTGTTGAGAGGTACACGTGCTACTGGCTCATTTCCAATCTGCATAGTACAGGTGATTACATTCTTGTTTCTTTGGAACTTTAGGCATTGTGGTTTAGCTTTTCCGCTTCTTAAAATATTTAGCAGACTAGCACTGAGCCAAATTTGCCTTTGGATCCAGAAGCTGCCATTTTCATGGGGTGTGTGGGGAAGGACAGCCCACGTCTCACTCTTGCACACTCCCACACACCCCACTTATTCACGGTGGTCGTTTCCCGTAAGATGACATCTACCTATTGCTTTTTTTCTTGCCTACTGTTTTAACAGTCATGGGTTCCCCACAGGGCTGGATTTAGGTTTGATAAGGCCCTAAGCTACTGAAGGTAATGGGGTCTTTATACAGCAGGCGGGGCCCGTTACTTACATCATAGGAGCCTACACAACACAAAAGACTGTTGCTGTATGTAGGTTTTATTTTATTTGTTTTTTAACTTATATTTTGGAAATGTACATCCAGGGGTTTTTTTCTTTAAGTTTTTTTGGGGGGGGCAAGAGAGTGGGGCCCTAGGCTATAGCCTGTTTAGCTTACACATAAATCCAGCACTGGTTCCCCCAAAGAATCCTGGGAACTGTGGTTTTTTAAGGGTGCTAAGAGTCTCTAGGAGACCCCTATTTCCCTAAAAAGAGCTTCAATTTCCAGAGTTCTCTGGAAAGAGGGATTGCTTGTTTAAGCACTCTGTGAATGTGAGGGGATTGGGGTTACCAAACAAATCTCAGGACCCTCAGCCCCGGAGGACGCTAACTGATTATTCAAAGTAGTATAAGAGTGCTTTCAATTTACAGTGTGGATGTGGCCTTTGACAGCAGCACCATCAGAGTGAAGGAGGATATGTCATCCCACCAAAGAAAATGTTTTGTGCCCTGACCCATTGGGTGTGTTCCTGTTATTTTTATGGTATTGTTCATTTGTTTGTTTCTTCGTTTATTCATTCCTAACTATTGTTTTATGTATACAGACAACCCCCCATTCAGCCACATTCAATATGTGTGCTAGTACACACACATGCATCACACCGAACCTGGAAGTGACCCAAAAATGTCACCAAAAAGGAACAGGGTAGGGCAGGATGGGATGGGGGCAGAATGGGGGTGTTTGCAGGTTTTTCCAATGGTGTTTCAAATATACATGCACGTGGTGCCTCGGAAGGGGGGTTGCCTGTATATACGTCTGCAATGTTCCTACTGTGGGAAGGGAAGGAAGGGCAAGTCTGAATCCAGCCCCTCTTGTCTGTTTGCATTTAATATCTCATACTTCACTGCAAACAGTCTCAAAAGAGGTCACAGAATTATGTTAATTAATCAATCCATGAAAACTCCTTAGGCTTATCAAGTAAGTCTGCAGTCCTAATGCAATTCACCTGCAAATAGGCTCCATTGAACTCAATAGGAATACAATGTTAGATTTATTTAACCAGGCAGTAGTAGCCCTAATAATTTGGAAACTGAATAGACACTGTTCATTAACTATTGGTTTAGATTGACTGGCTATCAAGAAACACGTCTCATTTTCTTTAGGCTTCCTTTCAGTGTTGAGGTGGTTGTTGACTATCACTTTTAGTTGTGAAGAGATTTTCCAGGAAAGAAAAGAAATATTGTACTATAACTATGCAGGGTGATGTGAATGGTTTCCTCTTGCGCTGGGCCGTCTCCTTCCTCTTTCTGAGTGAATGGCTCATAGGATTATTCTGTGATCCAGACATTGTCAAGGGTTGGCATTGAAATGCTAATGCTGTGAGACATTTTAGGACCCAAATTGCCCTCTCCAAATCTTTCATGCCAGCCCCTGTCAGCGTCCAAGGCCATTATCAAGAGGAATAACATTGACGCTACTGTAAATAATGGCGCATTAAAGACCCCCATTGTTTGGCTTTATCCAAAAAGGAACATCCCCACATGTCAAATGGTGCAGTAGTGGTCTTAAAGAAAAGGACATTTCCTTTTAAAAAGGGGCTGCCATTTTAAATAAGCGACTGTTCAGAAGCACCCTTTTTAGAGGAGAAGAAGAAGAAAAAACCTGCAGACCTCTGCTTCCTTAAGAGCTTGATTTATTTGCATTTGGTAAGTCAGAGGCATTCTCTGAGCACCGTATGGTAGGAAAACAGGTTATAAATTTAAATGTAAGCTGCTAAATATAACTTCTGTTGCTAGTCCCATATATGTAAGAGGAAAGGTTTGTTAGCCTTCTCACTAAAATGTTGGGGTAGCCTTTTTACTCAGACCCATTGAGAAGAATGAACTTAATTAAGTTAGGTCCCTTAATTTCAGTGGGTCTGCTCTGAGTAAAATTTGATTGACTTACATCAGGGGTCAGCAAACTTTTTCAGCAGGCGGCCAGTCCACTGTCCCTCAGACCTTGTGGGAGGCTGGACTATATTTTTTGGGGGGGATGAATGAATTCCTGTGCCCCACAAATAACCCAGAGATGCATTTTAAATAAAAGCACACATTCTACTCATGTAAAAACACCAGGCAGGCCCCACAAATAACACAGAGATGCATTTTAAATAAAAGGGCACATTCTACTCATGTAAAAGCATGCTGATTCCCAGACCGTTCGCAGGCTGGATTTAGAAGGCGATTGGGTTGCATCTGACCCCCAGGCCTTAGTTTGCCTGCCCATGACTTACATCCTACTTCTCCACATGCAAGAGGTGGTGTGTGTGTGTGTCTGTGTGTGTGTATACCTTCAGTCTGAAGTGGTGCAGGTCAAGGAAGTGAGCACCCTGTGCTTCTTCAGCATCAGCCCATATGAAAGAGGAGCTTACCAAAGCTATTTCTCACATGCATAAAGAAATCCAACATTCCTTATTCTGAAATCCATTTACGTCTTGCTTCAAATTGCTCTTCAACGTACCCTCTTCAAAGTGATCATGTTTCATATTGTAAGAAACATATTCTCTTTTACTTTGGAAGAATACAAAGGGAACCTTAGAAAACAAGTGCTATTACTTCTTTCCCTCCCTCATTTTACATTTCCAATACTGTCTGGAGTGAGGATTCCAATGAAAGTGAAACAGTATAATGCATCACTTACCAATAGAATCTTTGACATATTCATTTTACGCCGTATTCTCATTCTCCTGTTCCTCAACAAAAAGACAAAACAACACAGTCCCAAGTGTGCATAGAAATGCTGAATTTCTGTCTTTCTTTACCGTTGTCTTTCCATTGTGTTTCCATGTGTTGAAATGTAGATCACAAACTCCTTTTGACAGGGAGTAGCGTTATCATCAACAACACCATCACCATCTTATCCTGTAAAGAACCGTCTTTGTTGATGATACTGTATAATTATATCAGTTTAATAATAATATTAAGGGACGCGGGTGGCGCTGTGGGTTAAACCACAGAGCTAGGACTTGCCGATCAGAAGGTCGGCGGTTCGAATCCCCGCAACGGGTTGAGCTCCCATTGCTCGGTCCCTGCTCCTGCCAACCTAGCAGTTCAAAAGCACGTTAAAGTGCGAGTAGATAAATAGGTACCACTCCGGCGGGAAGGTAAACGGTGTTTCCATGCGCTGCTCTGGTTCACCAGAAGCGGCTTAGTCATGCTGGCCACATGACCCGGAAGCTGTACGCCGGCTCCCTCGGCCTATAAAGCGAGATGAGCACCGCAACCCCAGAGTCGGTCATGACTGGACCTAATGGTCAGGGGTCCCTTTACCTAATAATAATATTGTAGACTGAACTAACTCCCCAGGGTAATCCTGTTGTCCCCCACCCCACCCCTCCATAAACAAAACAGAATTGAGACCTTGTAAGTTTTGGGATTTGCAGCAGTGCTTTAGTTCCTTGCAACAGAAGTAGTAGGATCAGACCTAGAACAGCCCCTCCAAGCGTCCCAATTTTTTTAATAGAGAAATGTTGGATGGTATAGAGTTATGCAACCCCTGAGCCAAGGAGATAAGTAACTATACAACCTTTAGAAGACGTCTGAAGGCATCCCTGTATAGGGGAGTTTTTAATGTTTAAGGTTTTATTATGTTTTTATATATGTTGGAAGCCACCCAGAGTGGCTGGAGCAACCCAGTCAGATGGATGGGGCAATAATAATAATAATAATAATAATAATAATAATAATAATAATAATAATAATTAATGGGATGTCCCTATTTTCATCAAAGAAATGTTGGAGGGCATGCATAAATATTATAAGCCTTCCTTCTCGATGAGAAGATTCACTTGTGAAAAGAGTATTTCTTTTTCTCCATCCTAATTTTGGTATTTGTGGCAGATCCACTCTTGGACCCAAACAAGTATTTCAGAACGCCCTGGGTAGTTCATCCCAGGTAATCAGTAGCTATGGCTGTTTATAGCCATCATTGCTTTATTTTACTCCACTGTCGGAGGCAACGTGTCTCTGAAAACCAATCTGTAAGTACAAGTTGTCATGTCCTGTTGGTGGACTTCTCATATGTTTCTGACTGGTCACTGTGAAATGAGGATCCTAGACTAGGTAGGCCTTGGGCCACCTGATACAGCGGGGATATTCTTATGTTTTATATTTTACGGCTTATACTGTTCTGCATAAGAAGATAAGGGGGAATTCTAGAAGGAAAAACACAAGTGTGTTCCTGGCTATATGAAGATATGTAAGAAAACATTGCAGTCAATGTTTGTTTTAAAAAAATTATTCTGCATCCATAGTCTGACTAAAACACAGATACAGTGAATTTTACTAACAGCATCATTGAACATCATCCCTCTGACATCCCACTGTTTTTGGAAGAATAATGGATGGGAATCAGTTTTCTGTGACTTGGGTTATCATAGCTGGTTGGTTGTCTCAGAGCAAAGGCTGATGGGTGGTATCTAGAATTCAACCCATCTGTTCTTCTGACCTGTGAGGAAGACGTAACAGAGGCAAGCTGAATCGTTATGCTCTTACACTTCCGTTTTAGGGTTTACTCAGAAAAAGCTAGAAAGGACAAAGAATGTGGACAGTAAAATCTATATAGCTTCTGCTGCCTCTTGCTTTTTCTTTTGTTTGTTTTGAGATTTATTGTAATTTTAATGAGACTCTGTTGTATTTCATATATTGTTAATGCTTTAATTTGAATATTTATGTATTCTCCACCCTGGGACCTTCAGGTGAAGAGCAGAAGAAAGATCTGAGGGTTAAGGGTTTGAGGTTTCCTTCTTTGACAAAAAAAAAAAAAAACCAACACAACTGTTGAGGACTGTTTTTTCTGTCCTATTTTTCTTTTCTTAAAAGCCCATGAAATGTTCTTCAGCCATTTTAGATCACGGGGATTTGATACACAAATAGCTCCCCTTGCCTTGGCTGGCATTTGGTTCAAGCCCCAGGCTCGATGAATTCCTTGGAGAGCTGCGGGGTCTACGCCATCAGCCCATGCAAAATTAAAATAAGTAGTGGCATTTCAGATGTGAATCTTTGGTATAACATGCTGGGAAGTCTGTCGGGCTGGTTACAGAAAGCCCTACAATTATGTACAGGCTTAGGAGGCAGCACTGTTTCATCTTCTGGGTTACAGAAGTGTGCACTTGATGGGTGATTCTAGCACACACACACACACACACACACACACACACATATATATATATATATATATATGCAGGTTTTGGTGTCTTCGGGTGCCTTCCCGTGTAAGAGTTGGGGTGTCTAGGCGACGTTTCGACGAGGTCTCACTCGTCATCTTCAGGCTGGTGCTTTCGGCTTCTTGTTACTGGAACAGAGCAGGATCTCAGTGTTTGAGTTCCTATAAATACTGTTGAGGGGGTGTGGTATATAGCCTCCAACGTTCTGGGCAGAGGGGAAGTTCCCAGGTTAGTGTGTCTTTTCTTCTTTTGTTCCTTAATTACTTGAGGGATATCTTGAGTGATTTCTTAGATTTCATATTCCGTACATCAGTGCACAGCTTTGGAGCAGAGGTCCAACTCAGCAAAATGAGTGCCGGGGGAAGGGGGATTTGGCAGTGCTGACTTTTAATGTTTTGAAATCAGTAAGTAAAGCAATGCATATTGCCACCCAAAGAGCCACCGCCCTCAACGTGTAGAGTCCAAAGTCTAAAATTGTCCAACCAGAGTCAGAAGCATACCTAGGCTCCCTTGCGCTCTTGGCAAGGAGCTGGATTGGTGCCTCTGAAGCTGGGAGAGACCACAGACCAGAAACTCTAAAAGTTTTGTCAGCTTTCACGCGCTGCCATTGGCTTTCTCTGTGGCCATTGGGGTCGGTTCTGCCTCCTCTTCTCCTTCTCCTCCGTCACTTCCTGCAGATCCACCCGCTGTCTGCTCAGTAGGGAATGTCCTCTTCCAAACACTTTCAGTGCCTCCTTTTTCAAGGTGTATTGCAGTCCTATAAGCTTCTGCCGCTTCTACAAGCTCTCTTTGTGGAACAAAGTAATGAGACTGGGGGAATGCAAATATTCCGTCCCATCACCTCTGCAGAGGAAAAGCAGCCCACACCCTGCTGCCTTCTCTTACTCAGTTTTACAATTGGTGACTGAGGGGGGGAGGGGAGAGAGAGAGAGAATATATTTAATTCTATTGACATTTAGAAGTTGGATGATATCTTCCTAACAGCGCTAGCCAGAGACATTTCAACACCTGAGGTGGAAAACCTGGCACTCCTCTGGTGGTAAAGATATAATAAATTAATTAAACGAGAAGCTGGCACCAACCTTCTGTTGGAAATCCTGCAAATTCATTTCACCTGAGTAGGCACTTCCAAATTTGTCTCAAATGTAATTTTAGACAGAAATGTGCAGAAATGTAAGATATGTTTGCTAAACTTACAAGATTTATTTTAAAAAAACAAAAACAAAATTCAGAGATGATCTAGAGACCTAGTAAACATGCCAGCTGGACTAGACAGAGGCAAACTATCATCTATAAAAATTAAAATAAAATAAAATATAGGGCACATTTATTTATTATGTGTGCAGCAAAACAGAACATCCAGTTTTAGCTTGTTTAGTTCTTTATTGCATTTCAACCCTGTCCTTCATCTGACGCAGTTTACATTTGGCATATTAAAACGCCAATAAAACCAATCCTAAAACAATCCTACTATACAATTAAAAGAAATCCTATTACTGCAGCAAAGTGATTATTTCCAACTGGCCTCACCCAGGCGTTTTCGGTTTTCTCCAAAGGAAATGGGTGAAAAGATAAATCTTTGAATTGAACCAAAATAGTTCCTTGAAAGAAGAGATGAGGAACTTTGGAACTTGCAGATGGTACTGAATTACAAGTCCAAACGTCCCTGACCATTGGCCATGCTTGTTGGGACTCTGTGTTGTTGGCTGGAGTCCAACAGCATGTTCCCCACCTTTCCTCTCACGTGGTGCAAGGAGAAGGATTTCCCATATAGATTTCAGAGCCCAGGCAGGCCAATAGATCAGGATACATTTTAATGCGCAAAGCAGGGGGAAGCATTACAAAGCTATCTCCCAATGCCTTTTCTCATGCCCTTGCTTTCCTCTTTCTTGTTTCAATGCTTCTCTTCTCCCACGCTATATGAATTGGCCATCGTGGCTTTTGCGGTGGGGGTTGCAGAGAAGAGCAGTGGAAATAATAGCTCACGCTAATTCAAAACATTGCTAGGAGTAACTACACTAAATAGCTCCTTCTCGCCTCGAAATTTCCCACCCTTACTGACTTCAGCTGCCGGAAGAACAGAGTCCTGTGCGGTGCATATTTACTGTATTCGATACAAATGCATGCTGAGTGATATCTTTTTGTATTAAATTTCCTGTGAAACAATAAGGAATCCCCATATTCCCATGGGTTGATGCACACACACACACACACACACACACACACACACACACACGAGAGAGAATATTTACTTTTTGTTTCTCCATTTTTTCATGTTTTTTTATAACTGCCTCTTCTTGGCTGCCTGCAGTTTTGGTGTTTTTCCCATCCCCGTGTTTCGTAGGCAGCAGAGCAAGTTTGCACGAACTGTTATGCTCCTGGCGGCTCAGAAACCAGTCTGTTTAAAACTTCTAAAAACAGTATTTCATTCATGTGTTTCTCGGTCAGTAGAACGTGACCAGCTTATGTCCATTTTTAGCTTTGGCTAGTGTTTCAAAATGTGAACAAAATGTTTGGCTTAAGACACCATCTTTTTCTGTTTTGGTTGTTAGAGAAATTCTTTTGCCAAATGTTCAGCATGACTATTGTTTTAAAGGAGGTTACCACTCGCACCATGAAGTGCCTAATTTGGCCTTTCAGAAACTTATTTTGAAATATTCATATGCAGAATGATGTAATGATCGCTGCTCAGTACTTCATTGTAGCGTTATTGTAGAATTGCACAGATTAAGACGAGGGGTTGCATCCAGACTTAATCATGCTTGGAGTAGACTGGTTGAAATCAATGGGACATGTCTCGACTAACTTCAATCCCATTTATTTCTGTGGGCCTGCTCTGAGGAAAACTAAGTCTGGATCCAACCTCTAGAACAGAAATATTTATTTATTTCACAAAATGTATACCCCACTTGACTGCAAGGGAAAAAAACAAGTCTACAAAAAAAAAGATAGAACAATAAAAGTAACACTAAGCAAATTAACAACAATAATTTAAGACATCCAAAATGCTAAAATGGCAATAGGCTTAAAACAGATTAAAACTTGCACCAACTTTAAGGCTCTGTACTATTGTTGAATAAATTGCAAGCCTTAGGTGGGTGTGGCATCTCCCATATTGATGAACATTGGAAGCTGCCTTTACTGAGTTAGAATGTTGGTCAGTCTAGCTCATTATGATTCTAAATTGACTGGAAGCAGGGGCCTCACCCAGCCCTACCTAGAGATGCTGGGGATTGAACCCAGGAGCTTATGCATGTAAAGCTGATGCTCCACCACTGAGCTGTGGTGTTTCCTCAAAGGGAGCAAGAAGCAGGGCCGCACCAAGTGCCTCTTTCCCCATCTTCTGTATGGACAATCACTAGAACTATACACATGAAGGCCCTCTCCCTGCAGACATTTGTGTCGGAAGGGGCCTAAACAGGAACATATGATGTCAAGGGGTGGAACTGCTCAATGCAACCCCCATCTTCAACATGGAAGCTATGACGCCTGCATAGGCATAGGGTTGATGTCTTTTCTGTATGCAACATTAACCTAGAGTAAGGTCACCCACCACCTTGTGCTAGCAAGGTTTCTAGATTCCATCACCTGTACAATTTAACCTTTACCTTGTTGGGGAAGCATGGACCTGTTGAGTTTCTCCCACATAGGATGCTCAAAGAGTCTGCTCATATACTCACACTGTCCCAGGAATCATCAGCAAACTTTGGTGGGGACAGGTTTTGGCAGTGAGAACACAACTTTTCCCTAGTCTTTGCACGTGTGTGCCCCCCATCTCTTTGCCAGATGCAAAAAATAGTAGATATAGATCGGTTCTAAATATAGATAGTTCTAGATATAGATTATGGGACACGGGTGGTGATGTGGTCTAAACTATTGAGCCTAGGGCTTGCTGATTTGAAGGTCAGCGATTCGAATCCCCACAACGGGGTGAGCTCCCATTGCTCGGTCCCTGCTCCTGCCAACCTAGCAGTTCAAAAGCACGTCAAAGTGCAAGTAGATAAACAGGTACCACTCCAGCAGAAAGGTAAATGGCATTTCCATGCGCTGCTCTGGTTTTGCCAAAAGCGGCTTAGTTATGCTGGCCACATGACCTGGAAAAACTGTCTGCGGACAAACACCGGCTCCCTCGGCCAGTAAAGCGAGATGAGCTCCGCAACCCCAGAGTCGTTCGTGACTGGACGTAACTGTCAGGGGTCCTTTACCTTTACCTTAGATATAGATTGGTTGATGGTGCCACATGCTCCTGCAGTAAAGTGCGTTTTGGCTTGAGCACACAAATATATCATTATGGTGCCAGTTCTCTGGAATTCTCTTTCCTAGGAAAGTGAAGGAAGCCCCAACATATGTTTTTCGACATTGGTTGAAAGCTTTCCTTCCAAGTCTTCCTAAATTAGTTTCTTTTATCTCTAGCAGGGGTTTTTATGTTTTGATACTACATTATGGTTTATACCCAGTTTCTGCCACTGCTTGGTAATTCTCTGGTTTGTAAATTCTGGAATAAATAAATAAAAATAAATAAAATAGAACACAGTATTTCCCTATTCATACAAACCACAACTGAGAGTGTGGGTGGAAATGGAACTTTTGATCATGGTTGTCAGGATTACCACATTATAGTATTTTGTTTTTATGTAAGCTGCCTTGTAAAATTCTTCAAAACTAAAGAAGGGTAGAAATAAAGTTAATTTCCGTCATCAGTTAAATGCATCAATAGAGAATGGCCCATGCAAGTTTAAAGACCTGCAGCAAAACACATACGCAAACCATGGTCTGATCCTTTCTTAACGGCTCCTTCTGTGTATTTTGAGACTGTAAATATGTGTGCATGGGGTTTTTGACCTATCAGAAAAGAAAGGCTTGTCTGTCGCATCATTTTCACCTAATGTGCAGGCTTCAGCTGAGTTTTCCACATGCTTAAGGAAATAGATGGTTGATCTTAGCTGCAACCCAGCATTTTGCATGCTATGGCATGAGAGCCTGGAATGGGCATGTGTGTGTTTCCTCCATAGCCATCCCACGCTCACAAATTGCACTGCCCAAAGGGAGAATGGTGGGGGAACAAAGCAGCGTCTTGCCAGTGGCAGCTGTAAGCTTTTGCTCTTACAGCCAGTTCTTCGCACACCTCCTACTTTCTGCACTAGAACCCAAGCACAGCCTCAAGCTGTTGCATTTTAACAGCACTAGTCAAGGGATCAGACTTGAAAGGTTTTATTAGTTCTGCTTCATGGAAACTGGGCCTTTTGAATTTAGAAAATACGACAAATAGGGGTGGGCATGAAATGCATGCATGGTAGCAGCTTATAAAAATTGTATGTGATGTGGAGGAAGTGGGCATAGAGATTTTTTTTCTGCCTTTCTCATAATACTAGAACCTTGGATAGGTAAAGTTAAAGGGCCCTCTGACCATTAGGTCCAGTTGTGACCGCCTCTGGGGTTGCGGCGCTCATCTCACTTTAATGGCCGAGGGAGCCAGCTTACAGTTCCGGGTCATGTGGCCAGCATGACTAAGCCGCTTCTGGTGAACCAGAGCAGCGCACGGAAACGCCGTTTACCTTCCCGCTGGATTGGTACCTATTTATCTACTTGCACTTTGACGTGCTTTCGAACTGCTAGGTTGGCAGGAGCAGGGACTGAGCAACGGGAGCTCACCCCGTCGCAGGGATTCGAACCGCCGACCTTCTGATCAGCAAGTCCTAGGCTCTGTGGTTTAACCCACAGCGCCACCCATGTCCCAGAACCTTGGATACTCTGAGACAATTGGCTGGCAGGATAGACATCACACATCACCAGTAGAGTCTGAGATGTGGCAATGCCACCAGTTTAGATGCATCTAAATGGGGCTTAGACAAAGTCATGGAGGGAAATAACAATAATAGATATGGAGGATTGCCATGGCTAGAAGCAGCATGCCGCTGAATATTAGCTGGGCATCCTGTCCTGCTCATGAGCTTCCAAGAGGCATATGGCTGGTCAGTATGAGGAACTTCAAAAGGGTGATACTGAACTAGGCAGACCTTTGATCTACCTAGTGGACTCTTCCTATGTTCTTATGAGTCCACCAGCCACAGACAGCTGACCTGCTCCCTCCAACCTCACCTATGTCTCAGTAGTGTTAAAAATAAAAACCTTTCACAAGTGTTGTTTTTAAGCGATGCACGGAGGGTGTGTTTTGCACCCGGGTATCCATACCTGAGGGACGCGGGTGGCACTGTGGGTTAAACCACAGAGCCTAGGACTTGCCGATCAGAAGGTCAATGGTTCGAATCCCCACGACGGGGTGAGCTCCTGTTGTTCAGTCCCTGCTCCTGCCAACCTAGCAGTTCGAAAGCACGTCAAAGTAAAAGTAGATAAATAGGTACTGCCCTGGTGGGAAGGTAAACAGCGTTTCCGTGTGCTGCTCTGGTTCGCCAGAAGCGGCTTAGTCGTGCTGGCCACATGACCCGGAAGCTGTACGCCAGCTCCCTAGGCCAATAAAGCGAGATGAGCACCGCAACCCCAGAGTCAGCCACGACTGGACCTAATGGTCAGGGGTCCCTTTACCTTTACCTTTATCCATACCTGAGTGACAACTTTAAAGTAGGAAGCAGCCTCCATTAAATCTTTGGTGTCAAGTTTTCTTTTAGCTTGTTCTTCCAAGTAATAACTTCCCAACTGGGTCTCTGCTCAGTTCTTGAAAGGAAATCTCTCTGTCTTCGGCTGGAGCATGTTCCCATTCACTAGTCCTCTCCCCGGTGACTTCTTGTGCCAAAAGATATTAGACCCTTAGTTTCTAGATCAGTGCTCTCCTATATAATTATAGGCAGTAATACACGGTACTGATTTCTGTTCGAGTTGTACCAATGTCTTTAATGGTTAAATAATTCAGCAAGCTCTTCTCATTATAAATTGCACTACTGCCAAAAGCCATGTGGAACTTTCTTGTTATTGCCCATGTGGGGACCAATAACTGCTATGAATGGCCGACAAGTTCATTCTCTTTTACTCACTGGGGCATCATCTTTCTTTTGGCACAGAATCTGACTTGCTGTGTGCTTCTTTTTCATTTTCCATGGTTAGTATGGCCTAGTATCCCCCCCCCCAATTTTTTAGTAGCTTGATGGCAGTTATACTGGAGGAAAGTTGTTGATATATTGGGATGGTGCCAGGTTTTGCAACTAGGCAGATACCTTGCGGCTTGATCTACAAAAAGGTTTAGCAGGAGTATTTGGATTTAAGCCCATCTCATCCCAATGATATCAGTGGAACTCTGCACCATAATGTGCAATCTATGAGTGTGCAGGATGTGATCTTGATTGTGGCTTCACACGTGGAAAATGCTCTTTCCATCACGACTGATCTTTCACCCCACAGCAAAGACATGGAACTTTTGTACAACATGCTTTGTAGACATTGGTTGTTTGATAGTTTCCATATTCTGTTATATCTCTGCTGGCTTATGAAGAGTTGGGTTGTTGGTTTTGTGTTGTGCTGTATGTGCTGTATTTTCTTTCATGTGCTTGAGGTTGAACTGCTAGCCATATTGGAAATTGTTTTAAGACAAAAAAGGAGTTACAAATACTTCAATAAATTAATAAATAGCAGCATTTTGGAGGTGAACTGTTTTGAGGAAATAACATAATGCAGACTGATATCGATGAAGCTACGGGATCCAGTGAAAGAAGTTATTTGGGGCTAAGATAGTTGCAGAGATGGATCAAACCTAGTATTCAAATTCTGCTTCAGATTTTTAAAAATCTGTTACTGATTTGCTTCCATACTTCCTCTCCCCCCCCCCCCAACCACTGCTGTTTGCTTTCACATTGCTCTTGGAACATTATTATTGGGTCACACGCAGCACCAAGATTGTTTTGCTCCTTTTTATACTTAGCAGCTAATGCTTAGCTCAGTGGATATTTCCCTTAGTCAGAGCTTCAGGATGCTGGTTTATTCAGCCAACATATGCTCCCATCTTGGACCCTGTAATAAAACTGTGCTTGCACCCTTTGGAACAGTGTCTGCTGCTGGTCTGGCCAAGAAATACCAACTGAATCACTTGAGAGCCAATACCAACTAAATCACATGATGACTCTCTGTGTGGGTCCTGTTAGGCAGGGAAGAGAAAACAAGATAGAAATTGTGTTCCTTCTGCTTTTGAAATGATTTGTAGGGGGATTTTACATTATGAACATTGCAACACACATATAAACATTCCTATATCTGCTTCTCTGATTGTTCACCTGGATGCTCACCTAACATATGGCGAGCTGCCTGCTTTTGACTCCCCTCACTTTTCAAAGTAGTTTGACATGTAGCATGATGGAAGGGGAGTGATCTTTGCAGGGAAAAACAAACCTAAAAGACTCATTTGGTGAACTAGTTTCATGGATCTTTAGATCTTGGCCATAGTTTCCTTTTTAATATTTTATTGGTCTTTATTTTATTTTATCTTTGGCTAGGGCTCACAATGGAATAGAATGGAATAGCGTTTCCACCTCTATTAATGTAAGTGAGCACGCTTGTGTCATGGCCTTGTAAAGACCAACTTGTTTGGTTACCTTTGGTGAATGGGAATCACTTCCAGGTGAACATTCAAGGAAGCTTTTGTAAAGAGCAAACAAGATGAATTTTAACAGGGAGAAATGTAAAGTATTGCACTTGGGCAAAAAAAATGAGAGGCACAAATACAAGATGGGTGACACCTGGCTTGAGAGCAGTACATGTGAAAAGGATCTAGGAGTCTTGGTTGACCACAAACTTGACATGAGCCAACAGTGTGACGCGGCAGCTAAAAAAGCCAATGCAATTCTGGGCTGCATCAATAGGAGTATAGCATCTAGATCAAGGGAAGTAATAGTGCCACTGTATTCTGCTCTGGTCAGACCACACCTGGAGTACTGTGTCCAGTTCTGGGCACCACAATTCAAGAAGGACACTGACAAACTGGAACGTGTCCAGAGGAGGGCAACCAAAATGGTCAAAGGCCTGGAAACGATGCCTTATGAGGAACGGCTAAGGGAGCTGGGCATGTTTAGCCTGGAGAAGAGGAGGTTAAGGGGTGATATGATAGCCATGTTCAAATATATAAAAGGATGTCACATAGAGGAGGGAGAAAGGTTGTTTTCTGCTGCTCCAGAAAAGCGGACACGGAGCAATGGATCCAAACTACAAGAAAGAAGTTTCCACCTAAACATTAGGAAGAACTTCCTGACAGTAAGAGCTGTTCGACAGTGGAATTTGCTGCCAAGGAGTGTGGTGGAGTCTCCTACTTTGGAGGTCTTTAAGCAGAGGCTTGACAACCATATGTCAGGAGTGCTCTGATGGTGTTTCCTGCTTGGCAGGGGGTTGGACTCGATGGCCCTTGTGGTCTCTTCCAACTCTATGATTCTATGATTCTATGATTCTATGAGATATTTAACATTTGTAAAGATACTTGCAGCTTTTCTTCCTTCTTCCTTCCGGTTATAAACATGCTACCAATATCAAGCATAGCTAACCAGTTTCTAACCTAGCAACGTGCAGAATTCAGCAGCCACTGGTGAAGTATCATGCTGGGTAGCAAATGGCTACCATTTTCAGTGGTGATCAAGAATAGGTGGCCCAACCCCCTACTATTGGTTCTTACATAATGGTGTTGGAGGTGACATGTGCCAAGTACCCACATAGCTCTTAAATGATCCACAGGACACTTAATATCACCAGCATGTGCCCAGATGGTATACGGTAGACCAGTCATGTACCTGAATTGGGCTGATCTTATCTTCCAGAGACTCTGACACTGTCGTGTGGCATCTGACAATGAAGGCATTGGCAGGGAGGGGCTGCTCCCTATTGGTTGCAGTGTGACCATTTACCCACCAAGCCATGGCTGCTGGAATGACTAAAAAACATGTGCAAGATGGATTCTAAACCCTACCATGTCATCCGTTCTCATGTTGGCATTCCTAACACTGTTAGATCTGGCTAGAGGTGGAGGTGGATTTTAAAGAGTTTATTGGAAAACTCCCTAAATATGGAAAAATTGAAATCAGCCCTTGGCTGTGAGATGTGTTTTTTCACTTAAAGGTGGTGGTTGTGGTTAAGAGTGCAAAGTTGATGTAGGTAGATACACATGCGGCTCATAAAATAGGCAACATTCCTGCTTCCTAATGTATATACATCGGGGGGCATACTCCCTAATTCACACAGAAAGGCAGAGTGGTACTGACTTATTTCGAAAAAGATCTCTTGGTAACAGAAAGGTTACAATGTAATGAAGTAAACAGACTTGAGATTTGTCAGGAGACCCTCCTCAGTCTGCCTGCTACAGCTGCTGCTGTTACTGGGGTGACTACTTTAAAGCAATTACTCCATTTTTCTTATTGACATTTAATCCTGAGAACAATTTTTAAGAGAGATGTTGCCAGCCCAGCTCATGCAGAGTTCGGTTGCTGTTGAATTTTGTCCAAAGTGAAATTTGATGTAAATTCAGAGGGTCCTGCTCAAGAAAAATAGTTTTAGGAATACGGAGGGAAGGGTTGCTGTTGCTTTTTAAGAGCAAGATTGCCAAGGTTGGGAATTTCTATGCAACTCTAAACTCCCGTTATTGACTGAAGGTTTATACTACAATTGCACCAAATATTCTCTCCGCATTTGATGTTTGAGTGAAAAAAATCCAGTGATTTCAATGGGGTAGATGCTTCTCCTGAAAAATATTCAAGTGGAAATAGTCACCTTTCTTCCATCAGCCATGCCTTTGTTTCTGCTTACTGTCTCTTTTTTGGTGTCACCCCCCCCCCCAAGCTGGCTACTGCTTCTTCCAGGGTTAGTCACTTGAACGATCTCCCCACACAAGGGCTCACATGAGCACTGCCAAAAGATATAATGAATGCTAGTAGGAGGAGCTGCCAAATCACATGCCCACTTTGAAGTTTGCAATTACAAATCTAATGGTAGCACTCTGGGTTGGGAGGGTCCCAGGAGCTAACAATCACAGCAGCCCTTACGCTGTGCAGAAGGTTTCCTGTCTACATACTTTAAGGGCTCGTCCACACTTCTGTTTGTCCCATGTCAAGAAAGCATGGATCCAAGCAGTTTTCTACTTGTCCCTGTGCTTTATAGGTTCTGGGTCTGAGTGGTTTTGCCTTTTGCCTGCCACTTTCCCCCAGAACACCCTCTCTTTGGAGCTCCATCGGAACAAATGGCAATCCATGGAAAAACCAACTGCTGTTTGTTCCGATTTAGTACTAAACTGCGGGTTTTTATGGGGGCAAATGGTAGTGTGGATGGACCCTAACTCTGTATGCACTCATTCATTGCAGCGGGACTCACTGGAGTCACAATCAGGCAGAAACCAGAGCAGATAAACCACAAGTCTGTCAGAAGTATGGCAGATAATAGCCTCAACTATTCCTGCTTGGAAGTGGGCGTAGAATTTCACCTGCATGGATGCAAGAGGCTACTGTGCTTGTGGGGACAATCCCTTGTATTTTTTCCACAGACCTTCGCAATCAGCAGCAAAGTCCTGTGATCACGGAGCATCCCTCAATGCCTCTCACATCCCTTGTAGAGGGTAAAGAAAGTCTGATCACTGTCTTTTACCCTGCTGACTACCATTATGACACTGCAATGCATTTATACCTAACTCTTTCACCACAGAATTCAGGCATCCCATTTATACCTAACTCTTTCACCTGAACAGAATTCAGGTATCCCATTTGATATTCACAATGACTGAGGTACATACAGCTGAAAGTTAATGACTGGCCCAAGATCACAGGCTGAGCAGGAATTTGAACTTCAGATATGCAGATGACACAACCTTGATGGCTGAAAGTGAGGAGGAATTAAAGAACCTTTTAATGAGGGTGAAAGAGGAGAGCGCAAAATATGGTCTGAAGCTCAACATCAAAAAAACAAAGATCATGGCCACTGAGCACATCACCTCCTGGCAAATAGAAGGGGAAGAAATGGAGGCAGTGAGAGATTTTACTTTCTTGGGCTCCATGATCACTGCAGATGGTGACAGCAGTCACGAAATTAAAAGACGCCTGCTTCTTGGGAGGAAAGCGATGACAAACCTAGACAGCATCTTAAAAAGCAGAGACATCACCTTGCCAACAAAGGTTCGTATAGTTAAAGCTATGGTTTTCCCAGTAGTGATGTATGGAAGTGAGAGCTGGACCATAAAGAAGGCTGATCGCTGAAGAATTGATGCTTTTGAATTATGGTGCTGGAGGAGACTCTTGAGAGTCCCATGGACAGCAAGAAGATCAAACCTCTCTATTCTTAAGGAAATCAGCCCTGAGTGCTCACTGGAAGGACAGATCGTGAAGCTGAGGCTCCAATACTTTGGCCACCTCATGAGAAGAGAAGACTCCCTGGAAAAGACCCTGATATTGGGAAAGATGGAGTGCACAAGGAGAAGGGGACGACAGAGGACAAGATGGTTGGATAGTGTTCTCAAAGCTACCAGCATGAATTTGACCAAACTGCAGGAGGCAGTGGAAGATAGGAGTGCCTGGCGTGCTCTGGTCCATGGGGTCACGAAGAGTCGGACACGACTAAACGACTAAACAACAACAAACTCATTGGTTCATGTTCCGCTATTGTAGTAGTAAGGAACCCTTGGATCTGCAGATACTGCTCAACTGCAGCTCTCATTGCCCTTGACTTCTGTGCTGACTGAGGCTGATAGGAGTTGGCATCTGGAAAGCTAAAGGTTCCCCAACCTTGCTCTACACCGTAATGTCTGTCTGATGAGAAGGCTGAAGAGGCACAGACACTGCTGTGCTTCTGAATCTTAGGATTGAGTTGACCATTCAAGTTAACAGGAAAGCACAATTAAGAGGAAAAAGGATTAAATGTGAATGTATGTTAGATCCCAGGTTTACATGTTGTTTTCTCAATGTACTGTGTATGAGCATATGCTCTTGTTGCTTTGCTATTTGACATTTTAATGTTAACATTATATGTGTATAGAACCTCTTTTTTTTAATCCACAAATATATTTGGACCCTGTAATTGTTGTAGTGTCCATTCAACAATGGGGGAAGTTTAACAGACTTCCACTTGGCTCCCTTGACAGCTTTTTCTCAATATAAATATACCATCTGGGAATGCTTGAATCAGTGTTTCCCACATAATTGCTTTCTTATGTCATTGTCAATTCTAGTTTATTTTACTGTGCAAAGTAGCCTCCTGCTCTATTATTTTCAGGGAAAGTTACTGCTGCTGCAGCCGCAACAGCTTTGGGTGTTAGGACTGGTTGAACCCTTCCCACTTACTGAAGAAAACAGTGTCATAAGTCGGACGACCTCAGAATTTCATTACTCTTGGGCACCAACCCTGCACAAAACACCAGACTGTGCTTTGGAAAAAGAACATTCAAATCCTCCTCTTCAATTGCTCTCCCAAAAGTCAGAGGAGTCCTTGGGCACTATGAACCAATTTTATTCAAAAAGGAATAATGGTCCCAGTTCTGTAAAATGGGAGTGGCTAACCAGGTGCCCTCTAGATGTTGTCTACCCTACAGGGGGTGAGAAACCTGTGGTCTTCCAGTTGTTATTGGACTACAGCAGCCATGTTTGCTGGGACATATGAGAGTTGTAGTCAAACAACATCTGGGGGTCCACACAAGTTAGCCACCCTATGCTATAAAACAAGTGTATTGTTTGAGGAGAAAGGAAAAGAGAGGCTTTTGTCTGCCTTACTTTAGGCCTTCAGTGAGCCATTCAACCAAGAGGGGAAACCCCATCAGAACTACACAGCCAATCAAATCATGTGTTACCTCAGTCAACATCATGCCATTCTGCTTGGTGCTAAGCAACACCTCCCCGCCTCTAGGTTAGTTGATTTACTAACAACAGAATTAACCCTTAAGTTAAAAACTCTATGATCCCTGCTGGTGCGCTTCCAACCATTTCCCTCTCTGCTCAAACTAGCCCAGCCTTTCTTACTGATACTATCTGTACATATCCAGCATCTGATTGAACCAAGTGCCTTGCTATTGGGTTTCAACTTTCAGTCTTCTTCTAATTCTGCAATGCTAGCAAAAGAAATGTTCCCATCACGAGCACCTGGCTTGACATTCCAAAGGCATATTTCCCAGCAGTCATGTTTGACACCTACATTCCCTCCTCATTTTTTTCCCCATCAATAAACTATCCTGAAAGATTGCATGGATCTTTAAACCCTTCTTAATCTCATACTCCAGATGTGACATGTGAAATCTGTACACACCAGGATGAATTTAAGGGGGGGGGTGTCATTAAATCAGGCCATTAATGTACTCTGAATACAATTTATTAGGGTTATAATATCTATGGTTATATGTTTGATTTTCTGTATTGCTTTCTGCAAATGTTCCACCAAAGCAAATGTTGACACGTTAGGGCAAATGATTACTGAGGAGTTGAAGAGCCTCTTTCAAGTGCAACATGGAGAAAGAAACGATGGATTCTCTCTATAAATATCAACATGGGTAGAGGAGATGGGGGGATAATTTGCATTAAGGCTATGCAAAATGTCATCTGAGCTAATCCCAAAAGACAAGCTTAGCAAAATGTCTTGACTTCGGGGTGCAATAGTTCTTTCAGCAACAGATCCCCTTAATCTCAGCGGCTTGCACTGAATTAACCAATTAACACTACAGAAAGGATTTCTACCGTGTTTATTTTCTTTTGAATACAGCACTTTGTTTCTGAATTTAAAAATAAATAAGAGAGAGAGAGAGAGAGAGAGAGAGAGAGAGAGAGAGAGAGAGAATTTTAATTCCAATAATTTGATGCTTTCTGTATGCTTGCACTGTCACATTTGCAGAAAATGTGTCTGAGAAAGGATTAAATATTTGGGTTCCCTTTTTTTTTTTTTTTTTTTGCCTTCTCGCAGCTTCTTTTTAAAGAAGCAAATCTCCCAAACTGTCACACACACACATGCACATCATGAAGAGAGTCAAGACAGGATCAGTGGTGGCCACCCATGGTTGCAAAATTTATTAAGAATGTGAATTCTGCAAGAAAGGGTGCCATGTGAAAGTCTCTTGCAACACTACCTAGAGATTCCAAGGATTAAATGTGGAACCACTTGATTGCAAAGTAGGTTCTCTGTCACCAGTAGGATGGTGAGGTCAGTGGTGGCATTTACCTGACCTCGTGGCAAATGGGTCACTGCTGCTTATTGGGAGGGGCAGGGTGGTGGGGAGGTCACTGTTGTGCAAATGCAGCAAAGGAGCCATTGTGGCTTCCCTGCCACCTTGCCCCTCCCAGTATACCTCCCAGTAAGCAGCAGCAATCCACCTGCTGGGAGGCCTGGTGTGTGCTGCTGCTCCTCCCCACTGTCCACTACTGTTTATCACTGAGCAGCAATATGAGAAGGTGAAAGGAAAAGATGCGCCAGTGACCAAGAGAGAAAACGATTCCAATCTGGCTGCCTATATTAGAGCTTCTGGGGATTGAACCAGGAAGCTTGTGGTTTAAGACAAAGCCCTCACTTGTTGAGCTACTAAAAAAAAATGTGTATGCTTAAATTTCAGGAACTTCTTCAGTCACAGTAATGAATAAGCACAGGGCTGTCTTAAGCATATGCGGCGCTGGGGTGCAAAGATCCGCTTGCCCCCCCAGGTTGCCCAGTCCCAGGCGTGCAGGAGGGTGGAGCCGGCCGGCTGCCTCAGCGTCTTGCTGGCTTGGTTGCCCCCAAACTCGCACAACAGAAGAACCCAACGTGGCACCGATGGGCGGGCTCTTCCCCAGACTCAACTCTCAGGCCCCGGACTCTCGGCCTGGCGCCCCTGAGAGCCCAGCACCTGGTAGCCCCACACCCCTAGGTCCTATGGGTAAGATGGCCCTGAATAAGCATATACTGCAGGGGTTGGGGAGAGTCTGTGGGCCTACTGAGGTTGCGCAAGTTCTTGTGAGTTGTTGCTAGAGGCTATTGCTGCTTCTCTTCATTTCTCCAACGGAGGCAGGAGCAAGTGGGGTGCCCCTGGGGGCAATGCCCTGCGGGATTCTGCCACCCGAGGCAACTGCCCACAATCAAGGTGCCACCACCAAGAAGGCTCTTTTTCCAGTAACCCCCAGCTACACCTCTGATGGTGGGGAGACCCAGAGAAAGGCCGCTAATAACCTTGAAGCATATTGACAGGCACATGAAGAGAAAGGCAATCCTTACACATATCCAGTTCTCAAGCTATAGAGGGACTTTAACGATCAAAGCCAACCATATGATCTGAGCCCGGAAATTAACCAGCAGCCAGGGCACTTGGACTGATGCAATACAATTGTAACACCTTGTGTCAGTTCTGATTGGATAATTCAGTCACTTTCAGTGCAGAGACACAGCAAAGTCACTGGGCCCCTGCAGAGCTATGTTTGACTCTGTTTTCAGTGGCAAGATCAAAATCAAAATTAAATTCATGGGGCTGAGGAAGGGAGAGGCTGGCAGCAGTATCACTAAACTCCTCTGTGCTGTCGCAAGCTATTACGGCTCTTCCTTTGCACTGAACACTGAATCTGTACTAGGCTCTTCTTAGCCTTGCAACCATGCCAGTTCCTGTTGTTTGTTATTCCTGCAGAATGGAAAGTCAATTTTTACATGGTTTCAATTTTTGTCCACGTGGTCTCATTGCAAATCTCTGAAACCTTTGTACGATGTTGTGCGCATTTTCACATGCCTATTCAGTTCAAATTTGTGCAGGGTAAAATGATCTGTAAAATTTATTCAAATTAAGTTGGTAAATGCAGGATAATTGGGGTGGGGGTGGAAGCAGCATAACAAAATAATAATAATAATAATAATTCTGCCGAGCAAAAATCCATTCGTCTTCTGACAGTGAATTTGCCTTTCTCTTGAACTATGTCCTTGACTCACCCTATTTTGCTTAACCAAGAGATGTCACATTTTACCCTCTGCTGTCAATTTTAAGATCTTTTTCCCCCAACCTACCACAACGTTAACATCTCTTAAATGCAGTTTTGGTCTGTGTTATATAACGCTGGTCAGGTCACATTTAGATTAGCGTGCTCATATCCTGTCAGAGAGTCATTTCACAAAACCCAAACCAGACAAGGCATCCGAAAGCCAAGGTAACAAAAGATTAAAGGGGGAAAGAGACCAAAAAATAAAAATAAAATAAAAGGGCTTATTCTGTGTGCACAAATAATACACATGAACAGGGCCTAATTTAAGTGTTCCAAATCATACATGGGGATAATGTAGGTTGCTTTTTTTAGCCGTACAAGGAGAAGCGGCAGAAATCACTCTCAGAAATAAGAAATCTCTCTTCTGAGACAGAGCTAGATGTTGGGCAGAGATCTGGGTTTCGAAACTACTGTCTCTCTGAAACAGCTGCAAAGAAGAATTGGGCAGGGGTATTTGGAGAGACTTTGAAGAGAAGGGAGGCACTTTACCCAGCTCTCGCATTATACTTTCAGGGGGCCCTCTGATGGACCCCTAGCTGATGGACCCCTAGCTCCAACACACCCACACCCACCCCATGTGGCCACACTTTTTTCTTCTACTGCCACCATGGTTGCTGCACCAATATAACTTAACCCACAACCTCTTTGCCCGACCCCAATATGTCCATTTTAGCAGTGGATATGCTGAAGTGCAGCTTCTGAATCATTGCCCGAAATGTAATTCCTAAGCCCACGGATCTATGAAATCTGGCAAAATCTGACAAAGGGAGGGTAAGTGATGATACAGCCTGGTCGCATCCATGAGTGAACCTCCTGAGCTACTGGGGCCCTTGGCTAGTGCCCAACTTGGCCAATTACTGGCACCAGGCCAGACTTAACACACCATCTGTCTCCCACTTTTTGCCCTGCGGTTCCTTCCCCTGAGTTGTATTGCCCCAGGGGAGCTGAATTCCCATGAATGGTTCTGTATACTTCTCAGGGAGACGTGGCCCTGTTGCTTTACAGCTGTTTGGCAGACTCCCAGAGACCCAAGCTCTGTAAAATGTCAACTCCCATCCTCAACCAAGGAAAAGTTCTGATAGTGAATGGGAACAGTATCCTAAATGTGGGCCTGTGGAAAGTGGCCTAGTTTTCTCTAAGGTGGTAAACTCGTATCTAAGATATATCATGACCACAGGTGGTAACTCAAGATGGAGTCCCCCCCTCCTTTACACGGCTTGCTGCTCACCCACTCAATGGCCATGTTCCCAGCCTGTGATCTCAGGTTCACCCTCTGGCTTGCGTCCATTTACTCTGGGCCAAGTTACTGGTGAATGCAGCTGTGCTAAATTATTCTTATCACTTTCTATCTCCACGGAGTACCTTCACTAGGCTGCTGGTTTCTGGAGCCCTTTTACATTGTGGCATGTTTTTAATTTCTCCATTGCTGATCGAGTCAGCCACAAGAAATGCCAATTTGCAAAAGCCACAAAACAGCCCATAGAACACTTCAGTTACAACACTGCAAATTGCCTGGTTACGGTTTGTAAAAAGATACGCTCACAGAAAGCCAGACATCTTACTACTAGTAGGCTTAACTGATAAAGGAATAAGAAGAAAGCAAAGGCAGAAAATATTGCTATGTGTTTGGGTCCCCAAGCATTTGTGGGTGCAAGGGCACCCATAATTCCTGGAATTATTAAAAGTTCAATGTAGGGCAGCTTGCAGAGTTTTATAAAGAGAGACTTGTCCCTGGCCTCAAGAGGCATACAATCTGAAAGACAAGTCAGACAAGGGAAGGGTCGATATATGTTATTGCATTTAGAAGAAAGATAATATAATTAAGTATGCTGGTGTCCTCTATGGTCTCCCAAGAACAACAAATGCCAACAGTGCCCTCACTGAAGAACATAGGGCTTCTCAGTAGAAAAAGTAGACCTTGCAATCCTAGTTTCTTAGAACCTAAGTTAACAGTAAATTTCTTAAGTCCAAAGTAGAGAAAGCACAGTACACAGCCGCCACATACAACGGCAAGCATCACTCCTGGTCTCCTTCCCTTTCTATTATGCCTTGTAGCGCTTTCTCTGTGTTGTGACATCTTGACAGTTCTTGCATCCTGACCCTCGCCATCAGCAACCAATGGTGTGGAGCAGCGGTGGGGCAGGGAGAGGAATTGCAAGATGTTACAATGTAATGACACAGACACATGGTAAGTTCTCTTAGTGTTAAGGAGAGGGAGAACAAAATACAGTGGCACCTCGGATTACATAAGCTTCAGGTTACATACGCTTCAGGTTACACACTCGGCTCACCCAGAAATAGTGCTTCAGGTTAAGAATTTTGCTTCAGGATAAGAACAGAAATCGTGCTCCGGCAGCACGGCAGCAGCAGGAGGCCCCATTAGTTAAAGTGGTGCTTCAGGTTAAGAACAGTTTCAGGTTAAGAACAGCCCTCCGGAACGAATTAAGTACTTAACCCGAGGTACCACTGTATGTAACTTCTATTTTTGTGGCAGCCTCGTGATCATGTTAACATCTAGTTTGGCTCTTAACTGGCTACAGTGGTCACACTTGTATGGGAACAGGAAAAGATGCAAAGGTAGGAGCATCTGTTCTTCCAGCAACACGTATGTGTGTGGATGTTTACACACACACACACACACACACACACACACACACACACACACACTTTTATGTCGATGCCTCTGTAAAACTGGCGACATTTGTCCCTTGAACTGTCAATCAGGGCTTCATTTCAGAAGCTGCTTACGAGATGGATGATTGAAGCTGTCGGAACCGAACAGGACCTCTTTTGTTGGGGCTTTTTGAATGATTATCCTAGGGCTCTGCAGCTTTTAATCCACCAAGCACTTCACTGGGCTCGCGTGCATGTCTGTAAGAAGTTAGCAACAGCTGCTGGCAATTAATTAACCCTTTTTAAATAATTCATAAAATGCACCAAACATATAAAATTTCCAAAGCCAATCCTGTCAGACACAACAATGAACTAAGCTTTTCCGACAACTTGGGAAAGGCTCGATCCATGTTGGGTACACAGCAGCCTCCACCCCTGATCTCAGCACAAGTTGCTGATCTCAGCGCCCCACTAACATTGCATCCCATCATTATTTTCACTGCATAGTCATCCTCAAAACCTAATGCTTGTGCTGCAAGGCATTTTTTATTGGTTTGATTTCAATAGGGTGTTCTGTTTTGGTTTTAATCCTTTCTGTTTGTCTCCTAACCTTGAAATTCCAGGAACTGGCATGTTCGTTCCTCTAAACAATAATTTTTAAACTTGAATATCAGTTCCCCCCCATTAGATCTCGAAATGCTGCGTTCCCAAGGCTTATGTTTCCCAAAATCACATTGCCAAAATTTGGACCCAAAATGCCTGTTGATCCTGGCTTCTTTTCCTCATTTGTTTACTGACCTTAAGCCAGACTTCCCCCAGTAACTGGAACTCTGGTTTAATAAAGCCAGAATTTTTGTGCTGAGGATGTTGAGACGAGGGAGGCGCTCCTGGCGCTGGTAATTGTCCCCCTCATAGAATCCTGGAACGATTTCCAAACTGGCCCATTGACTGCTTGGGTGTCTGGATTCCATTGGTTCATATATTAAAAAGTATTTCTCTTCTTGTTGTTTTTTCTCACTGGTTTGCTATTTCACCATGTATAGGGCATGATTTGGCCAGACATTTAGAAAGAGCAACTGTCGCTTGCAGCAATATTAAGTGAAACAAAGGAATGAAGTGGCTGGATCCCATCTAGGAGCTGCTTGAGGAGAACTTTACTATTCCTCCACACAGAATAGCAAGCTCTCATTTAAAGAGAGGAGACGAATGGGTGCATATGGATTTGGAGCATCCAAGCCCCTCTTGGGTTCTGCTTTAGACGCATTAAAAGTGTGACAAAACATTGTCAGAGTTCAATGTTGAAAAATTGCTTTTACATAATATAGGAAGCAGTAATATGCTCTGCCTGGCACTCAATTTATTTTCAGAAATTACCAGCCTAATGGTATTTTCCAACAGCATTTATTCTTATTTAATGAATGGATGAAAGTGTTTTAAACCATCAGTGAGGCAACAAAGCAGACAGATACATTTTCAACTGCAGGAAGCACTCCCAAGGACGCTCCAAGGAGCAAAATCACACACTTAAACAGTTCCTGATCATTTCAGTGCAGCAAAACTTCCCATCAGATTCAGCCTCAAACAAATCATCTTTTATATGCCCCTTAGATTTTCACTTGTTTGTGAAATTTGTATGCTTTCCTTTTGACTGCAGCTAATCCCTATTTATGGTTGGGGTGGGATGGAAACACATCACTACAATTATTGCATTTCTGTTTGTTTGTTTGTTTGTTTGTTTGTTTAGTCATTTAGTTGTCTCGACTCTTTGTGCCCCATGGACCAACCTTTTGATTGGCAAGCCCTAGGCTCTTGTTGTTGTTGTTTAGTCGTTTAGTCTTGTCTGACGCTTTGTGACCCCATGGACCATAGCACGCCAGGCACTACTGTCTTCCATTGCCTCCCGCAGCTTGGTTAAACTCATGCTGGTAGCTTCGAGAACACTGTCCAACCATCTCGTCCTCTGTTGTCTCCTTCTCCTTGTGCCCTCAATCTTTCCCAACAACAGGGTCTTTTCCAGGGAGTCTTCTCTTCTCAAGGGGGATGACCAGAGGAAGCTTTAGAGGAACCTTTAGCTTTCCAGATGCCAACTCCTATCAGCCTCAGTCAGCACAGAAGTCCAGGGCAATGAGAGCTGCAGTTGAGCAGTATCTGCAGATCCAAGGGTTCCTTACCACTACAATAGCGGAACATGAACCAAGGAGTTTGTTGTTGTTTTGTCGTTTAGTCGTGTCCGACTCTTCGTGACCCCATGGACCAGAGCACGCCAGGCACTCCTGTCTTCCACTGCCTCCCGCAGTTTGGTCAAATTCATGCTGGTAGCTTCGAGAACACTATCCAACCATCTCGTCCTCTGTCGTCCCCTTCTCCTTGTGCCCTCCATCTTTCCCAACATCAGGGTCTTTTCCAGGGAGACTTCTCTTCTCATGAGGTGGCCAAAGTATTGGAGCCTCAGCTTCACGATCTGTCCTTCCAGTGAGCACTCAGGGCTGATTTCCTTCAGAATGGAGAGGTTTGATCTTCTTGCAGTCCATGGGACTCTCAAGAGTCTCCTCCAGCACCATAATTCAAAAGCATCAATTCTTTGGCGATCAGCCTTCTTTATGGTCCAGCTCTCACTTCCATACATCACTACTGGGAAAACTATACTGATCTTTGTTGGCAAGGTGATGTCTCTGCTTTTTAAGATGCTGTCTAGGTTTGTCATTGCTTTTCTTCCAAGAAGCAGGCGTCTTTTAATTTTGTGACTGCTGTCACTATCTGCAGTGATCATGGAACCCAAGACAGTAAAATCTCTCACTGCCTTCATTTCTTCCCCTTCTATTTGCCAGGAGGTGATGGGACCAGTGGCCATGATCTTAGTTTTTTTGACGTTAAGCTTCAGATCATATTTTGCGCTCTCCTCTTTCACCCTCATTAAAAGGTTCTTTAATTCCTCCTCACTTTCTGCCATCAAGGTTGTGTCATCAGCATATCTGAGGTTGTTGATATTTCTTCCAGCAATCTTAATTCCGGCTTGGGATTCATCCAGTCCAGCCTTTCGCATGATGAATTCTGCATATAAGTTAAATAATTGTTGCATGCCTATGCACTATTTAGCATTTGAGCATTTGGAGCCAGTTTTCTCAGTATATCATTTTTGTTTTTGTAGAGCACACACACATACCCCTCTCATTCAGTGCACACTGTCAACATATCAGCCGATCCACAAAGATTTAAAAGTGCCCTTGTTCTCTCTTGCCATAGATACAGGGATGATTCGTAGTGATTTTATTTGGTAACTAATGATCTCGGATGTATTATGCAGTCATTCAAAAAGAACAGAAGGCATCAGGCACAATATTAATAATGCATATTCTCTCATTCGCTTTCTCTCTGAGATCTGAATTAGAACCTGGAGATTCCTTGACTGTATTTTCAAAGTATAATCCCTTGTAAAGAGGTAGAAACTTCTAAGGCAGAAGTGGCAGTAGACAGATTGCATAGGCAACCATGATATGAAGGAATGAAAGTCAATTTGTCAAAGTATAAGCTGCAGCTTATATGAATGAATATATATATATATATATATATATATATATATATGCAGGTTTTGGTGTCCTCGGGTGTCTTCCCGTGTAAAAGTTGGGGTGTCTAGGCGACGTTTCGACGAGGTCTCACTCGTCATCTTCAGGCTGGTGCTTTCGGCTTCTTGTTACTGGAACAGAGCGGGATCTCAGTGTTTGAGTTCCTATAAATACTGTAGAGGGGTGTGGTGTATTGCCTCAAAAGTTCTGGGCAGAGGGGAAGTTCCCAGGCTAGTGTTCCCCTCTGCCCAGAACTTTTGAGGCAATACACCACACCCCTCTACAGTATTTATAGGAACTCAAACACTGAGATCCCGCTCTGTTCCAGTAACAAGAAGCCGAAAGCACCAGCCTGAAGATGACGAGTGAGACCTCGTCGAAACGTCGCCTAGACACCCCAACTTTTACACGGGAAGACACCCGAGGACACCAAAACCTGCATTCCTGTACCCGTGAAAATCTACGAAAACATATATATATATATATATATACCTGGAATTTGATGTTTTTGAAGAAGAGTAGCAGGTTAAAATGAGATCGTTTTTCTACAAGCATATTTGCAATTTGTCAAGTCAAACTTGACCCATATTGTTGATCTCACTTACATTAATTTGAAACTTTCACAAGCTTATTTTACCATTATGGTCCAAAAAGTCCGAACTTGTCACAGTATGTGACAATAACAACTTGCAACATCATGTTAAAGAGATTTTTATATTACATTTTCTGGGCGCCTTTTTACATTGTGACAGATTGCGCTAAAATATGGTTGTGTTTCCAAAGGGGCGGCCTTCATTTGCCCAGCATGCCTTTGTGTAACCCGAGATCTTTTGCACAAGGCACACTTCTGACCTAATTGCTCTGCAATTAGTCATCATGATCTCAGGACTGAAGCGAAGCATAAACAGGGCTTGGAAACACAGTTTCTTCCAAAAGCTCCCAGAAATTGAATCTCAAGGACTTAATACCAGAAACTCTTGCCCATGAGAAGCTGAGATATCCGGGAATCCGTTAGCCTTGACTTCCATTTGAAGATACCCGTGTAAAAGAAAGGATTTTTAAATATTTGATCCTGAACCTGAAATCTGAAGTACAGGAAAGGACTTAACCATGTGCTTTTTCTGAACATACAGATTGGGTCTCTGGACCTAACTACACATGACGTTAATCACTTGGTTTGTCCTTGAGTGTGCCATTTTTCATTGCAGAAATACGTAGCAGGGACTGGCTTATCTGGATTAGAACCCTGGCATGGGGAGGTAATGGGGCTTTAGCTGCAATACTTCAAGGACTTTCCTCTCCTCATATAAACCAACCCAGACTCTGCAATCATTATATGAGGTCCTTCTTCATGTGCCTCCTCCATGAGAGTAGCAACATGAGAACAGACCTTTTCCGCAGCAGCTCCCCATTTGTGGAACGGTCTCCCCAGGGAAGTTCGCCTGGCATCTTCGTTATACATCTTTAGGCGTCAGGCAAAAATGTTCCTCTTCAACCAGACCTTGGGCTGAGTAATTTCTACAACCTTTAAAATCTGCTTGTGGGAGGGGGGTTATTGCAGTGGCGTAGCGTGGGTTGTCAGCACCCGGGGCAAGGCAAATAATTTGCGCCCCCTAACCCGTGGCTTTTAGAGCTGCGAGTGCGAGCGCCCCCCCCCCCCGATGTTGCGCCCGGTGCGTCCGGGCCCCCCTGCACCCCCCACGCTACGCCACTGGGTTATTGTTTAGTTTAGTTTTTGTTTTAACTATTTCTTTTGTGCTTTTCTGCTGTATTTTTATCTTGTGAACTGCCCTGAGATCTTCGGATCTCAGGTATGTAAATTTAATAAATAATAGCTCCCGCAGTGGTCCTGACCCAGATTGGTCCTCTGGCACATACAGTTTGAATGGTGGGAAAGCTCCCATTCACTCTGACAGGACTTGTCCTTCCAGAAGCCATACTGACTCTTTAACAAGGCTTCTTCTATATGCTTGGCTATTTTATCTTTAACAATACTTTCCACCAGTTTTCCTGGGACAGATATTAAGTTTACCAGGCTGTAATTTCCAGGAATCCCTGGATCTTTTTTTAAAAAAAGTTCTTACATTGTCTACTTTCCAGTCCTTGGTTATGGAGGTGCAAATCCACATTCTGCTCTGGTACAGACAGGTCCCCAGGTTCCTCATGTTATTCACAAATTGTGTCACTAGGTTCCTCATTTAGTATTTAAGTGTAATGTTTCTTTTCGAGTTCTGTTGCAAAAAGCCTCTTGTCTTAAAACTTTGTAAAGAATTCTATTCTTATAAACACTGATAATGTTACTGTAACATGATACACACAGTGCATAATTTCCTTATGATCTCATATTGATTTCCTTAGTTTAGAGGTCCTCAAGTGTCAGCCCTGTTCCAAAACATGCAAGAGTAATCCTCCCATCAAAAAATGTCTGCAAAAGAGCCTACTTGCTATAGGTCATTTAGAAGTGGAAATTCCAGCCCAGTCTTCAGTTATACAAAAAGGGATAAATGCAGTATTCACTATAGAGCACAATTCTAAACTGCATTCAAAAAAACCATGGTGAAGTCTTTGCTTTTTTGATTTCTTGTTTATTTGTATGTGTGGGGTTCACAACTCTTCTTGTGAAGAAGGTTCGAGGCAAGTTATAAGCCTGGGGAACTTGTCGTGGAGCAAGGGGAAGTCGTCAAGTAATGCACCCCACACCTACAAATAAACAAGAAATCAAACAAGCAAAGACTTCAGCACAGTTTTTTTTAATGCAGTTTTGCATTGTGTTCTACAGTCTTCAACTTCAGCATAAGATAACATCAACACAGCTTTCTGCTAAGCAGCCATTTAAGCTGGGACAAGCATACCAAAGAGCAGGACCGGCCTTATGAGATTCAAAGCAGATGGATTCAATATGTTTTGAGTCTTCTGAGCGGCATGTGGAGTCTCACTAGTCAGTCCTGAGCGGTGTTAAGATCACTAGCGGACAGTCTGGATTTTGATCCTTGAGTCATAGATGTCAGAATCAGAAGCCATGCATGTTCTTTTAGCTTAAATGGCTGAATCTTGATGTGACCAATATAGATGAGCAGTGATGAACTTTAAAGCACAGCCCTCAAGCAATATACTTCATTTTAGACCCAGAGCAGTTGCACTGATGTGAGTGGAATTATACTGGAATCAGGAGCCTGGAGGAATGTGGCCTACATTCTCAGAATTCATGAGCGGATGTGGTTGCATTTTTCTTACCCAGCTACTAGGGATTTTCCACCCCCATGAATGAGAAGGGGGGGGGAAATACATTATTTCTATGATGCTGGATTGTTAGCGAGCAGAAGAAAACCTGGTTCCTAGGGTAATACATGAATTGTGTGGTTTTGAAATTTTAGCATTTTTTTACCTCTCCAGGGCAGAACATCTCCATGCTCTCCATTAATCAAGAATGAATTAAAGCCAGTCTTGAAGGGGACTAGAGAGACTATTCCTTGGTGACAGAGCACATGCATTGCATGCAGGCTCATGTTGTAGCATCTCTAGTTAAAAGGATCTGGTAGGCAGCAATGTGAAGGACCTCTGGTCCCTGCAAATCTGCCTTCAGTAAGAATAGACAATACTGCATTAGATGAACAGATAACATGACCTGGTATAAGGCAACTTAACTTCCTATGTTGCAGGTTAAGTAGCTAGTTAAAAGACAAATATGCTCTGGGCAACAGTATCCCATTTATGCCACTTTTATTGCCATGCCTTCCTCCGCCAAATAATCCTGGAGATTTTGTAGCTTGGCAAGCGAGTGGAGAGTTCTCTCTGAAAGATTTTGATCTTTTTCTCTCAGAACTACAGTTCCTAGCATTCCCACACGAGCTACCGAATCTGTGTGTGGTTTGAGCCTGATTTTCTTTGTTTGCCTGCTACATAAGGTACCAACCTACATAAAACCTTCAGCCCCAAGAAGTCACCTTCAGCCTACATACCTCAAATGGCCTCTGGGTGCTTGGAGCCACTCGTCTTACGATGAAAGAGCTCTCCATCACTGACAGAAAAATTCCTTAAGACTTGCTTAAAAGGGCCCCCTGTCTCCCCGCAATTGAGTTCCCCGGGTAGGGATGAGGGAGAAATTCGATTCAGTTTGTATTTGAAGATGAATCTATCAAATTTCCACATTCCAAAACAATGTGCGGATCGAAACCCAGCTATCCTTTGAAATTCAGGCTTATTCTAATTTTGTGATGCATTTTTTCAGCCAACGTTTACAAAACTGCATGTACAGTGGTACCTCGGGTTACATACGCTTCAGGTTACAGACTCCGCTAACCCAGAAATAGTGCTTCAGGTTAAGAACTTTGCTTCAGGATGAGAACAGAAATTGTGCTCCGGCGGCCCGGCAGCAGCAGGAGGCCCCATTAGCTAAAGTGGTGCTTCAGGTTAAGAACAGTTTCAGGTTAAGTACGGACCTCCGGAACGAATTAAGTACTTAACCCAAGGTACCACTGTATCGGGGGGGGTGTACATGAAAATGAATACATTAATGGAGGTAACATACAAAAATGCATTCGGTTAGTGGCATACATTAGTCCCAAATGTATACAAAAGTGTGTTTATAAGGAGGGATTTGCACTGAATTCACCTTCTGCCTTGGCCTCATCATGTTTTAAGAGCCCATCACTGAGGATGCCACCAGGGGCAGATGTTGCTGTTTCAAATTTCAGTGGTGCCTTGTGTGTGGTTTCCCCTCCTCTTGTCACAATGGCAACGCCCTGCAGCACCCCTTTTGGCTTGGCACCCAGTGCGAGGTAACTGGTCCTACTTCTCAGAATCCACCTCTGATGCCACGTCCCAACATAGTGTGCTCCCATGGCTTCCAGCCTGGCATTGTTAATGTCTGGCCAGGCCCAAAGACTGTATCAGTGGCTCCTCCTTCTTAACCCTATTTTATGTGCAAAAACACCGCTTCCTTCTTTCATGGGCAATGAATCACAGAGGTGCTTAAGTTGTGCCTCTTCAGAATGTGGAAGAGCTCTGCATTTCAGAAATTATGTCAGCATTTTTGGGAACAAAAAAAATATATGTTTTTTTAAAAAAATATTTCTTTCAGAGACCTTTTAGTGCACTGACCTTGTTTTATGGCTCCCCGCCCCAACTCTTCTTTCCTTTAGGGGATTTCTGTCAGGTTGCTTTAACACTTTACTTCACTTCAGCTGTAGCCTAGAAATTTTTCAGATGGAAATAGCCCAGTCCTTCCTGAAGAAGCTTATTTTTTTAAAAAAACCAAAGCTATTCTGCTTTCTTATTTCATAAGATCAATTCTTAAGGGCTCACCAAATAACGCATATGAAAATAAAGACAGTTATATAAAAATGCTTCATAGACAGCCAACGTGCACAGCAAAATATTTAAGCCTTTTTAAAAAATAACCTGCATGTTTCCCATTAGTCCTCACAAAATCCCTTTGTAGTGCCATTTGTGAATGGGAAACTAACGCTGTGATGGCCTTGTGTGCATTGAAAATAAACTTTCTTCTGCTTTATGTGGTGTCGATTCACTGCATTGTGGTCATGATTCAGGCAAATGTACACATTTTTAAGTCTCGTTGAATTTCAATGGAAGAGGCTAATCAGAAAGGCAGCCCTCTGATGTAAAATTGTAAAATTGGCATTATTACAGTGTCCCAGCTAAGAGTGTATAAAATAACCCCCAGGTTTACTTTTCAGGCCCAAATCAGCCATTTTTGTGTCGTAGAATCCCCACACACTTTCAACTAGCCTAGAAGTACATGTTGTGTTGTCTTTAGTTTTAGATAGGTAGCCGTGTTGGTCTGCCATAGTCAAAATAAAAAAAAATTTCTTCCAGTAGCACCTTAAAGACCAAGTGTGCATGCACACGAAAGCTCATACCAAGAACTAACTTAGTTGGTCTTTAAGGTGCTACTGGAAGAAAAAAAAAATATTTTGTCTTTAGTTTGATATTCTGCACTACTAATTTCCCATCCTTCAGCAACCCCTCACCCTAAAAAAATCATAACCAGTCCATAAACATGTTGCCATACACCTCCAGAAGATGGACATCTTATTCTGACTATGTTTTTCAGCATATGAGACGTCATAAGCTACTGATACACATGTAAGAGGTTTGCGTCTTATATGGATATAAACTTCCTTAGAATGTTATTTCAGAGTTGTGATATGGGTGACTCCTCTTGGATCACATTAACAATTGAAAGTTCAACCAGGGAGGTGATAGCTCTGCTTTAGATGAAATAATCCAGAATGAGACATGTGTGATCTTTCCTATAGACTTTCAGAGATTGTCTGATAGAAGATACTGTCAAAATGTGCCGTGCACTCTTGTTATTACCAAATCTTCTGCCGTCTGATTTTGCTTTGCTCACTTAGTTCTCTGGTACGTGCTGCTAGACAGCTACTTGCGTTATCTAGATGCACAAAGCACTTTTTGTGCAAGGACTGACTCACAGCAAAAAATGCCAGTTAGAATATTTTCCTCAGGAATGCACTGGAGCTTGGCTTACAAAGTCTGAAAATGAAATCAAGCGAAATAGGTCAAACCCGGAACTATGTGTCCTTATGCGTCCTCGTGTCCTCTTTTTGCAACAGAGCACATAGTTTTGCCCAAACTTTGAAAGCTACTTTGGTTTCCTTAATTGCCTTGGTCTGTGCTTGTCTTGCCTATAGCCAAAGACTGTCTGCTTGCAACATTGTCCTTTAGTATTAGCTATCGCATTTAAACAACCGAGTCGCTTCTTTCAATGAACAACAAACAAACCCAAAACCCTACAATGTGTACAATGTGCTGACACTTAGCAGTGGGGCTGTAAAAATCACATCTGTGTTAACAATTAATTTGAATGTCCCTTGAGAGACATAGGGCTGGTTGAACAAAGATTGAGTGCATGGCTTACACTGAACCAGGTCATTGGTAATCTAGGTTAGTATTCCTCAACCTGGTTCCCTGCAGATGTTGTTGGACTACAACTCCCTTCATTCCTGTCCATTGGTTGTGCTGGCTGGGGCTGTTGGGAGTTCAACAACATCTGGAGGTCACCAAGTTGGAGAAGGATGGGGTTTATTTAAAAAAATATTTTCATTTTCTCATTTTACAAACTTATAACAATACAAATTAACACATCCAAATTAAGATACCAAATATTAATATCGACCCCTCCCCCTTTCTGTGGTTGCTTCTGTAATATCTTTTATCACTGCATAACTGATTTAAATCTATTTATTATTTGTCCTTTATATTCAATTTAAATTATTTTTCTCCTTGTTTTTAATTCAATGCTGCTAGTGTTTTAAGTTGTTTACAATAGCTCTTCAAATAGTCCCTAAATATTCCCCATACTAAGTTTAAAAGTCTCCCTTCTAGTTTTCTTATTCTTTTGGTAAGTTTTGCCATTTCTGCAAACTCCCAACAGTTTTTGCTGCCAATCTTCTTTGGTTGGGACTGCTGCTTCTTTCCACCTCTGGAAATTCAAGCATCTGTTGTCACATACATATATACTTTTTTCTGTTCTTTTGGTATCTCACTTCCTATTATTCCTAAAGAGAAAGGCTTCTGGTTTCTTAATAAAAGTTTTCAAGATTTTTTCCCCAACTCATTATATATCATTTCCAAGAATGTTTTACCAACCTTACAAGACTACCACATATAGAAAAAGGTACCTTCCTTCTCTTTACATTTCCAACAGATATATGATGTTGACTTATCCATTTTTGCTAATTTACTAGGTGTCAGATACCAACTATACATCATTTTCATATAATTTTATTTTATCCCATGACATGCTGTTAATTTCATATCTACATTCCACAGTCGCCTCCATGCTGACATTTCAATATTATGTCCTATATCCATTGCCCAATGCATCATTGATTATTTCACCTGTTTGTCTTTTGTTTGTCATTCTAATAAAATCTTATACATTTTTGACATTACTTTTTATTATTGTCTAGCAGGTCTTTTTTCTAATTGTGAGGTTTAGGTCATAGGATGATTTGCAGTAGTTAGTTGGGAATGTATCCCGCTAAGTCTTATTCAGAGTAGACCCCTTGAAATTAATCAATCTACATTAGTCATGTCCATTAATGACAATAGGTCTACTCTGAGTCGGACTAGCATTAGCTGCACCTCTTGGTTTTCAAAAGTACTGAATGAGGACAAACCTTTACAGCATATTTTGATCCTTCCATAGGAAAGCTGGCAGCAACCTGCGCATTATTATTGTTGTTGTTGTTGATTGCTTTTTGCAAGATAGGCAAATAAGCTCAACCACTAATACCCAGGAAAGGAATTTTCATTTACAATCTTCAGAAATGAGACAATGAAACATAAACTGCAGACTTTACTTACTCTTTGGTCACACAGATATTGCCCAACTAGAATAGCTGCCTGATGGCACCTGCTATATCTTAGGTCCTAGGTAATAAAAAAAAAAGCTTCCTTCAAATGAAATTTGGAGAGATGTGATAAATAAGAATTCAGATCTATGATTAAATTAAATGATACAATATCTTGGGGCCATCTTAGAATTAGGCACACAACTGACAAATTGCATTGAATACCATGACTTCACATCCACTTCTTAAATTCTTTCTTTGTGACATCTGGCTCAATTCCACTGAAGTATTTCATGGAGAAATCATAGTCATGTATCAACTGACCTTTATCCACATGAACTGAGAAGAATAGTTAATTATCAGTTTATGTGGAAGTTGACTGCCGGCCTTGGTGGACTTGCACCTAGTCTAGCAATACATTTTTAGTCATTCTCATTTGTTTAGTTCCCAGTTTTTCTCCCATGAAAAAGACAGAAGTACAACAGTGCTAAGCATCTATACACAGAGTAAATCCCACTATATTCAATGGTGTTTACTCCCTAGATTTACTGTTGTTAGGCTTGCCTATATATTCCTGTGTGTTCACTTTGATCAAAATGGGAGGAGAAAGGCTTTTTCTGAGAGAGAGAGAGAGGGGGGGGAGAGAGAGAGAGAGGGAGCCGAGTTCATCTATATCAGTTGAAACCCACTTACCGATCTGTGGCGCATTATAATTTATTAAACTCAATCAATACTTAATCTGCAGTTCAAATTTTTTGTTAGATATTTGCAGCGTGTCTAAGGAGACACTCATGTCAGGGAATAAAAATTTTCTCCCGGCTGTGATTGTGATGAATTTATAATGTGCTCTAAGAGTGATGCATTGACCTAAATTCGCAGAATGTACTGTCTGTTACATTTGTTGTTATGAATCATGGCCCAGACTCTGGCTTGCCACTTTGAAGTCTTAGGAGGCTTATTAAAAGAACTGCGGCCGAGATCAAGGCAAGGAGGAAAGCACTGAGGGAAGGAGCGAGTGAGGGAGAGTGGTGCCTGCAAAATACTCGTCTGTGGCGAACCAACTGCATGAAACCGCCTCACCAAACCGGCATCTCTGAGTTTTCTTTTGTCTGTCGGCAGCCAGGATGAAATTCCACATGGAGGCAATATGGCAGGTTACATCCCTGTTCTTGAGCAGAGCTGAGCTGCGGGGCTTGATCTCAGTGCTAACACGTCTGCCGGAGAGAATAGAGGTTACCCCTTAACAGCAGGGTTTGGAGGGCGGGGGGAGGTTGCATGAGGAGGGCGAGGGGGGAGGAGAGGGAGCGGAGCCAGGCCTTCTGACTGGCACCAGCCAGCTGCTGCACCACAGGGAGCACGCTGCCCCATTTCCAAAGGCTTTGTCTGCCTCCATTGCGAACACAGCTCTGGTTCTTTTCTCCCATTTTTTTGCCGCAGCCCCTCTATTGTGTTTTATCGTCTTCTCCCCACCCACCCCTGCACTCACCCGCCACATATCAATTCAGTGGTATCTACAAATATTCAGAGGTAGCAAAGCCCAAACCTGGAAGGGAAAATAAAGAAAAGCATTACCTCTCTGGTTTTGGGTTTTTTTTGCCAGTCTGAAACAAGGGTAAGATTAATACGAAAGGGATAGGGTAACCTATATCCTTATGCCAAAAGGTTGCTGAGCTGTTGCCGTGCGCAATATTAAGTTGCTGTCACACAGAAGCAGTTGGGATTAAAGCTCTCTATCCAGGATTAAAGACGGCAATTCATTAAGCAGTCTCCTTTGGGATTAAATGGAAAGAGTTAAATTGCTCACAGTAACTATATGCAGAAATTAAGGAGACAGGGCACCGTGAAATAATATGATATGTTGTTGGAAGCCATGTGTGTGTGAGGGAGAGAGAGAGAGAGAGAGAGACTTACATACTAGACATTCTCCAACATTTACTGAAAGAAAACAGGACCCTTGGGGTGGGGGGGTGTTTTTCAATTAAAGGGTTAATTGCAGGGTTTGATTTGTGCCAGGGCTCAGCCCCAGATGTTTTCAATGACAAAGGCAGGCAGAAGAACATGTGAAGTGGTAAAAGAATCTGATCACAATAGGAAGCACAAGCAGCTGATTTCTACCCAGTCAGACCACTGGTCCATGTAGCTTAGTATGGCTTGGCAGCAGCTTATCAGAATTTCAGGAGAGCTCCTCTCCCAGCTCTACCTGACGAGGCTGGGCATTGAACCTGGGATCTTCTGAATGCAAGACAGACACTCTGCCACGGAGCTATAGCAAGAGGCGCCATCTTCTTAAGCACTTTGGAGGGGCCTGACATGAATTTCTGGCATCACATACACAATGTCGTGCAACACCATGTAACATCCTGGCCTCATTCCACTCCCAGCCTCAACTGGGGGGGGGGGGACAGCTCCCTAATAATAAAAAGTAAAAATAGTAAAAATAGTGAAAAATGAAAAATAAAAACTGAGGAGGCCCACAGTGCTTCAGGGCCCTGGAGCCAGCACCTATGGCTGTAGTCCTTCCCACAGTCTAGCAGAAGAGAGTGCATGTTAAGGGCGCCTCCAGACTGGTGTTTTATTGTGGTCATATTCTGCAATATGTCACTGATGCAATAATAGTGGTGAATTTACACTGGGCCACCCACACATCTTTCCACTTTATTAGTTATACTGCAGTGCTTCCCCAGCTTTAGCAAATTATTGCCACCTGGAGGGCTAAAAGTGAGACAACACACCTCCCCCACCCCCAACATTCGTGATATAAAAAGTTGCAGGACTTCAGGAGGAAATTATGGGACTAGCTCTGACCTGAAACAAAGCAGTATGTCTGCCCTGAATCTTCGGCAGGAGCAAACAATACTGAAAATGGGATTGTGTCTAGCTGCCTGCTACCATCATGAGCACAAATCTTCATCATGAGGGCACAATCGAAAGGATATCAGGAGGTGTTCTAAATCAGTGGCACTGAAGTCTATATGTACAGGATAATGGGCACAATATACAGGTCTGATCAATCCTTCTGAAAAATGGTTCACATTTTGGAAAAGAAAAGTGCAACTGGGATGGCCAAGAGACACCTTTCCTAAAATAAAAGCTGAAGATTTGGGGGCTCTTAAGAAAAAAGGGGAGAGAAGACAATTCTATACTTGTCTGCTTGGATGTAAGCCCCATTGAGTTTCATGAGACGACTTCTTCTTCTTCTTTGGCGATCACTTGTAGCCGAGTAAGATTGTCTTCCATAAACACGGTTTTCAAAAGTGAGTCTGTCAGTGACTGTGGAGGCCAATTCTAGATCCACACATCCTTCCACAGTGGGGACATCAGTTTCTGGGCGCATGGGCAAAGGAAGGCGTTGTGACACCTGGGGCAGGCGTTGCTACGTACGATGCATGCGCTGTACATAGTGGCACTGCATATGCTCTGTACTTAGCGGTTTGCTGCCAGCGCCGGGATCCTCTGCTCGCAGCTGCAGCCTCAAACGGAGGATCCTCCATATGCGCCGACGGCGCAATGGCTGCTCACGCCGCTGCGAGCCCCCACGGGGTGACTTCTTTTCACCCCCACAGACATGGAACCCAGGGCGAACCGCCCCCCCCCTCGTTGCGACACCATTGTCTGGGCGGGAGTTGATCATGGTGAGGGTTTGCCATCCGTGCCTTCCTCTTCACACGTTTCTCCCTTTCATCCTGAGTTTGAGCGTCTTCAAAACCTATGACACCTTTGGTAAAGGCTGTTCTCCAACTGGAGCACTCGCAGGCCAGTGTTTCCCAGTTGTCAGTGTTTATACTACTCAGTATAGCACGGGTCAGCAAACTTTTTCAGCAGGGGGCCGGTCCACTGTCCCTTAGACCTTGTGGGGGGCTGGACTATATTTTGGGGAAAAAATATGAAGGATTTCCTACGCCCCACAAATAACCCAGAGATGCATTTTAAATAAAAGGACACATTCTACTCATGTAAAAACACGCTGATTCCCTGGGCCGGATTTAGAAGGCAATTGGGCCGGATCCGGCCCTTGGGCCTTAGTTTGCCTACCCATGTGGTATATTGCAACAAGAAGTGCAAGAGACTTAAGTGGGAGAGACTAGAATTCACTGCCTAAAATGGAAAGCTGGGGTTGACAGGAAAACTATTCTAGTCTGGTTTTTAGGAAGTATATTACAGATGCACCTATATAAAATGAGTAGCCCTTTATATATAGCACAGTGAGAGAGAAGCCGACAAAAATAATAGATTTGTATGCCACAGCTCGCTGAATGGCACCATAATTTGTTTCTTTTTCCACCCGAGCCATTAAAAGAAGTTGACTTTAGCTCACATGTGAAACCTTCTGCACAGCAAAAGTGGTTTTCTTATGGCTTCAGCACAAGAAATGTCCAGAGTATTTCAGGAAGTGTATAAATAGACTTTGTATCCTTGCAAAATGTTGTGCAGCTCTTCCCCTGCGCGCGCCCCCCCCCCGCGCCCCCGTCTCCTAAGAAGAATAACTGAAAGTTCTATCATTTTCTATTTAATCTGGGTTTTTCTTTGACTTTCTCTTGGAAATAATTATGACAATAAAAGCAACGTGGTAAATTACATTAAATTGCTGCTTCTTGAAGCAGTGGCTAGTAGTTAGGCTAACATAAAAATTGTTGCTCAGAGACACCCACACCCCAGGCTGGGGAAGATCTTTGTCTGCAGCCTGGGTGGGGATAGACTGCAATGCTTACACTGCGGCAGCAATATTGCAGGCCAGTCCACAACAGGGAGAGTGCTTCTTAAGTCTGACAGGTCTAATCATCTTGTTCCTTAATCCAGTGGTGAAAGGAGGTGATCGGGAATCCCTGACGGTGACCCAACACCAAGCTGAAATATACAACAAGGATTTACCTCTGGACCGACCCAGATAGTGAATGCTTGGTAGCATCCAAGCTAAGTTAAGATTGGCGGTAGGCATTTAAGGGCGCTGAGCCAAGTTCTTGCTGCTAAGATGACTGCTTCTGCCCACATGCTGCTATACGGGGGGGGGGGGATACATCTGTGCTGACTGCTGCTGTCTAATTCACCAGAACCTGGCATGAGACTGACATGCCCCAGTTTTTTTCCTGCCCCACAGGCAACTTTCAGTGGCAGAATGTAATCTGACTGTGTTAAGACTGCAGGCTCAGAACCAAGGAGAAGCTATAGCACTGCCACTCTGCCAGGCCTGCTGCCCTTACTAAGCCTCTGAGCAAGCATTCATTGCTCTTTTCATCTAGCATCTTAAAAATGTGCTTATTTATTCCGCTTTATAGTGCATTCCAGTGGTGGCTGGTGCTCATCAGGATTGGTAGGGTGAAAGGCAGGGAGCCCAACAGTAGGTGGAGCCAGAGATGATGACAGGCACAGATGACTCATTCCAGTGTTGCCCCTATCCTCCTCCATGCTGAATGTAGAGAAGCAAAATTGAGACTACAAGGTTAATATCCAGGGTCACCTCCTAGAAGGCAGGCAGGTGAGGGATGCCTGAGAGTTTGGTGGCAGAGTGACCCATTTGCCCTAATGTACCATCCTCCACTGGCGCCCTCCTATACATAGTTACTTGGGAATAAAGGTAAAGGTACCCCTGGACGTTAGGTCCACTCACAGACGACTCTGGGGTTGCGCGCTCATCTCGATTTGTGGGCCGAGGGAGCCGGCGTTTGACTGCAGACAGCTTCCGGGTCATGTGGCCAGCATGACTAAGCCGCTTCTGGAGAACCAGAGCAGCGCACGGAAACACCATTTACCTTCCCGCCAGAGCAGTACCTATTTATCTACTTGCACTTTGACGTGCTTTCAAACTGCTAGGTTGGCAGGAGCTGGGACCGAACAACGGAAGCTCACCCTGATGTGGGGATTCGAACCGCCAACCTTCTGATTGGCAAGCCCAAGAGGCTCAGTGGTTTAGACCACAGCCCCACCTGCGTCCCTACTTGGGAATAATCCCCATTTAATATAGTCATTCATTTAAAATAGTCTTACCTGCCGTTTGTCACAAGATCCCAGGGTGGTGGTGACAAGTCTTAAATAAATTAATTCCTACAACATACGAATGAAATTTAAAAACAACAAATAGGAATGACAAAATACAAGGAGACTTTCTTAAAAAGGTAAAAGCAGAATAAAATGCATCTATAATCCAAAATGCCTTACAATAAGGAAGCCCCTCACTTGTTGCTTGTAATGCCTGTAATGAATAGACTGGGATTTACTTTTGAATAAACGTGCCTGGGATTGTGTTGTCATTGTTTGAGGTTAATTTCAGCAACCTTGTTTGTTCAATGTGGACTTGGAGGCCCATTTTTCATTCATGGCCAGTTCACACCTGGGAGCAGACACCCAAGTTGGTCTACCCCTTGGCACATCACTGCGCACGCTACACAGCCACCTTGCAGTGCTGATTAAAGAGAAACCTCCCAAGTCACAGCGGTCCCCAAATTGTCCTTTGATGCTGTCAAATAGATTTGCTTTGATCTGTGGTATTTGAACCTGGACATGTGTTGAGGAGTCAAACATGCTGAACATTGGGGAGTCTTTTTTTTAATTTCCCCCTTTCCTTGTTGAACAGGAGTAAACATGGAATTTGCCATTGGGGGAAAAAATCAGTTGCTCTTGCGGTGGAGGAGTGAAAATTTGGTTTTTGTATTTTGTTTTGGAGGGTGGTTTTTTGCAGTTGTAAAAGACATTTAGCAGCTGTGTTTACACTGGCACACAATTTGGCTATTAGATGGCTGGGCAAGAACTGAAGATGTACAATATTGTTCCGACATTGTGCACTTACAGCTCATTTCCTTGGAAACGTGTTATTTTATATTTCCCTCGGTGTTATTAATCACATTTCACGATGCTTCGCTATTTCGGCGCTCTTCTCCATGGCTTGATTCATTTTGTAGCCCTGTTCCTTAGTGGTTACTGAATATTATTTGAGCAGGCAGGGAGCCTGCTACACAATATAGTCTTCTCTGCTTTCAGGGCGGGTGGGTGGGGGAGAGAAAGAAAGCAAATAAGCTCAAGCATGGCCCCGTGTAAGTTAAAATAACCCGTTAAGAGTTAAAAAAAACAAAATCTGCAGTGTATCAAAACAGTATTTAGCTGCTGGAGTTGAACAGAAAGGCACATATTTAGTCATTGTTTTTAAATGTAATGTATTTCCTTGGAGAACATATCGAGGTTTTCAACAAGACACAATGGAAGAGATTGTGATGGTTACAATTATGATTTGTGTGCAACTATACATTTACATAGTGCATCCTAGAGTAACATAAGCAACCTCCCAAAACATTCCCTGCCTCAAGGAGATCACAATCAAAATTTTAACAATGTGGAAGGAAAACAATGGGGTAAGGGGAAAATCCAAGAAGGATGGCACTACAAGGGAGAGGGAGGGGAGGAGAAATAGCAAAAATTGATTCGCACGTTACCCAGCTTTGACCCTGGAGTCTGTTTCCCAAAGCCCCCACAAAGGCGATTGGTAGAGCTGACAGTATGGCCTAAAGTAGAGCAGGCAAAGGCAGGAAAGGCCAGGCTTCCAGTATTATAGAAGTCCTTGCCTGTTGTCAGGATCCCATCCGACCCAGCCCTCTTCAGAGGGAAGAGACTTGGGGTCCCACAGAGTACTCTGCTTCAGCTGAAGACCTGGAGGAACCCACACTGCTCGTGTCTACTTTGCAATGACAAAGTAACCTCAATCCCATCAAGATTGTGACTAATATCTGTCAAATAAGTAGAGGCAGAAAAACAGAAGCCTCTTTTGCAGGGGAAGAAATCTTTTGAGAAATCAGGGTACACGTTTCAGCACAGCACTATGTACTTAGAACAATATTGAACAGAAGAATAGTCCAGTCGTTTTTAATCAGTGTGCTGTACATTGCCGAATTTATGTATAGGCTAAGTAGGCTGAAGCCTAGGGCCTCTAAATCTAGGGGGCCTCGCCAGCCAGCCAGCCCGCTCCCCAGCGGGCAGTCTCTCCTCTCCCAAAATTGCAAACCCAAGACTTCATGCAAGGGCAGGGCAACTCAGGCCTCCAAGTACTGGGCAACCAAGCACTGCGTACATATGCATGCTTCTACTTCTCAGAGGTCCAATATTGCTCTATTTGCAGTCCTTGTTTTGCTGATTTCATTTAATATTCTGATTTTCTGAGATTATTAATTTGGGGTTTTCATCAGCTGTACACCATGATCATCACAATTATAACAAATAAAGGCTTGACATATCTTGCCTTGCATGCCATGAGTCTATCTCATATATTAGTTTCACCTTTTAAGTTGAATTACTGAAATAAATGAACTTTTCCACCATATTCTAATTTTCCGAGTTTTACCTGTATAAAGCCTTAAATGGATCAGGACTGCAATACCTCAAGGACCACCTCTTCCCATATGAACCTACCCAGTCCCTGAGATCATCTTCTGAGGCCCTCCTTCATGTGCCTCCTCCTCGAGAGGTCTGGAGGGTGGCAACATGAGAACGGGGCCTTCTCTGCAGTGGCTCCCCATCTATGGAATGCTCTCCCCAGGGAGGTTCTCCTGGCGCCTTTATTATACACCTTTAGGTGCCAGGCAAAAATGTTCCTCTTCAACCAAACCTTTGGCTGATCTTATTGACATCCAACACCCTTCTAGAATGTGGCTTTTTTGGGGGGGGGGGGTTATTGGATTATTGCTTTTGGTTTGGTTTTATATGTTGTGGTCTTGTTGTGAACCGGCCTGAGACCTCCGGGTATAGGGCGGTGTATAAGTTGAATAAATAATAATAATAATTTTTAATAAAATTGGGGGGAGGAAAGACCACATGTGGAGAGGAAGAGGGTAAGCCTAGATGGCAAAAAGCACCATTAGTATTTCAGATTAGCTTCACATAGTCCAGCTTTCCTTCTTTGGAATAATATTCTACTCACAGAATGTGTAGTGTGGCTAAAGTGCTGTTTTGCGGCATTCTGCATTTCCCTATTTTATTCATATTTTCCTATATTTTATTCCGTGGGGAGAAGTTGCAACGTGTGAAGCAATGTTCAGTGATTTAGCCTTAGGGTGGTTTCTTCTGCTGTGCTTTGAAATGAACATATGGGAAAATACAGTGTGGAAATGACAACACATGTGGCTTCCTTGGGGGTGAGGAAGACCTTTGAACTGTAGAGCTGTATCCTGCGCCTTCTCTCCTCGCAGCTCCCGTAGCATAGTGAGGTTTTTCCTACTAAACTTCATCGGCTGCCACTTGTGAGGGCGAGGAAGCGTGCAACAGTGACATCATGCCATGCTCCTACCCCCTCCCCGAAATTTTGATTTTCCATTTGCACCTGCCTATGAAGATGGGCAAATGACAGCCTCCTGGGGGTCCTGTGTGTGTGGTGTGTGCCCCAGGAAATGGCCTTTTCCATGGTGGCTCTTCATAGTTGGTTCTCCCTCCCTACTGTGATATCTGGCCCCACCTCCTTATAGTTTTAAGCGACTATTTAAGATACATCTTTTTCAGCAGGTATTTGGAAAAGGAGGGACCTCGCTGCTGCTGCTGCTGCTGTTAGTTAGGGCTGTCATACGAATGGCGTTTCCTGGTCAGAAATTCTGCATTCGGAAGCAGTGTCTGGGTGGAAATAGCTGAAGATAGATGGATAAAACTTTATTCGCATTAGCCTATGGCCATAGCAACATTAAAACATTACAGTATAGGCAGAAAAGGAAATTTGATATAAGAGTACAAATTAAAGTCCTGAATCAGCAATCAGTTAGTGGCCCTTATTCTGATTGCCCCTGCTATGAACCTAGCAACCTTTGCTGTTATCTGCTCATTTTGATCTGATGGAAGGACATTGTGGTAGTGGCTGAGTGCCCTGGGATGGTTAGTATGAGTGGGGTGATGATCTCGTTCCTCAGGTCTTTGTAGAGAGTACAAGACAGGAGGATGTGTGCCGCTGTTTCGGTGCTACCATCTCCACAGGGGCAAAGACGTTTCTCAGACGGGATCTTTTGGAATCGACCCTCAAGTACCGCAGATGGCAAAATGTCCAGTCTTGCAAGTGTAAAAGCACATCTGTATTTTGGGATAAAAAGTTTGTGCAGATATGGGGCCAGAGAATCAGAATGGAGAGGTGGAAAATGAACATACCAAGGGCAGAATTTCCTTATAGTGGCCAGGTTGTTCTGATGCTCGATATCTTTTAGACGTTGACCAGTTAGACTGTTTGCTTTATTAGGGCCCATAGTGAGTAGGTGTTGTGGGGATAGGCCACAAGATTGAAGTTTTTGATAGAAATAGCTGAAATGTCCTTGAAAATCTGGACGTATGGCAACCCATCTCGGAAGTCTAGATTTCGTCGAATTTCCTTAAAAAGAGCTCGAAAACATCTTTTTTGAGATTTTGTATGAAACAAGGAGAATAAAGCTGTTAACCTGATTTAACAGTTTTTCATTATTTGGAAGCTATTGTTCTAACAATACATCAGGCTTTTTTGCAGCTGCATCACACTGCCGACTTGTGTTTAGTTTGAACTCAACTTCATCCCCAAGATCCTTTTCTTCTACTGCCAAGTTTGGTATACCAACCCCAACCTATACCTGTGCTAATATTATTATTCTTGTTATTGTCACTCTTACCCGTAGAAATGTGTGTGTGTCTTTGAGAAAACATACTCTGAGAAATGACCTTTGGTTTTGCTGGTGTGCTGGTGGGTGATACTAAACTAGATAACAAAAAATCAAACAAATAAACCAGGAAACAGGAAATAGTTTTAGAATATGCATCATAGTTCAGAATATAAAGGTAAAGGTACCCCTGCCTGTACGGGCCAGTCGTGTCCGACTCTGGGGTTGCGCGCCCATCTCGCTTAAGAGGCCGGGGGCCAGCGCTGTCCGGAGACACTTCCGGATCATGTGGCCAGTGTGACGAAGCTGCTCTGGCGGGCCTGCACCAGCGCAGCACACGGAAACGCCGTTTACCTTCCCGCTATAAAGTGGTACCTATTTATCTACTTGCACTTAGGGGTGCTTTCGAACTGCTAGGTGGGCAGGAGCTGGGACCGAACTACGGGAGCTCACCCCGCCGCGGGGATTCGAACCACCGACCATACGATCGGCAAGTCCTAGGCACTGAGGTTTTACCCACAGCGCCAGTTCAGAATACAGGTTTATGAAATTCCTGCACATGGCCTCTATCCCTTATATCTAGTGATTTCCCTGAGAATTCTGGATTCTAATCCTACTTTCAGGATTTTCTTGTGATCACATCTGTATTTTGGATCTCTTCTACTGTTTCTACAGAGAACTGTACAGAGCCTCAATACTCCACAGGGGAAAAATACAGGATTGCTATTTGTAGGATCAGATTTCCATGAAAGAAAACACCAACTCAGTGTACTTTTAAACAAAGAGAAAAATATTTCAAATTCTGAACTCAGAATAAAATATGCAGAGGAAACGAAGACAATCAGAGAAGAAGATGGAGATATCTGGTCAAAAATTTAAATTTGGTCTCTTGCATGTCATAGGTTAAAATTGAAGGTGCATTCTAGGTTACAAACGATTAGGAAAATACTAAATTAGCTAATTGAAGTAATAGCATGTTACAAAGCATGGGTAAAATCCAAGATACCACTCTGTATAAGGGAAGGACGTTGGTCCTTAAATAATTGTCTACCATCTGAAAGAAGTAGGCTTGACAAGCCTAAATTTTAAGTTCAGTAACAGATATTATTTAAGTCTGCCTAGAAAAGAGATGACCGATGTTATATTTACAGATTGCTTTAGGAAACCATTAGCTCCGTCTGGTTCCCCTTTCCATGACTTGCTTCAGGAGAACTCTAAATATAACTTTCAGGCTTCTTCGTCCCATAGTTTAATGTGTAGCAGATAGGGATATATATATATATATATATATATATATATATATACACACACACACACACACCCCCGCACACCACCCAGTTCTGTTTACAGTGTATGGCCGAGCCACACCTACAGGAATCATCTGTACTATTTTTGTCCTTTTTATTGCCCTAGCTGCCTTTTCGTGGTGAACTCAAATGATTTCAAGCTACTTTCTCAGAACTCTCATCCAAATTGGTTGGTTCTTTTGAAAATGTGACCTTGTGTCTTGTCAACAGGAGTAGGACTGCTTCTGGAGAGGACAGTGGTTCATTCTGTGCACACTGAGGTCTTTCAGAAATGTTTACTTGGGCAAGCGCTTACAGAGCATGCTCAGATGTGGGTTCTCCCCCCACCCCCCGACTCCCCAGTGCCATAGCTTTATTAACAGCAAGACATTTCTTATGGAGCCTTTCCCCCGGCATTTTGAAGGCCAGCAGTTCAAAAAGTACTTTGGCTAAAATCCTACACAGACTTACTATGGAGTAAGACCCACTGAATTCAGTGTGGTGTACTATTGCCAAGTAAACATGCAAAAGATTTGGTCTTCATAGCCTGATGTGGACAGTCACTTTTCAGTATTAGCTTATCCAGCATACTTTTTATTGCACTTTCACAATGATTTGGGATCATGTAGCTGTTGGGGTGGTCATACAGTACATGATCCCACTTCCAATACTATTTGCACCTGCCAAATTTCAGGGGCAGTCACACTGCTTCATTTCCAATCAGTGTATATCCCTTAACTTCCTGCTGAAATCCCATAACTTTTTATGCTACAAATGTTCTGGTTTACTTTGTCCCACTTTTGTTGCACTATGGGTATATCCACCCTTACCTTTTTTTCCTTTTTTCTTTGCTCAGGAGCTTTCCCCACAAAAACCCGCTCTTTAAAGCTCAGTCAGAGCAAACGGCAATTCATATAAAACCCGAATTGATGTTTGCTCTGATTGAGAGCTGAACAGCAGGTTTTTGCAAGGGAAGCTCTGGAGCAAAAAACCAAAACAAAATAAAAATGGAGCTTTACAGTGCAGACCTGTGCCTGGAAAAAGCAGTCTAAAGTTAAGTGTGGATAGCCCTATATCCACCCTGGGCAGTAATAGTCTGATAGCATGGGATAAACATTACAGAACAGCATACAGCAGAATAAATCTGTTCGTATTTGTAATATGATTTCATTGGGAATGTATTTCACAAATAATGAATGGTATTGGGGAAAGGAGATGGCAGCTGGCAATTGGCAGGTTATTTCTGTTAGTTCTGCCTTGACTGTGAAGAGGTGTGAGGACTTCATGCAGATGCTGTCTGGAAGACTTTTGTAAATAATACTTGTTATTCAAATGTTACCAACCTGACAAGTAAAAAGATTTCTCTTCAGCTATTTGCATAAGGCAGAGAGAGAGAGAGAGAGAGAGAGAGAGAGAGAGAGAGAGAGAGATTTATCACAAATAGCTAACAAAATCTACCACACTACCACACTATTATTGTGTCAGGAACATGTGCAGAACACAACCCTAACAAAACACTAGTTTGGAGGGCCCTCCATAAATTAAAAGCAATAAAATCATTTCTACAATTGTGCAATTAGTTTGTGACACTAGTTACACTATTGCTCAAATACATGATTTGCCCTTATAATCATTATCACATGTTGCCATATTATTCAGTTGCAAAATATTGTTGAAGAGCACAAGAGGGTTGGGGTTTTTTTTGCTCCCTGAGGTGCTATAAGTCTTTAATCAGAATCAAATAAGAATCCAGAGGTTTGATCCAGCATGTTTTAAACTGGCAACCTGACAGTCATCATCAGTAAATTAAGGAAAGTGTATCTTCTCAAGGAGACATTTAGAATTCCCCAGTGAAAAGTGAAAGCTTCAAATACATCAGATGCTTCTTATTGGCTGATTGTTTTTAAAAACTTTCTCACAACATCTTTGGGATAATTTGTTCCAGTTTCTGCAGTTTAACTATGTAACCTTCTTTGTCATCTTAATTTTTCCTCCCCCAAAATGGTCTCTTGTCTTGTAAAAAAGGAATTATACCTTAAAACTCGCCCAGCTTTAGTCTAGTTCTCATTAACCTGCCCCTGGGCTGCATTTTTGAGGTGATGGTGGATTAGGAATACATAACTTTATTTCCCTTAATATAAAAATATATATGTCTTTAAATAGAAACCTAAGGTAGCATTTGCATGGACATGTATCTGTGGATGGAGGCAGGGATGGACTTGCAAGCCCTGTCCTCAATGTCTCCATGTGTGTCACCCCACCTATCTCTCATATGTTGGGTGGAGAAGGTCTGCAGGGGGCTTTTACACACATTTGCTTGAAGGTGTGTAGAACTTTCCAAGAGATCAAGGACCCTGCTTTCAGCTACGCCCCCTTCTCCGAGGGTTGTAAAAAGGTGAAAGGGGGGCATTAAAAGGTGAAAAGAGATTAATTTAGTTAGAATAATCCTACCTTCAACCTGTTACAAGCTTCCATTTGGAGTCCCAGAAAAATAATATTCAAAGTTTAGCCTTTGACAGGCAAAAGCCTTCAGGTGAGCTATGAAATAAATTGTCTAAGTTCATCCCCGCACAACACAAATGCAAATATTCTCTTTGATATTTCTAGCATCCAAGAGCTCAGAAGAAGCACATTACCACCTTAAATCTACCATGCACAGGAGCTGATTATGCCACACACTTTTAAAGTGTTGCAGCCTATTGACATGTGGGCCAACAAACGTAATAAAAATCAAATCCATATTCTAATTATTACACTAGAAAAGACATTACATTAATCAGAGGCTAATAGAGTGATGCTTTCATGCATGTCGTTTTGAATTGGCATCTTGTTGACATGAACTAATTAGTCATCGTCCCAGTTCACCTGCACTAATATGCTACTTTACCAAGTGTAACATCAGTGGCATAATTGGAAGTGGCACATTTTGTAATCAGTATTGTAAGTGTGTATTAATTGTTGGAGAAGGAATTGGCTTAGCCCTTAGATTGTGCTGTTCTTAATTTTTTTTTAAAAAAATGCCCGGTTATTAATTTCACATAGGAATATTCTGCAATATGCAAGGAAAACAGGGAAAGGAATTTGACTCCATTTCAAATCAGAGCAAGCATTTGGATTTTGCAAAAAATAGCTATTGTTATCAAACTACATTCTATTAAACTAAGTTCCCGAAACATACAAAAGTTGGCCGTTGCTTTCAGGAAGTGGTCCTGTGAAACCTGCTATACACTTTGTGATTTCATTTTGATCTAATTCTGGTGCATTATCAAGCCAGGATGCAATATGCCTTTTTAATGGGTTGTTATGCTTGGTGCACGCTGATGACATCATCAGCATAAGCCAGGGCCTAGAAAAACAAATAAGTGTCTGAAATAGTAACTGGATGATTAAAAAAGTAAACTGGTGAATTGGAATGATTACCAAACCACAATCAATAGTGCAACCATCCATACCGGACATGAAATTGCAAACATGAATTGTCTGATAGCAGAATACAAAAGGTTGAAGTTTTGGTTTAGCAGAACTGGAGCATTTTGTCATTGGACAAAATTTTGTTGCTGACGGATCTTCTATCCTCTGTTTTCACCTTGTTTTCTCATGTGTCTGTAATGCGTGTAATAATTCACATATAGGGTTGATAGGGCGCTGCAGGTCTTTAAAGATTATGCCATTCTGCTTTGATTCAAGTCCCTTTTTTGATTTAAAGGCTCTTTGGGGGTATATAGTAGTGTTTAGTTCCCCATTCTGAAATGCTTTCCCCTAAAATATTGGTCAGCTGAAAGAATGGATGGTTTAATTTCTTTCTCATAAGATGGAATGGGCAACTCTTCTTGCTTCACAGGTGTTGAGTAAGTGTGCATGTCAGTCCATGATGGAATGACATCACTGAGCAATTCTCTTTCCCTGAAGGTGAATTCTTTTGACTTGAACTGTCCATTGCAAACCTAATCCACATTCCTTGATACTGCAGAAACATTCACACTATGGGAAGTTTAAAATAAAAATTCTCTTCCTAGCCTGATCTTGACAAATGTTTGCTAATCTCACAGAAATACCATGAATTGGCTGGAAAAACCCCTCAGACATTCTACCTAGAAAGAAACTTGAATATTTGATTCAATCTGGTGGCAAACTAGCACTGGGAATGCACCCAATCCACTTGGTGAAATTTTGCTAGACTTATTGAAGGGTCTCTTGAAAACTTGACTTCGCTTAAAAATTCCTCAGGTGTTTCAGCTTGCCAGGAATGCCATTTTTTATTTTTAAAAAAATGTCATAAGAGAAAATTTGGGGCAAATCCAGTAGGCCAGTACACAGCTATGTGAAAAAGCAGCAACGCAGAATCATAGACTAGTAGAATTGGAAGGAACACTATGGTCATCTATGGCCGCCTGGAATGCTGGAATCCCAGCTAAAGAATGGCCATCCTGTGATTACCAGTCGTTCCACATAAAGCACAGCTACATTGCAGAAACGGCTATTTTCTAGTGCTGTCTGGTTCACACCAGGACTGTGCAACAGATTTGGCCAAAGCCTGAACGGAATCAGAGCTGTCCAGAGCAATCGGGGATTGTCAGGGAATGGCGTGTAGGACAGGAAGGAGAAGCAAAATAGGGGTTGCCAAGGTGAGGGGTGTGAGGTGACAGGATAAAGTGTCCTTTTACAGGAGGCTTGGGGTTTGTGGGAGAGGTGTGTTGGGAAGAAGGGGAATAAAGGGAGTCCTCTGGGAGCTGCTGGGCAGGCCAGAACTCCCTGCAAGTGGTTGGAGATCAGACCCATCTTGGCTGCTGGCTGGAGGAGGCTGCGCTAAGAGACAGGGAGCCATGAGTGATTGCTGCTTTGAACCCTAGCTTGCTGAAGCTCTGAGAGGGGCAATGAGAGACAACTCTTGGGATATAATGTTCTGCACCTCTTCCACTGCAGATTTCCAAGTGTAAATATGTATTAAGAAACCATATTTCTTAAAGACACTAGCCTCCGTTGTGCCTCATCTTCCCAACAGAAACACAACCCTGGGTGAGTGCCTGGGAATCTTGCCCCAGTTGCGGGATTGCATGTAACAACTATCTAAATTAGATTTGCCATTTTACATTCTAATGCAAAATGAGACATTTCAGTATTCATCCTGGAATTCCTTTAATCATATCTTGGAGAAAATCTGCAAATAAAATTAAATGTGTGGCCTTAATGAACTGTGATGTTTATTTATAAAACTGTCAAACTTGCATGTTCTTTCGATTTTAACTGGCTTTTAAGAAGAAGAAGAAGAAGAAGAAGAAGAAGAAGAAGAAGAAGAAGCTCTCCTCATAGATTTTAGACGTGTGATTTGCTATTCATGAAACCGTGCAATACGAAAACCGAGCGTTTACATAGCACTCAAAATACCTCGCTTGCTCATCCTCATAATCTTAGCAAACTTGTAAAGTTGGCCCGTATTATTATTATCTTCACATGGATGAGGCTGTGAGGCTGAAAGGAGTTTACCTAAGCCGGAAGTAAGATTTAAAATGAGGATTTGCTGTCAGTTTTATTCTCTTAACCATGCTGGCATTTAATCATTCTAGCACTTCTGAAATGCTAGCAACTACCAACACTGGTAAGACAGGGATAAGGAACCTTTGCAACATTTGAGGATGGGGGTTTCCTACCCCTACTGTAATAAATTGGTGTTCCTTTTATGTATGTTGCAGGAACAGTTGGCAAGGAAGTGCCACAAAGCTTCCCTCCTAATAGCAGGTTCACTCACTGCTGCTGACCTGAATGGTGTGGGGTCAGGCAGGGTGAAGGTGAGGTCATGTGTACCCACGCAGCCCAGACCCCACATTGCCCTGCTAAGCAAAGCTGGGGGGATAGCTATGCATTACCACCCTACCACACGGGCCATTCCTGGTGTGCCACTTCCTTCAAGTATTTTGTACCTGCACGACAAAATCAAGATTAAAAATGAGCCAAACTGCAGCACCAACATAATCTAATCCATTTTCCCTGCCAACCCACAAAAGCATAAGGTGATACCCAGTGTTAGCGTTGCTCAGAGCAGACCCCCTGAAATGAATGTATTGCAATAACAAGTCCACTGATTTGAAGAGATCTACACTGAGATTAACTGAATATCAAGCCTACTTTTTTGTTTTTGCAAGTTTTGCTAAATGCCTATAAAATCAATTTTATGACTTCTCCATATGAGTAGTATACTCACCAGGAACTATGTGGCATGCATTACACACCAGACCTATAGAACTAGTAAGTTAAGTCATCAGCATGTATTGCATTTTAGAAAGAAAGAAAAATCCACTATCTTCTTCTTTGACCTTCAAATATTTGAGGTCAGAGGGAACTAAGAAAATAAAATAAAAGTCATTTATTTGTGAATCATGCTGAAGACTCAAATACAGTGCTCATTATAGTTTGGCAACATCGCATTGTGATTTTTTTTTTTTTGCAAGCATAACCTGTTTCTTATTCTGCACTCTAGAGAAAACAATCCCTTTTATTTAGTACGTGCATTAGTGTGTGTCTGAATCTTCAGTATGTTAGTTCAGAAGGATATAACATAGTTATCTGTTTCTTTGGAATAGCTATAATATTTCAAAGTATCGGGGGCAGGGGGAAGGTGCCCTGGTGGGGGCTCCTAAAATCTCAATAAAGGGCTCTAGAATCAATGTATAAATAAATGTATTTACTTATTAACAGTATCTATGTCACCTGACAACGCACACTTGTATCCAATGCAGCACTATGTGAACATTCTGTCTGCACAAGTATTTCTGCAAAGGAACATTATTCCCCATATATCCCCCCTGCACTCCTAAAATTGTCCTAGGGGTTCCCCCAACTCTCAGGAGCAGATTTGGGGAGAGTGCAGGAAGGATGGGAGTCCAGTTGCACAAGTGGAAATCCTTGCACTGATAGGATGTGTTAGTCTTCCAGGTGGCTTACAACAACAAAAATTAAAATACAACTCTAAGCCATAATGACAAGAATATAACACAATGTTTAACAGAATTCCAGCAGCAGAGTATCAGTATGGACTATATTTATTATTTTACTTATTTAAACCTCGCTTTTTTGTAACAAGTCACAGTCAAACAAGTTCCATCAGTATCACCAGTTACGCCAAAACGTTCTTCAAAATCATCTTCTTTAGGAGTGAGCAAAATCTCACTGAGAAAAAAAATGTTTATCGACATTCTTTAGGCTTCCTCCCAAATTCCTCAGATGTTTTGCTGGAGGATAAATCTACACATTTGCTTCAAATTTGTCCTTACATGAAATACGCTGACAATCTAATGCTGTGCAGAACATCTTGGAGAAATGTCACTAGTTAGATCAGGATTCTGGTTTCACGGAGTTCCAGAACTGAGAGAAGCCTCCCTGAAAAGAGATTAATGTGTGAATGGCTTTCCAGCCTCAGACCGTTACAATAATGCATGGACAATGGGGGCAGGCCTGGGGGAGCAGCGTGCTATGGTCACAGGGTCAAAAGCATAGCCTTGCAGTTTCCCTGCTTCTTGCTTTCCCTACACCCATGAATATCATGTGAAGTGAGCTAGTCACCATATGGCAAGGACTCACCATGTGAATGTGGATGAAAGTCATAAGGATATTATCTGCAGAACATCTTTTGAACTCTACTCTTTTCTTTGCAATGGAAGTTTCATCTTTTCATCCAGATTCAATACATTTTAATGTGTGGATTTGCTTCTATTAATCCCAATTTAATATACCTGGATGGGATGCGGGTGGCGCTGTGGGTTAAACCACAGAGCCTAGGACTTGCCAATCAGAAGGTTGGCGGTTCGAATCCCCACGATGGGTTGAGCTCCCATTGCTCGGTCCCTGCTCCTGCCAAACTAGCAGTTCGAAAGCACGTCAAAGTGCAAGTAGATAAATAGATACCGCTCCGGCGGGAAGGTAAACGGCGTTTCTGTGTGCTGCTCTGGTTTGCGAGAAGTGGCTTAGTCATGCTGGCCACATGACCCAGAAGCTGTATGCTGGCTCCCTCGGCCAGTAAAGCGAGATGAGCACCGCAACCCCAGAGTCGGCCATGACTGGACCTAATGGTCAGGGGTCCCTTTACCTTTACCTTAATATACCTGGATATTAACATGCATGGATATATTTGACCTTTTGAGATAGTGTCTGACACTCTGGTTCTGTAAAAGTAAGGTAGGGGGCGGGGAGAACCAAGAACCATCTTTATAATGACAAGAGGCTAGGGTTTTAAAAAACTCAGATAGGCCTCTACAGCCTTGAAAATGTGCACGAAAGCTAACAGGCCACAAACGTTGTTGGTAGTCCGCCTGATTTCACATATCTGTGTTAACCATTAAGTCCTTTGTCTGGTCACTTTGTGGTAATTCTTCCCTAGCCTAGTCGTCCCAAGCAAGACGTATTTACAAGTGTAGGCTACACATTATATTTACTTTTGTATTTGATTTGATTTGAACATCCTGAAGTGGTTTAACAATGAAAATATCACCAAAAATGAAAACACATAAAGTCAATTTCAGATCTAATACAGAAACGAACCCGGAAAGCTATAAACTCAACAGCCTTCTTGAAAGAGGAAGGTCTTCAGCAAGCATCAAAAAAGGCAACAGATCTGGCAGCTTTCTAAAATTTAAGCAGAGGGAAATGGAAATGGTAGGTGCCACAGCACCATAGGCCCAATTCCTAGGTTGTGTGCAATGGACCTCCAGGCTTTCACGTGCAGAACACAGTGATCAACTGGGAATATAAGGAGTGTGGTGATCTTTCAGGTATCCTGAACCCAAGTTATATAGGACTTTTGTACACCAGTACCAGCATGTTAAGGCTACAAGTTAGTTACCCAAACTATACTCGATGCAAGCAAAGGAGAAGAGCTACAGACTTAAGTAGCTCTCCCTGTAGCCTCTTACTCTAAAGGAAGCACTTCAAAGGGAAACTACTTGGCATGCAGCTGAAGTATGCAAAATGTAAATATTTGTTTAATTTTTTTAGTTTTGCTTTTACATATAAGCAAGGTCCTCTGCTCTTGACATCAAAAGTCCTCTCTTATCTCGTGTGCCCGTTTTCTCTCCTGCCCTCCCCATCTCCTCCTCAACACTGAGATGTCACTGAGCATGAAACAGAAAAGCTGGTGTCTTTCCGGGGTTCGTATTAAATTGGATATGATAGAATATTAGACTTATGTTTATCTTGTAAATTGCAATTATAGTTTTGGCAGCAGGAGCCAGGATGGAGAGAAAAAAACAACTTCTTCCTTTCCCCTTGTTTTGTCCTGGCTCCTTCCTTCCTCTGCCAACAATCACAATTCTCTCTTCAAAGGGGGAACATGCAGTGAAGCAGACTGCCTGACTTTTCAGTGTGCATTTTGTGCTGTGTAGGCTGAATCCTGTTCTGCTATTTGACTTGAGGTCCTTTGTCCTAAGGCAACTGACACTGTCTCTGTGAAATGTCCTGAAATGGCTTCCCTCCACTGCATTGCCACTGCTTTCATCAAATACAAAACCCAATCTGAGTTAAAAATGGTATTTGTTACAACAAAGGCCTCCTCACCGCTTAGGGGCCTCCCACCACACTGGAGTGTAGAAGGTGGGCACTCAACGTAAAGATCCTCCTGGAAGATGGTTCTGTGTCCTGCAGGCTGGCCCATTGGAGCAAAATGGAGCACTGGCTCAGTCCATTCCACCTTCTTACTTCCCATCAGCCCAGAGAAGACTGCCCTGGCTGTCTTCTCCCTCATTGGTTGCAATGTTGCACTTACAGAATTCACCAGGGAGAAGGATGGGGAGAAAAAGGATTAGTTTGCTCTGCCTGTCTTTGGCTCTGGCTCCCCCTACTGCTGGCCTCCCTGCCGTTATGGCATGGCCATTGTTTTCATGGTTTGTGGGCTGCCTGGAATGACGTTGGGTGCCCACAATTACAGGGTGTATTTCAGTGACCCTCAATATACTGTTATACTCCAGCTCCCATCAATCCTAGCAAGCATGGCCAGGGGGCAGGGAGTTGTAGTTCAGTAACGTTTGCAGGACTACAAGTTACCCACCCCTGAAATAGACTCTCATCTGACCTAGCAAGTCTCTTCTTGTGTTCTTACTTAGATTGCCCCTTCCGAAACCATTCCAGATATTGAATTTAGGTAGGAAGCCCAAAGGGAGTTCTGTGGCAGGCCCCACTCTACCTATGCTTCCATTGCAGTTATACGCTTCTTCTGTTTTCTACTCCCCTTATCATATAAGATCAGTCTGTAGCAGCAGGCTTCTGAACAGCTACAGGCACATGGCACACACAATTCCTTTTGGCATTGCTAGAGAAATAATACGCGGTGACATTTCCGTGACCAAATCTAACCATGAGACAATATCAAGAGGTCTGGCGAGCCCTGTAATCCCTATATGCTGACCTATGTCGAACTGTAAAATAGTGATAATATTGCTAGTCTATGTGTAAAATGTTTGGAATGCCTCCAATGGAAAGTTCCTGAGCTAAGCATCATTAACATTTTTCACAGATGTCTTGTTCCTTCATGTTGTTCTTTGGGGAATTGGTACATTGACTAAAATAGGTGATTTACTGATCCTTGACAATCATTCCCTCAGGTCTCACTTTTCAGAGGAGGAAACTTCAGACAACAGTACCACAGCATCCCAAGGAGAATGTAAGTATTTGGGTCATATTCCTGGCAACATTGCCTTTACATCTGATCTCAGTCTGTGTCTGATGTTTATAATCACATATATATATATATATATATATATATATATATATATATATATATACATACACAGAGAGAGAGAGAATGAGAGAGAGAGAACGAGAACGCATATTGTAATAGGATGCTTGGAGGAAAATTAGAATTTCAAAATTACAATGTTTACATAATTTTACATAATTACATAATTTATTGTGGGATGAGCTATACAGGAGCATATTTCACAAAAATGTCCACAGCCCAACTTCAAAACTTCAGCAATTTGGGGATGAAGGCAGGGAGGTTAGTAGTGTGGGAAAGTGTTTTATTGATTCAGAGTGAAGTCAGGGAACAATGTCCACAATGTAATCTAGCTTTGTGACCTTATTACGCAGTCAAAACTGATTGGCTATGACAACATCATAACATCATCACACTCACCACATGATCTTCAGTCAGCTGGTATCACAATTAATCCCAAAGACAGGAAACTTTTTTCCAGTGGTGTCTGTTGGGTAATGAACAGGCAGTGTACAATTGTAAATAAAACAGAGGGGTAGACAATTCATACACAGTACTCTGAAAATGTTCACATTTGACTATTTGGTGCAGCTCCCCATGCCAATGTTTCTTTGACCACTATCCAAACATTTAGCATCTGAAAGATTAATGTGTAGTTCTATACACTATTTATTTTTGTTCTAATTTGAAATGAGTCTGTATGATATTGTGATGCAGAACTAATTTTATCATAGTTTTACTTCATCGTAGTAAAAGTCCCATAGCCTTTCATGAATTTCCTACATACATTTCACCTGGGCAGGGGCCTCTAGAATTTCCCTTTCGGCAAGTCAGACTATACAAAACCCGTCTGTGATATTCTCCTAATCTTGTAGTATTAAGTAACTGTCTATAGAACATTATGCAAGGGTCATGGCCAGGTCTGTGTAGCATGCTGTGATTCCACAAAAGCACAGAAAAACAAGAGGTTGTATAAAGGTAATGCTCAAAATATCTTAACAAGGTTTAAAACATACAGGTTAGGGTTTGCCTGGTGCAAAAGAGAACTGGGCTCCTGACTTTAATAGCTATGCAGAAGAGAGGCAGGAAGAGTGGTTTCTGCTCTAAACAAAAATCCAAGGTATTCTATCATAATACACTGGGGGGTGGGGGTGTAAGCCCTGTGGATTAGTGTGTTTTCTTGCTTTGTCAAAAATTGTGAAGACAGAGCCCATCGTATTCTAGTGCAGAACCTGTGACCCTCTGGATAGTGTGGGACTCCCATCTGCCCCAGACAGCCCGGCCAATGCTCAAGGAGGGTGGCAGCTGTGGTCCAGGAACATCTGGGATGTCTCAAGCTTCAATCCTTGTTGAAGGGGGCGGCAAAGAGAGGTTGATGTCAAGGCCCCGAGACTGAGGGCTTGTCCAAACCTCCGCCTGTTGCGTGCCCAGAAAGCAAGGGAGCGAGAGGTTTTCTGCTTGTCCCATGGTATTTATGTCCAAGTGGTTTTTCGTATGTCCCACTGCTTTCATCGAAGTGTTTTCCACTTAATTGGAACAAATGTCAATCTGCAGGAAAACTAATTGATATTTGTGCTGATTCAGCAGTAAACAGTGGGTTTTCCCAGAGGAAATCGGCAGGACAAGCGGGAATGTGGTCGAGCCCAGAGAGTGAGGACTTCTGCTCAAGGTGGAGTTGGGGCCATAGCTGTCAAGTGTCCCTTATTTGAAGGGACAGTCCCTTATTCCAGCGCCATGTCCCGCTGCTGTCCCTTATTGATGGATGTCCCTTAAATGTCTCTTAAATGATGTCCCTTAAATTTCAAAGGAAGCAGCTCCTCTCCCTCCCTCCCTGCCGGCCAGTCTAAGAAGTCTAAGAACGACTGGGGGGTGGAGCTTGCATGCCTTGTGTGTGGCTAGTTAATGCAAGCTGAGGGGTTTTTTGAATGCTAGACGCCATTTTGTTGCACGTGCTGCTGCAAACTTTGCAGTGCAAAGCCAGGCCGGGGAGCCATCTTAAGTTGAGGCTGCATAGGCCTTGTGGTGCATGTGATTCAGATTCTATTCAGTTGAACCTCTGGTTACAAAGTTGGTTGGACAGTGTTCTCGAAGCTACCAGCATGAGTTTGACCAGACTGCAGGAGGACAGGAAGACTGGAGTGCCTGGAACAGGTGAGGCTGCAGGTCCCTTATTTTGGCTGCTGGTCCCTTATTTTCAAATCTGTAAGTTGACAGCTATGGTTAGGGCAGACATTGTAAAGTATGTTCTTTACTTTCCCCTTAGTCTTAACTAGCGCTGTCTGACTGGAAGGGAACACTAGGGTAGATAATGGCGAGGCTGCTTTTTAGTTACACCATCAAGAGTTGGTAGATACCGCTTTCAAATGGACTTGGTGGCTTGGCTTTGATTGCACGAGTCATCTGGCAGGGAATTCTTCGGCACATTCTCAGTTTGCAGACTTGACACTTTCCGCTTCTTGCTGGTACACACAGGGCGAGTTGCTCAAGTACACCTGAATCTGATCCTGCATTTTACATTAGCTCAGTTCCTCTCCTGCCTCCCAACTTCCCCTTTTCATCCTTTATATTCATGTATTCTGCATTCTTGTCAGCAAGTGAAGTTTTCTTCTGGTTAATATTTATGGTGCCCTTTAATGCCTAGAGCAGAAAAATGCCTGAAATGATTAGAAGTTACATTGTGAGGCGGTTAAAACCTAATGCAACACAATCATATGAGGACCAGTTGAATCAATTTATTGTGGTGGGGTCCCCACACACGCACAAGCAAAAAGAAGAAAAATAACACAGCAATAGCGTAACACTACGCAGCTGCACAGCAACATTGGCAAGCTGGACTGTGAATTTCAAGTGTGAACCTGAAACACTGAATGTGCTGTATTTTTAAAAGAAATCCCCTTTTGTATGAGATATGTAATGTCCCTTTGTGCCAGAATGGTTTGCATGATAATGGTTCTCTTTTGTTGCTTGTTGTCACATGACAGAACTAAGTGAGCTGTGGAAGAAACAACATAAAAGATAATCTTCCATGTTCCCAAAGTCGTCTTTTTCTCTCTCCACCAAGAATATATTTTTAAAAAATTTCTTATGCACTGTAAATACTTCTTTAGTGTTTTAAAAGAGGTATTCTGCTATTAGCCTATCAGCCCTAATTGGTACTTTGCCTTATCTACACCTTCTCAGCTCAGCCTTTATTAAGAAAGCATTGTTACTTTTTCCACTCATGGAGAAAACCTCAAGGCCAAACTGAATGGCTGTTTTCTGCCCCCACATGGTTAAGTTCATCATCATTGGGCAGGGTCCAGGCAAAGTCCAGCACAAGCTTAAACCTCTCCTGACAAAAAATAACAACAACAAACTGACGGCGTGTTAAAGCTACTAAAATTTGGCTGAATTGTGCCCTCTCATATTGACCAACCAGGACCTGAGGGCAACAGGAGGCATATTGCTGGACACTAGGGAGAACATCACCACCATGGCTAGTAGCCATGGATGGATTCGTCCTCCACAAATTTATCTAATCCTCTTTTAAAGCCATCCAAGTGAGTGGCCATCACTAGGTTTTATGGGAGAAAATTCCATAGTTTCATTATGCTCAGTGTGAAGACGTACTTTTTATTGTGTTCTTGTTTGTTAGAACAACCTGAAAATGTTGATGCCCAACTGGGCTAATTTCTAAACTCTTAAGAGCGGCCTCGCTTGCAGAAATTTAGCAGGCAACTCTGCCATACCTGGTGATGGAAAAACCTTCACCTACATAATTTCTGCAAGCTGTTAAGAGGAAAGGAGCATGGTCGGGGGAGGGGGTGATGCCTCTACTGGTTCCTGGGATTGCCACTAGTCGAATAGCTATGCTATTTAACATTGATAGGACTGTGTTTCCCCTATTTGTGCCCTTTCTGAAGTCGCTCAGATCTGTGTGGCTCCACACGGATGCCTAGTTCTGTGGTTTAGTTTAGAGCAGTGTTTCCCAAACTTGGGTCTCTAGCTGTTGGACTACAACTCCCATCATCCTTAGCTAGCAGGACCAGTAGTCAGGGGTGATGGGAGTTGCAGTCCAACAACAGCTGGAGACCCAGGTTTGGGAAACACTGATATATAGAGCCTAATTTAGAGAGAAAAAGAAGCATCAGGCCAGGCTATGCTCTGAGTAAGTAAGGTTGGGCATGACTAAATGTGACCTGGGTGCCAATGGAGGAGGGTGGGATAGAGGGGAGAATACTGCCCACACGAATCCACTTCATTCCCCAACTATTGCTGTATCTTTGAGGTCGTTGCCTTTCTAGAACAGGCATAGGCAAACTCGGCCCTTCAAATGTTTTGGACTATAACTCCCATCATCCCTAGCTAACAAGACCAATGGTCAAGGATACTGGGAGTTGTAGTCATTTTGGGAGGGCCAAGTTTGCCTATGCCTGTTCTAGGATCATTTTCCTGCCAGGGGTGTTGAGACTGGCAATCCCTGTTCCATCTTCAGTGCAGAAATTTGCTCAGCTGAGCATCTGTTTCTGTTTGTCTCCTCCCTCCCTCCAAAGTACACCGTTCAGTCCTTGAGACAGGGAAATGGAGAAGCAGTGGCAGTCCCTTACAATGTCCCATCCAGGTTTCTATTCAATCTCTTGCTATGTCATGAAGAAAGCAAAGCAGTAGAACTATGTTCTCCTGTGTCTGTTCTCCACTTCCCATTCTTCCTCCCCCTCCAAAGCCAACGCTTATGTTGATATAAACTATGATACTTAGTCAGCTGGGCTTAAATGTTTACATCCTCATGTCACTTGTGAAGACATATCAAGTAACATGTAGCCAGTCATTCAGATATCTATGCCGCTGGCTGATGCACAATAACAGGAGAAATCTCACTCGTTCTTATTGATCCTTTAGTTCCTATACATAGACACACTGAAAGAATGAGTCTAGTTTAACCCCTCACAGAGCTACAATTCCCATCACCTATAACAAACTACAATTCCCATCACCTATAACAAACTGGTGACAGCAGCCACGAAATTAAAAGATGCCTGCTTCTTGGGAGAAAAGCAATGACAAACCTAGACAGCATCTTAAAAAGCAGAGACATCACCTTGCCGACAAAGGTCTGTATAATTAAAGCTATGGTTTTCCCAGTAGTGATGTATGGAAGTGAGAGCTGGACCATAAAGAAGGCTGATCGCCAAAGAATTGATGCTTTTGAATTATGGTGCTCTTGAGAGTCCCATGGACTGCAAGAAGATCAAACCTATCCATTCTGAAGGAAATCGGCCCTGAGTGCTCTCTGGAAGGACAGATCCTGAAGCTGAGACTCCAATACTTTGGCTCCCTCATGAGAAGAGAAGACTCCCTGGAAAAGACCCTGATGCTGGAAAAGATGGAGGGCACAAGGAGAAGGGGACAACAGAGGACAAGATGGTTGGATAATGTTATCGAAGCTACCAGCATGAGTTTGACCAAACTGTGGAAGGCAGTGGAAGACAGGAGTGCCTGGCGTGCTCTGGTCCATGGGGTCACGAAGAGTCGGACACGACTAAATGGCTAAACAACAACAACAGCAATAACAAACTACAGTTCCCAGGATTCTTTGCAGGGGGTGGGGAACATGCTTTAAATGTATGGGGTGTACATACTGGTCAGACTGGGTCTTTTTCTTTTTCCATTACTTGCATTGACAATTCTAAAAGTGTGGGGCTATGTTTCAGTAAACTGAGCTCTTAACCTGCTCTCCGACCTGTCTATATTAGAATGCTGAACTCAACCTCAAAGAGCTTCATGATCTGGAATTAACTTTTTAAAAAATCACAACAATCCATTATTGAAATCACTTTTCTAAGCAGCCAATGTTGAAGTTCCTTTGAATTCAAAGAAACATAAAAAGTCTTTGATCTCAGTTCATACAAGAACAAAAGATTAATTCTTGCTTATTGGTGTGTGTGTGTGTGTGTTCACCCCACTAATGCTGTTTACTTTTTATGATGCTGAAGGCAAGACTGTGCTTTTTGTGTGCCAGTGCGTTTGATTGTAAGTGACCGTTGCTTTAAATGTATAGGGAGTTTCTTGTTGTTCATGCATAAAAATCAAATCCCAGTGCAATGTTTACTTAACTCCCTGCTGGAGTTGAGCAACAGGCATCTTTGGAAGAGTCTTACAGAACTTTTCCTAATGATGCTAGTGAGAGTAAGGCCAAGATTATTTTAAAAAAAAAGTGTGTGCTGCTAAATGCAGACAAATGTAGAATTGTGTCAAAATTAGCTGAGTAAAAATAATCCGCACTCTGCCTGCTCCCTGTTTGACTTAACAGACAGTTGAGTGACTGTGGAATATACCAATGAGAAGGAGGGGCCAAGGCTTGCCCTAAGTCCTTGATCAGAACTTTGGCTGCTTGTAGCCAGGTTAATTCCATTAAGTTTCACAAAATCCACTGTCAGAAACTTCTTCCTGATACTTAATTGGAATCTTATTTATTGTAACTTGAATGGTTCGGGTCCTACCCTCCAAAGCAGGAAAAAACAAGCTTGCTGCATCATCTATGAGACAGCCCTTTAGATATTTGAAGATGGCTATCATATCTCCTCTCCGTCTCCTCTTTCCCAGGCTAAGCATGCCCAACTCCTTCAACCATTCCTCATAAGGCTTGGTTTCCAGACCTTTGATCATCTTGGTTGCCCTCCTCTGCACATGTTCCAACTTTGCCAATATCCTTCTTAAATTGTGGCTCGCAGAACCAGATACAGTACTCCAGGTGTGGCCTGACCAAGGCCCTGGAGGCTCTGGGCCTTCAATGCAACCTGTGGAGATCTGGGGATGTCTCAACCTTACTCAAACCAGGCCCAGATCCCTCTGAATTGCCCCAATTTTCTCTGGTTTCAGGCCTTGGCCAAATTTGGTGTACAGCCCTAAGAAATACAAGCATATAACTAGATAAAGCGAGTCAAGTATGTGAAAGGACACCTAGCTTGATCTAGCAGCTCAATTCTTGCAAGGCATTTTTATAGTGCACTGTTTCTCAAGTTGATGCCTCTTACTTTGATTGGCTGAGCTGGTGTGGTGGCATGGAATATTCACAGATATTCCAGCTGCTCAGATATAACTAAGCTGTTGTGATGTTTGCAGCATTTGCAGGGAAAGATTAAAACCTCTCTGGGTAAGATTAAAACCTCTCATCAGCAATAGAGTTCACTGTGCTAGAAAGATGAATCTGAGGGAAGAATGGGTTGGGGTGAGGGTGACAGGAGGGAGACAGGCCAAGAATGGTCTGGAAACAATGAGCAGATACGTGTGCTAGGTAGAACCTTATAAATACTTGTTTGCCCACAGAGAAAAGCTCTTCCTTTGGAAAACCAGGAATTTGGTGCACATCTATAAAGAATTATGTCACCCACATAGAATGGGAAAAGATCAAACAAAAACAGATTACTAGATCATGTCAGATGAAGTGAAATGAACGCAAGGCAGACTCCCAACTCTGTACTCTAAATTGTCCCGGCTGATCCTGAACCACAGCATGATACTGCATGCAAAGACTGCATGTGATATTTTAATTTACTGGATGTCTTAATACAACATACAAAGATGAAAATTGAAAACAAGTCTCTCTCCTAAATATTTTCTGCATATTTTATTGCATTAACATTATTTGGCTCTTTTCACAATAAACTATTTATCAGTTTGAAACCGTAGTCTTCAGGGTAGGAGAAATGAACCAGAAATGGGAAAGGCGTTTTAAAAATAAGCTACCAATAAAGTGCAGTCAGACCTCACAACAACCACTAGGAGGTAAATTAGGCTGAGATATAATAGCTTGTTCAAGTCTACCCACTGCATTTCACAGTCAAGCAGGGATTTGAACAGTCTTCCCACTTCATCTGCTAGAGTCTGTGTTAAAAGATGGTAACAATGCAAGCCGTGAATCACACTTTGTGTGGTGTTTATTTATTTTTGCTGCATCAAAATGGATGTAAATTCTGACAAGACAGAGGAAGACAGAGAACATGAAGAATGTATGAACTTTACCGTTCCAGATTCATAGCTCAAGTATGCTTCATTTTTGCTTCATCCACTAGCAGCATCATGAATTGATCAATGGAATTCCCCCCTACGACCCTTGTGTCTATGACACCCAAGTTCTTATGACTGGCTCCACAGTCGTGGGATCCTAGCCCATTGATCCTAGCCAGGGCTTTTTTTTCTAGGAAAATAGGTGTCTGTATGCACCATGAAGTTGTTACAATAAGTGTCACACTTTTTAACAACACAAAAAAGAGGTGCCATTACCATGTAACCTTGAGTACCCCCCCTCCAAAAAAAAGCACTGATCCTAGCTGCCAGTTTGGGAAGGTTGAAGTTCACTGTGATGTAGATGTAGCATTCATAGTAGGTATTTGCTTTTTCTGCCCTTGCATATATCAGAAGCTAGCTGTCTCGACTGCATGGAAGCGTACGCATGGACATAATAATAATATTATAATAATTTATTATTTATACCCCGCCCATCTGGCTGAGTTTCCCCAGCCACTCTGGGCGGCTCCCAACAAAACAGTACAGCATTCAATATTAAAAACTTCCCTAAACAGGGCTGCCTTCAGATGTCTTTTAAAGATAGGGTAGCTGCTTATTTCCTTCACATCTGAAGGGAGGGTGTTTCACAGGGTGGGCGCCACTACTGAGAAGGCCCTCTGTCTGGTTCCCTGTAACCTCACTTCCCTCAATGAGGGAACCGCCAGAAGGCCCTCGGCGCTGGATCTCAGTGTCCGGGCTGAACGATGGGGGTGGAGACGCTCCTTCAGGTATACAGGACCGAGGCCGTTTAGGGCTTTAAAGGTCAGCACCAACACTTTGAATTGTGCTCAGAAACGTAGTGGGAGCCAATGCAGATCTCTCAGGACCGGTGTTATGTGGTCCCGGCGCCCACTCCCAGTCACCAGTCTAGCTGCCACATTCTGGATTAGTTGTAGTTTCTGGGTCACCTTCAAAGGTAGCCCCACGTAGAGTGCATTGCAGTAGTCCAAGCAGGAGATAACTAGAGCATGCATCACTCTGGCGAGGTAGTCTGCGGGCAGACTATGCTCATCCATAGGCTGCTTGACTGCAGATAATCATGCTCATGTGTAGACATCTGGAGGTGGGGCCATCAGCGTACCCTGAGTCAACCAGGAGCACAGCTGAGGAATTGCATTATGCCCCTTTCTCATGAGTAATGTGTAAAGAGGACTTGTGTCATCACAGTTCTTTTTTTTCCCTTTTTTCTTTTTTGCTTGATCTGATTTGTGCGGAAGTGAATGTATTCAGGTGAATACATGGAAGCTGGGGATGAGGCCAGCAGGTGCGATCCTACCATTCCCCCATTCCTTTGTTTCAACATATGTGAAGAAGCGAATAGGGCATTTGAAAAGCAATAATCCAGCGTGTTTCTAACTCCTACATGGGTATTGCAGACATTGTGCTGAACTATTGCCCACTGATGTCTTCCATTAGCTCCCCAACTAAGAACGTGTTCTTGAAAATTTCCAAATTGGAGCGATAACACTTCCAGTGTTAATGAGCGCCCTTGTACAGTGCTATCATTTGCTGCAAGAACAAAAGTCCTGTTATGATATTATACTATAGTGTTGTATAAAGGCAGCACTGGTTCCCTCTGGTCCAACAATAGACGTGATTGTCCATTGTCCTTAGCAGATCAGTATTTCTCCCAGACGCACTATCAAACAGAGTAGTTTGCCATTCGTTACTCTTTACTCTCTTTTTGTACAGCACTATTGAATGTGCAGCGCTATCAACAACAAATCTGTATTTCATCCAAGCCAGGGGTCTCAAATTGCGTAGCAAGCTTCCCTCCATCATTACAAGCAGTTTCTACGGAATGTGTGAGATTCTTCTTGGTGTCTTCAGCTCAGAATTTGTGTTCCACAGTTGGGCCATGAGCCAGGTCTTAACATCTACTCTCTGGTTGTGATGTTTGATTATGGATAGAGTTTACTGGGGCTTACAGAATTTGGTTTGAATCTCATTGTTGGTATTCTAGTTTTGAATTAGTATGGGGGTGCATGACTGAAAAGCGGCACAGAAATGAATTAAAACATAATAGATCATTTCCACCTCATGTGAGAGCTAGAAGCATGCACCAATAAGTCCCTGGGCCAAATATCACCTCAGCCTAGGGGACCTTTCATAGACGTGTCATTTTAGGGGGTCAATCTTAATTTTTGCAAATTTCTTCAGTGATGGTCTTAAAAATATGTTTTGGGGTGTGAGAAACTCAAATCTGCTATTATTTCTGTGATTGGACAATGTTTAACTTGATGAAGAAGCACATGAACTGCTTTTGGAAAACCAAACATTTTTACTTTCTGAAAATGTCAGGTAATGCTAAATGCTAAATAATATTAATATTCATATACAAAATAACTTCAAGTACTTGGCAATCATTTTTTATTAATTCTATGCAATTGTACACACATTTTACTTACTAAGCAAAACTAGATTATGTAAATTTAACCAAAATATCTTTGGAATTCCCAAGTCATATTACAGCTTTTTAATATCCCTCATTTTTGGAATTTGAAAGTTGAAAAATTCATCATGGATGTCACAGTTTCTAGACCCTTTCTCTCCTCCCCCCAGCCCCACCCCCACCATAAGGTAATAATAATATTGAATTATGGGAGGCCACATACCCTTGTTCCCAGCGGAGAAGCAACTGTGACAACCGTTCTGAACCTAAATAAGACAATTTTCAGTTTAGAGAGGTGCTAATTATTTGTATAACGGCACTGCTTTAGCATCCACAGTATCTCGGAAAGGGAGAAGGATGGGGGGGATTGGAACAGCTTGCCATGCCCCTGTGACCTCATTGGCCATGCATCCATGACTTCCTAGCACCCCTTCCAGGTCCACTGGGAACCAGTTGCCACTGGTGTAGGAGCCGGGTAACAATGGGAACCAAGTTGGGTCCTGGTGTAATGTTAGAGATTCTAGGAAACTTTCAGGCCCATATTTCTTCAGAGCTGGTGAGTGTTTCTTTGCAGAGGAAAAGGAATAAAACAAAAGGAGACAGCAATGGGCTAGAAGAAAGAAAAGGGAAACATTGTGATTACAGCTGCTCAGTATTTAAGATTCCTGCCTACAGCAACCCACCAGGCCACATGTAACATGATTTGTGAAAGGTGGTGTGATGAACTGAGGTTTTGAAAAAGATCTTTCAGTTATTCAGTTAAAATACATTTTGACAATGTTGTACAATTTTCCATTTGACACAAGAGGCTTCATAATGAGTATTTGAGAAATCTGGTTCCCAGTTAACTCGCCTAGAATAGAAGGCATATATTAATTAACTGAGGATTGTAATGATAGTCCCATAAGCATGCATGTGAAAAAGCTTTTTTTGCTTTATTGCTATTGTTGAATGAAAGCAGTTGCAGAATATTTAGGCTTAACTAATTCTGGTTAAATGTGCAATCCTTGACATGTGCAGATAGGCAATATGGGAGGCCAATTTTAGATGGCTGTGTGATTATTTTTTTAGCTGTGAAGCACACTGTTAAGTTTACTCTTCCCATGCACACCCCATTCCATACTTTACAACTTCTTTTACATTCCTGGTATGTTAGATCAAGACAAGCAGACAAACAAAAGTAGTTTGCCATCCCTGATTTTAATTTTAGAAAATTGAATTCTCTGAGCATGTGTAGTTTTGAATTTTAATCTCCTATAAATCACAGCACCATCTAGGCAACAGGAATAAACTGGAGTTTGCTTCTGCTGCTTTGATGCTTAACTCATTGACTTGGGAATAAGCACCATTTTGATAGAGAAAAGGATAATAAATCATAAAGTGAGCATCTGTAATCATATACATGTCTGGCTAGTCACTTACTGACTATAAAAAGGTTTTAAAATGAGAATAAAGGAAGGTGTAGTGACCAGGAATCAACCCCAGAGAATCCGCTTGATCCCATGATATGGGATTTGTCTGTCATGATATGGGGATGCCCTGGGCTTTTGAACCCTACACTTCAGTCTGAAGATCCAGCCCCAACTGCACCTACTCCAAATTACTCGGAATATTACAACTTAAAAGTTTAGACCAAAGATCAGAGCTGAAATGAATATGGAAATATTCAGAATCCATCAAAGATTCCACTCAAATACCAAACGTAACTATTAAATATCATTAGGTACTATAAACCATTTTGAAATCCTGCTGATTGAAATACCATACAATGCCAAATATTCAGCATATATTTTGAATATTCAGAGGTAATCTGTAGAACATTCCACATCAAAACGTGCAGAGGATAAATGTTGAGTATTATGGGGAGCAAAAAGCTCTCAGCAGAGACTTCAAATCAAAATAGTGACAGCAGATCACTATTTTATAAATCTGTTATGCGACAGATTTATACCATATTTAGATGTCCTGATATTTTCTAAAAATTCAAATTAAGTCAGCACTCCGTAGATTTTTACAGAACAGTTTAATGTTCTACACTGCACAGCTAAATGCTAAGTCTCATAACCATAGCTGTCAACGTTTCCCATTTTTTAAGGGAAATTCCCTTATTCCGAATAGGGTTCCTCGCAAGCAAAGGGAAAAGTTGAAAGCTATGCTCATAACCTAATGAAAATTCCCAACCAGAATTCCAATCAGAATATCTTTTTTCTAATTAAGCGCTAAAGTTTCAGAAATGTGACATGTCTATTTCTTCCATTATTATTTTTTTAGCATACATTGTATTGTTTCATTGTCTCAAGGTGAAGAATCTGATTAGCTCTGTAACGTGACTTTTGTTTATATCAACCATGTTGAATTGGATGGAAGTGCAGAAGGAAATAGCCACCCCAATCAATCCTTTCCTTGCTCCAGTTATTTCTCAAAGGGGCTTTTAACATTACGCATTGAATTCTGTGCGTGCACTTAGCTTTCAAATTTGGATTATAAAGGCTGGAATGAACAAAATTATTAAGTGTTTCTTTTGGACAGCAAACTGACAAGGCAAAGGAAATCCCTTGCTAAAGGATATTACAGTTCTGGGTCATGAACATTTAAGCAGGAGTTACTGCCATCCAGAGGCAGAAAGCCATAAACTGTCACCTTCCATTATTCTTTAAACCCAAAAGGTATGCCCAAATGAGTGCATTGGTTGGTTCACTTTAGTCTGAATTAAGGCATCAAAGGACAGAGTATTAACACGTGTAACCTGAGGTTTTCGTGTCTTGTTTTATTTAGTATATAATTTAGACATTTGTCAGCCAAGTACCATATGCTGGAGAAGAGGGGTCCACATGGACATGTGCTGAGGGAGGTGAGAGAGAATAAGACCACTTCTTCTTGACATACATTTTGAATTATCCTACATAAGAAGAAAGCTGATATACATTTGAAGTGAGCCAAAACCTCAGTGCGATTGGCATGTGAGTTACAAGCTGTCCCTCATCAACAGTTGATCGTCGGGCAACAAGAACTGTATGTGGTTGGGGATGCAATGTATCTCTCTACACATTGCCTCTCCATGGAGTCTTTGGCAGCAGGAGATGGAATGAAGGAGATCTTCTATCCCAACTGTAGTAGGTGCCAAGGTCCTGGGCTCTGACTGGGCTGCAAGCATTTTGGAAATATGGGAGGCTGCACTAAGCCTCCACCTTATATAAGCAGAGGGTTGGTGCAGTTTAGCAACTGTGTGATTTGCTGCAGTAACAAATGCTTGCATCTTGAACTGCTTGCTTAGGTTAGCGGGACAACCCTCTCCTTTAATGGCGGGGTTTGCCCTTACTTCATGTGTTTTGAAGTATCTGCAATAGATTAAATCAGCCCTACTTTGAGACTGGCAGGATTGCTTGGTCCACTCAATAAAAAAAATGTTAGAGGAAGGAATGGTTCCAGGACGATCTGCAAAACCTACTGGTGGGTCATGGAAGAGGGAAACTATTCCACAATCCTCTGTATGTAATTCCATGTTAAAAACTTGTGCTGGCAACAGGTCTGCTGACAAGGAAGTTACACATGTATTGGTCCCCATGCCAGCAGAGGCCCCAGAGTCTTAGCTTTCATTTTTTAAAAATAAAAAAGTCAATCAGACATTTCTAAAGAAAGTTATGAAACAAAGTGTGGAGACAACTCTAATGCTTTGGAACTTGGCAGGCAGCACCATTGCTAAGGATTCTTAATTACTTAATCACTGTTGCTAAGCAATTAGAGGAAGGAATGTTGACCACCCCTCTGTGGATTCAGGAGAGGGCCCTCCCAGAGGAGCAGAAAAAGCTGGAGAAGCTGGATGGAGGACAGTACTGGGGCACATTTGTTTAAGCACTTTCCTTGTGGCCACCTCGTTTCATTCACTCCCCACGTGTACTGCCTTTCTGGAATAGAACACAAATGGCTGTCTTTTGTATGTTTTACTTGGAAGTAACTCCCTTGAAATAAACAAGGTCCTGTATCTTGATTTTCCAGGTGCTCAAGGCTGCGGACGCTTTCTTCCCCTTCCCCCTTTTATCTTCATAACAGCTGTGTGAAGTAGAGTTGGCAGTTCAGACACCAAAGCGTGAAACTGCACATATTTAGAATATTTTTGTTTCTTGCTTGTTGTTATTTATCAGGGTTGGCAAAAAAAAAACCCATGTTGGTTCATTTTGGTATTTTGCTGAAAATGATAGGACTGTGAGGGACGCAGGTGGCGCTGTGGGTTAAACCACAGAGCCTAGGACTTGCTGAGCAGAAGGTTGGCGGTTCAAATCCCCGTGACGGGGTGAGCTCCCATTGCTCGGCCCCTGCTCCTGCCAACCTAGCAGTTTGAAAGCACGTCAAGTGTAAGTAGATAAATAGGTACCGCTCTGGCGGGAAGGTAAACGGCGTTTCCGTGCGCTGCTCTGGTTCCCTCGGCCAATAAAGCGAGATGAGCGCCGCAACCCCAGAGTCGGTCACGACTGGACCTAATGGTCAGGGGTCTCTTTACCTTTACCTATAGGACTATGAAACATTGCAGTTAAAGCAAAGAGGAAGCTTTTTCTGACTTTCTTTACATGATCTGGGAACGGCCTTACATGAGAACATAAGAATAGCTCTGCTGGATCAGGCCAATGGACCAGATCCTGTTCTCACAGTGGCCAGATGCCTATGCCAAGCTCACAACCAGGGCCTGATCACAACTGCATTCTCCCCTCCTATGGTTTCAAGCAACTTGCATTCATGAGTATAAGCAGCAGTTCTTGTACATAGATTGTGGAAAGTGGGGTGGCACAGGGCCCCCCAAATCACATACAGCATAGCAGGCCTGAGGAATCATGTTGACATCTCTGGTTGGAAAGGGTCAGTGATGTTCTCCTCACCATGCTTGAGATATGCTTAGGATCATAAGCCAGCCAGCAGAGACTGGGAGTGTCTTTTGGCTGGTGAGCAAGGTAAAAATATTTCAGATAAAAAATGTACACCATGCTAGAGTAGAGATGGGCAAATCTGCCCGTTTCAGTTTCTCATTTTTCCTGTCTTAAGTTCTCCACCTTTCCACAACAGTTTGCAATTTTTATTTTGTTTTTAAAAGTCCAGTGAAAATTCATCAGCATTTTTATATCAGTGTCTCCTTGTATACACATTTGGATGTGTTTGTGCCTCATGCGCACCTTTCTTTTATTTTGCAAAGCAGTATTTCTTAATATAAAACACTTTTGTATGTTATTTTCACAAATACATTTATTTTTATCCAGTTGTCACCTGTATTCTATGTGCATTTTTGTACACATTGCTTGGCTCGAGAACTGCATTGCAGAATTCAGAGAAGTGCAAATTTCAAAGGTGGCTGCATTCCAATTTGCGTATTGTTTCGGAATGCGCTCATTAAGTAGGCTCACCTTTGGGTGTGGTTTTCCTCAAGCTCTTATGCTGGAACCTTGGGGTATGCAGGGAGAGAACAAAGAGACCAAAAGTGGGCTGTGTCTCACTAGGCCTTCCCTTGATGGCTTGAGAGCCTGCAATGTGAAGTCGTTCAGTTTCCAAGAACTGATCTTGCAGCTTAATTCTGCTCCTGTCCAAGTTCAGCAAGAGAAAAATAGCAAAAAAATCTTCTTGCATGATTTTACAGCTGTTGTACTACAAAGCCCATCAGCCCTAGCTGTTGGCCATGCTGACCAGCACTGATGGGAGCTGGAATCCAACAGAACATCTGGAAGATGACAGGTTCTCTTCCCCTGTTTTACACCCCACTTAAGCAAATAGTTTATAGTGGGTTTCGAATCACCAGGTGTTCTATTGGAATTGGCCTATATACTGCCTAATAAAAGCTTTGCATTTTTATTTTTATTTTAAATATTAAAAAAGTCAACATACTAGATTACTTGGCTTGAATGCCATGCTTCCATTAACTGAACATGTACTCTGTAAAAGTATGTCTGCTTCAGTCTTCATCACTTTGTTACTTTCCTCTTCTGTTAATCTCAAAGAAGGTGTTTCTTTTGGAAACATTATATAGAGCCCTTTCCGGTGAAGGGAATCTTTTCTCTGCCCGGCTTTTGTAGGTTTTATAAAAGCAGGTTTAAGAGTGCCCTCTGCTGGTGTCCTGGTGGAAAACAGCAAAGAATGCCAAAGGGTTGTATCTGGAATATGAGAAGCTTTCCCACTTTGTTTGTTTTGCCATGCTGAAAAGCACCGTTACATCTTTGGAATACTTATCTGCAAATATAAGCAAATCATTTTCAACAAGTTATGGTTTTGAAGAAATTGTTTTTCTCTCGTGTATTTTAGATTCCAGGGAAAGTGAGCTGACTAGGCATAAGAATTTCATATTTAAATTGTTTTCCAGCTTGCTGTCACACAAAGTATCAGGCTATTTCTCATCATTCCCTGTGGAAATTGCCAGCCAGCTTGCTATCGTGCACGATGATGGGCTGATCTCTCTCTACAATTGCTAACTGTTTAGAAACTTGTTGCTCTATTCAGCTGCCAAGAGAAAAACATGATTTATCACTCCCGAGAATTTTAAATCACAGATACTATACTAACCGTGTTGTGAAACATATTTTATGAAGATGTTAATACTTTTGAGAGACACTGGCTTTGGTTTCTAATTCAAATATATTGTTATCCGTCCTCCTTCCGCTGCTGCATTTGCTGCACTTTATTTGTGAACAATTTAAACATTTGTTTTAAACCACCATCTGCCCCCCCCCAACTGCTCCTTGGTTATCTCATACTTGTTTAGTTTCTACACAAGCAAAGGCTTTTAGCATAGTGGCACCAGTACCTTGGAGCACTGCAATCATACAGACAGTCACAATTCTGATATTTCACCATCTGCCGAAAGTATTTCTGTTTCAGGGAATTTTAGCGAATTAATAATCCCTTGGGTTTATTTGACTAAAATCTGGTTGGAGACAGATAAAAGAGCTGAAGGTGCTTTGCATTGTGGTTTGTGGTGTGTGCTTTCATACCACAACTACCTCAGAGAAATAGGTTTTGTAGATTTGCATCACAGCTGGTGTCAATCTGCAGTATACCTGAGCGGCGATCTGGCCATCATCACTGTGGCAAAGCCAGACAGTTGCCCTTTGCTGTTGTTGTTGTTGTTGTTGTTTATTTTACAGCACTTCAATAAATAGGAGGCAGCTGGGTCTGGAAGCTACCATTTCAATTTCCAACAATGTACAGTGGTACCTCAGGTTAAGTACTTAATTCGTTCCGGAGGTCTGTACTTAACCTGAAACTGTTCTTAACCTGAAGCAACACTTTAGCTAATGGGGCCTCCTGCTGCTGCCACACTTCTGGAGCACGATTTCTGTTCTCATCCTGAAACAAAGTTCTTAACCTGAGGTAATATTTCTGGGTTAGCGGAGTCTGTAACCTGAAGCGTATGTAACCTGAAGCGTATATAACCTGAAGCGTATGTAACCTGAGGTACCACTGTACCCTGGAACAATGCTAAATCAGGGCCATAATGAGACATTAAAATTGCAACTCCACGCCACCTGGTGGTGTTCATATTGCTGCTGCTTCATGCTTTGCTCTTGCCACCACTGCCGAACAAGTTCATTCACAAAGGAGGCCCACTGAATGGCAGTTTGCTGGTGAGCCCCCTAAGCTGGTTTCCATCATGTTTCAACCCCCTTTCTAAAAGCAAGAGTGGGACAAAATAAATGTTATGTGGTCGCAAAGATGTGACCCTCCAGATGTTCCTGGACTACAACTCTCATGACCTCTGACCATTGGCCATGTTGGTGGCGGCTGATGGGAGCCAGAGTTGAACACCAACAGGATGGCCACAGGATGGCAACTCCTTGTGTACACCCTGGGAGGCAGGGACAAACCCTTGTTCCTCCGTAACCATGCTTGTTTCCATCTTCAGCATGACCCGTGTAACAGTTGGCTGCTATCCAGAGTTGCTGTTCCACCATCAGCAGATATCCACTTGCATAGTGGGGCTCCCCTCTCCTCTCCTCACCCCTGCACAACCTTGAAATCTGCTCCAGGGGGTTAGAGCTAAGGATGGGGAAGAAACTCGATTCAGGACTTGTTCACACTTCCACTTGCCCTGTGCCTAGAAAGCACAGGTCTGAGCAGTTTCCCCCTTGCCCCATTCCTTTCCCAAGGAAAATCCACTCTTTAGCACTGAATCAGAGCAAACGTAGATGGGGGGAAGGACCCAATTTGCTGTTTGTGCCAATTGAGCACTAAAGAGCAGTTTACCCTGCAGCAGGTGAAGAGGAGGTCTGGGTGAGCCCTCGGTTTGCATTTAAAGGTGAACCTATTGCACGGATTGGAACACAGCACTCCTTCAAAGCCCTTCTCTGACTTTGTTCAGTGAAGGAAACTAATGTGGAAATGTGCAGACCTGAATGTAAGAACTGAAAAGTGAGAAGTGGAGAGAGGAGAGCATGGGGAGGTCTCACTGTGCAAGTGGAAATCTACACAAGCAGTGTTGGCTATGACCCATTGTAATTCCAATTTAGGGTTTCTTTGTCACAAGTTCATAAACGGAACATATATATAGCACATTCGGGCTGAAATAAACACGTTGATACTCGGATACCACAAATGAAAGTGTCACTGTATAAGATAAATGTCCCAAATCTCAGTCCTCACAATTCAGAACTGAGAAAATCAAGTTAGGGCACAACCGCTCCACTCTGCTGAATCTGAGAAACCAAAGTTGCATAATGGCTCAAAAGATCAAACTATTGGTGATGCAGGATGCTCAGTAATGAAGAAGTATCCAGAGAAGCAATAATATTCCAGTAAACATTTAAACCAATAGTATGCCTGCCCAGTTTTGAGATTTATTGACTAAGGTAACAGAGAGGTCAAAGGCAATGAGCCTTCGACTCTGGTAAATTATGTTCCTGGTGACCTACTACAGGAATAATAATCGATCTCCTCTTGTAACTTCTGTACCTGCAGAAAAGGATGGTTAAATATGAGGTCCCTTAAACAAAACCTTGAGAGGATCAAAGAGACAGCTTTACCTTTTTTTTAACTGTTAATTATTTATTTGATTGTTTCCCCTTTTTAAAATGAAAGATTTGTTTTAACTGAGACACAGGTCGCATTTCTACATCATGCTAGGCTACAGTTTATGTGAGCCTTCATGCAGCTGCAAGTAGGAGGTTTGTAAGCTTATGCTTCTATTTTTGTTTAACTACAGGTTGGCTAACACACCATAACATAAGACAAGCCCACCTGGAACAGGACAGAGTCTCACATGGTCCAGCATCCTGTTTCCACTGTGTGTCATAACCCCTACATCCAGCAGTGCTCTGGGTACAGTGTTAGAAGCTGCAGGGGCCACCATGGGGAACCAGGTCTGGGCTCAGAACTGACTGCAGAAGATAAGGAGGCCATTGCACCTGAGGTGGTTGGACAAGAATTCAGGTGTGGAAAACCTTTGGCCCTCCAGATGTTGCTGAACTGCAACTTCCATAATCCCTGGTCATTGATCATGCTTGCTGAGGCTGGGGGAAGTTGTTGTTCAGCTATATCTGGAGGGCCAAAGGTTCTCCATGCCTGCTGTTAATTATATCTTTTCATCGTCTTCCCACCAGTTTTCCCAGAACAGATGTTAAGCCAACCAGCCTGCAATTTCATAGATCTCCTCTGGATCCCTTTATTAAAAATGGATGTTACAATGGCCACTTTCCATTCCTCAAGAAAAGAGGCTGGTTTTAGGGAGAAGACACATGTTTTTCTTAGAAGATCAGCAATTTCACATTTGAATTCTTTTAAGAACTCCCAGCCGGATGCTGTTCAGACCCAATGATTCGTCTGCTTTTATTTTGTCAATATGTCATCTGTTGTCACCTTCACTCGCCTCAGTTCTTCAGATTCCCTTCCTGAGGAAAAATCTCTATGATGAATGTTAAAACCTGGTTAGATTTCACACCTAGGATTCTACCTAGAGTGAGATTAGGAGCAAGCTTTGGTTTACAGGCTCATTTCCTCACTTCCTTCACCATGGGTAGGAGATAACACATATACCACATATTTATACCTATGTTTTTTATAGTCTTTTGCAACCACACAAATATGGGGTCTCCAGGTTAATTTAGTCACTCAAATTTTAGGCCATTTTAATGCCTTGTGCCTGAAAAGAGGGACGAGAGGAAGCATTTGATCTGAGGCATACTCCTCATCTGCCTTTGGATAGATCTGTGGGAGCAGAGCTAACTAAATCTAGCATGGTCAATGTTCAAAGATGATGGGGCTGTAGAGGATCACCAACATCTGGAGGGCCACAGATTTCCTACCCCTGCTTTAACGGGAAATGCAAACATACTGAGATATTGGCCTTCCCCAGATCACTAAAATGCTACCAAGACATAAACATATTGACTTCACTTGACAACTTGATGAGACACTGAAGTTGGTAGACTCCCAGGCCGAGTCACATATGTACGGTTGGGACTTGACAGCTTACCTCATATGTTCACTAGAACACTCTGTCACCGCCACATATTTCGACAGGCATGAAGAACCACTGATCTTTGGGGTGACAGATTATTCCGCAGGCTGGAGCATCTAAGATCCAGGTAGCAGAAACAGCCAGCTGCTTCCAGCTGAAAGTGAGCATCGGGAAACACTCCATTTTATGAGGCCCTGGTCATGTTTTGCCTCGTGTGTTGATTGTGCAACCACCAAACCCAAACTGAACTTTGCCAGTAGACTCCATAAAAAGCAGAGGGGTGGCAGTGTTTACCATTGGATGGGCTTTTTCCAGCACAGCAGATCAGACGAACGCAGACGAACTCTCAAGGCTTCGGCTGCAACAAGGGGGGTGTTTTATTTCACTGGCAAGACACGGAAGGAGGAAATCTCCAAGTGGATGAAATCATTGCTGTGAAGCTTTGCTTGTATATTTTAAGGCAATCGGAAGCCAAGACAATGCTTTGGAAGCAATTTATGGTGGTAAAAGGGTGCTTCCCCCGTTACCGAATGCATAAAGCTGGCCTGACCTGGCTTCCTACGTGGACACATGCCAGTACAAACTGTCTGTGATAGGTGCTGCCAAAAGAAATTGTCATTCATTGCAAGCCGGCTCCATCTGGCACCTTCCACTATACAAACAAACTGATGGATTGACTGTGAGCTCAGGAAGTGACAGTGAAATGCAATTCTCCATTTTATGCCCTTCTTTGTGCAGCAGTGTAGGTCTGTGTATGTTGCTCCAAAGAACTTTGCAAGTTATTGGGCAGCTAGCAAACAGCCCATCATAGTTTTGTTTTTGTTTTTCTTTTTTGTGGGAAGCAGGTCTGGGGAGTTCTCCAGCTCTTCCTCTACCATTCCTTTCACTCCTGCTGTTAACCCCTCCCTACCCCTTACCTCCAACCTCCAACCTCTGCTCACCCCACACCCCACCCCAGCTGATGAGAAATCTCGCAAATTCCCTGCTTTTAATCAGAGCAGCTGTGAGAAATTTCTGAGGTTGCTGTACTCTTGAAGTCTATTTCTTTGCACGTGTACATCTATCGGACCTGCAGGTGACCTACACAAATAGTGCACACCTCAGTGAAACGTTCCAGCATTTAGTAACTGTGAAGACATCAGGCACAAAGTCAGAGATTCCTAGTAGAACATCAGGATGCATTCTTGTGAATGCTATCAACAAGCATGTGCCAAAAATAATGCTTGGCAACCTGCTCACACGAACGCACAAACCTCCCAAGCCAAATGACGTCAGAATATCCTTCCACCATTGGCCTGTGTGGTGCACCCATGCAGCCCCGACCTCACAATCACCCTACATTGGAGGGGTTCACAGCATCAACACCCCAAGAAAGCCTTGCTTCCCTCGTAGCTGCAGCCTTGGATTCAAACAGAAATCCAGCATGGCTCTGTCTCTCTCAGTTCCTCGCCTGCTGCTTTCCTTCTTGCACACGTCACTTCACTCTGCCCTCAACTCTGGCTTTGTCTTTCTAACTACCTGCAAGTTGGGGGAAGAATCCCTATCCATTTGCTCTGTGCTCCTTAATGGCTCATCGCCTCACCAGGAAGCTAGCTTGGCTATTCCAGGAATTAGAATGGGAGTCAAAGCATTCAGCCTACCCCCCACCCAAAAAAATACTCACAACACTACTTTCAAGCATCTGTTTGTCTCATCCACAACCTTAGATTCTTAGGTGTACATGTGAAACATCTTGGCTTCCCCTCACCCAGAACAGCCAAAAATAGGAAGGTGTGAAGAGGCTTGCAAGAAGCCCATCACTCTGTGGTAGATATCTGCCTTGCATGTAGAAGGCCTCAGCTTCAGTCACCTGGATGTCCAGATATGGCTTGGAGACATCCCTACTTGAAATCCTGGGGAACCACTCTCAAGCTAGATGAAAAGTCTGGTTCAGTATACAGCAGCTTCTAGTGTTCCTATGTCTGAACAGAAAAAACACAGGCATCTTCAAGATCCCTTCCTCGCCCTGAAAAAAAATATGGTATAGCAACAGGGTTTCAACTGGGGGGGAAAGCCCTTTAACTGGTATGTCTGGATAATCCCTCAGGCTCCACCTGCAGTCGATACAGCTACCTCCTGCTTCCTTACATCTGTGAACATTTCCTGTTCTTTTCAGCCTCGTATTAAAGAAGGTTATACCAGAAAAGCAGACAAAACGCAAGTCATTATGTACTTTGGGGCAAGAGAAAATAGCATACTTTACTCGGTGCTTTTCTAATATATTGGATGGGAACCAGCATCAAAGCTCTGAAATGTTTGGAGAATTTCAGCTCTATTCCAGTGGGTATACTTTGTCCCGCCTGAGAATATCATTCTTTCAATTTCCTCCTGGACCTGTCTTCCCCACAGTTGAGAAAGGAGACCTCGTCAAGAGTGTCAATTACAAGAGGATCAGTTATCTAGAAGGGGATTAGAATGCTGGAAATGTTTCCTTGCCCACCAGACATCTGAAAAAGTTGGAGGTGGAAAACAAGCCGGCCTGTGCCATGTCTGCACTTCCTTCGTTCATGTTTTCCTGCTCGAAAGAGAGAAGGCCGCAAAAGGAATTCAGAATCGTCTGAGAACTCCAGTGGACCTGCCTTCCCTAGAGGAGCTGTTTCATTAAAGAAATATCCTTTGGTGTCACTATTAATACAGCTCTTGGCTGGAATTTTCTTTGTTGATGACAACTATCGTTTTGCTCTCCTGGTGAGAATTAAAAGAGCCTGAGTGAGGTTTTAAAGTTGCTGAGAGGCCCTTTTGGCAAGAAACCTCCACTTCCAAAATTGAGAGGCGAAGCAGTTTCTCATCTTATTCAGTACTTGCACTGTGGTGGCTGCTGCCCACTGCGACTGGTGGGATGGAAGGCAGGAAGTCATCATCATCTACAAGGGCAAATCTGAGTCTCAGGAGGAAGATGGCAACCAGAGCCACTCCCTGCTCTGACAGGGACCAAATTTCACTGGAACTGGCCACTGTGAGAACAGGATACTGGACTCAATGGAACTTTGGCTTGATTCATTCAGATCTTTTCCTCACCCAGCTATTTTTGATCCTTTCACCAAAAGGATCAATGCAGAGCACATGCTGCAACTGCCATCACATTTCTGAACTGTGTGGACAGCTTGCCACCAGGTTTGCTGCTTGTATTGTTAATACCGTATTTTTCGCTCTATAACACGCATCCGACCATAACACGCACATAGTTTTTAGAGGAGGAAAATCCGTAGGCATGCCACCTGTAGGCATTCCCTCCATAACACGCACAGACATTTCCCCTTACTTTCTAGGAGGAAAAAAGTGACTGTTATGGTGCAAAAAATATGGTAAATGCTTAGCATGTTTTTCAGGGAGGTTATCACCATGCTCAAGAAATGGTTTTATTTTATTTTTTTAGGGATTTGCCAAGGTGTTTCGTACCAAAGCAAGAAAACCGGCAAGTCTTTCCACATGTTTGTGCTGAGACCAAGATAGATAGATAGACAGAGATAGAGATAGATAGAGATATAAAACAAGATTTATGTGCTGCTTAATTTAAAACAACAACAGCATTCTCAAAGGGTCTTACATACAGTAATCACCACCCATGATGTGCTTAATTCATACAGTTGCGACTGAATATAGGGAAATGCCACTAACATTTTAAGATACCTGTAAATGTGGAGGCTCCTTCTTGAGAGAATCATCCAAGAAAAATTGAGGAAACTGAAAAGACTTTCAATAAAAGTAATAAAATGCCTTGAGAAGGGGAGGGTGCATAATTGTTTATTTATTATTCTATTCATTTAATGTGCGCTCTGTTCCTTATTACAAGTAATCCCAGGGCGTATCTCAGCAATTAGAAGATGATGATAATAATATAACAATAAAATATAGTAAAATGTCATCAATGACAATATATCCTGTCATATTTTCTCTGACCAGTTAGCAAACCTATTCAAATGCCTGGTGTCATAAAATGGGCAGAGTAGGTGCCGACTGGACTTCATAGGGAAAGGTGTTCCATAAGTAAACTTAATTGATTTCCACATTCTTAGCACTTAGTCCCCTTTCCGCTGCAAGCCATGATCAGGGCATCGTATCATTTATTTATGGAAAAATTTCTGTGCTGCTATATAATGAAATATCAAGACAATCTACACTGCTAACACACAAAATATCATTTACAAAAAAATGTTTTTTTATTAAAACAAAAAGCGAAGCAGAGACCCTTCAGTGTAAAGGCTAAAAAGTGAAGCTGGAGAATTGTATTTAATTTCACACTCTGTTTGGACCAGCAAAAAAAGAGAGTCAGTACAGAGAGTAAGGCCTGGTTCAGATGTTTGCCTGTTGCTCCATGTGCAGTGACTGGAGAATCTTCAAGGGTGCAGTTGCATGAAGGAAGTAGCATCTGACCTGGCACAACCACAGATACAGCCTCTGCTTCCCAGCCGCGTTTCACATGACCGCATGAGAAAATCCATACCCCTATTCATGCATCTCAAGGCCAGGAAGTGATGGTTGTATATAAGGAATCAGATGTTGCTTTGTCACTGTGGCTCTCTGTCAAGAAAGTGATGAAAATCTGTGCTCACCACTAGAACACAGTCCATTCAATTATGGCACATTTGGTCCCATTCGTTTCAACAGAAGAGGTTTGGGTGAACTATCTATTGAAATGAATGGGACATCATTTTGGCTGAATTGGACTCTTTCCTATAGAGCAGGCACATCCAACTCCCAAGAGACTGCGATCTACTCACAGTATAAAAAGACCGGCTGTGATCTACCTATTGTCATTGCCAGGAGTTATTGAGCTTTCTTCAGGGGAGGGTTGGCCAAAGGCGATCACTAAAATTCATACCGTAATCTACCTGGGACACCCCCTCGATCTACCAGTAGATCACGATCTACCTGTTAGACATGCCTGCTATAGAGTATTTGCAAGTGGATGTCATGCAAACTTATCAGCCTGACCTAAACACAACCATGTCAGATAAGCAACGCTTGTGCCAATGAGTCCCAGTTTATTGATGCTCTTTGGACTACAATGTGTGTGCTTGAGCAGTCCTGGGTGCTGTACACACAGCCTGTATTCATACTCACAAGTCTTTCATCAGCTATACACCCACAGAAGCCTACTTCTCAAAGCATATTTTCTCTCCTAGCAAGCAGAGCCTAGCACAGTGGCCTTTGAATTGTTTCACTGGGAACAAAGTGTGCAACACGGGAGCAAGCCAGTAGATGGGTCCCATATATATATATATATATATATATATATATATATATATATATATATATATATATATTCATCTTCTTCATATATTTTGAGTTTGAGAAATTGACTCTATTGAAGCCATCCGTTTGCATAAACAACTTGACTATCTTCTTGCCATATCCAATCTAAAACCACTGTAATAATGTGAAACCTTGTTTATTTCAAGCTCGCAATATTTACCAATGCAAACCATACCCAAATGGTAGTCTGAAACTTCCTTACCAATTCTTTCCTTTCCTTTCCTTTTTTTTCCCAAACAGGCTTCTCTTTTAGAAAGATATATTCACATATAATTCAATGTGGCTTGTTTAAAACTGTACAGTTGGTAGCTTAATATATATTTTTTGTATTTGGAGTACAAAGGCTATATTATGCTTTTGTTGGCATCCTTGCTAGTCCGCATGCCAGCGGCATAATTTTCTTCTCTGCAATATGTCAGGCTCTGAGTGCCGAGGGCTCAACAGGTGGCGGTTGGATAAAGTTCTGGCAAATCAAATAGGTAATGTGGTTATTTCTTTTGTCAAATTATAATTAGAAGCAGATCGGAGTCAAAATGAAACTCATATTTTTTTGCTGGTCCAAACAGAGTGTGAAATTAAATACAATCAGTTTCTATGACAAAGGCACATCACTGTAGAAGTTTGTTCCTTGTACAAATGTAACCACCTTAACTTTGATCAGGAATCATGCTAATACTTGTACAGCATAAAAAGATATCAGCATCAATATTAAGGATACTTTTAAAAACCCCACCATTTTACTCTACCAGGATTTTCTTTCAAGCATGCTTCACTTGCCTCCTCAGTGCTTATCTTGAAAAGTCTTCTCCCAACCCTCTGCCTTCAGGCATGAACCGCCTTATAATTTGAATCCCAGTGATAGCTTGTTTTTATCATGTACAGTGGTGGTTGGTTCCCCACCCTTGAATGAGTGCCTCTAAAATATCTATTTCACTTTTCCTATGTGAACATGAATTGTGGGAATGAGTCACCCAAAGCCAGACAGTAGGACTATGGCAGAAAATCCTTACATACAATCAATCCTTGGCTTACTTTTAATAAAGAACTGGTTCTTCTTGTTGCTTAACGTGATTCAGCCAATCAGGGATCGTATAATCAGTGAGATGGCATTGTAGTGATATGGAGCCAATCAGATTTTCTTATATAATTGTGTCATAAAGCCAAATAAGAGTGAGATCAATGCTTTCTAATCTCACTGGTAAAAAAAAAAAAAAGTTTTGCTCTGTTTTGCAGGTCCATGAACTATTGCCTAAAGGAGCAGAAACAAATTTCACAGAGTATTTTGTTCACTGGTTTATTGAAATGACCCATCTCCTTCATTCTGTTTCATGCCTTTGGTTTATCCCTAATGCAGATTAAGAACTAAAGCTGAAATGAAAGGATCTGGGCCATGGTTAGGTAAAGCCACTTCCGAACTAGTGAGGAGGTGGAGTTGTGGGCTTCACGTGCGCAGGGCCTGGCCCTCAGCCTCCATGCGATTGAGGGAACCCCCGGCCGCGTCATCCCCTGGCCAGCCAATCGGCTGGCTTGGGGGGAGTGGTCTGGGCTATTTAGCCCCAGCACGGCCAGGGATCTCCTTCTTTTGCCGCTGCAGCTTCTCCAGTTTGGCAGTCCTCCCAGACAGACTCAACAGGCACATCCATTGCATTTAATATCCATACCGATTTGTTGTTGTATTTTTATTGCTTCTTTTGTTTCTTATATATTGTATATTATGGTCTTACAATTTGAATTCCATATTCAAATGGAAAATTCAAGTTGTGATACAATAAAACGCAGTACGTAAGAAATAAAGAGAGAGATAATAAAAAAATACAGTAGATGACAAATAAAAGAAGCTATAAAAATTAGAAATCTTCCATCGCAGAAATTGCTATAACAGGCAGTTTGAGAACCACTGGACTAGATGTATTGGAGAATCCAGAAGAAGGAAAATCAGGGTGGTAGCAGGTTATGGCTCAGAAAAGGTGTTTGGACAGACTAAGGTGGGAAGGCTAGAAAAGTAAGTTATATTTATGAGTAGGTCTTGAGAAGAAACATGATTTTGGCAGTAGTGCTTCTGGAGTGGGGGGAAATATAGCTTGGGATGCAATGCAGCAAGCATGATCTTTAGGGACAGCTAGGAAGGAAGACACAAGCCTTCATCCCAATTAGCCCTTTTTTCCCTGTCTTTGCCAATTCTCTGCCCTTACTGTGAACCAAAACCCATCTGTAACCAAAGTTTCTACTGCTGCTTTGGCAGACAATGAAAAAAAGAAATCCCCCCTAGTGGCTAATCGCCAGTCAGCAACAGCCAGAGAGAAACAGCATCATTTCATTCCATTGTTGCACTATTATTTATTAGTCGTATTAGTATTATACTGCACCTTTTAAGATAACTCCTTACAAGGCAGATTACAAAATTTGTAAGCAATGAAAACAGCATTATAATTGTAACAAAATAAAGAAATAAAGAAATAATATCATAACAAAATAACATAAAAGAGAACCACTAAAAATGCTTCTTACACAACCACGCCAGTGCATCCAGATTTTATTTATTATTTATTATTTATTATTTTATTTTATGTCTTTTTTCTGGAGAAATCAAGGTGGCGCTTAACAAATAATAAAATGATGAGCTGACAATTTAAAACATGATTTACATTTTTTACATTGTAACATTAAAACAGTAGCAGCCAATAACAAACATACTGTTCTTTTTTTAAAAAATACTTTTTTGAAAACTAGAGACAATTGAAAACAGCATACAGTCATACCTTGGTTGACGAACGACTTGCAAGTCGAACGTTTTGGCTCCTGAACGCCGCAAACCCGGAAGTGAGTGTTCCAGTTTATGAACGTTCTTTGGAACCCGAACGTTTGGCACAGCTTCAACAGCTTCTGATTGGTTGCAGGAAGCCACGCCTTGGTTGCCAAACGTTTTGGAAGTTGAACAGACTTCCAGAACAGATTCCATTCGACTTCCGAGGTACGACTGTATTACAAGACAAATACCTTTCTAAAAAGGAAGGTTTTTACCAGTTCTCCAAAGTTTAAAGCTAATCACAAAAGTCCCTCCTAATCAAGAGTCTTTTCAAAGGCACTTTAAAAAGTACAGATAGGTGTTTGCTGGATTTCTCTGTGAAGAGAATCATGTCCTATTGAGAATGATAATGTAAAAAACCAGGATATGGGGTTACCCGGCTCACTGCATGTCGGTGGAAGCAGTACTACAGATGAATGGGACACAATCATTTTACATGCGAGCGTGGTATCCATAAGAGAGGATACCCAAGGGCCACGATTCCTTATGGGCAACTTTATGGGGGCCACATACCTGGTGTTTTCAGGAGGCCAATAATCCTCAATTGGGGCCCATTGCCTCTGCATGTTTTTTAAGGGGCAAATCCCAAAATAGAAACATAGGCAGCTGCCTTATGTTGAGTCAGACCATTGGTCCATCAATCTCAGTATTGTCTGCACTGACTGACAGTAGCTCCCCAGGGTTTCAAGAGGTGAAATTCAGCTAAGTTTTGCTAAAAGTAAGGTAAAGGTAAAGGGACCCCTGACCATTAGGTCCAGTCGTGACCAACTCTGGGGTTGCGGTGCTCATCTCGCTTTATCAGCCGAGGGAGCCGGCGTACAGCTTCTGGGTCATGTGGCCAGCATGACTAAGCCTCTTCTGGTGAACCAGAGCAGCACACGGAAACGCTGTTTACCTTCCCGCCGGAGCGGTTCCTATTTATCTACTTGCACTTTGACGTGCTTTCGAACTGCTAGGTTGGCAGGAGCAGGGACCAAGCAATCGGAGCTCACCCTGTCGCAGGGATTCAAATCACCGACTTTCTGATCGGCAAGTCCTAGCTCACCTCTAAAAACCAACCTGATCTGATAGCGTTTGGAGATGGACTGCCTTAATAAGTTACCCCAACATGAGCAGCTGCCCCACCATCAATACAAATCTGAGGTTCTGCCCCCCCTAAGAAAAGCCTGCCCCCCCCCCGAAAAAAATCCTGGCAATGCCCATGTCCCCCAACCCCTGCAGAAGGGAAAGGCCAATGCAAGTCTAAAACTCACCAGGGCCATTTTAAAAAATCCAAATTCCATGCCATATGCACCGCTGCTGAAGCGTGTTTAGTACAGAATGCATCTCTTCTTACCATGGTTCCCACATCAGCCATGGAGAAGGAGAAGAAGAGTTTGGACTTGATATACTGCCTTTTACTCCCCTGAAGGAGTCTCAAAGCAGCTAACATTCTCCTTTCCCTTCCTCCCCCACAACAAACACTCTGTGAGGTGAGTGGGGCTGAGAGACTTCAGAGAAGTGTGACTAGCCCAAGGCCACCCAGCAGCAGCATGTGGAGGAGTGAGGAAGTGAACCTGGTTCACCAGATTACGAGTCTACCACTCTTAACCACTACACCACACTGGCTCTCTGGAGAGGAACCATGTTAACGTAAATGGCATCTTCATATTAAATGCCACTTGGTCAGGTGTGTAGCGTGTAATATGACCCTTTCTTTGGTTGTGCTCCACATGGCAGGGTGTCATGCTCGCCAAGTTCACGGCTGATCTGAATCAAAGGTTAACAGCGTTGCAGCACACAGTTTATCCAGTGGAACGGAAACTGTTGCTCCCACAACCCTTGGTGTGAAATCTAATCAGGCCCATTGAAACTTCGCAAAGATGTGAAGCGCGATAAAATTCCTACTTAAAAAAAAGAAACCCAGGCTAAGAAGCAGCTCAAATTAATGAACGTTGGACCAAAAAAAAAAAAAAAGTACAATAATGTCAGCATATTTCTGCTGACCTTCCTTTGGAGCCATCTGTCTAGTTGCAGCACTCCCCACCCCCAGCCCATGGGACCGGGTGAAGAGTTCAGCTCCAGCACTGAGCACCCCTCCCCTACAGCTGTCAAAACTATTGTATTTGGGCTCTGGCATATGTATCATTAAATTCCACACCACCAAGAAGAAGAAAGGTAAACCATATGAAGTGTGCGTGCGTGTGTGTGTGTGATTTTGCATCAATCGCCTAACTTCCAATTCTGTGACTTTTTCCTTGTGGCTTAAAAAAAGAAGAAATCTTCTCTCATTTGAGTATTCATTTTAATGGAAAGGCCCACTCGTAGACATTAGATTTGGATGTCAGTTACAACTCTCTCCATCTCCAGTATACAAAAACATGTGTTCCGTGTATAAGGCAAAATGGAAGGGGTGTCAGCTGTTCCAGTGTCGCTGTTGCTATTGTTTTTCCTAAGAGCCTGTGAAAGGTGATGTATGTTTTCATCAAATCAGCAAAACAAGGCTTGTCACCTGCCAACAGTGGGTTCCAGATCCCAGGAAGAGATAAGGTCATGGTTGTCAAGAGCTGGTGTAGCGCAGCAGCTAAGAGGATGAGCAACCAATCAGGTCAAGCCTCGCCCCTGATTGGCATGATGAACAAGATAGCCTTTGGCAGACGACACTCTCCTAGTCTCAGCCACCCCCACCCCCAATAATAGAGGGCTGTTTCAAGAATCACAACTAGATAATATATGTCAAGCACTGTGAACATTTGAAAGCATCAGTAGTAGTAATAGTGACATCAACACTATTGTGTAAGGTTGTCACAGGCCATCAGATGAGGTTCTTCTCTGAGTACTGGAAGGCAGACCAATCAGAGTCCCCCCCCCCCCAGTTGTGCTATCTTTTTGTGGAAGTCTCCAGCAAGGAAAACCCTCTGGGCTCACTTGCCTATACTTTTCAAGAGGGCGGCCAAAAGCATATTGTTTGAGAAGGTCTTTAGGCCCTGGTCTCACTGGCTGTATAAGTATGTTCTTTTGCTGCTTCTTTACCTGGGTTGATAATTTTGATTTTTGTCCAAGGAATGTGCAGTTTGTTCTATCTACCAAGAGGACTTGTGTGTTCCGGCACTTCTTTTTCTAGAAAAACTGCCCTTTTCCCAACCTGGTGCTCTCCAGATGCTTTGTACAACAAGCCTTATCATCCTGCTGGTTGGTATTGCTGAGCGTGGTATTCAAAAACATGTGGAGGCTGCCAGGTTGGGGGAGCTTTGTCTAAATTGTCTTCTTCCCCTGAGTGATGTCAGCCACTGAGAAACAATCAAGTGTTATCTACAAAGTGTGTTCTCCTTCATGGAGAGCACGTGTTGCAGTCGGGTCTAACAAGGCATCCCACTGTTGCTGGGAGGTTAAAGGTAGTTGGCCACGATTGCGATTGGGCTCCTCTTGTCGTTGAGGAGAATTTGATGTTGCCATTTTGTGATTGACAGCCAAGAAGTCTTATATTCCCTGTGCGCAACGTTGAGCTTCCTCTTTTCGCTGCGCACATCTGATCACCCGCCCACCCTCCCTATATTTAGGGTTTTTCGCATTGATCTTGCTATGGCTGTCATGGGGTCGTCTGCTTTTGGGGCAGGGGCCTGGTAAGAATTGTGTCCATTTGGCTGATTGGCTGGCACCATTTGGTTTTGGCCTACTGCGTAGCAAATCGTCACAACTTGTAAGGTTGCGGTTAGACATTGGTTTCATGAATTGGTTGGTGGAGGGGCATGGATTGGCTGTGCCTGCCCCTCCAATGCTGCTGCTGCAAGGGTATTCCGTTAAAGGAATTCAGGGGCTCACCATGCTTTTGTCCGAACCCCTGTCAAGGGGCTAGGGGCCACGCAAGAGCCCCTGGGAGCATTTGGGGAGAAGTGAGGGCATGGTACTGAGCTCCATCTTTCTCCCCAAAATGTTTTCCCTTCCTGACTTTAGCGGGTGGGTGAATGTCCGTCTGTCCCTGGGTGGGGTCAGATAGTCACAACCAATGCCTAAGCAGCCACTCACATTTTTTTGTATTTTAATACAGTTGTGGCCAAAATTATGCCAAAAACCTTAAACAAAAAATCTGTGTGAATTGTGTTTTATTGGGGTGGCTTGGGGACCTCGAAACACAAAGGCTCTCCCTCTCCCCAGCCCCATTCTGAGTTCTGTTTCTTGGTCCCTCTAGTGTGTGACAGTCTTAGGAACTGATAGATAGAACAGAATGGAATGGGATTGTGTACAGCTTGCACAGCTTGCAATATTGTCCTTCTCAGTTTAAGATTTCCCCCCCAGGGTCAGTGAGAGAAGGAAAGAACTCTTCTACAGGCATGAGTTTGCAGTAAGTGCTGTGTGTTTGTATGACTGGTGCATAGACTCACATTCGCTGCATGCCTCTTCCATAAATTATGAATGAAATGGAACTGATTATGTAGCCAACTGGGTTCATCCCTCAAAGGGTCAAAGCTCCATTTGCACAAAATTGGTTTGCGCCCTGTTCTTGTGCATCTCAACATTTTTCTTGGCATCTCTAACTCTGGCGAGATTTGAGGGCAAATCTTCAGAGAGCTGCTGGGTAATTGACCTGTTTGGATTGGACATGACTGGCATCTGCTGAAAGATAATGCAGGCCTGCATTTTTGCTGTTAAGTGCTGGTCACGTTATTAACTTGTGGCCCAAGTAGAAGAGAAGACTCCGGAGACATCACTTTCCCTTCGACAGCTTCATTTTCTCCTTACCGTAATCTCCATTATAAATGAAGCACTTTGGTTTCAGTTTAAAGAGAGATAAATCCTACAGCTTGTCTAGTAATGAATCCGCTGATTTCTCTGTTCATTATTACAGGAGCTAATGTGCTATAAGGTTATCGGTAAAGTCAGATGATTTAACCTGCTGCCACTGCTTTAACCACTAAAGAGCCTTGGGTACCATGAAACCAGCCTGAAAGTCCTAGGAAAATGTGCTTTTTCTAAGAAAAAAACCAACTAGCAAATAAAATGAGGTCAGGTAGAATTGGTCCCGTATTGATACTTAGCCCCAGTTTACATACTCAGAGTTCTCCCATGTTAATTGTACAAGCCTAAATTTACCAGGATGCACTTGAATTTCCCCAGAAAAATACTGAAAGGGGAAGAACAGGCTTGGGCAAGAAGCTATAGAGAGCCACTTTTGTAAACCAAAACATAGTCCTAGAACTAGACCAGAGCTCATGGGAGTTCATAAGACGAAGGAGTTCCAAAGGAGGATGCTAAAGAAACGAAACCTAAGCGATAGGTTCTAATGCTTTATTAAGAGAGCTGTAGACTTACAGCAAAGCATCCTTTCAGCCTCTGCTCACACTCACTTGTGTGGGACGGATACTGCAAGCAGGAGATGATAGAATGTCCGCCCCCAAGCAAAGATGAATACATTCTTTATACAGTGAAGCAGTCTACATCAGCCACCTGACCAGTGGCGTAGCGTGGGTTGTCAGCACCCGGGGCAAGGCAAGTAATTTGCACCCCCTAACCCGTGGATTTGCGCCCCCTAACCCGTGGATTTGCGCCCCCTAACCCTAACCCCCAGATGTTGCACCCAGTGCGGCCGGGCCCCCCTGCACCCCCCACGCTACGCCACTGCACCTGACCAAAGGATGCAGGTGGCCCATACCCAAACATTATAGATAGTTCCTTTCCTGGGCTCTGAGCGCAACATCCCAGTTCCCACAGATAAGGGTACCATCAAAACCAAACCAATTAGGGTACATCAAAGCAGACATGTATAAAAATATATGAGCTCATAGCTATAGCAACAACCAATTAATTATAGGGTTATCGTGAGTGCCAAGATGGTGTTAAGTACAGCTTCCACAACAGGTCACCTTTGGTACAACACAGGCACAAGGCTCTTTTTGAAATGCAAAATGGAGAAAAGGGTAGTGAGGCTAGCAAGAACTGTAAAGTTTTCAGGGGGGGGGGTTAAGTGCAGAACATGGGCAGGAGCCTCACCTATCTCAGACATTTGAACTAAGATAAGGACACCATTATATTCCAAACATTTTGAGGAAAAGCTGCAGAAACTTGCTCCCGATATTTGCGGCAGATGAATGGGTGCATTTGTCAACTGAGGTGAGGCAGGGGGCAATGGGGGGTGTTATTGGTGGTCCACCAGCTACGCAATGCTCTCCCCAGGCAGTTTCATCGGACGTCAAGTTAGTTATCATTCAGGCAACAGACAAAACTATTTTTATTCTCGCAAAACTTTTAGGATTGTATCTAGTGCTAGTACAGTGGTCCTTCTGGTTATGTACTTAATTTGTTCCGGAGGTCCGTTCTTAACCTGAAACTGTTCTTAACCTGAAGTACCACTTTAGCTAATGGGGCCTCCCACTGCTGCCACACCGCTGCTGCATGATATCTGTTCTCATCCTGAGGCAAAGTTCTTAACCCGAGGTACTATTTCTGGGTTAGCGGAGTCTGTAACCTGAAGCGTATGTAACCTGAAGTGTATGTAACTGGAGGTACCACTGTACTGCTCAGAGTAGAGCACTAAGTTAATGAGCCTAACACAGTCATGGCTATCTTAAGCAAGACTAGCATTGAATGCAACCCTCAAGAGAAAAACTTTTGTGCTGCTTTGATCTGTTGCTTTAACTTTTGTGAGGGCTTGATGATGATGCTAATCTTTTTCACTGATTATATTTTGTTTTAATATATTTATGAAGCTGCCCATGGAAGAGGAAACAAATTGTGAAGGGTGGGACAAATATTCCCTTATTTATTTATTTATTTATTTATGTAATGGGAATTGGGATGCTTGTGCGTAAACTGCAAACTGCTCCAAGCTGGTTGTATAGCTAAACCTTTCCCTGGTTTGACAGCCCTTATAACGCGACTGTCTTAGTCACTGGCAGAATCCGTGAGTGGGCGTCTCCTAAACTTCCTCCAACATAGAAATTCCTTGACGCCAAGTCTCCTCCCAGATTCACGGCGCGGAAGCCTTCTGCGCAGCGTGGGTGTGCCAAGCGGAGGTCCTGTGCTCTCTCCACTGATTTCACTGGAAGAGTCTCGGAGCCTCCCCTCCGCAGTACTCTCAGCCTCCCCTTTCTCCCTGGTGTCCCCTGGATTTCCTTCCCCAGCGGAAGCTCTCTCTCTCTCCTTGCTAGTTCCCTCCCCTGCATCATTGGAGCGTCTTACCTCTCCTCTTGCCTCTGATGGCAGTTCCCTGACAATTTATTTATTTATTTAGTTTTTCAGTTCATATTGTTAAAATAGAGAGGCACTTGACTAAGAAAGGCTCATTGCAGGGGGGGGGGGAATGAGAATCCTTGGCAGAGACAGTGGCTTCTGTCTTTTATAAGGACATAAATGATCAGTGACAATATTATTGGCTTTCCATGTGTCCCTATAGATTCTCCAAAGGGGCCTTCTCTTTATGGTACTGCGCTGTCTTCTTTAAAATAAATTTTAAAATGCATTTAGGAACTAGATTATCATCTCGCTGCATTCGGCAATGATTCTGACAGGCAAATAAGCAAACCAAATGATCTTAAAGCCTTTTATATGCATTGCATTTGTTGCCCGTCAAGAGCAATGCTTGGATATATCTGAACTGGAATCATACAGAATACACACACAAAAAGTGCTTTTAAACTACATAAGCCACTTCATCCTTACCTCAAAAGGCTGTTGTGAGTAGTGAACTTTCAAAGGCAGGCTTAATCCAGGCAAATTTTATGTCATGCATATAGTGTAAACATGTGCAGCAGTTTCTCCCCCTTTCTTACTTACCAGAGAAATGCCAATTTCTTCTGTGTTTATGGACCATATGTGGCACAAGGGAAAATGTCCCTTCAGCCGCTGATCGCCTGTTTACAATGCTTCCCCCCTCCTGACGGAAGGCATCTGTAAATGGGACAGGGGATGAAGGCAATTTTGGGCAATTCCTCCTCCCCTTTGGAACACCCCCCACCCAATCTGCCCTATAACCCTCTGGAGAAGATTTTGAGGGGGCGGTTCAGGGAACCTCAAAGGAGAGGACAAATCACCCCAAATTGCCCCACTTCTCAGTTCCTCTGAGAGATGCCTTGTGTCAGTGGAGGGGAAGCATTGTATATCAACCCATATGTTTAGAAAACTCCTCTTCTGACAAGCAATGGGAATAAAACCAAACAGTTTGTAGTGGTTACGGTGCCTGTTCTCCGCGTAACGTTTACCTGTTGTTGGTTTGTAGCAAAACGATACTTAATTCAAAACTTTTTATCTATTTGGCCTTTGCTTTTTCCATCCATGGGGTACCATTCAGGCAGCTGAAAGCAAAAGAAAAGGATAAGGAAAAGCAACTGTTGTTTTGAAAATAAAACTTTGAAAAGGCTGTTTCAGCTGGGGCCCACGAACCAGGTTTCATGGAACCACCAACATCCTACTGTGGATGTTGAAGTTTTGGCCAGAGAGATGTCAGACAGAGATTGCACCTCTGTGCCATCATCACCAGCTAGGCTCATATCTGCAGGATGGCCAAAGATCCACCCCAAGCAAGTCAGTCTCCTTGTAGCAGAGGAGGTCAGGTGGTACTCCCTGACCTCTAGAACAGCTTCTCAGCCATGTTTGCTGAAGGTGGTCTGAGCAACAAGGAAATGTTAGCGCTGGCCGCCAGTTGTCTGTACTTTCTCTGGCCTCTGCTTTTGCTTCAACCCACCATGATCATCTAAACAATAATGGTGTCTGAAAGGCATTTTGAAAACCACTGAGAAGCATGTAGAGCCCCTCAAGAGTATGAATGATCTTGGTCTTGTTATGCTAGATTTGCTGCTAGAAAGTTTTATTCAATCATATAACAATTGTCCTTATTGACCCATCCATGTACCTGTTGGGATACTGCCAGGGAGACAAAGTCCATCATGGCCCCAAGCCGTCTGCCGGACGATCCATCGATCTCCCGTAGGCACGCAGTATCAGCAATTAGCGACATGAGTTTCTAGAAAATATCTTGCCACATTCCAGAGCTCATGCACACTCTATCAGCAGATAATGCACAGCAAAAGTCGCACTCAGGAGAGCATTATTTACAAGTTTTATTCAGCGTTGATCAGAACAAAGAAAGACATGACTGTCTGTGTCAGTGTCTCCAGACACAGAGAGAAAACGAAAGCAACAGAAAACATAAACATCCTGTGAACAGGAAATACGCAGACTCTGACTCACAAAGCCTGCTCCCTTTTAAGGTGGAACGGAAATATCCTAACAGTACCATGGGTGGGCAGGAGGTGGATTGGGCTCTGCTTATAGATCTCTGCATGATTCACAGTTGATTGGCAAGGATTTCTGACTCCCAACTGTTTAATAGCAACAATGAAATAACTCCCATCTCCCCTACATACTAGTTTATACTGCCGAAATAAGAAAGGGTGAGGGAACCAGTTTTAGGATGGTTTTAGGATTCTAAGTTCTATTCACTTCTGGTACTGAAAAGGTCAAATTCCTAGCCTAGGAATTCTTTGCTTCTGTGTCTTTTGCATCTGAGGACATATCTACACCATACGGAGGCACTAGTATACCATTTTAACCATCATGGCTGCCCCCCCCCAAAAAAAAATCCTGGGAACTGTAGTGTAAAGAGTGTTGAGAATTGTTAGAAGACCCCTATTCCCCTCAGAGAGCTGCTGTTCCCAGAATTCCCTGGGGAAATGGATTGATAAACTACTCTAAAGGGGAATAGGGGTTTCCTAACAACTCTCAGTACTCTTAACAAACTACAGTTCCCAAGATTCTTTGGAGGGGGAGGCATTCCTGTCAAAGTGGTATCACAGTACTTTAAGTGTATGGTGTGGATGTGGCCTGACTCCAGTTGGTGGATCATAATTTACTAGGAAGAAAAGAAGTGTGGCCTCCCATGCAGTATGCAGTCACTGGCTTGATAGCCTCACAGTTTCTCGTTTCAATGACTTAGGAATGCCTGCTTGAATATATTACCTTATGGCAAGTTCACAGACGACTTTCTCTTTGTTCGTCAAACGTAACTACTTCCCCATAACTGTAGTAACCTCTTTAGCATTTGGAGAAGATTAAACTAAATACATCTTGCCAACGGCAAACAGTCAAAGGGTAACTTTCATTTTAATTACACCAGACATGAAAAAAAGAAGCTCTCTGAGAAGTCTGTCAATTTGGAGCTATATATAACTCTTTGAGGAATTCCTTAGTGATTTCCTTGCTTAAACAGATTTCCGTTAAAATACATTTGTTTTCTGTGCAGGCTAGAATTATTGTAAAATCAAATGCTCGTTTTTCAAAGGTCTCATCTGAATTAGAAATGCTGGCACAGTGTGCAGCATGCACACATCCCCCTGTACTACTCAGGCTTTATTGAATTGTTCGAGGAGAGGGAAGGCATAGGTTTCAACAAAAGATTGACTTTGCATTATGGAGCTGATGCTCTTTCTTCCTTTGAAAAAAGACCATTACTGCAAAGTACAGTCAATAGACAACTGGACATTCTGCCTGGGCCTATTCAAAAGAGCACAAGAAGACAAGAAGAGCCATTCTGGATCAGACTGTGACTCCATCTAATTCCAACATGATCCAGAGCTAGATGGGCCCTTGGTCTAGCAGAATTCTTCTTCTCTTATTCAAAGGAGCATAAGACAAGAGGCACCATACTGGATCAGGCCATGGATCCTGTTTCCAACAGCATGCTGACTAGATGGACCTGTAGTCTCTTCCCGCAGGCAGTGCCAGATTTATGTATAAGCAAAGTAGGCTGAAGCCTAGGGCCTCTAAATCTAGGGGGCCTTGTCAACCTGCCCGCTCCCCAGCAGGCAACCTCCCCTCTCCCAAAATTGCAAACCCAAGACTTCATACAAGGGCAGGGCAACTTGGGCCTCTAAATCTAGGGGGCCTCGCCAGCCTGCCATCTCCCCAGTCTCCCCGCTCCCAAAATTGCAAACCCAAGACTTCATGCAAGGGCAGGGCAACTCAGGCCCAGCAACTATGAGACTCAGGGCTAGCCAGTGGGGCCCAGTTTGAAGAAGTGGGGCCCAACTTTAACTCTCTTTTTTTTGTAGGGCCCCAGTTCACAGCCAAAGTCTGCAAAATCTTATAGATATAAATAAAATCCATTTAGATTGCCCTGGTGTGGGGGTCTCCTTAGGAGCAGCCCTAGGGGCCCAATTGGCCAAGTTGCTCCAATTGCCTTAAGGTCAGCCCTGATGAGACTGTGCAGGGGTTGCACTGACAAGCCCTGCACTTTCTAGGTCTCTGGTGTCACTATTCAGAGTACAGACTCAAGGACTTGTTATGGAAATAAAGGGGTGGGACTTATTGGAAATCAGTTTTGTCACCTCTCCCCCCCCCCAAACCCTGGGACGATGAGCCCAGCCACCTTTTATTCGCAGTTGCATAAGCACAAGACTACAGCATGGCCATAAACCTGTACATTCAACCGCTGAAATACACACCCAATATGTAGCAATGGAGATTTATGTTACTGCTTTATGAATGAACACTGTGTTTTATTAATGGACTCTGTATTTTTGGAATTACCTAAGAGCCACCAATAGGGAGCTCTAGAATCTGACAGCTAACCAATTGGGTACTACCAGACAGCAAGCCCTGTTGCTGAAAGCAGGTAACCAGCAGGAAATGCTTCAGCTCAGCCTTTGCACTGTTGACTCAACACCCCCTGCTGTGCAGATAATGGAGAAAGCTCATAAATTGTATCCCTTCTGGCATCCTGGCCAACTCTATTACGCTAGTGTAAACCCTGGTGCACCAGAAGCCCAGAATAGCAGCAAATGAAATTCGCTCATACATCAGATAAGACTTGTCAACCACTTCTTCCAAAGTCTTCCTAAATTATAAAGCTCCAAAATACAGGCCAAAAGAGCAGGTCTGGGAAGAGCGAGCCATACAATGGGCACCACCAGTGAAAAGGCCCTGCTCCGTGTTGCTCCTGCCCTGTTATGTGATAGGGTGCCCACCTGCCCTCCATCTTGACATCAAATGCTCTCTATTGGAGTCTCCAGGTCCAGTACAAATACCATAAGAAGGGAGAGCAGGGACCTTGAAGTTCTTAACAGCTGTTAATCAAGCAAGCACACAGGTCACCTTTGTCACAGGAGGCCTATGTCCCGGCCAGGCCTGCACCCAATCTTGTTTTTGTACAATCTTGTTTGTTCTCAGTAACCAAAATTATATTAGCAACATATACAAGCAGAAAAGTTGTTTTCCTTCTTTGCAAGGAATCGTACAAAACAAAGTGGCACTAATAAAGAAAAATTCCAGGGTGGCAACAGAAAGCAAACTGAAAAAGCTTTTGCAGTTCATCAGAACTATCCAGCAATATCAAGTTATAGGAAAACTGGTGCTATTAACAGTAACCCTTCTAGTTGGTTAATTGATTTGGCAACTTCCATGCACATGACATCTGATGCTAATTCCCCTCCCCAAAGAGTTAAATGATAACTCATCAGAGGCAACTACATTTGCAAATGGAAACGACATATCCGTGAAAGGAAGAGGAGCAGGTTTGCTTAAGTTTGTTGCGGGTAGAAATACTGTTTGTAATGAAGTGAGAGCAGTAGTTGGTCAAATTAACAAATAAGAAAGTTTTGAGAATTTACATGCTAGATTAAAATTGATTAATTCATTGAGGGGGATTGTAAGAAAAACACGGGGGCCTAATTAGAATATAAGAGGTCCTGCTATCTGGTGGGTAACTTTCTCCTTTATTTCCACACTGTGGCTGCAGACCAAATCACCTGTCAGGAGAGCTATGAAATTCTGGTGAGGGTCATATGCCTTGTCAATCCTAGCAGGTATATAACAGGAAGGCCGATGGCCTGCCCAGGCCCAACTTCATTTTCCTAAGAAATAATGCTTATTCCACAAAATGTTTATAAAGTTCAGCTATTGCAAAAGTTTTTCAGTTTTAATTTTATGCATTTTTAAAAATCACCATGGTATTTAACAATAACAATTTGTTGAACAAAAAATACCTGCTCCCACTCCCATTTAAAATGGCAGTAACATCTAATCTCATACAGAGTAGCCATCTGAATTCTCTTTATTGACTGCAGTGAACTCTGAAGCAAACAAAATTACTGAGGGGTTGATTTCCAAAGAGTTCAGCTCATATTGAAACACAGAATTAACACACCAGATCTGCAATGTTATTGAGGTCAATGCTGCCTCCATCATTTGAGAATCTCCAGGTGTTTCAAAAAGGCCTCACAAGTGGAACAAACGAGCAGTGAGATCTTTTTGAATATTTGGGATGCAGTCAATAGTTTCCAGCAGAAGCTGGGCCATACTTGTAGATCACAGCAAATTTCTAGGATGATAGTTAGAGGGTGTGGGGGACAATGCAATATGGACAATGCAATATTGGTTCGGCTTAGAACCAATATCAGTTATAACCCTTCTGGTTAAGAAATCTGATGCAATGATTGGATATAGTGATTTCCCCTGTGATCCCGGTACAGAGACTAGCAAACAGGGCACAAATGTTTTCTAACTGAATGGAACAGGGTTGGTCTCAAGACATTTTGCCACCTTCAGCAAAGGACAAAATTATGCCCTTTCTCCATTCCATGTTCAGAAGTTGACCATGCTGGCAGTTCAGCACTGGTGACAAGACAGTGTTCTCCACTGCACTGCAAAGCAGAAGGCAAGCTTAGAGGAATTGGGACATTTCATGTTGCCAGGTAGCTGCCACCAGCACGTTCCGCCTGAACAGGCAGCCTCACTTTGCCTAATGGTAGGTCCGGCTCTGACTCGGAATGTTGTATTTGTAGAAAATCATATCACTTTATAGCCGGAGGAAAGTTGTTGTGTTGCATAGTACAATGACGGCTACTATCATGTAGTGGTAGTTATTACAGTGCCATCAACACACATGGCATTTCACATAATGACATAAGCAAAAGAAATAAGGCATCTGTCTACCCCAAGAGGTTTACCATGTAACATGCAGCACACAGGAGAGGTATGTGGCACACCATTTTCTTAACTGCTGCTGTTTTCAAATGGTTTTAACTTGCAATGTGGCATGAGTTAGCTTTAACCTACGCAGAGGTGAAGTTGCATGCTCTGACACCAGGGGCGGAGAGCAGGTGGGGGCGTGGCTGACGTGAATCCCGGGGGCGTGGCATGCATCCAGGGGCATGGCATGCATCCCAGGGGCATGGTGCGCTTCCCAGGGCATGGCGTCCCACCCGTGAAGGCATGGCATCCAGCGCGGTGGGGGGTACGCAACGTGTGTCGGGGGCAGCCGCAGTGGTACCCTCCTCCTCGATGGTGCCAGGGGCGGTGCACTCCCCCTGCCCCCCCTTTCCTCCGCCAGTGAATCTACGATGACTTTTAACATCAGCTCCTGAAAGGGCGCCATGTCAGAACATGACATTATTGCTGTGGGAGAGAATCTTAGTTCAAAAGTCTGACTTCTTTCCAGGTTCTCAAATCCTTCAACAACTTTAGTGAAGTGTAGTTATTAACCTTGAAGCACTTAAGCATTTAATCCTGTAAATAGTTACTGACTCAATGTGGATTTATTGAAGATGGCGTATTAATATCATGGTATGCTATAGCAACTCTAGAGACCAGCTTATGAAATTTTATGATGGACTGGATTACTGTTAGGGCACTCCTACTCTCCTGGAAAGTTAGAGTGCTGAGCCAAATTCATTGTGATAGTCCAGGGTAATATAAAGTTGTAAATTAGTAAGTGGGTAGCAAGGAACTCAGTAAAGGACTTGGTAGCACAACTTCATCTCCTAGAAGAGACAGAACCACACTGAATTGCGCTGCAACTCTAACAGTTATCAGTATGGATTTTTCACAGAGAAATTAATTGGCATTCCTCTTTTGGCTGTTTTCATACCCTAAATGTTACTAGAAGACTCTCATTTTTTTAAAAAAAAATCCTGAAATGCAACTCCCCACCTTTCGGTCTCCAAATGTACACCTCACATTTGGTTGAAGATTTCCTCTATTTGGTTTCTGTTTGCATAACTAAGCATGTGAACTCCTCCATCTTCACTGGAGGATGTCAGGATTTTCTGGCTACAAGAAATTTGATTTCACTGTGGATAACAAGCTCCTAGACCATGAATTTGCTGATTTGAATACCTTAAAACTACCCCTAGAATTCTGCAGGCTTCATCATCTACCAAACGCAGTAACTGATCCGGTTAGAGAGGAAGCAACCAAATGACTCACACACATACATCCTCACCAAAACAAAACTGAGAAAGTATTCCCAAGGGGGCTGAAGTGTATTAAAATACATGTGTGTATTAAAATCCACACTATCTTGAAGTCCAGCCAGTCAAGTGATCAGGAAACAAGTTATATCCTCCAAGATACAATGGACTACTTCATAAAGATATTGAGATGGCCAAATTAAACCATGACCATTTGTCGAAAGGCTGGAAAGGTACCACTGAGAAGCTGAAATTGTTCCCAGTTTTGTTTAAAACCCAGCCAATCAGTTTTAAGATGTTGAAGTTGCCACCCAGTTCACAATTATGTTGCAGTCGCAGGAATTGTCAAACATATACAGCCCTGGACATAGAAAATTATTTAGACATTCAAAATTATTTGTTTGCTTCTTTGGAAGAAGCTGGAATTTTCATTTTCTGTTTCCCACTTGAACTGATTTTAAACTGAGTAACAAAATATGTTGGTCTGCCCATTCTGGCTTCATAAACCACTTATTATGGGTGTGCAATTACAAGTTCAGTTGTTTAAGTACTGTTTAGGGCTTACCTATATACTGAAAGATAGATGAGACACCGTCATGGTAATATAGCTCTTAACCTTTCCTCTCCTCTACCATGACGGCAGAGAATTACAGTAAATGATGGCTACCTTGTCTGTAGTATGGACAATTGATTTGACCTGACGGCTGCTGATGCACTAATGGACTTTGTGGTTGAATCCCTGGAGATATAAAATATGTCCAAGTGAATTGGGGCAGGTTAAAGAACAGACTTGTGTGTTTCTTGGTGTGTGTGTGTGGGTGGTTGTTTTTTACTCCCCATTGGCTGACTCAAGTGATAATAGATCTTCCAGTCGTTCAGAGCAGAAGATTAAAAGTGATCAATACCCAAATCATTTTTAAAAGTGTTGACTTCTTTAAATTCACTGTAGTTGGAGGGAAAGTTGTTTCCCCAAACTGGTGATAACAACAGTCTTTGAAGTACTGAGCGGGGATAGGGAATTGGTCTGAACAAGCTGAGCTCACATCTTTGTGAGTTTTTATGTATATTTCAAACTTTGCCTTTTGGGTTGGTATATTTAACCCAACTAACTGTGTTAAAAAAATTAAAATAGCCATTTCAAATGAAACTATCAAAAACACAAGGAAAACTGGTGTGTATTTCGAAGATGATGATATCACAACCATAGCACTACATGGTTTATTTTGTCTCAGCTTATCGAAGGTTACCATTTAGTCTTTAGTTAGCCATCATAGTCATATACACACACTGCTCTATGGGTTGTAGGGTTTGGCGTTTTCTCACAGGGTTTCAGACAGGAGTCTTTCTCAAACCCACCTAGACCAAGTACAGTGGTACCTCAGGTTAAGAACTTAATTCGTTCCGGAGGTCCATTCTTAACCTGAAGCACCTGGGGCCTCCTGCTGCCGCCGCGCCACCGGAGCACGATTTCTGTTCTCATCCTGAAGCAAAGTTCTTAACCCGAAGTAATATTTCTGGGTTAGTGGAGTCTGTAACCTGAAGCGTATGTAACCTGAAGCGTATGTAACCCGAGGTACCACTGTGTTGCATCTAGGGCTATTTGTACCACAAAGACATAGCCCTTCTCCCTAAAGCCCTTGGAGAACTTGACTCTTGGACTACTTTTGCTTTCTGCACCATCTTTTCACTGCACTGGATCTGAAATTCCATAAGGCTACAAGGGGCAGGATAAAATTGCTGGATCAGGCCAATGGCCCGTCTAGTCCAGCATCCTGTTCTCACAGTGACTGGCCAGATGCCTGTGGCAAATCTGCAAGCAGGATTCAAGCACAACAGCACTCTCCCACCCCGTGGCTTCCAGCAACTGGGATTCGAAAGCACTGCTGCCTCAAACTGTGGAGGCAGAGTACAGCCATGATGACTAATAGCCATCGATAGCCTCTCCTAACCAAAAGGTTGTTGGTTGACCATCCCCAATTTAAGGTATGTGCACAGGGGATGTCTCTTTAGAGGTTTGCTGCTCCTAGGAAGTGTTTCTCGCAAAACCTAAGCCCTGATAGCTTATACGAAGAGCAGCTGGTGACCTCTCCTATTTCTCTATTCTTGTTTTTGGAAAGACAGTCAGGTGGTACGAGCACCAAGTCATATGAAAGGCCAAAGTTGAACACTACATTATCCAGATAGATGACACCTTATTCTTATTCCTCAACAATTTTAACAACTCATAGCCCCCCTCAGCCTCTTTATGAACACAGATGTCATTTTAATGGGGGTCTCGCTGAAGTGACAAGAAGGTGACCTGTGGGTGAACTCGGGAGCAGGTGAGGCCTATCAGTTTCTAATTTGAAACTGGTGTCAGTCTTGAGGAATGGCTGGTATAATCACATTTGTAACTGATATATGCTGCAAACTCCACAAACATTCAGAGTGTGTCTGCTATGGGCAGTATGAAATTAACAATTCATGTTTATCACCCTGGACCCGCAACTAAATCAAATGGGTTTAGTTAACTATGTCATCTCAATGTGTGTGTGTGTGTGTGTGTGTGTGTGTGTGTGTTCTTAAAAGCAAATTTCCATTTGGCACAAGGGTATATAAGTACCCGATTGGTTACTGCATTAATATATTTACTTTTGGAAGAGCTATCCACAATGAAATGAGGATGAGGTTTTGTATAAAAGGAATTTAAATAGTTCTTTGACTCATATATATGGTTACGGATGTTTGTGATGAGGATGCCTGAAATTTTGCTTTTTCTTCTTCCTCCCCCCCCCCCCAGCCAATCATACATTGTACATCTAATGTTTCTTAAGGGAGAGGGTAACAGACACAAGGAAGCAACGTAAGTCATCTTGTGCAGACACATAAATTCCCAGCTGCATTGAGGCATGCAGTCGATTGTATGGGGTCCGGGGTGGGGCAAAGGACCGGGGGGGGGGAATAAAAAAAAGAAAGAAGTGATAGTGTAGAGAGGAAACAAAAGAGGCTTGCCACCAGTAAATGGATCCATCATAGGATTCATTCCACCTGCGTAGATTCATTCCTTGCTTAGATTTGGAGGCACTGAGAGAAATCCACTGCCTTGGAGTATAGGGGCTATGGGATGTACTGTCACCAACGACAGATAAAGAAGGGGAAGGTATTGAGTCCAGATTGACTATGGAACAACGATAACCAACATGGTGCCCTCTAGATGTTGCTCCGTACATCCCTTGGCCCCTATCAGTCTTGAACAGAGCTGACCAGAGCTGATGGAAGTCCAACACCACATTGTTTACCCCTGCTGTAGAGGGTGCAAACAAATAAATGTCAGTTAAATTTGCCAGTGGGACACCTCTGGTGTAAAACGGGACATGGTTTTGACTAGGCGCAGGCGACCTAGAGGCAGGGTCTAAGGCAGTGTTTCCCAACCTTTTTTGGGCAAAGGCACACTTGTTTCATGAAAAAAATCTCGAGGCACACCACCATTACAGCCCCGTGACGTCAGCGCGCAGCGTCACGCCGGGAGGGACATGAATTGCTAGCAAATTACATAATCACCTCCTTGAGGGCTGGCTCATCTTCTCCGAAGGCAGAACCCCATTAATTAACAGGACAGACTCACACCATAGCCAAGACGAGGGGGGGAAACCTCAGTCATGCAGTCATGCACATGTGGGGGCTAAATGAGGACGAAGACTGGGCAGAGAGCAGGGTTCAAATCACCCCACCTGGCCAGGACAATCCCTGGGTGCTCCCTTGGGCCACTCGCCCGACCCACCTCGCAGGGCTGTTGTTGCGAGGATAACACGGGGAGAACCACGCGCGCCCCCGGGAGCTCCTTGGAGGAGAAAGCGGGCGATGAATGCAATGCATGAAATATATGAGAGGCGACCAGGTTTTGCAGGTGAGGGGCCCCCGCCAGCCTCCGCTTCCAACACCCGGCGCAACGACGCTGAAATTTCCCCCCGGGCTCGGCTCGGGGAGCAGCGCTGCTCCCCCCTGGCTCCCCTTCGCCCTCCCGGCTCTCTCTGCCGCCCACTGGGGACCCCCCTCACCTGCCAAGTCCGGAGCACCGGTGGAAGTTGCATGCATGCATGCAGGGTGCCGCATTGCCATTGCATTGCACTGCACTCCATGCAACGCCTGCACGCATGCATTGCCTTGCATGCCCGCCAAGGGGTCTCCCCGCGGTCCGATGCGTCCCCTCCGGCGCGGATGCAGCATTGCAAAAATAAAAAAACCCCGACGCAGCCCTACCTGGGGGGCAGCCTCCACCTCCGCCGCTCCGCCTCCGCGGGGATCCCCGGGCTCCATCCTGCCGCCCGATCTCCGCGGGGGCGCAGGCAGGCTGTGCGGGGTCTGCGCGGAAGAGCCCCTGCCCGCCCGGCCGCCGCTGCGCTCATTCCATGGCCGGGAGAAGAGTGCTTCAAACAAAATGCCCGGCCCGCCAGGCCACGCTGGGAAACGTAGTTTGCGCACCCCGCGCGGGCGCGGAGCCCAAGGGCGAGGGGACTACGGATCCCGGCAGCCCCCGCGCCGGGGACGGAGGGGGAGAGGCCGGGTGCAGGGATGGAGGGACGTGTGGGCGAGCGAGTGAGTGAGTGGCAGCCGCCAAGCCTTGGCCGATAGCCAGGAAGGGCCTCCCCGGAGGAGGAGGAGTAGGAGGGGGGCGCAGAGCGGGAGGGAGGGAGGGAACCCCAGGGGTCATCTAGTGACGGTGCCCCAATCGAAAATTTGACTTAAAAAAAAAATATCTTTCGAATTTTTTAATTTTTCCCGCGGCACACCAGGCAACATCTCGCGGCACACTAGTGTGCCGCGGAACAGTGGTTGGGAAACACTGGTCTAAGGATTCTGACCGCTAAGAACCAGTAGGGTAGTGCTTGGAGCACACACTGCTTTGCAGCTGAGAGGGCGCTAGGTGAATTGTCCTGAATAACCTAGCAGAATGTAGTCACCCACCTGAGGTAGCCACTGCACTCCGCCTAATGGCAGTCCGCCTAATACCTTGATTCCAAATCACAGGGACTACTGTTTACACAAAGGCTCCCTCCAACCTTCCAGGCATTTTACATTTTGTGTATGGATACTGGAAAAACCAGCTCCTGCTCAAGTGTTGCTGTTAACTGTGCCGAACATAATAATAATAATAATAATAATAATAATAATAATAATAATAATAATAATAATAATAATTTATTATTTATACCCCGCCCATCTGGCTGAGTTTCCCCGGCCACTCTGGGCGGCTTCCAATCAAGTGTTAAAAACAATACAGCATTAAATATTAAAAACTTCCCTAAACAGGGCTGCCTTCAGATGTCTTTTAAAAAGAAGATAGCTGTTTATTTCCTTCATATCTGAAGGGAGGGCGTTCCACAGGGCGGGTGCCACTACCGAGAAGGCCCTCTGTCTGGTTCCCTGTAACCTCACTTCTCGCAATGAGGGAACCGCCAGAAGGCCCTCGGTGCTGGATCTCAGTGTCCAGTTTTGGAGCCAATTCTCTGTCGCTACATGTGTCGTGTGGTAATTTACTTAGTATATAGTCTTTGGTATCCACCCCCCCTTCAAGTCCCACAGCGTTCAGTTAAAAACGTCTGTACCCCACATTTTTGTACAGAACAAGATTTGTTTCAGACACACAGGTGAAGAGGATTTGTGGAGGCCCTTGAAAAGCAAAAAAAATGATGTTGAAATACAAAGAAATTACTTGCAGTGAATTCCATAGCTGCTAAATGCTAACTCTGGGCAGCTGTGGGAATTGGACTGGCAGGGGGGGGGAGACACATAAACCCACAACATGTTTAGGGGGAAAATGATCATCACTTTTAATCCTGCATCTGACCAAAAGTTTAACTTGGCCCAGGATGCTAAGATGTAGATGAAGGAGTGTAGATACAGCAGTGAACAATGTAAACTTAAATATCCACAGATGTGATCGCTATAGCAGAGGGGGAATTTGAATTGTGAAAAGAGGAAAAGAAGAAATTGATCATGATGTAGCACAATGATTTGGTGTTTGGATAAGACATGGCAATGTGTAATACAGAGAAGTTTGGATCTTTAAGAAGTCATTTCCATTCACTCATCTTCCTAAACCAGTAAAATATTATTTTCTGCCCTGCTTATATGGATAATATTCAACATATGTTTTAAATAAAGACCTACCTCAATGGACCATAGCCTAGTTAAACAACATATGTTCTTTTTGGTTCAAATCAATATGGAAATATTGGCAGCTGTGCAGGGAAAACCTTTCCAATAAAAAGATAGTGGTTTTAGGGGGGAAAGGAAATAATTGTGTGGGGGATAATTTGCCTATTGTTTCATTTCCCTTTGTAGGGAAGCAGGGAGGTATTCTAAATCTGTTTATTTTTATGTTTCCAATCCAGTCCCTGTGCCTATTATAATAGCCAGAAAAGGTATCATGCTTGGGGAATAGAGCAACCCCAGAAAATACAGAAGTTGGCCATCCCTAATGTATACAAGAAAGAAAAATTGGCTGAGAACTACCACATTGATCTCCTTTGCTTCAGAAGCATTGGCTAAGTTGCTGTAATGTCGTGGAATATTCACCAAAAAATCTGCTTTTATGTTAGTCATATAGTTTTCTAGATTCAGGTAGGTAGCCATGTCGAAATAAATTAAAAAAATGTCCAGTAGCACCTTAGAGACCAACTAAGTTTGTTCTGGGTATAAGCTTTCGTGTGCATGCACTCTTAGTCACATAATGGTGATGAACAGTGCAACATTTGTGAGTAAACGAAAAAGGTCAAGTTGCCTTTCTGCAAGAGGAATCTGGGCCTAGAAATCTAATCTCAGATCTAAGGAACCTGGTTTGGTCACTCTATGATGAGGTAAATGCATCCTAGATCAGCTTTCCTGGACCTGATGTTTTGGACTCCCAACTGCCATTATCTTTGACCATTGGCCATAATGGCTGGAACTTATGGGAATTGGAGTCCAAAACATCTAGGAGGCACCAGGTTGCCATACATTGGTCAAGATCACTCATCTATTTCTTATTATTTAACATTTTTCTTGGGTTGAACTAGATGCTGGTAGTTTATTACGATTCCTAGAAAGACGGCCTTGCACAGAAAGGAGTAGTGAGAGATAAGGGAAGTGGAATATTACATGTTTATTTAAACTTGAAATCTGGATCTTAGGCACGTGGGGTTCAAATGTTATGCTGCCCTTTGGGAGGAAGGAGGGCAGGCTATAATTTTTAAGAAGTAACTAAAAAAAAAAAGAATCCATTAGAAGCACTTTTAAAAACATTTATATCCCAACTTTCTCCCATCATGGAAATCCATGTTGAGTACACTGGATTCTGAGGCAGTCTCCTGCTTAGCTTCAGCAAAGCTTCCTGATAATGGATATGATTCACCTAATGAGTCCCCTATCATGCGAAAGGCTGGGCTGGATGAATCCCAAGTCGGAATTAAGATTGCCGGAAGAAATATCAACAACCTCAGATATGCAGATGACACAACCTTGATGGCAGAAAGTGAGGAGGAATTAAAGAACCTTTTAATGAGGGTGAAAGAGGAGAGCGCAAAATATGGTCTGAAGCTCAACATCAAAAAAACGAAGATCATGGCCACTGGGCCCATCACCTCCTGGCAAATAGAAGGGGAAGAAATGGAGGCAGTGAGAGATTTTACTTTCTTGGGCTCCATGATCACTGCAGATAGTGACAGCAGCTACAAAATTAAAAGACGCCTGCTTCTTGGGAGAAAAGCAATGACAAACCTAGACAGCATCTTAAAAAGCAGAGACATCACCTTGCCAACAAAAGTCCATATAGTTAAAGCTATGGCTTTCCCAGTATTGATGTATGGAAGTGAGAGCTGGACCATAAAGAAGGCTGATCGCCGAAGAATTGATGCTTTTGAATTATGGTGCTGGAGGAGACTCTTGAGAGTCCCATGGACTGCAAGAAGATCAAACCTATCCATTCTGAAGGAAATCAGCCCTGAGTGCTCACTGGAAGGACAGATACAGAAGCTGAGGCTCCAGTACTTTGGCCACCTCATGAGAAGAGACGACTCCCTGGGAAAGACCCTGATGTTGGGAAAGATGGAGGGCACAAGGAGAAGGGGACGACAGAGGACAAGATGGTTGGACAGTGTTCTCAAAGCTACGAACATGAGTTTGACCAAACGGCGGGAGGCAGTGGAAGACAGGACTGCCTGGCGTGCTCTGGTCCAGGGGGTCACAAAGAGTCGGACATGACTAAATGACTAAACAACAACAACGAGTCCCATCAGCACACGCCTTGCACAAGAGTTTCCACTTGTGCTGAATAATGTGTGTTAAGTAAGTGTTTGGTTGATGTCCATCTGGCTTCAGGACCTTGGGCAGGTTGCCCTTGGAGCCCCACCAGCAGCAGCAGCCCTTGGAACTTCCTTCTGCAGCTGCCAGCCTTAGCCTCCATCTCCTGGGGCTTCCACAGCAGTGTAACAAGCCAGGAAACTGAGTAACCACTTGTCTCATTGCCCACTACAGTGAGTGGATCCTGATTCTGGGACTCACCAATACTAGTGATTCCAGCCGTCGTTCTCCAAGATCTCAGCTGCCCCCCAGATCAAGTAAAACAGTAGAAATACTTAACTAACTGACCAATCGTGTCAGTTCTGCTCTCCCTAACAAAGTCCAACAAAAATCTTGGCTACGCCCATGTCTGCTAATCATTAAAAAATGACCCATATGGGATGCTGTTCAGGCTATCATGAGAACAGCAACCAGACCTGGCTGCTTTTGTTCCTGTCTACTTTTAATTAAGCTAAGGGCTTCACTAGATGTGACATAAAATGCATGTCAGCATTTAATACGCCTGATTTTTGGAGGCGGCATTAGTATAGAGAGGAGGCTTTCTCTCTCTCTCTCTCTCTCTCTCTCACACACACACACACACACACACACACACACACACAAATATGTTGTGCTCGTCAATAAAATCCACCATTCCAAGCTGCTAGTAACCTTAGGAGGAAAATTGTACTACAGTGACACTTCTTACACCTAGTTTCTCAATATTCTATCCAGTTACAGACTGAGTGGTGTCCAGCACAAGATTCTTCTAGCCATGGAACCATTCCATGGTTGTTTTTGTTTAGGCCAATGATTTCAAACTGGCTTCCGTATTCCATAGTATATTATGGATAGGGATGGACAAGGACTGTCACAGTTTTGGTTTTCTCAGTTTCTCATTTTTACAATCATCCAGTCCAATCCAAATTCAGTTCTCTACATTTCTGAATCAGGTTTTATTTTTGAAGAAGAAGAAGAAGAAGAAGAAGAAGAAGAAGAAGAAGAAGAAGAAGAGGTAGAAGAAGAAGAAATTGTTTTATTAGCAATTTTATGGAATATTCACATTTTTGCAAACTGTTTCCCCTGACTCAATGTACTTTTATGTTATTTTTACTGATCTATGGATTTTAATACACATTCCCCCAACAGACCCATTTTTGTGTGCCAATTTGATTAGAAAAATGGCATTGCAAAATTCAGTAAAGCGCAAATTTCAAAGGGTGGTTGCATTTTGGTTTGTGTAGTGTTTCAGGAGATGCAAATTAGGAATATTCACATCCTTAGCTATGGGTCAACTCAATGCACAAGAGAACTGCCACTGAGTGCCACTGCAGGAGCAATTGGTGTAGTGGGTGCCTATCTGCACCCAGAACTTTGCTGCTGCTACTGCTCCAACACCGTGGGTGGTATCCAACTATGTTTTGCTTAGTATTGACCTACTGGCATTAATGGACCTTAATTTAGCCAAGTTCATTAATTTCAGTTGGTGCACTATTCAGTAAAACTTAATTGAATACCACCCAGTGAAATAATCACAACAGAACAAACGTTGATGCAGCTATGGAGACATTATGAAAAGCTGATGTGAGACCGGGGGGGGGAGGGGCAGAGAGAGAAGCAGGCAGGCAGATAGACAGACAGACAGACTCTGGTGGTGTCGTCATAACACAGTCTGCCTCTTGTACCTCTTCACTTAGGAAGCCTGTAATCAAATTGAGATTTTAGTATCCCGCTCCTGGTTCTTCGCATCAGTTGGTGCTTTGCTAAAGTCCAGAGTATAGGGGAAAGGGTTCGTAATTGTAAACAGCAACTCTGGCAAACATCCACTAGATGTCAGTCATGCAGTTTAGCATCAATTTACATCCGTAATAAAAGTGGACACACAGCACTTTTATATCTGAAAACACAATAAACAAAAATCCCTTGTAATGCACCCTTAATTCTAGAGGCACACAGCAGGGCCACCTAGCAATGCGTTCATCATTCCCTCAGCACAAATTCTTCTCCCTGCCTCATGGCAAGTTGGCTGATTTTTATTTTTATTTGGGGGGGGGGGAATCCTCAATCAGCTTTTACCTCCTCCCCTAAAGAGTTACACCTGTCTGCCTTACTATAGATGTAATCTAACTAGGAAAATGAACCGTTGAGGTACATTTTACTACATCTCCACCAGTTCAGAGTATGAAGGGGAAGGAAAGGTAAGCACACCTGGGGGAGGGTGTGGAAAAATTTGCTGCATTTATAGGGGATTGGACTAGATGACCCACACGGTCCTTTCCAACTCTGCAATTCTATGTTTCTAAAAGAGAGAAAATCATCCCCAAGTCGGGACTCAATGTCACCCAACCCTAGTCCCATCACATGGTTATGTGACTCTACATGGAATTCACAAGCAATTCTATGACCATTCCATGCACTGCCTTTTTCAACAGCAGCTGCAGATTTGGTATATTGTCTAATTTTGCCCTTGGTCATATGTAAATGCTATTAAAAGCACTGGAATGGGTCATGTTATCTCATCCTTTGTATGTTCATTCAATGGGACTGTGAACTCAGCACTGTTCACGCATGCAAGTTGTTCACAGTAGACACATGGCATTGTTCTTATAAAAATGTCATCCCATATTTCTCCCCCAAAATATTGAATCTGGATTTATCATTTCCACCATTCCTTCCCCTTCTTTTCACTACTGTTACCAAGTGATTATCTCTTCCCACTCTCTCCAGTTGCCTTTACTGAACACCTCTTTGGTTTAAAGTGATATGGCATGGAGGCACGGGGTGAATAACAAGGCCTCAGACCAATTTTTCCAATACAGTCATACCTCGGGTTAAAGTCGCTTCAGCTTGAGCGTTTTCAGGTTGCGCTCCGCAGCGACCGGGAAGTAACAGAATGGGTTACTTCTGGGTTTCACCGCTCGCGCATGCGCAGACGCTCAAAATGATTGACATGCGCAGAAGCGGCTAATCTTGACCCGCACAGACACAGGTTGCGTTCTGCTCAGGGTGCGAACAGAGGTACCGCTGTACAGACTATGGTTTTACTTAAAAATTTACGTAAATGTTAAATGGTTTTTGATGAGCTGGTTTTAGGGAGAAAGCAGAAAAGTAATATTACCATTTGAGTACTTCTAATTACCCACGGGAGCAAATAAAAATAAACAGAGATAAACTATACCTATACTAGATTCTTTCTCTAACCAATTATCCCATTTACATTGCTCAGTTCAGCTACTGGATTCCTTTACAGCTTTCAACTTACTCCATTCTGTTATGATGCCCGAAGCACCCTCACTTCCAGTGTTTCTCTTCTCTTAGGATGCATATCCACCATACAGTACAGTTAAAGCACAATCCCACCAAAACTGAACTGTAGCTTATTTCTCAGAGCGCTACAATTCCAAGGACTCTCAATAACTACAATTCTCAGGATGTGTGTATTTTAACTGTATGGTGCATATACAGCTTAAGTTTTCCAGCTTTTCTCTCTCTTGCAACTCTTCAAGTTTCTGATTCCACAACCCATCAAGACTCTTATCTCCACCACTAACTGCCCTATTTTCCAACTTAAGTTATATGCAGTGTTTTCATCCCCCCTACCAACCTTTGAGCCACTTAGAATAGACTCCTGATTAACTTTCTGTGTCACCTTAGTTGACAGGTTCCTTTAAAAAATTGACTATCCTGAGCAAAACATCTTGCAAAACATTGACATTCCTGTGCAGAACTTCTCCCTGCGTATCTTTAACCATTTCTGTGAACTTCTCTCCCTCTTGTACACGAAAGCATTCATTTTACAACCAAAAATACAAAATGACTGTGAGTCCTTTTCCTTTGCAAATATACGTTTCTCCTCAACTGAAACGATGGAGGAATTTTGAGGGGGAACCAAAACAGTTTTAGTTTAAAAAAATAAAATGAAATTGAAATTTATCCCACAGAGGGGCTCTCCATAGTTTGTTAGGCTGCCAACAGATTTCACTTACAGCAAAATCAAAGCGAATGTAAATCTCCTTCCTCAGGCAAAACATTCAAAGAACCTGGAGAAAACCCCAGAGTACCAATAAGTCTAGATAAGTTTATCAGTTTTTGCTCTTTTTTATTTGGTTGTTGTTTTACTGTTTGTATTTTATGTAGTTTTAATGTGATGGTTATCATTATTTTTAATATTATTGTAAACTGTGTTGGGAAAATAATTGAAAAGTGAGGTACAAATTACTTTAGTAAATAAAATCTCCACACGCTCTAACTTAAATAAAGGGGAAAGTGGCTTTTCCATGTGGTGTTCTGACATCAGCACTTTAAATTCATGACATTTGTTGTTGTTTAGTCATTTAGTCGTGCCTGACTCTTCATGACCCCATGGACCAGAGCATGCCAGGCACTCCTGTCTTCCACTACCTCCCGCAGTTTGGTCTTCCCTTTCTTCCCCTTCTATTTGCCAGGAGGTGATGGGACTAGTGGCCATGATCTTTGTTTTTCTGATGTTGAGCTTCAGACCATATTTTGCGCTCTCCTCTTTCACCCTCGGGTGGCGCTGTGGGTTAAACCACAGAGCCTAGGACTTGCCGATCAGTTGGTCAGCAATTCAAATCCCCGCAACGGTGTGAGCTCCCGTTGCTCAGTCCCTGCTCCTGACAACCTAGCAGTTCGAAAGCACGTCAAAGTGCAAGTAGATAAATAGGTACCTCTCCGGCGGGAAGGTAAACGACGTTTCTGTGTGCTGCTCTGGTTCGCCAGAAGTGGCTTCGTCATGCTGGCCACATGATCCAGTAGCTGTACGCTGGCTCCCTTGGCCAATAAAGCGAGATGAGCATCACAACCCCAGAGTTGGTCACGACTGGAGCTAATGGTCAGAGGTCCCTTTACATTTACTTACTATCACCCTCATTAAGAGGTTCTTTAATTCCTCCTCACTTTCTGCCATCAAAGTTGTGTCATCTGCATATCTGAGGTTGTTGATATTTCTTCCGGCAATCTTAATTCCAGTTTGGGAATCATCCAGTCCAGCCTTTCGTATGATGAATTCAGGTTCCTATGCAATATTTTTCTTTACAGCATTAGATTTTCCTTTCACTTCCAGGCACATCTGCAACTGAGCAACCTTTCGGCTTTGGCCCAGCCGCTTCATCAGCTCTGAATATTTCTGTTGTGAAAAGTTTGCTGTTCAATTATGTAAGGGGGGGGGAATTGTTGAATTTACCTGGCCCTTTTGTGCAGTCTTATATACAGAGAATAAAGCACCTCCATTAAGCGTTTGAATATTCATTCTGCCTGAAGTAAATTGCAAGTCTTTAAATCTGTCCTTCTCTAGTGACTATTCATTATATCTCAATTATAGGAACACAATTTAAAGAGCACAATTTGAAAAATAAGATGCTAAGGAAGTTTTTTTTTAAGGTTCTTCATTTATATTAGAGAAACACAATAGTTCTGTTTAACGCAATTACAACTGTGCGGTTACTTCCAACCCAGCTATATGATTAAATGGAATAACAACAAACACCTTTTTATGTCTGAAAGCAATGCTCTTCCTGTTTATACCTAAAGGGGTACCATACAGGCAGAAAACACCACAAGTGCCCTGAATTGGAGCCTTGTATGTGCTTCACTATGTGCATAGGGTCTTCAGTGCATGCTGGCAGCTCAGTTAATTTTAAGGGAGAAAGTGACCAGATCTATGAGCACAATGTGCTATATAGGTGAATCCATAGCTGTCAAGCATCCCTTATTTGGAGGGACAGTCCCTTATCCCAGCGCCATGTCCTGCTGCTGTCCCTTATTGATGATGTCCCTTAAATTTCCCGGGTTTCAAAGGAAGCAGCTCCTCTCCCTCCCTCCCTGCTGGCCAGGGAGGAGGGAGGCTCCAACTGTGTTGCTTGGCTGCCTGGCCCACCCCCCTCCGGCCTCCTCTCACCAGCCTCGGCCCCCGGGAGCCCCTCCCCACCAGGACTGGTGGAAGTCTCGGGCCCTTCCGCCACCATCCTCCTCGCGGTCGCCAAACTGGGCGTCTCTGCCTGGGGCCTCCCCTCTGCCTGTCACCGCCGCTCCTGCTAGGCCGTACTGCGGCTGTGCCGCTGAAGGACCCAGATGAGATGGGCAGCCTGGCATGGTCTATGAATTGATGAGGAGCCTTGAGAGGAGAGCAACCATAGAGAAAGCAGTTCAGAGAGAGGAGGAAGAGGAGGAGGAGGAGGCGCAGGTTGGTGTTCCAAGAGCTACAAGGGAAGGACCGCAAGTGCTTCTCCCATAGATTTGTAGTGGTAGACTAGCATAGATGATCTGATCTGTGGGTTTACTTCGGGCGCTATTCCCCCCCTTCCTCCCGCCCCACCTGATGGAATTTAGAGCTGCAGATGGAGAACGAGAGAAAAGATACAGAACTGCAGCAGCATCTTCGTAGCTTGGACTTCGTTTTGCGCGAAAAGTGGTTGCTGCTTGTAGTTATTTAATTGCAGTTTTTCATCGGCTGGTGTCTTGAGCAGCAACCGCTGGAAATGAAGGGCTAAAAACCGGCGCTGCTCTCCAAAATTATCTGGTCCCTTTTAACTGGTTAACTAAAATCCCTTATTTTGGCTGCTAGTCCCTTATTTTCAAGGCTGCTGGTCCCTTATTTTCAAATCTGTAAGTTGACAGCTATGGGTGACTCTCCTTCAGAAATGAACAGGTAAATTTGTTTTGAGTGGAGGAGCTCCGACACCTGATAAAGATTGCTAGGTCACATTGCCACCAACGTAAATGACCATGCTCCTCAGATTTTAATCAAGTGGAATTGCATCCTCAGGTAGCTGGTCCATGATTAGACTTACACACCTCCTAAAAGTGTGCTTTTGATTGTGCAGTAGACAGTTTTACTTCAAATAGCACAAATTTGTTGTTCCTTATATTGAAATGTGTTATATTGGAGCAGGCATTCCCAAACACGGCCCTCCAGATGTTTTGGGACTACAATTCCCATCATCCTTGAACACTGGTCCTGTTAGTTAGGGATGATGGGAGTTGTAGTCCCAAAACAGTTGGAGGGCTGAGTTTGGGGATGCCTCTATTAGAGTTAAGACAGGCATGATAAGCTAAGTAACAATGCTTACCAATCTTTTTTTGGCCATCTCTAAAATCCTGGTGCCCCCACCCCCGCCTGTGACATATAATTCTTATTATTCAAAAAGTGAACTCCTATTCACTTCCTATTCAAAAAGTTGGTGACGCCCCACACACACACACACACACACTTAGAACAAAAAGAATATAGGATTGTGGATCCAGATATATGCCAGCAAATGGAATTCTGGTGCTGACGCTGTTCTGCAAGAGCTAGTGGAAGATTTTTCACAACGCTAAGATTATAAGTGGCCTGAAGGCTATCCTGCGTTGGGCAACTAATAAGTCAAATTAATAATAATAATTGTGACCATAATTGTCACCTGCATCTTGAATCATTGCACAAGCTATTGCAGGAGGGACGTTGCTAAATACCTTCCACTTAAAAGAAGCAGGCCACTTGGTTTCAGTTCTCTGCAAGACTTGCACTAAGCCTGAAAAAGCCCTCCTGCATGCAGAAGAAGTCTCATGGACAGGCACTTCTGGATCCAACCCATTAGTTTTATTTTCTTGAAGATTATTTCCCCCTCTTTATTGCAAACAAATAATAATAATAATAATATATTATCCAGGTTGCATAATGGCTTTCGCCTTGATTTAGATGTAATGCAAATTGCTAGCTTCAGAAATCTGATGAAGGTTCTGTTGTTGGTTGGTTGGTTTGTTCTTTTCCTTTTCCCTTTTCCGAACCCTTGAATATCAGACCATAATTGGCAAGGCGGGAGCTGTTGAGTGCTGGTCCCTCTAGAATGCCTGGCACTGAGCTCTTTTGTAAATCTGACCTCACTCCTCTAAATTGTTATCCTGAGAAAGCTTTGCATCGCTTCGGAGTAATCATTAAGTTACAACAATTCCTAGCAGCGAAGTATGATGCAACCTGATCCTCCGTACCATCTGTAGGAAACACTGTAACAAAGCAGACAGTTGTCACCAAAGGCAGATTTCCCGGCTTGTGCAAGACGGTTGCAGGCTTCAGTTCATTATTCTCTTTTTCCTTTTTGTTGGAACACTCCAGTAAGGACCTTACTGGCATTCTTGTTTGCACTGCTTCTGCTGCTGCTGCCTGCCAGTCACTTATTTATATTATTTTTTAAGACTGGCGAGGAAAGAAGGGGGGGATATCCCTGCATGACCAATCTGCTGCTGCCTTCCAACAAGCTGTGATCGCCTTCTTTGGCCTGTCCTGGGGTTAGCTGTAGTGCGGGGGGGGGGTGGCGACTTGCAGCAGGAATGTCCCTGCTGCTACCCACCAGCAAAGCAGCAGGTGCCTTGTTCGCTCTGTGCTTGAGCTTACTTTTGGTAGGGGCGAGCGGCAAGTTGGAGAAGGGAGGAAAGAGGAGCAGAGCTGTTGCTGTCAGCCAGGTGGGGCTAGTGGCAGATGCTTCCTTTGCCCCAGGGAGGAGATTTTTCTGAAAGCAGGAGTTTGCTCCAGTAATAGGTGTGGGTGTGCAGGTGTGCAGGGCCTGCTTTAAAGGTAAAGGGACCCCTGACTATTAGGTCCAGTCGTGGCCGACTCTGGGGTTGCGGCGCTCATCTCACTTTATTGGCCGAGGGAGCCGGTGTACAGCTTCCGGGTCATGTGGCCAGCATGACTAAGCCGCTTCTGGCGAACCAGAGCAGTGCACGAAAACACTGTTTACCATCCCGCCGGAGTGGTACCTATTTATCTACTTGCACTTTGATGTGCTTTTCAACTGCTAGGTTGGCAGGAGCCGGGACCGAGCAACAGAGCTCACCCCGTGGCGGGGATTCAAACCACCAACCTTCTGATCGGCAAGTCCTAGGCTCTGTGGTTTAACCTACAGCGCCCCCCACATCCCGAGGGCCTGCTTTAAAAAGGTAAAGGGACCCCTGACCATTAGGTCCAGTCGTGACCAACTCTGGGGTTGCACCACTCATCTTGCTTTAGGAATGGGCAAAATGGGTGGTTGCCTGGGGCACTAATCTGAGCCAGCGGCTATGTTTTTTGGATGTACAGTGAGCTAGGGTGGCAAAAGGCAAGCAGGGGTGTCACGTTGAACAAAATATTGGTAAGCCCTTTCCTGCATAGTCGATCATATGATGCAGCACATGAACACCATTTGAATGACAGTGCCTATCAACTTTGAGCAGGCAGATCTCTCAAATATGTTATTGGGGGTGGGGGCAAAGGGACCTCAGCCCCTAGGAGTTGGCTCCTATGAAAGCAAATGTCTCTGCCCCCCCCCCCCCGGTTCTACCTGTTGTTTGGGTGCAAACCACAAGAATTTCTCTTCGGTTGGTCTGCTGGACGCAGCTGCATCTGTTCAAGGCAATTCTGCTATTTGTTGGTACTCTTAGAGTAGGCAAACCTTTTCAGCTTCTCACCATCGTCCATTTCGCTTTCAGCAAATGTTTTTAAGAAATGATATTTGTTCACATTCAGAGGAAAAGCTGTATCCTTTGCTCTTTGCATAGAGCTAAGCGAAATTAAGCACACAGCATCAGAGCATGTGCAGAGTTCCAGCTGAACCGAGCTTCTGGGTGACAAGGGACCGACTGTTAAAAAAAGTAATTGCTAACTTTGGCAAGACCATCCAGCAAAGTACGTTGTCATGCGCTTCCTGTTCCTTGGCGGGCACTCCAATATATGTGTAGGGGGCTTATGCAAAGGAAAACCTACTTTGCATGATCCTGTGCTGAAACGCTTTTGTTTCTCAAAGTCTTGGTTGCATCACTGCCTGGTTTTCAAGTCCTCACCAAGTCAGAGCTTTAAAAATGTAAACAATGAAAGGTGATCATGTTGAGATTTTAACAGGTGCCTGCTAGCTCTACAAAAATGTTCTGGGCTACCTACAGGCTGTATGATAGCTTTCCATGCCCCAGGGCACAGAATGGATTTTCTATCATTGAGAGGTTTGCTTGAATGCAGATTCTTTCTTCTGAGTGTGGCTGGATATTGGAGCATAGAAGAGGCACATATGTTGAATGGTTCATAATACTGAGCATTGCCGAGACTAAAACATTTAAATCATCTTCCTTTTATTTAATGTTCACAGTATGGAAGGGCTCCTGCGATTCGCCTCAAAATCACACACAAGTACTCAGACATTGGCTCTTTCAAATCTAATGAAGGAAACAGCTTCCTATCCATCACATTTTATCCCCTGCCCCTATGGTCTGGCATCACATTATGCATTAATTCCTGTCAATCCATTCCTAGGAGGACTGACCCCTGCTCTGCCCTAAGCCCCATGAGGTTCATTACTGTGGCCCACCTAGCAAAGGGGAGTAATTCACAAGAGCAATCTCACAGATGAAAATCAAAGATGAAAACATAACTAAACCCAGGACATTCTGTATCTGACGATGGCCAGCAGTAAATCACAGCTATGCATTCTCTGGACCAGTCACTGTCTTGTTAGCTGAACCCAGGGATAGCCAATGAGGTGACCTTCAGCTGTGGCAGACGTCAACTTTCACCAGCGCTAACCAGCATGGCCAATGTCAGGAATTCACAGCATCTGGAAGGCACAATGTAGGCCTAACCAGCAGCTGGAGAACACTACCCCTGTCTAAGCCTACCTCATAGAACTGTTGTGGTGATAAAATTAGGACGGAGAGATAAATATCTACTGCACCTTGAGCTCCTTTGAGGACACCGTCCCCAAGATACGAGAGATGCCACTCCCAGCCATGCCTGCCTAAAGAACTTAAACAAGACTGTTAAAGGTTTTTGATTTATTGTATTTTTTCATTTTGTTCACCAAGACTCATATCCATTGTTTCTTCATAAAGAAAACTCTTTGGGTAGGGAATCATAGCATTAAAAGTAGCACTACCTTTTGCACTGAAGGTAAAGGTAAAGGGACCCCTGACCATTAGGTCCAGTCATGACCGACTCGCTTTATTGGCTGAGGGAGCTGGTGTACAGCTTCCAGGTCATATGGCCAGCATGACTAAGCCGCTTCTGGCGAACCAGAGCAGCGCACGGAAACGCCGTTTACCTTCCCACCGGAGCAGTACCTATTTATCTACTTGCACTTTGATGTGCTTTCGAACTGCTAGGTTGGCAGGAGCAGGGACCAAGCAACAGGAGATCACCCCATCACAGGGATTCGAACCGCCAACCTTCTGATCAGCAAGTCCTAAGCTCTGTGGTTTAACCCACAGCGCCACCTGCGTCCCACCTTTTGCACTAGAAGCCTAATTAAATTAAATAACTTTTGAACAATTGCAGTCATGAAACATGAAAAGAAAAAGAATAATGTTCTTTTGGAACTATAACTGGTGTTTGTTTTTGCTTGCTTTTACAAGTGTGTCGTTTGCATAATCAGCTAACCATGGAAGAATTTAACTCAAAATACAAAGAGCTTCCTTAACTGGGACCTTTAAAATCTTAAAGAGCAGATTTTGAGCCTACCCCTATTTTTGACACTACCCCTTTGGCATGTGGCCAGGGGCAGCTGTTCAAGAAACATGTGTCCAGAGTCCTCTTAGGTGTGCAGAATTAGTACCATGGTTCAATGGATCCTGGCCTGGCTTTTCAAGCAGAAAATGGCGCCCTTCCAGGTTGGCCATTTTGATGCTTGGCTTACAGTTCAACATCTGTCAAGTTATGCTTCCCTCTCTGCCTTCTTCTTTTCTACCAGACAGCCAGCTATCACCAGACTCACATCAGTGGCTCAGCACGCTCACGATCCTATTACACTGAGAGGCAGCACATCAGAATCTCCACAGTGCCGAACTCTCTGTTTTACAAGCTATTGATCGCAAGTCATTGTTTCAGCAGTGCAATGCCATCAGACTTTCCAATGAAAGGAGGAGGCAGAAAGAGTGGGTGCACTATCAAGCAGGCGCCTTTCCACGTGAACTGACTTCTCTTATGAAGTCCGCTTGGATGGGGACAGGTGATCATTTTGTCCAGGTCACAGAATGCAGTTTGAAAGACAGACTGTTGCTGTTTGCAGTTTATATACTCCCCAGTGCTTCCAGCGCTGGTATAATCAGCTTTCGCCAAGTTTTGTGTCATTCCAAAAGCCCGCAAAGCTTCTTTTGTCAGAGGTGACAGTGTGACAAAAGAAATCTGTATGGGAAGCAAAGTCTCTTGGAAACCACTTCAAATCCTCTTCAAAAAACACTTTCAGTCTGTAATATTTAACCCATTTTGAATAACAGCAGTGCACATAGTCTCCTTCATCTTTTTGACAGTTACCTGGGGTTTTTCCCCACCTGGAGTTCTTTATGCAGAATGTATTATTAATTTTTCTTAAATGTGCAGCGATATATCTACTTGTAACTGTTCAAAACATCAGGTGGAGAAAGTGTGTCAGTATCACATCAAAGCCAGACAGGGTGTGTGAATGTGGGAGAGAACTTTGGTTCACATTTTAATATGAAACTCCTCAATTTCCCCCTCCCGTGACAATTATATGACGCAAAACACAGCACTCCTTTGAAATTTGTACTTTCAAAACTTTATGAAGTTGTCCTGCAACCAAATAATATGTACAAAAATGTAGAGGGAAGCATGCACAAAAATGTGCATGTTAGTGAAAATAACGTGCTAAAATGCATTTTAAAGGGAAAGTGCTTGCAAAAATGTATATATTAGAGAAAATTGAATATAAAAATGCATTTATCAGGAGAAATCCACAGTGAAATGCTGGGAATTTCTAATGAGGTCTCTTTTTAAAAAAATGCAAACTAATTCAGAAATGTGGAGAACAGACGTGAAGGAAAAAAAGATGAGAAACTAAAATTGATATATTCACTGTTCCCCTATACACATACACACAGTTATGTTCAGTGTTCCATCTACTAAGAACAGACTCATTGAAATTAATGGATGTCTCTAACTTATGTTGATCAATTTCAGTGGGTCTACTCTCAGAAGAACTTAGCCAAGTGTAAATTCACACATGTCTGAAAGTTCTTTAAATTATTTGCTTGAAAACCCCTCAAATAGATGCAGAAATCAGTATGGACCACACACCAGTGAAGGCAGGACTTATGCCACAATCCTTTCCCTGCACATGTTGCTCTTTCACAACTATAACACCCGGGCTTAAATATCAGTTAGATTCAGCAAAAGAAGGCAAAAGAATGTGGTATAATTGGTCTAGCCATTAGAGCTCACCATTTTTCCTGGTGATTGGATTTATTTCCCTCTGTCTCTTGTAATATGGATATTAATTTGTGGATAATGTGTCGAAACATTATTACATTTTAAGCATGTTGACCCTGCAGTTCTGTGGTCCCTGGGAGAGAACCCCAGTGACCATAAAAAAGCACTGGATCTCTCTAAGAGCAGAAGAAGAGAGATCTTCCTTGGAGACTGAAATCTGCCAGTTTCAGTCCTACACAGGGATGCCAATTTGAATAAAATACTGGGGAGGGGGACAGGTAAGTCTCACCCCGCATAACTGATCACATGATGCAGTGCATCAACATTTGAATGGCAATGCCCATCAACTCAGGGTGGGGGGGCAGCCCCACCAAATATTTTATTGTGGGGGTTGAAGCCCGCACAGCCCCTAGGAATTGGCTCCTATGGTCTTACAGTTAGGCAGGCCTTGCATCTCTTTGTCATACTATGTACATTTTGCATATTTTCTCCTTCTTAACCAATAGAATGGTTTAAAAATACTCCCATATGGGGTTTCTCTTACACCCAGCACTCATGATGTTAATTGGGCAATCCTATGCATGACATAAAAAGCAGAGACGTCACCTTGCCAACAAAGGTCCGTATAGTTAAAGCTATGGTTTTCCCAGTAGTGATGTATGGAAGTGGGAGCTGGACCATAAAGAAGGCTGATCACTGAAGAATTGATGCTTTTGAATTATGGTGCTGGAGGAGACTCTTGAGAGTCCCGTGGACTGCAAGAAGATCAAACCTATCCATTCTTAAGGAAATCAGCCCTGAATGCTCACTGGAAGGACAGATCCTGAAGCTGAGACTCCAATACTTTGGTCACCACATGAGAAGAGAAGACTCCCGGGAAAAGACCCTGATGCTGGGAAAGATGGAGGGCACAAGGAGAAGGGGACGAGAGAGGACGAAATGGTTGGACAGTGTTCTCGAAGCTACCAGCATGAGTTTGACCAAACTGCGGGAGGCAGCGGAAGACAGGAGTGCCTGGCATGCTCTGGAACATGGGGTCACGAAGTCGGACACGACTAAACGACTAAACAACAACAACAATATGCATGACAACTCAGAAGTCCCATTGGGCTTCCTTCCAAATACATTTTATGAAATAAATAAAAAAATTCACTGCACTTCTAACTTTTTGTAAGTTTTAAATTAAAAATGTGTCCTTAATGTTGTACACTGTCCCAGAGTCTTCTGATAAAGGATTATATATTAATCAAAAAAATAATAATAATTTTTTATTGTTTGATCATTTTGTAAACTGCTTTGAGGTTGTTCTACAATCAGGCAGTATATAAATTTTATGAAATAAATAAATAATAATAAAAGTACAGTGGTATAGGACTGCAGCCTAAAAATGCAAGGATAGAACCTATGTGCTAGACAATTATGGGTTGTTTTTGCCTTCATCTACATAGAAATATCTTCTTTAACTTAGTGTATATGGCATGGACATAAATTTGAATTAACTGTCAGTCTAGCACACTTATTTGTAATTATTATTGGAAAGAAATGTACAGTCATACCTGATGATGCATCCGCTTCAGGTTACGTGTTTTCGTGTTGCATCCTGCGGTAACCCAGAAGTACCAGAATGGGTTACTTCTAGGTTTCGCCACTCACACATGCGCAGAAGTGCTAAATCGCTCCATGCGCATGCGCAGACACGGCACTTTGGCTTGTGTCAGTTCTGTGTTACGAACGGGCCTCCGGAATGGATCCCATCCATAACACGAGGCTCCACTGTAATATTTACATTTTTAAAAAATCTGATTTCGATTGTAACTTTTAAAAAATCATTGATTTTTATCCGCCCTGATCAGAATCCTGAGCCAAAGGTCCTTGTGTGCTGATATGTAGTGTGCATGCAGCTGCCAAAAAGCGAATCAACATAGTAAGTTTTGACATCACCAGCCATCTGTGTGAGACAGAGTGGTTAGGGCAGCTGGATTCAGTAACACAGATGATCATTGTTAACATGTCTTTCCAAGAGTGGATGCTTTCTATTCTTACCACCAGCTCTCCAGGGATCAATGTAAAGTGTGGAAGAGAAGTAACAATTGTGGGGAGAGCAGTCAGGGAATGCGCACACCCAGACCTGGTCAAGTCAATACTTTAAGAAGCAAACACACAAATTTTGGAATGTAAAGTCTAGAATATTAACGAATATCAGATGTTTGTGAATATTCAATTCAGCTCCAAAAACAGATCTTAGGGGATGAGGGACTTTTTCTTTTATGCTTATTGTTTGACATTTCCTGAAGAAGAAGAAAATACAATTAAAATTGCTAGGTGGTTCTGCTATTGACTTTCTATAAGACATGCATTATGCATAGAGGTAGGAATGAAACTTGCACATTTTTTCGCAGTGAACAGAGATTGCCCAATTAATACGCTATGAGATTTAGGGCTCCATTTCAATAGTGTTCTTGAAGGGTAGAAATATTTACTGATTTCCTCCCCCCCATTGTATTTTTTTATTTTATTTTCTTCCAATCCCATTTGCTGTGTTTGCTTGTACTATCAGGTACTACTTGGGGCCATTTTTACTTCTTTTTCTCCTTTATTAGTCATATGAACAATCCAACTGAGACTCACATAGTGAAAGGGATAATGTAATGAAATGGCTTAGCCAATCAAATTTGGCTGCATGACACCTTCACAGGGGGTAAATAAAGATAGCTGAAAGTATTGGCACCTGTGATGATATTTTCAACTTTATCATCCTCTGAAATAAACCTGAGGAATCGATGGTCTTTTCAATTCTTTAGCCAACAGAACGTTTTTTATCTGAATCACACAAACCCTTTGAGTTAAGCGATACATCAAGCTTGTGACTAAAGAGCGCTGGCTTTTTTTTCTAACACTCCACTTCCCCCCCCCCCCAAAAAAAAGAAAATTTAAAGTAAATAAATGTATATGTCTGGGGATATACTGGTATTTGAATAGGACAATATTAGCACACATTAATTGTGAGAGGTTTGTTGCTGAGTTTGTGAAATGAAGTAGTAAAAGAAGATCACAGCTGCTTATTAGTAATGGCCACCCACAGTGTGGAGAACCTTGGATGATCAAAGAGCAGATATATTTAACAGGGTAATGTTGACATACTCTTCAGCTACTTTGCATAATAAGATCCAAAATGAGTGGTGCAGAGACGAGTGCTTTTAACCATTCAAAACTCTATTAGGTTAAAGGGCCTTCCTTCTTTGCTTCAAAAGTTAATGAATTTAGACATTGTTGTCTTCTTATTTTATCTTTATTTCCCTCCGGGGCATCCTTGATGTGGTGTGAATAATGCTTTACAATGTGCATATTGTGTTTTGCCCCTTGAGCTGGTTGAATTTTGGTAGCCAAAGATACTGCTTTTTTCCTATTTCCATTCATGCTTCCATTCATTAACTGGCATTGCTTCAAATGCGTAACTGTCTTCTGGACAGTTAAGATTATTTCATTATAGCAGGCCCCGGTTACCACAGTTTCTCAGGGCACAGGTCTATTATACGTGTCTGCAAACTACACCTCTATGCCCAATGACTAAGCTCCTCTGGAATATGAACATCTGGAAGGGAGGTAGCTCAAATGCTAAGGGAAACTTTTCCCACTTTTGCTCTGGCTCTATTCCAGAAAATAACACCATTTACTGAAATGGAGGGATGACAAGCAAAACCAACATGTCCAACTTATCCATTTCAATAGAGGATTTTGGCATAAAATGGCGAATACAGTGGTACCTCTGGTTACGTACTTAATTCGTTCCGGAGGTCTGTTCTTAACCTGAAATTATTCTTAACCTGAAGCACCACTTTAGCTAATGGGGCCTTCCACTGCTGCTGCTGCGCCGCCGCCGTGCAATTTCTGTTCTCATCCTGAAGCAAAGTTCTTAACCCGCATTACTATTTCTGGGTTAGTGGAGTCTGTAACCTGAAGCGTATGTAACCCGAGGTACCACTGTATGTTTGGCCCTGGCTCACTAGGATTGACCTGTTTAATGTTATTTCCCCCTATTAGAATGATATTAGATATGTGGTTCTAAAATGTCATAGGGCATACTTGTTAATTAAAACGTTTTTTACCTTGTTCCCCCCCCCCGTCAAATGTAAGTAATATCCAGCCACACCATTTGCAAAACACTGTTTCTTTCCCTGCTACTGGTTGCTGGTTTCTCTACTCCGCCCTCTGTTGTCACATTTTAATTCTTCCTCCCTCCACGCTCTTCATTATCTGTGCATGTCAACCTCTCAAATTTAATTTATGAGCAGTGTTTCACCAATATAGCAGCATAAAATGATTAACAATTAAGCGATAAAAAGGCAAGGTAACATAAAAAGTAGGACATCATGCAGCTGTCTATGTTATCAAAACCATTCCTTAATGTTGAAAACCATGTGTGTATTTCCATCCTAGGTCTCTCTAAACCAGAGCTTTCCAAACTTTTCATGTTAGTGAGACACGTTTTAGATACGCATCAATTTGCGACACAGTAATTTGGTTTTACTAGCAAACCGGTGGTTAAAAATAACCCCTTCCCAGACCCAGGAAGACTGTGGGGTGCATTTGCGTGACACACCTACACACTTCAGCCTACACACTAACATGTTGTGACACACAGTTTGGAAAGCTCTGCTTTTGACAGTGATGGAAGCTGTAGCCCAGCAACACTGGGAGGGTCACGGAGTCCTCGTCCCTTTACTGGGCATTACGTGAGGGAGGCATAGCTCATCATCAGCCCCATAGCCCCACTTCGTGGAAACCTTTCCAGCCTAGGGGCCACACTCCCTTCTGAAGGCCACATGGCAATGGTGGGTAGAACCAGAAGGAAAAGTCAATGGAACATTGAATGTAGATCTCACCTTTGTTCACTAGGCCAGGTTCTTCATACACGCCACACTCCTTTCTCTGCCCTCCTCCAGACAAGCAAGAGGCATTTTCAGAGTTCAAAGACATGTTCCAACCAGCCAAAAACACTTGGGCTGTGAAGATGTGGTCTGGGCAGAGTCCTGGAGGGTAGTATTCGGCCCTGAGGACCGATACTGCCCACTTCTGTGTTAGGCCTTTAAATCAGAATGGGAAGAGACTCTGCGGTTTCTGGAGTCTAAGGTATAGATCTATAGCTTTGGCACGTGCCGCTCTGCAATTTGTTCAAGTTGCACTTTGAAGAGTCTTCTCTCCTCATTCCCCCCTTCTCCCTCTTTCTCTCTCTCTCTCTCCCAAAGCTGTAAAGTATTCATAAAAGCTAACAACTATCCGAGAAAATTAGCATTGATGGATGTTTTCTTGCTCTCCATCAGGAAATGATGTACTTGAAACTCATTACAGATCTTCACAGAATCTCTGCCGAATGTGCCTTGGGCTTTGTGTGGATCAGCACGCGCCTCGTTTGCTGCATAATTCATATCTCTTGTGTCACGTTTAATGTGTAACATGTATTCCTTGTTAATTAGAAAAATATAAACTGCCCCCTCCTTACCCTAGAACAGAACCAGAGAACTACTGGAGAAATCAAGAAAACATAGATTCTCTCTCTCCCCTCTGCTGCCTCACTTACATTTTGAATTGAATTCTGGCACCTACTCTAAACCTAAATCATTTAAACAACTGCGGGAGAGGAGAGGGTGGGTGGGACTTTCATCATGCCAAGTCCTTAGTTCTCCACTCCTTGCTATTTGCTTCCAGGATCAGTACAAAACATTTTGCCACCTGAGGCAGAGAAGCAAATGTCCCCCTTCCCACACATAGAAAGCTGCCTTATACAGAGCCAGCCCACTGGTCCATCGAGCTCACTGTTGTCTACACTGATTGGCAGAGGCTCTCTGAGATTTCAGGTGGGCACACTAACAGTCCTACCTATCCAGAGATGCCAGGGATTGAACCTGGACTACCCTTAGGGTAGTTGTTATGTACTGAAGTTCTCACCCTGGGCCAGCAGGGGGATACTGTAGATAGTTATGCAAATAAGGGATCGAAAGTGACGTTCAGTGATTGGATAGTTTTAGAAAGTTGTTACAGTTACGTTGTACTGGAGCTCTATATAAGCAGGCTAGCTGAACCCTTCAGTTCAGTTCTGTCCTGGCCTGTGAATAAACAAGAGCTGTTTGAAGAATCACTGTGTCATCTGATATGTTCACCCACAACTTAACAGTAGTGATAAAGTGGGATATCAAATCCGAACTCTTCTTCTGAATGCAAAGCAGATGCTTTATTACTGAGCCACTGCCCGGGCCCTGTACCCAAGGCCACCTGAGTTGCTTTGGCCGCTGATGGCGAAAATCCCATGAATGCCTCCCTCCCTCCCTGACAGCACATGTAGAGTAATCATCAATTTTAAAATTAGTAATCTTCCGCCCTTTCGAGCCCCAAATGCCTGATGTGGCCCACTCCTTCTGTTGGTAGGTTGGCCCTAGAAATTTATAATGTTCTTAGAAATGGGCTCAACATGAATTTCTGTTTCGCTTCTCTGTGTTGCTGCCACTAACCAATGGGTACTGTAAATTTCTTGGGGCTGAGACCTACGCTCCCTTCCTTTCATTCTTCTTGTTTGTGCTGCATTGTATTAGATCTTATTAATGGTACCATGGGGAAACCCAGCCAGATGGGTAGGGTATAAATATCATCATCATCATCAGTTGTGGGGAACCTTTGGCCCTCCAGATATTGCTGAACTGTACCAAATCTTTCTCCCTGCCTGTGTGATACTGTACAACAGGAAGAAAATACAACCTGCCACACCCACCCACCCAAAGCCTGAACTGGTATAGTCCAGAATTCTGAGCCCACCATCTGATTCTGTATAATGGGTAGATATATTCATGACTGTTTTGAAAGAGCTTGGACAGTACCACTGGCTAAAAGATGAAAGTATGTAAAGCACAAATATGAACAGAGGAAGGAACACAGCACCAGGCTGCCTGTGGGTTGACACCATAAACCATTTTAGGACAATGTGGATGAACAAAGGTTTGACAAAAATCGACTGTGAAATATTCTTTCATTTATGAAGTGTAGTGGATTTTTAATTTTTTGCATAGTTCATTTATAATAAAGGTTTTTCCCATCACCTTAGCATTTCACCTCAGGGCAAAATCATAGATTTTCCCCCAAGTATTGATTCTTCGTTATATCCTAAATGAGATATAGGGATTAATTTTTCTTCCTTGCGTCTAGCTCTGGGTTTTGGAAATGTGTGTCTTGGCCTAGCTCTGTCCATTATTGTGAACTGAAACCAACGTCGCATACCATCTCTCCTGATGGGGATTTCACTGTTGAAAGTGTTTGATTTCTTTTGACACAAATCTTACTGTTTTGAATATTGGTTAAAGGTGAAAAGAAGGCAATGGAATTATTAATAAATTGAGGGGGGATATATTCCTTGAGGAAAGAGGATGTGCATTCTTAGCCTAGAGCCCTCAAACAATTCGAGACAACTAATTATTTTGTTTTCTGAGTATTGGGTGGGAAAGAATCTGTTCAATATTTGGGGCTGTAGTGCTAAGCACACTTACTAAAAAGTAGTCACACTGAACTCAGTGGGGTCTGCTTCTATTTAAATATGTCTATTATTAGGCTATAAGCTTCCTTAAAAAGGGACGTGGGTGGCGCTGTGGGTTAAACCACAGAGCCTAGGGCTTGCTGATCAGAAGGTCAGCGGTTCGAATCCCCGCAACAGGGTGAGCTCCCGTTGCTTGGTCCCTGCTCCTGCCAACCTATCAGTTCGAAAGCATGTCAAAGTGCAGGTAGATAAATAGGTACCGCTCCGGCGGGAAGGAAAACAGCGTTTCTGTGCGCTGCTCTGGTTCGCCAGAAGCGGTTTAGTCATGCTGGCTACATGACTCAGAAGCTGTAAGCCGGCTCCCTCAGCCAATAAAGCGAGATGAGCGCCGCAACCCCAGAGTCAGCCACGACTGGACCTAATGGTCAGGGGTCCCTTTACCTTTTACCTAAGCCTCCTTGGTTATTTTCCCAAAGAGATTGCAAAGGAAGCGATCCAATGTGTTGGCCACTCTTAGAGCATGTTGTCGGATATAGTAGGATACAAATCCATATGTGTATGGGGGGGGTGAGTCTGCGTGGTAAGGAACCCTAAGGTTCTGTGGGAAATTTAATCATAGGCTCCTTTTTGAGGGTTCCAGTAATGGTGGACAAGCTTCCCTGAAAAACTTGCCCACAAAAATCACTCTTTCCGTGCAATGCTCAGCTGAAAGTGTTGTACATGCTAAAACGCTTCCCAGAATCCTTTGCAGGGTGGCCACTTACACATAACCAGGGGGGAGAGGGCAAAGTAGGACACAAATCTGCATAATTGCATATGCTAATTGGTGTATATTTAGAAATACGATGTGCCTTTGCAGGTGTCAACCACCAGCTGATCAGCAGTGCCTGCAAACCCTGCTTTTGGCAGACACACACATGATCTCATTCATTAATAATAATAATAATAATAATAATAATAATAATAATAATAATAATTTATTTGTATCCCACCCATCTGGCTGGGTTTCCCCAGCCACTCTGGGCGGCTTCCAACAAAGATTAAAAATACATTAAATGTCACACATTAAAAACTTCCCTGAACAGGGCTGCCTTCACATGTCTTCTAAATGTCAGGTAGTTGTTTATTTCCTTGACATCTGATGGGAGGGTGTTCCACAGGGCGGGCACCACTACCGAGAAGGCCCTCTGCCTGGTTCCCTGTAGCTTTGCTTCTCGCAGTGAGGGAACCACCAGAAGGCCCTTGGAGCTGGACCTCAGTGTCCGGGCTGAATGATGGGAGTGGAGACGCTCCTTCAGGTATACTGGGCCGAGGCCGTTTAGGGCTTTAAAGGTCAGCACCAACACTTTGAATTGTGCTCGGAAACGTACTGGGAGCCAATGTAGGTCTTTCAAGACCGGTGCTATGTGGTCTTGGCAGCCGCCCCCAGTCACTAGTCTAGCTGCCGCATTCTGGATTGGTTGTAGTTTCCAGTTCACCTTCAAAGGTGAATTGGATTTGTTGGACCAAATTAGTCCCTCAAGACAGAGATTCCTGACCAGTGGCGGAGTAAGAGGAGTTCCATTGCATTGCTTTGAATACTTGGAAAATACATTTTTTTATTTTAAGTTTTCGGGCACAGAGGTTGTATGAAATAGAGGTTCTTAGGCACTTATGGAAGACAGATAAGAAGTAATGTACTAAAACTCTTTCTTTCTTTCTTTCCTTATTTCTGTAATCCCACCATATTCAAATTTTGAAAAGTATTATGAAGTTGCAGACCCAAGTGGTTGAGACTCTCAGAAGTGGAGTGGTTCAGACTCCTTGCTATGCACATTTAGCTTGACTGGCTTTGCCATTCTCTTTGAAACTGGGAAGCAATACTGAGGGGGTGTCATCCATTCTAATAATATTTTTTTTTCAAAAGAACTGTATATATTCTGTCAGAAGGGCTCCTCCTGCTGGTGGCATGAAGCATTGCATATTTCTAATTATACAGGTATAGCAATATAAAATGAGTATCTCAGCCTGAGATAAGTGCTTATCACAGTCCATATTTCTTTGGAGACATAACACAACTAGAGTTCCATATTTCCACTAAAGTGGCTTAAGATAAAATGTGATGAAAAGCAGCTTACAACTAGACACTGGACAATAATGTGTTCTTAATATATAGTTAATCATCTCTCTTTTTGCACAGAGCTAGTTGTAAACATGGAACAATGAACAGATGGTGCTTATGAAGCCATGTATTGTAGAAGTTAGAAGGATACACTTAATATATAAAGATTATTTAGCAATATTATTTAGCCTACTGAACCCTTCTTTGTCATTCCCCCACTTTCCCCACTTGAACTCCTATTTAACCCTCTTCTTCCCTGCTTTTATTTTATTTTAAATTTTCTTCTTTTTCTGTGTCTTCATTGTAAGTTATGTCATTATGTCACTGATGATTATACATCTGTATGAAAGTGTTATGAGTTGATCCAGACTTGTACTCAACCGAGTTTCACTAATGCTGGAGGAATAGGGGGACAGGGGCAATTTTTACATGTTTCCCTTCCCCCACAATACCCCGTGGCCCCTGAAAATCGGTTCTGAATGCTTAGGAGACCCTTTGGACCACCATGAAAGAGAAGGGGGGTTGCAGGGCAAAGAGGAAACCAGCAAAAAATGAAAAGAAAATAAAGATCACCTTTCTTCTCTTCTTCAGTGGAACTTGGTGCCTTCTGCCAATAATGATGATGATGATGATGATGATGATGATGATGATGATGATAATGATGATGATAATAATAATAATAATAATAATAATAATAATAATAATATATTTCTACTCCGCCCATCTGACTGGGTTTTCCCAGCCACTCTGGGGGGCTCTCAACAGAATATTAAAAACACAATAAAACATCAAACATTAAAAATGTCCCTAAACAGGGTTGCCTTCAGGTGTCTTCTGAAAGTCAGATAGTTGTTTATTTCCTTGACATCTGATGGGATGGCGTTCCACAGGGTGGGTGCCACTACCAAGAAGGCCCTCAGCCTGGTTCCCTGTAACCTCACTCCTCGCAGGGAGGGAACCGCCAGAAGGCCCTCGGAACTGGACCTCAGTGTCCGAGATGAACGATAGGGATGGAAAGAAACTTTCTGTTCACAGATGGGACACTCTGGTTTTGTATCATAGTATATTTACATTGGGACACGGGTGGCGCTGTGGGTTAAACCACAGAGCCTAGGACTTGCCGATCAGAAGGTCAGCGGTTTGAATCCCTGCGACGGGGTGAGCTCCCGTTGCTCGGTCCCTGCTCCTGCCAACCTAGCAGTTTGAAAGCACATCAAAGTGCAAATAGATAAATAGGTACCGCTTCAGCGGGAAGGTAAACGGCGTTTTCGTGCGCTGCTCTGGTTCGCCCAAAGCGGCTTAGTCATGCTGGCCACATGACCCAGAAGCTGTACGCCGGCTCCCTCGGCCAATAAAGCGAGATGAGCGCCGCAACCCCAGAGTCGGCCACAACTGGACCTAATGGTCCTTTACCTATATTTACATTATTTACATTGCATTACATTACATTTACATTATCCAGGCTCACTTTAAAAAAAATAAAAAAATGCATCACTGTATTTTAATGGTTATTTGGGGGAGCAAGCAAACCTTTTTTCAATCCAGTACAGGTTTATCACAAATGCCATGAGGAAAAAAAATAATTTTCTCTGCACAGGTTAACTCAGGTTTAAGCCGACTGCTGGACTGACTGTCACTAAGTTGTCAACTGCCGGTTATGAATAGTGTACAGAAGGAGAACAAGTTGACCTTGAACTCACTAAATGTTTTATGAATAGCACCCATTTCCAGGGAGAAAAAATACGAATATGTTTTCCAGATTTTACAGCCCCTCTCTCCTTTCCTTAAGGCTCTCCAGTACCAAATGCTTTTCATCTTATCAAGGTGCTCATTATAGGGAAGGTTCAGAAAGCAAAGAGCATCGTTTTAATGATGAAGGTAATGCTTGGAGAATATAAGGAGCTGACGCCACTGCCTTTCCCCAAAGGCAACACAGAATATTGCAGTTGTCATGCCATGCTTCTGCAAAAGACCATTTGTTTTTGAGGAGATTCCCATGCAATATATAACATACACAAGGAACAGGGGGAAGTCTGCATTTCAGGGTTTTTCTTCATCCTTTTTCAAAGCTGGATTTTGATAGGGCACAGGTATAGGGAGAGCAGCTAATTTACTTCAGTGCAGAATTTATTGGGGCCCTTTCTCCTGACACATCAACAGAATACTTTTGACTCTTTCAGAGATTGCAGACAGTTTCAGAGACAATGCAGATAATGACTCTACCTAAAGTTAATGACTTTGAAAGCTCTGCAAATCCACTGGTATGAGTTTGTGCTTCTTACAGTCGCAGCCCAAGAAGATACGTAAACACGTAAACAGATTTAATAAAGAAGACACTCTTAAACATCATTTGAAGACACATAAAGCTGCCAGCTGCCTGCCTGCCTTTCTATCTAAGATACTACCAGGAGCAATGCTAATTTGGAGGAGCGAGGAGTGGCAAAGACTATTAGGAGCACCTGGAGGTGGAACAAACGGGACATGTTTGGCAGAGCATTTGCTAGTCCTTGCTAGCCCCTCATGTCAGCCATGGGTGCCGCCCTTCAATTTAATACATTTCCTTAGCCAGTGGAACGAATTTATGCATTCGTAAATGGCAATTAAAAAAAAAATCAAAATAAGGTATAAACACAATAAAACAGGAAGAATGTTGAGGAGCAGCAGGTCCATTGCAGTGGTTAGCTCAGGTGATATGTTGGAAGGATTCTTCTGCCATGGAGAAGGTAACCATTTTGGCACCAGAAAACTTCCCTGGGGAAGGCATTCCACAGGAAGGACACTTCAGGCAAAGGACCGCAAGTCTGTCTAACACAATAAAGTCCATGTATCTGGTTAAAGGTAAAGGGACCATTAGGTCCAGTCGTGGCCGACTCTGGGGTTGCGGTGCTCATCTCGCTTTATTGGCCAAGGGAGCCGGTGTACAGCTTCCGGGTCATATGGCCAGCAGGACTAAGCCACTTCTGGCAAACTAGAACAGTGCACGGAAACACCGTTTATCTTCCCACTGGAGTGGTACCTATTTATCTACTTGCACTTTGACGTGCTTTCGAACTGCTAGGTTGGCAGGAGCAGGGACTGAACAATGGGAGCTCACCCCGTGGCGGGGATTCGAACCACTGACCTTCTGATCAGCAAGTCCTAGGCTCTGTGGTTTAACCCACAGCACCACCCGCGTCCCTACATGTATCTGGTTACTACCCACCTAACATCAGTGAATGAGAGGGATCCAGAAAAGAACCTCAATGGGTTTACTAAGTATGACGTAGTTGACTATCACCATATAATCTTTAATTATCCTCATTTATTTGTTTGTTTTAAGCATTTTTCTTCTTAGTAGAAGCCCCCCCCCCTCCATTTCAGGAATCCTTGGCAGGAATCCCTAAGGGACTATGGACTATGCTCTCTGGCAGTAAGAAGTTTCTCCTCAGCCACTGGCTCTGTTCAGAAAGTTTCATGGGCCATCTCATTATTTATTTGTTTATTAGGAATTGTAGGAGCAAGAAAGAAGCAGCCTCAGCTGGCTGGCTGGAAATATGATTGTATTTTGAAATATAGTATGGAGAGAATCTATATTGTGTGCTTCATGGAAAGCAGTTGGAAGAAACATCTTGACCCAGAAGTTCCATTACCCATTTTAATTGAAATTGGTTACCTTTTTTTTTTATTCTTCAAAAGAAGAAGGAAAGAGGAGGGAAAGGAAGAACTGAAGATCAAAATACCCCTTTGGCATTTCAGTTTGGGCATTTCCTGCTAAAATGCTACTTGTTCCTGTGTGGTAAATGAAGAAATGCATTTGCCGGAGTTGTCAAACACATGGATTGCCAATTGGTTCTGAAAGCACCAGTCCTGGACCATTTTCCCATTCAATCTCAGGGGGATCTCTGTCCCTTCAGCTTCAAGTCAGCTGTACATTAAATGCCAGAGAAGTACATTGGTTCTGTTTATAGGATTGCTAATCTTTTGCCTTAACAGGAACTGTCTCACAACTTTTGCTGGCTCTAAAAAATCTTTTTCTCACTCTGCCTCCCCACCCCCAGCTTAGCTTACTATGGATACGACTGGACACAAATATTGGGTGAGAATGTGTTGTGAATGTGATCTGGGCAGTCGTGGCGTCTCTTGTCGTATAAAAGATTTCTCTCCTCCTTCTTGGCAACGGGCGAGCTGGTCAAAGTTCGCCTCCCGCATTAGGGATGGTGAAAGGAAACCGGAGACCCGTTCCTTGTCTACTGACACACTTACAAGACAAACACATGCTCCATTAAAAATAACACAGCTCTGCTGTGATATGTGGCCCTCCCATGTCTTTGGAGTAAAAATGTGCTTCAGTGTGCAGTGTTGAGCTTCTTAAGATATAAGGTTTCCACTTGGCACTGAGGCAACTCAAAGAGTTATGAGATAGAAGGCAGCTGATTTTTTTATTTTTTATTTTGCCAAGGGGGCGCTCCTCACTCACAGCCTCATACCAAAGCTAAGCACCCTTGTCCCAGATTTTTATCATTTGCTTGTTCTTCATATTTCTCAAGTCAGTCAAGCTCCACATTTGACAAACTCTGGTGACTCCCTTCTTTTCTGTCCCTGGCAGCTGCAAGTGAAGGGGGGGGACAGGTTGTATTTGCTTTTCTCTTCTCCATAATGCGACGTTTGCAGAGTGTAATGTTTCCTTTTTAGCACATCTTGCTATTGTCAAGAAGTCAGAGATTTTAATGCAGGTTATGTTGTGCCCATAGCTCAGGATTCTCTGAAAGTGGGGGTGGAATACCAGCCAGATAATGGCTTCCCTTTTTCAGGCACCCAACTCTTATTGCCACATATCACTTGACAAGAACAACAATGCAGAGCCATGACTGAAGACAAAACAAACCTTGATTTATGTGTTTTAAACCGCTGCTGATTATGAGTGACGTAGTGTGGGTTGCCAGCGCCCGGGGGAATGCATGCACATTCAACTGCCTAACAGCGTCACCCAGGAGATCGCAGCTGCAGAGATAAGAAAAGAAGAGTCATTCCATTGTCTGGAGAGGTCACTTCCTGGTTTGCATGGAGAGGCCATTTTCAGCGGAGCCCAGCAACGGAAGCACACTGCTGTATTGAGGCAGCATTGGGTGTTGAAATCTTGCGCCTCCTAACAATTTTGCACCCGGGGCAAACACCCCTGTGCCCCCACACACTGCACCACTGCTGATTATTCCCGTTGTTTCCTTTAATCGGCATTAATGTGGACAGCTTGAAACTGGTCTGAAAGTGTTGAAGCTTAGTGCTGCACAGAACCGGTGCTGGTTGCTGTAAGTGCATCAGAGAGCTCAAAAAAGTTCTAGTTCTGGGGCAATGGCTGTTTCTATGTTTCCTGGGCTTCTCTCTCGGTGCATTTGGCCTCTACAGGCTTCTCCTACAACTTTGACACACAAACATCCCTACCTTTCTTCAGCTGACACAGGATTTCCTGTGCTGCTGAGTATTTAAGGCTGGACGCTTACTTGAGACTGAGAGTAAGTTTCATTAAGAAGGGCTTGGGTTGTGTAAGGGGCAAGGGCTTTATTTGTGCAGCATATGGCTGGGTGCAGGACTTTTCCATTTCATCCCTTTTATTGCCTTTCCAAATAATAAGTTGTTAGGCCAATTCCTTCCCCTCTATTTCCCCTCAAACTAATATATTTCTGTGTGTCCTAGGAGTATTCTGTGTCCAAATCACAATCTTATTTTGGGTGGCTTCTTTTCACTTCCAGACATATAGACATATGACCAACCAAACTGAGAATGAGAAGGGATTCCCACCCTATTACATTTCTGTTGCATCTTTCTTCCATCACAGAACCCAAAATGGCGCACACATGGTTGCCAGGAGTTTTCCAATCCAGACACTGATCAGACCCAGACCTAAATAGTTTCAAGTGGTGACCACATGTGCCTTTCAACCATATCCCGAGAACCACATTTTTTAAAATGGGAAAGAGGGGGAAAGGAGATAGTCCTTTACGAGTCTTTTGGGTGTGGTACTAAAGGTAAAGATAAAGGACCCCTGACAGTTAAGTCCAGTCGCGAACGACTCTGGGGTTGCGGCGCTCATCTCACTTTACTGGCTGAGCGAGCCAACATTTGTCCACAGACAGTTTTTCTGGGTCATGTGGCCAGCATGACTAAGCCACTTCTGGTGAACCAGAGCAGCACACGGAAACGCCGTTTACCTTCCCACCGGAGCGGTACCTATTTATCTACTTGCACTTTGACGTACTTTCGAACTGCTAGGTTGGCAGGAGCTGGGACTGAGCAACGGGAGCTCACCCCGTTGCGGGGATTCAAACCGCCGACCTTCCAATCAGCAAGCCCTAGGCTCAGTGGTTTAGACCACAGCGCCACCCGCGTCCCTGGGTGTGGTACTAATGTTCTCAATTTATCTTAGACACTATGGGAGCATTCACCTACTTGAGAAGAAGGGCAGGGAACCCCTCATCTGAAAAAAACAACAACAAAGGGGGGGACCCACCTTTGTATCTTTATCAATTACAAAATGATATTTTCCTTTTAAATCTGCCAACCCCACATCCTTAAAAAGAGGCTAATCTGCTCTTCCATAATGCCATTCCTAGTGAAGAATACACAACTTGGAGCCCAATTTGAGCTGGCAGCCCTGCCCATGGAGGTGCTGCAAAAGTTAGCCCAATTCCACTCTGGACCCACTCAGTTATTTGTCAGCATGGGAGAATTTTGAGTGAAATCATGAAGGATGTGAGTATGAACTGCAGGAGTAGGCTATACATTGCTGGTGGTGAGCGGGGGGACCCAAAGGTGACTGCAGATTTATTTATGGAAGCGTAGGTGCTGTTCATTGCCTTTGGGGGCAATTACTATTTGAAGGCCTGTTACACTCCAGCAAGGCTTCTTCCCCTTTTTTATGCTGTCCCCATCTATCCTCAAGGCAATAGCTTGAACAGAATCTAATGGATTTAACACAGTTGCTTTAAGCTTAAGTAACATGCAATAACTGGGAGTTTCCCCTCCTTTCAACGGGTTTAGTAATGCAACACACAAACAGCACACTCACCAAACCACCCAGCAGTAATAAGGACACTAAACTAGGGTTACCAGACGTCCCCGGTTCCTGGGAACAGGCTCCAGATTTGCAAATCTGTCCCCAGGAAACGTGGCAGCGGTAGTCTCAGTAGCCTGGAGCCAGCCTGGTAGCGCAGTTGGCTCTGGCTGGCTTCAGGAACTGCTCACTGCTTGCTGCCGCCACTGCCGAAGGGGAACCGGGGAAGTCCGGTGGTACAGATCTCCTGCCCCCTGCCCCCTTTGTTTTGACAGATCGGAGGAGACTTGGGAGTTTCGGGCGGGCAGCCATTGCCTAGGAGGGGCGCAAGGCACACGGTTTCTCTGCCAGGCAAGGTGCAAAGACCTTCTTTCGCACCCTGTGAAACGTAAATGCACAGAGTTTTAAAAAAACGGGGCAACAGCCACCCACCCGCAACTCTCGAGCCTCCCCCGATCAGTCAAAACAAAGGGGGAAGGGGATCGGGGGTGGCTCGGGAGTCATGGGCGGATGGCCGTTGCTTAGTTTTTTAAAAATTCTGTGCATTTATGTTTCACAGGGTGCGAAAGAAGGGCTTTGCACCTTTATACAATATCCATGTGTGCTTGGGCCCAGGGTATTTTGCCTCACCATCCCCACTACTGACTCCTTGTTGCTACTCAGCTTAAAAAAAAAAAAAAAAAGTGTCCCCGGATTAATTGAAAAAAATCTGGTAACCATAACACTAAACTGGAGTTTGCAGTGTCACCAGCTAAGGAACCGAACCATCTTAGCGGTTCAGGTCTTAGCCTCCTTCAGGCGTTTTAGTCACCCATAAGAGTAGTTTTGTTTCAGGGAGAGTGGGGGGCAAGCATGCCACGCCCAGCCCCCTCCATTTCCATTGTTGTCCCACTTCTCCTTCAGAAGTTGAAGTCATAACTTCTGAAGGAGAGGCTTACTATGCACACAGAAGCATTGTCATGTCATTAGAAACCTGATAGGTTCAAAATCATGTGGGAAGCTTCCATGTATACTGATGGTCTCCTGCTTTGGGGAGTTCACCCTCCAGCTCATGGATGTTTGAATTTTCTCACACAGTAGAAGAGTTTGGATTTGATATCCCGCTTTATCACTACCCGAAGGAGTCTCAAAGCGGCTAACATTCTCCTTTCCCTTCCTCCCTCGCAACAAACACTCTGTGAGGTGAGTGGGGCTGAGAGACTTCAAAGAAGTGTGACTGGCCCAAGGTCACCCAGCAGCTGCATGTGGAGGAGCGGAGACGCGAACCCGGTTCCCCAGATTACGAGACTACCTCTCTTAACCACTACACCACACTGGCTCTCAGTGAGCCACAGTGAGGCAAATTATAATGCCTGAATAGGACTCTAAACACCTCTACATGTGTGAGAAGATCCAGCTTCTTGAAAATCAGTGCACGTTCTGTCACTGACTTCAATCTCGAGTTCAAGTGACAATATCCTCAAAATTCTTCATTGTGAATGCTGATGTTGAAAATCCTCCAAATGCTCAAATATTTGTATTTCAAATCTGCATTTGGCATTCTACCACATTTGGTTCTTCACTAGTTCTCGATAGTTGACGGTATTTGAGACTTGGCATGCAATGCTAATTTAGCGCTTAGCAGTATTTGTTAGCTGACATATACTGTTATCTGGAATTTAACAGTACTTGATAGCTGCCCTGCTATGGTATTTGACATTCAGCATCATTTTATAGATGACATGCAATTATACTTAATATCTGATGGCATTTGGCAGCTGACAGATAATGGCAGATTGCCAATAATCTGAGGTAAGATTTTACGTTTGAAAAAAGTAATTTTGACCTGCAAAATTTGAGTAAAGTTCTACAGTTCGTTAAAAAACTGAAAAGTAAAATTGGAAATTCACTGAATTTTGAATATTTGTGAATATTTTCCACTCTATTTTCCATGTGGGTCCCTTACGTAAAGGACCATGTCACTGAAACCCTAGCTTTACATCTCCCATTGATCCAAGCTTGCACAATGGGATTTTCCCCTTCTCCTTCCCCTGTAAAAGGTAAAGGTACCCCTGCCCATACGGGCCAGTCTTGCCAGACTCTAGGGTTGTGCACCCATCTCACTTAAGAGGCTGGGGGCCAGTGCTTTCCGGAGACACTTCCGGGTCACGTGGCCAGCGTGACGAAGCTGCTCTGGTGAGCCAGCCCCAGCGCAGCACACGGAAACGCCGTTTACCTTCCCACTATAAAGCAGTACCTATTTATCTACTTGCACTTAAGAGTGCTTTCGAACTGCTAGGTGGGCAGGAGCTGGGACCGAACGACGGAAGCTCACCCTGCCGCAGGGATTCGAACCGCCGACCATGCGATCGGCAAGCCCTAGGCGCTGAGGTTTTACCCACAGCGCCACCCGCTTCTGGAACAGATTTGGGGAGGGTTCAGGGCATGCTGGAAGGAGGAGAGCAGGGATGTATAATTTTGTAAGTAAAAACCCCGGGACTGACAGGACAGTTACCTACCGCTGCACTGAATACAAGCCCCAGTTAACCAAATATTATGAATGCTTCCTAGGCCATGAGATAGTGATGAATATAGGATACTAATGACTATACAGTTGCACCTCGGAAGTTGAACGGAATTCATTCCGGAAGTCCGTTTGACTTCCAAAACGTTTGGAAACCAAGGTGCGGCTTCCAGTTGGCTGCAGGAAGCTCCTGCAGCCAATCAGAAGCTGCGGAAGGTTCCAAATAACATTCGCAAACCGGAACACTCACTTCCAGGTTTGCAGCGTTCTGGAGCCAAAACATTCAACTTGCAAGGCGTTCGGGATTCAAGGTACGTCTGCACTAAAGCTCTTCCTCCCACGTCATAGCATGCCATCATGTTGATTGTAGAAAACTTGGTAATGTTTCCCTATAACCTGGGATACTTTGATTATTTTTAGCATGGCATGTGTGCTAACTGAAAGATAATACCAGTGATTTCAACAACATGCCTTCAACCTGGCAATTTGATTCTCAATCACAAACTTACTTGCCTGTCTTTAGACTTTGCTCACCTGGCAGCTCGTCTTTCCTATGACGACACACATAATGGAGAGAAAAATTCTTGACTCACAAACATTGGAATTTTCACCGTGGTAATGGCACCGGTTCACTCATATTTTATTCATTAAATATTATTTGTCAGTGCATTTGGCTATTTTCGAGACTTACTGTAAAACACACCATTATCACTTTCACATTTTGAGCATTTGTCAATACTATACCAGCCAACCTGTGTATTTATAATTATGCACATTTTCTCCCCCTCTCTAAAAGGCCAACGATGTTTCAATTAAGCTTGGTTCAGAAGTGCCCTTATTTAGCAAATTTGTCCTTCAGTAGGATTACTAGTGCTGGGTTGTTTTTTAAGAGCTCTGAGATACAGCCAGATTGTTTCATTCTGTCAGACTCAAAATAGGATACAATCAAACCCTAAATCAATAGCACTTTTTATTCCTACAGAATTGATGCATGGCATCTTTCTTCAGACAAAGACTTAATGTGTTGTAAATTAATTATCTGCAATGAATACTGGGTCAGTGGACCTTGGAATGAGGGGGGTGCAGTGCTAAAGCATTCCGTTACCTCCCACCACTTCACAGATCTTACTCCGTCTTCTATAAATATGACTGTAAGGCCCACTTTCTGCAGGAGCTGTTAGCAAAGGCTGTTAATGCTCATCTCAGGATGGGTATGGAAGGGCATGCATGCGTTACCATAAATTTGCTGCCCAAATGTTTTGCTTAGAATCTTTGCTTAGTATTTGAGATCTAAGGGTGGCATTCATTGTTTGCAATTCTCAGGATAAAGGTAAAGGGAACCCTGACCGTTAGGTCCAGTCTCAGACGACTCTGGAGTTACGGCGCTCATCTCACTTTATTGGCAAAGGGAGCCAGCGTACAGCTTCCGGGTCATGTGGCCAGCATGACTAAGCCGCTTCTGGCAAAACCAGAGCAGCGCACGGAAACACCGTTTACCTTCCCGCCGGAGTGGTACCTATTTATCTACTTGCGCTTTGACATGCTTTCGAACTGCTAGGTTGGCAGGAGCAGGGACCGAGCAACGGGGGCTCACCCCATCATGGGGATTTGAACCGCCGACCTTCTGATCGGCAAGCCCTAGGCTCTGTGGTTTAGACCACAGCGCCACCCGCGTCCCAGTCAATTCTCAGGATAGACCCATTGAAATCAATCTTTTTTTTTTCATTGGTCTACTCACCCTAAGGCTGCAATCTTATTTTTATGGAATGCACATGGAAACTCCCATAGACTGTAATAAAAGTAAATTGCAATCTGTGGCCCTGATCAAACTTCGTGTGTATACAAGAACCACTTACTTGAAATGCTACTGATCAAACATTCAGTAGAGAGACAAGGGGAGCATTAAACCCAACTCCTACTCCCCATCTTGAACACCTGATCTGCATTGCTATGAATATTTCACTGGGGTTGCATAGATCGCCCCTGGAGACTGCACACACAGCACTCATTTGCGCATATGACTTTGCATTCAGCTAGGATTGCATGTGCAACTTCCTGTGTCTGCACAAGCATGAGATATCTCCTAGATTGATCGATGTGTATCTTCAGAAGTAATGTCTCCTTGTATTTAGTTTATTGTATATTTAAATGATTAAAACACTGATTTTTCACTAACGGCAGAATTTGACATTACAGCAAACCTGAGTGAGTGTGGGGAGATTGAGGGGAGGGGCTGCAGCAAGAAAAGTGATGGTAGGTGGGAGAGTTAAATACTCCTTTTCCTGAGACCATTTTGCATATTAAATACATATATGAGATGCCTTGAATTACTAAAGCTGCGAACCTGTACAAATGGTCTGCTTAAATCCCATTTAGGTCAGTTTAGTTCTTCATGCACAGGATTGCAATGTGAGCAAAGAGGAAAGAGGCAAAGAAACTCTTCACTTTTTTATTTTTATTTTTGCCAAAGCAAAAGAAATGGACGGTTGTTGGGGCATTACGGTGTGCAGAAGCGCTACAGAGATAAATGAACTCTCAGCCGTGAACACCTTGATTAAAAAGCTTGAGTTTGCTAACTTCCGAAGTTCTCATTTAAAAAAATAAATAAAACCAAGATGGAGAGGAAACTGCCATTATTTCTCTAGAATTGCTTAGCTATTAGTAGCTATAGAAACAAGGTTACTAGGTAGTAAAGACGAGCTCTCCACAAAACACAATATTACTTAGATTTGAGAATAAGAAAGAGAAACAAGCCACCGTACTCAATTAAATGATTTTTTTCTCTCATGATGAATTGACAGGTCAGGGGAGATGGGCCTAGGATTGTAGATTCAGTGCTGGAAAACCATTCAGTCCTGTGCTGCTTTATTAGATTTGATTTTTTGCTAAACTGATGTCTGTTGTGTCCCTGTGCTTTGGGAAACTGAAGAATAACAGGAACTGGGGCTCCAGGCACGCATGCCATTTTTAATACTACACCTTAGATCCAGCACAGCAGGCATGGGGCAGACGGGGCGGCATGTGGAGCCGGCTCTTCCGCTAGTGCCCTCACTTGCTTGCCCTGGCTGCCACCACCGGCCCAACTCTTGTGGGGTTCTTCAAAGCTCTTGTCCACACCCTCCCCATGCCTCGCTCTGAGGAAGAGGGTCATTCCTCAGAATGAGGGGTTCTGGGTGAGGTGTCCCCAAGAGAGTGTCTCCACCAGCACACTTTTCTGCTCTGTGCGTGGAAGAGAACTGAACATGTGTGGTGTGCACACAGCAGCTCTAGGGGCCAGGCCTTGCACGCAGGCCCCTGCCTCTGTCCGACCATGAATATGGGTGTGGCGTTTGCCCTCCTAGATGACATCATGCTGGGTCATAAGGAAAGGGTTAAATGAGTGTGAAGTGATTGGCCCGTGGGAACCCAAGGGGAGGAGTTAGAGTTGGAGTTGTTGGGAAGTCAGTTGGGAGTTGGAGAAGGAAGAGGGAAGATAAGTCTGTGGGTTGGTCGAGTTGTGTTGTGAGAGAGTGAGAGAAACTGATAGGAGGATTCAGCTAGATAATCAGTTAGCAGTTATTAGGAAAGGTATAGGCCGGTGTAATAGGTATGAGTTGCTCGTGCGTAAGCTGGTGCCTTTCTCGGTTAATTTGCCTTGTTAAACCTTTCTGACTGCACAGCCCCTTCTCATCGTGGCTGTCTCAGTCACTGGCAGAATCCGTCAGTGGGCGTTTCTTGAACCTCTTCCAACATAAAAGTTGTTTGACACCCAGTCTCATCCTCCTCTCACTGCGCGGGAGTCTTCTGCGCAGGGAAGGCGTGGGTAGCGGAGGACCTGGGCTCTCCTCACTGATGTCCAGTGAAGAGTCCTGGAACCCTCTCTCCAATTCCATCTGCCCCCCTTTATCCCTGGTGTTGCGCTGATTGGCTTCCCCCTCTACTGAGCTGTTTCTCCCCCTGCTGCTGGGTCCTTCGCCAGCATCATCTGGGAGCCTCCCCTTCGCCTCTCCCTCCGATATCAGTTCCCTGACATCCGGTAAAGAAACTAAGATTAAGAAACTGACAAGAAAAATTATCTGAAACCATAAACTTGTTCAGGCTTATAAAATAAACTTGATTATTTGTTTTAATGTTAACAACTGTCTGGACTCCGTGTGTACCCGAGAGAAACGGGTTGGTGGCAGTGAGGAGGCAATCACAGTGGTGGCACAGGGATCAATAGACCGTCAAACGTCTGGGGACCCTGTGTGATCGCCACAATAGGGTTTGCATGTTTGGGCAAACATATGAACGTGCACCCGGCTTCTACATTATGTGTAATTTTCAAAACAGTCCACACAAAAATCTGCAAATCGTTAATTTTTTCCTAAGACTTTGGTTTTATTCTTATTCAGTTTAAACCTTGCAACTTGTCCAAACTCTTGAATTATCTTCAGTGCTTTGATTGCACTGATCTCAGGGTCCTGTAAAGTCAATACCAAATCATCAGCAAAGGCTTTTAACTTATATTGTTTAGTTCCCACTACTATGCCTTTAACTTCCTCATCTTTCCTTATCATATTCAGCAGCACCTCCAGGACAGAAATAAAAAGCAGGGGGGTGGGAGTGGGCACCCTTGCCTGGTTCCCTTCTCAGCATGTATTTTTTTAAAAGGTTTTTGAATTCATTGGTTTGTATTCAGTGCAGCACTAAGGAGATGGTTGCATCAGTGCAAGCATGTCTCCTTTCCCAACATAAAAATCTCCCCCTGTGTGGGGCTTCTCTCAACCCTCCGGAGCAGATTTAGGGAGGGTGGTATAACAGTGTTTGCCATCCTACATTTGTAGATAGCACTTTACTAATCTGTTGTTGGGGTTCCAGATTTATTGGCTCGGCATTAAAAAGAAGTGCTGTATTTGACAATGACTCCAATTAAACATTAATAAGATGTGAAATTGTGCTAGAAGTCAATGTTTCTTGAGGTACAGCCACATAGGAATGACGTCTGGGGTCTGTTTCTATTGAGTGTTGAATGATGTTGTCTTCATTTTGGGAAGGGGTTGCGCTGGAATGAAGCCTGTTTCACTTTCCTTGACAAAAGGCCCTGCCACTTGTAAATCTGTTCTCTCCCAGTCCAGTTGTTAGTGTCAAAGTCTGTCAGATCAGCAGGACATTAAAATTATACAACTACAGTAGGAAGCGAGTGCCCCTAATTCCCAGCTCGTGCATCGCAAGCAATAAATAAATAAAGCAACTATTTCTAATTTCTAATGAAAGTTCTACCAAAACCTTTTCATCTTGGATTCCTTCTGGCAGATTATATCATTTTACCTGTTTGGTGGAGCTTAATCGCAGGGATTTGTTTTATTACTAGCTAGATGCCCACTATATGGTGAGAATGCTCACGCATTGTCCAATTTGATGTTGCTATCTTCGTACTTTCAAGCATGGGTGTGATCTCACAGCAGCCCTTAACTGCACTGAGAGAGCCTTTTTCTTCCTGATTTTTCTGGTGAGTTGTGGAATTTAGAGTCTCTATCAGTGAATAATCACACTCAGCCATACGTCAATTATTACCCTTTCCTTCCTTATGACAAGGTAAGTGGAATGGCTGGTATGTTATTTCATCCCTGGCCCCAGCTCAGTGCCAGACTTACGTATCAGCTAAGTAGGCTGATGCCTAGGGCCTCTAAATCTAGGGGGCCTCGCCAGCCTGCCCACTCCCCAGTGCCACAGTCTCCCCTCTCCCAAAATTGCAAACCCCAGACTTCATGCAAGGGCAGGGCAACTCAGGCCCAACAACTATGAGACTCAGGGCTAGCCAGTGGGGCCCAATTTGAGGTAGTGGTTTTCTGTAGGGCCAAAGTCTGCAAAATCATATAGATATAAATAAAATCCATCTAGATTGCCCTGATGCGGGGGCCCAGTTTGGCCAAATTGCTCCAATTGCCTTAAGGTCAGCCCTGATGAGACTCATCAGAGGCAGCTACAGTTGCAAATGGAAACAAAATATCTGTGAAAGGAAGAGGAGCAGGTTTGCTCAAGTGTGTTGCAAGTAGAAATGGTTTTTGTAACGAAGCGAGAGTAGTAGTTGCTTCAACTAACAAATAAAAAAGTTTTGAGAATTTACATGCTACATTAATTCATTGAGAAGGGGATTGTAAGAAAAACACTGGGTCCTAATTAGAATAACAGAGTGCCTGCTTTCTGGTGGGCAATTTCCTCCTTTATTTCGACACTGTGGCTGCAGACCAAATCACCTGTCAGGAGAGCTATGAGATTCAGGTGAGGGTCATATACCTTGTCAATCCCAGCAGGTATATAACAGGAAGACCCGGCCTGGCCAACTTGAAAGTGACTAACTTAGACAAACAAATTTTGATGAAGTCTTGGATGATTTTGCTATGAGGCAAAATGATGGGTTGAATGATGGGAGTGGAGACACTCCTTCAGGTATACAGGGCCTAGGCCATTTAGGCCTTTAAAGGTCAGCACCAACACTTTGAATTGTGCTTGAAAATGTACTGTGAGCCAATGTAGGTCTTTCAGGACCGGTGTTGTATGGTCCCTGTGGCTGCTCCCAGTCTAGCTGCCTCTACTCAGACCCTTCTAACAGGTGACTAACAAAAGTCCATACTGCATATATGGAGGGAGGGACAATAACTCAGGGGAAACTGCATAATGCACAAAAAGTATGCATTTCCTACAATAGAAACACTGCAGGTACATAAAGTCAATCTCTAACCCCCTTCCCAACTGGCCATGTGGTCCACCCCTCAACCCCCTCCTTTCAAGAGACAATCTTCCGAGTCATCTTTGGAAAAAGGGGGTGGGGGCAAATGTACACAACACTCTCTGACTGTGGAGGCAAAATAACACCATCCACACGCAAGAGAAAAACACCAGCTGGCTTGGGGGAAGAAGAAGAGTTTGGATTTGATATCCCGCTTTATCACTACCCAAAGGAGTCTCAAAGCGGCTAACATTCTCCTTTCCCTTCCTCCCTCACAACAAACACTCTGTGAGGTGAGTGGGACTTCAAAGAAGTGTGACTGGCCCAAGGTCACCCAGCAGCTGCATGTGGAGGAGCGGAGACGCGAACCCGGTTCCCAGATTACAAATATACCGCTCTTAACCAATACACCACACAAGGTTTGAAAATGGATGCAACTTAAGAAAAGAAAACTTGGGAGTTGGAGAAACAAACAGCACAATGAAGACTGAGCATGCTCAGTGGGCACGGTACGCTGACATGCTGTTGGGGAGAAGAATGGAAAACTGAATGGGGAAAGGGGAATGGAATGGAGTGTCCTGGAAAAGGGTATGGCTGAATGGCTAGAATCCTAAAGAGAAGCACTCCATACTCCATAGCATTTTGTCGCAGATTCCATTTGTAAACACCCATGGACACCTGCATCCACAGGGGCTGAAGTCATGTGAAGCTCCTTATCCGCATCAATCTCCCTTGCTGGATCACAGCAATTATGCACATGTGTAAGCTGATTTATGATATACCTCTTGGGAATGAAGGAAATTTAATAAATGTGTTGAGGATGTTTGGAAAAACCCTTTTGTTCTTTTTATACTTTAAAGCAGAATTGGGAGGTTCAAAATCATGAACTATTCATTGCAAATATAAAATAATGTGCCCACACGTGTCAGGAGCAGTTAAATCTCTAAAATCAGCTCTTACTTTTGAATCAGCTATTTTACACGGCTGCATCAATGCAAGGACATTTTATTATCCACAGATTTCATTCCAGTCCAGTCATTGTGGTTTACTGGAAGCTCTACAAAAAATGAGGAGTAACAGCTGGAATGCTACTGGTGGACATCTCATGCTGGGAATGATCAATTGCATCATAAAGGGTTTTTTAAGTCTTCTGTTCTGGCTGTACAGGAGATGGACATCAACTTTTAGTGGTTTTTCACTTCCTGAAAGTCTTGCATACTTGAACTCTTCCATGTGGCAAAACTACGTGCAAGACAAGAAAAAGATGATTGACAGTCTATCAACACGGATATAAAGAAATTTCATAGTATAGACAAATAAATTATTTTTGCAGTCTTCTATAGAAAGAAGTGTGCTTTGGAAAGGCAAATATTAACTCTTCTTAACTGATATTCAGCATACGGTATTTTTTCTAGCTGGAATTGTTGAATATGTATTAATGTTGATTTTGATTAATATTAGAAGAGACCTTTGTTAAAACTCATCACACAGTTGAACACAGTTTTCAAAAGTGAGGGGCCCATACTGGATAGTTGTTTTAAAGGCCCGGGTGGACAGAAAGGTATTCACTTGATGCTGAAGGCGTTGGGAGTTTGGGGGCAACTCAGCCTGCTGAGAAGGGTTTGCGTGGGTTAAGACAGAGAGAGAGAGTAGGTACCTCCAGATTCTATCCATGTAACTTCATGGCTATGCCAACTACTCTCTATCTCATTGATGTTTAGACTCATAGGTCTTTGTTTGCTGCGTCTTTACAACTTCCTGCTTCTCCTCACAGTCTTTCTCTGGATCTCTACCAGACTACCAGACTTTTAGAAGACTTCTGAAGGCAGCCCTGTTTAGGGAAGCTTTTAATGTTTAATAGACTGTTGTGTTTTAATATTCTGTTGGAAGCCGCCCCAAGTGGCTGGGGAAACCCAGCCAGATGGGCAGGGGTATGAATAAATTATTATTATTATTATTATTATTATTATTATTATTACAGTGGTGCCCCGCAAGACGAATGCCTCGCAAGACGGAAAACCCGCTAGACGAAAGGGTTTTCCGTTTTTGAGCTGCTTCGCAAGACGATTTTCCCTATGGGCTTGCTTTGCAAGACGAAAATGTCTTGCGAGTGTTCCGATTTCCCCCCCCCCCGCTTTTTCCCCCTTTTTCTAAGCCGCTAAGCCACTAATAGCCTTTTAGCCGCTAATCCGCTAAGCCTTTAATAGCCGCTAAACCGCTAATAGCGCTAATCCGCTAATAGGGTTGCTTCGCAAGACGAAAAAACCGCTAGACAAAGAGACTCACGGAACGGATTAATTTCGTCTTGCGAGGCACCACTGTATTATTATTATTCTCGAGGTGATATGTCATCTTGCATCTATCTTCTGAGAACAAAGAGAAAAGCATGGTTTATTTGTTTCTCCAACTGGATAGTTAACTACGACTGTAGAACCCTTTCATACCCTCCAACATTTTCCCGATGAAAATAGGGATGGCCTAAGGAAAAGCAGGATATATTGGGATCAAATCAGAAACCAGGATGGCCTCTGTAAAGCTGGGACTTTGCGGGTCTGCCCTTTCCCATCAAGAATGTACTTCTTTTAATAAACTTTACCTTCTTATGCCATGCCAAGTCTCAGTCTGAATGCCATTCAACTCAAGTTGTCCTCAAAGCAAGGATTCGTTTAGCTAAAGTTATGCTTCTGCATAAAAGCCCTATATGCAATCAGAAGAGACCACATAGATGGCACCAGGCACGCTGCCCTGGGCACACTGTTGCATAATCAAAGTGCTTGTTGTTGTTTAGTCGTGTCCGACTCTTCGTGACCCCATGGACCAGAGCATGCCAGGCACTCCTGTCTTCCACTGCCTCCCGCAGTTTGGTCAAACTCATGTTCGTAGCTTTGAGAACACTGTCCAACCATCTCGCCCTCTGTCGTCCCCTTCTCCTTGTGCCCTCCATCTTTCCCAACATCAGGGTCTTATCCAGGGAGTCTTCTCTTCTCATGAGGTGGAGTGCTACTACCTAGCTAAGGTGCTCTAAAGACATCATCTTTGGTGGAGATACCAACCACCTCTGTATTGGAGGGTCTGTCAGGGGTATTGTAGTGGGCCAGCAGACTACTTTCCAAAGTCATAGTCCTACGAATAACCAAAACACATATTGGCCTGCACGAATGAGCTCAAAAGTTCAAGTTGATGTGTTTCAGAATAACCAACTATGCATGCTGCATACATTTTTTTGAAAAAGTCTATGGAATTCATGGGCCATTATTCTTTGTAGTGTTCCCCCCTCCCCCCCCCCATCTTTAAGATTATGGGACAAAGCCCGCACAGAGAAATTACACGCACAAATGTTGGGAAAATGGAGTGTTTGAAATCAATTCTAATGTTAAATGCAAAGGACATCCTTGGCTCATTAAGTAAAAATATCTCATTTAATGAGCAGGAAAGCACTGGAGCACACTGAACCTTGACACAAAGCAAATTATTTAAGTGATAAATTAAATTTTATGGGGAATGTAAAAGTTAATAATACTCTGGAGTAAGGTAATAAATGCAGAGGTGTAACTAACATCACTGACTGCTTTACTTACAAACATGCCATATGTACTCAGTTATTTGCAAAGGTAATAAAAAGAAGACATGGCACAAATTTTTGGCAGTGAAGACTTGTGTCTCCTTCCCAAGCAACTTCTGTGTTTCTAGCAACATCTTTCATTTTCCCTTTTCTTCTTTACTTTTCATTCTCCCCTCCCCCCAATTTTTTTTTGTCTTGTTATCATAAAAGCTGACCGTGCAATATTACACATCTATACAGAATTTATTCCAATGATGGCAGCCTTAGTTTACCTTCTGATGGTCTGATCTGGAAAGAGAATAACTGCAAGTGAGCTGCTTCTAAAATGGTCTTCAGAAGGACCACTTGGCCCAGCTGAAAAAGCCAGTGGTTCATGAGTCAGTAGAAAACTATACATGTTTCTCAGAGTTTAGGAGTCCTGGATAATGTAACACTTGTGTCATGTTGTGACTTTGGGCCTGGTGAGAAGACAAGCATTTTTATGATTTTTTCCCCAAACAACTAAAGAGATCTCTATAATAGCTTTTCATGACAGGTGTTTACTGCTGGGTAGGGTTAGGAACAAATGATAGTTGGACGTAACCAGCTTGAAATTTTGCAGCTATCAGAGGAGGCATGCTGTTTGCTTATCTGCTCACGGCCTGCTCTCCCATGCTCTACTGATATATTTGTAAATAAAACAATACTGTTTAAATGTCATAAGTCTCAAGGACATCCTCATCTCAAGATACTGAGCCCGGAAGAATGTGGTTGGTGCTGCATCTGGATCATATTTGCAACCTTATCAACTGACACAAACATAATGGGAGAATGCAAAGTTCTCAGAAAGTGATACGTGACCCCTGGACTACAGTCACTATTGTTAGAAAGGAGGTGGCCGGATTGGTTCCGACTCTCACCTTTGACAAAAATGTCCAACAGTGCAGAAGTTCTGGAACATGATAGATATGCATAATAGGTATTTCTCAACATCTGCATGCAACAGCAAAGTCACATATAGTACACAACTGAAAGTCTCCCAAGAAACCTTCTAAACAGCACTGAATTGGTAAAATTCCAGACTCCGTGATTATGTTTAAGAAAGTGCAATAAAGCAAGGAATTAATTTTTTAATAACAACACCATGGTTTCCATTTACCTCCTGACTCGAAGTTCAGGGATTGTCAAACCTGTAAATTTCAGGTTTATCCTAATACACGCATCTTTGCAAAGCCACTTTCACTAATATAATTCATTTTTATACACACTTTACCCCAGTGTATGCATTTTATGTGGGTTTACTTAATACGCATTGTTTCAGCAGGACAACTGCATTGCAAAATTTAGAGAACTGGAAAATTCAAATGGTTTCTGATGTTTGCTTTGAATATTGTTTTGGAAAGTTGGAATTAGGTAAACTCACCTTTAAATGTAAACTTAGTCAAATTTCTCCCCTGTCCCTATTTCTGATCACATTCCAGTCAAATACAAATGCATATTATTATTTTTCCTAATGATGATTTGGCAATAAAAGTACAACTGTCCTCCCATATACATTTACCTGGAAGTAACTCCCATTGAACCCAGCAGGAAATATAGACATATTCACTAATTAGTGGAGTTTTCTGAGTGTTTTACTCTAAGCTAACCCTTGATATCCTAAGGACTAATCAATAAGTTTCCTTTTCTTCTTCTTAATTAGTGGTCTTGTAGTGGTATGTGTGTTTCCCCTTCTTCCTTGCCTGTGTTTATTTAAAAAAATATAAAAAATCCATGTTAAAATGCACCAGCATTCAATTTCACAAGATGTTAGTGTCCAAAGATGGCAGGGGCATGGCCTCAACTGAGTGGATGATAATTGGCAGTGCCTTATTCTAAGATCTCCTGCTGGAGGACATTAAAAACCATGAGGACTAGAAACCAACTCTTCAAAAATAAACAAGATATTATGATGATTTTGCAAACAGAATCATCAAATTGAAGAGTTGGGAGGTACCCCAAGGGCCATCTAGTCCAACCCCCTGCAATCCAGTTCTTTCCTGTTCCTCGGGGAACAGATGCGCACCTGTGCAGTGATGTTTGTTGTATCACACCATGCCCATTGGCATGAATGAAATTTAGCATGACATGTCAGTAAAGGTAAAGTGACCCCTGACCGTTAGGTCCAGTCGTGGCCGACTCTGGGGTTGTGGCGCTCATCTCACTTTATTGGCCAAGGGAGCCGGAGTACAGCTTCCGGGTCATGTGGCCAGCATGACTAAGCCACTTCTGGCGAACCAGGCCAGCGCACGGAAACGCCGTTTACCTTCCCACTGGAGCGGTACCTATTTATCTACTTGCACTTTGACGTGCTTTTGAACTCCTAGGTTGGCAGGAGCAGGGACCGAGCAATGGGATCTCACCCCGTCGCGGGGATTCGAACCGCCAACCTTCTGATACGAAAGTCCTAGGCTCTGTGATTTAACCCACAGCGCCACCCGCATCCCCAACATCCATCAAAAAGCCACCACAGTTCCATAATGCAACAGCTACTGCAGTGTGAAACAAACATTAACAAGTGGGACAGAAGTACTTACACAGTATTTCTCACATCTGAATGTACCCTCCATAGAATCATAGAGTTGTAGATTTGGAAGGGACCCTGAGGGTCATCTAGTCCAACCCCCTGCAAGGCAGGAATCTCAGCTAAAGCATCCATGACAGATGGCCATCCAACCTCTACTTAAAAACCTCCAAAGAAGGAGAGTCCAAAACCTCCCAAGGGAGACCGCTCCACTGTCTAATACAGTGGTTCTCAACCTGTGGGTCCCCAAATGTTGTTGGACTACAACTCCCATCGTCCCTGACCACTGATCATGCTGGCTAGGAATGATGGGAGTTGTAGTCCAACAACATCTGGGGACCCACAGGTTGAGAAACACTGGTCTAATAGCTTTTGCTGTCAGCAAGTTCTTTCTGATGTTTAGTCAGAATCTACTTTCTTTTAACTTGAGTCCATTGGTTTGTGTCCTACCTTCCAAAGCAAGAGAAAACAAGCTTGTTCCGTCTTCCACCTGACAGCCCTTTAGATACTAGAAGATATCTATCCTATCTCCTCTTTTCCAGGCTCCCTCAACCGTTGCTCATAAGGCTTGCTTTCCAGACCCTCAATCATCTTGGTTGCCCTACATGATGCAGGCCTGCTGTTGCCTAGACTTTTCCCCTTTCCTACTGCCTCCCTTTCTTCAGGGAAAAAAAAACAATAGTGTTCTTAATCATGTGTAGATGAAAAGATGGAATCGCACAAGTTAGCTGTTTATATATTTCCCGAATCGCACAACCAGATTTGTTTTACACAGCAGTCGCGTGGAAAGCATCCTGCAGAGATATGCACGCGCGAGGGACTGGCAAGAAAAGGCAGCACTAGCCACATGATTTAAATTAATTAAGGCAGCACTGATGCCTCCAAAAGAGGCTGCATTAGCGTTTTGACTCTTTGCTGGGGGAAAGCTATAATTTACATGTACAATATCCTTTCACGTTGCCTATTAATTACATCTACAGTGTCTCTGTTTACAAGCAATCCATTTGAAAACATATGCTGCAATAATTAAAATGTTATTATGCTGACAGCGCCTTTCTGGAGGAACTTGTAACATCTGTATTGACCGTGATAAGCATTGATTATCTCAAGTGATATAAATATTTGGGGAGCTAATAACAATCAGGTAGGAATTCAGTTCATGCTATAGGCAGCAGAAATAAATTACAGGAAGCCTACATCAAAGCCGCCTCCTGCATAAGTTTGTTTTGATACTTAATGGCTCCCAATAAAGCACACAGAGAGAAAACTCTTTGGAGATTTAACGCATAAGGAAGTGCCTTAAGGAAACTTCCCATCCTGTTGGCATCTAGCATTTCAGTACATCTGTAGAAGCTTACATACATGGTGAAGTTAGGAAGCTGGGGTGGAAAGTAAAATTAGGACCCCCGGTAAAAAAAGTACAAACAAACCCAATCCAAACTCACACAGTCATCTAAGATTTTCTTTGAATGGGGTGGGGTGTGTGATCCTAATGGCACGAAAGTATGCAGACTCAATAAGTATAGGAGAGATCAGGATTGCACCCACAACCCACTGTGAGCCAGGCATTATCTTATCTTCCTTATAACCACAGCACAGTCACAGTTTTTCCATGATGCTTGTTAACAGTTTGTACTATTCAGAAATGCACAGATTAAGCTTCTCCCACTATTATTTTGTCCTTGTTTCTTTCAGACCAATGCCCTGTGTTTTTCCCCCAAAGCAGCCAGAATGGGAAAAAGAAAAAAAGACATTGCAATCACAATAGCATGAGCTAATGCTTTGCAGACACAACAATAGCTGCTACTTGCACCTTACATAAACTACATTTAATTACCTTTGGGTTGCTTGTTTCATTCAAAAACATTCATTTACAGCTGCAAATACTTTAAAGAGACTTCTACAGTATATTGCACTGGACTCCATGATAATATGTTATATTGCTTGTTCTTCTACCACAGGGAAGTATTGTTGTTTTAATTATTTTTATTGATTTTTGTAAGAAATGGAAACTATTATAGTTTGCTTAATAGCAGTTTAAACAACCCATTTTGGTTCACTAATAAACTGAACTGAACTTTAATTTGACATTGGGACTTGTTTAGTATTATTAATATTAATATTATTATACATTAAAGAAATTAGGTGTTGGGTAGCCAGAATCTCTTGGGGAAACAACAGCAAAATGAACTGAAACATCTCATCCAGAAGTAAAAGCGGACTGTGGTTTTAACTGAAAATGGTTGGCAAAGAAATCTTAAGCCTAGGAAACTGCCAGAACTTATTTAACTTAAACCAGCATAAATTACTCCCATTGAAACTTTTCAGTACTGCCAGCTGAACCATCCTAAGGCTGGCAGAGGGAAAATAAGCCTTTTAATCAGAGTTGAATTACACCACCATTTTTGCCAGAGTAAGTTATGCCTGATGGTCAGATCATGTGACCAAGCTGAACTGAGTTAGGATCCAGGGTAACTTCTACCCTGCCTGGTCCAACCCACACCCCTTCCATGGAACACCCAATTTACATGCCTAACATTTCATCTATCCCCCATATATAAACAGATTGAGTCTTGGGTGCTTTTGATGCCTAGGGGTGATATGAAAATAACAGCCATCCCCAAGACTACCAAAGTTAGTGGGATCCAGATATATTGTTCTCCCCAATCCTGCCTCATTACACTTCATGTACACTTCATGTACATTCCAAACACTTCATGTATGGAAGTGAGAGCTGGACCATAAAGAAGGTTGATCGCCGAAGAATTGATGCTTTTGAATTATGGTGCTGGAGGAGACTCTTGAGAATCCCATGGACTGCAAGAAGATCAAACCTCTCCATTCTGAAGGAAATCAGCCCTGAGTGCTCATTGGAAGGACGGATCCTGAAGCTGAGGCTCCAATACTTTGGCCACCTCATGAGAAGAGAAGACTCCCTGGAAAAGACACTGATGTTGGGAAAGATGGAGGGCACAAGGAGAAGGGGATGACAGAGGGCGAGATGGTTGGACAGTGTTCTCAAAGCTACCAGCATGAGTTTAACCAAACTGCGGGAGGCAGTGGAAGACAGTAGTGCCTGACGTGCTATGGTCCATGGGGTCACAAAGCGTCAGACATGACTAAACGACTAAACAACAACAACAACAAGAGCCTAGGGCTTGCCAATCAAAAGGTTGGCGGTTCGAATCCCCATGACGGGGTGAGCTCCCGTTGCTCGGTCCCAGCTCCTGCCAACCTAGCAAAGCACATCAAAGTTTGCAAAGAAATAAATAGGTACTGCTCCGGCGGGAAGGTAAACAACGTTTCCATGTGGTGCTCTGGTTTACCAGAAGTGGCCTTTTCATGCTGGCCACATGACCAGCATGTCTGTGGACAAACGCCGGCTCCCTCGGCCAGTAAAGCGAGATGAGCACTGCATCCCCAGAGTCGTCCGTGACTGGACCTAACGGTCAGGGTCCCTTTACCTTTACCTTTAAGAGGAAGGAAAGAATGTTTGCTTGAGTGCGAGGAGAACCCTCTGCATGAGTTTAGAGTGAGGCAACCACCCCAGGCAGCTCATAAAAGCATTGGGGGGGGGGGAGAAGTTAGCTATTTATTTTATTACGTGGCATTTTTACTGCCAGGGAGCAAAAAAAAAAGTGCTTGTGGGATTTCGGCAATTCTATGCCAGGCAATGTATGACATTGGTTGGTGGGTAGCATTTCCTAGAACAACGCAAGTCATATCAAAGCTGCCCTAAAATGTTAACACGACAAGATAGATTCACATTATTATGGCTATACTTAGCATTCATGGAATTTGCTCTACTGTGCTGGTTACCAGCTCCCAACCTGAGCATTTTATTTCTATTAGGAGAGGGTCTGTTTTGAAAAGTGGGGATCTGGATCCTTGCCCCTCTTGGCTGAGAAAAAAATAGCAGGGAGGGGGCAGCTGGCAGGGCCAGGAAGGTTATTAATGCTGCCATGAAGGAGAAATGATTTTGCACAGAAGCATTTAGCCCAGGCATCCCCCAACTCGGCCCTCCAGATGTTTTGGGACTACAATTACCATCATCCTTGACCACTGGTCCTGTTAGCTAGGGATGATGGGAGTTGTAGTCCCAAAACATCTGGAGGGCTGAGTTGGGGGGTGCCTGATTTAGCCCCAGAAACAAAATGAATGAAAACGAGTTATGGCAACCCTAAATCTTACCACCTAAGATCTTTCCACCTGGATAAAAGAGCCACTGTGGTTGGTTGGGCAGTTAGGTTGTTGTGATGACAAAATGAGTGGGAACCATGTGCCTTGGAAGAAACATAGGAAATACAATACCATTTTTAAAATGCCATTTGTTGAAGTGTTCTTCTTCTCTAGCCCCTCCAAAATACACTGTATACATCCTGGAAGCTTGTACAACATTTTAAAACATTTCAGAACAACTCTTGTTTAGATAATTTCTAACAATATTTTTGTAAGCAGTCAAACTGATTGAAAAGGTCTGATTGAAAAAGAAAAAGAAAGGAAAACTGTGGTAAATGCCCCAAAACAAAAGAGAGACAAAATAAGGGGGGAGTGAAAATTAAAAATTAAAGAAAGTGTAACAGGCTGTTCTAGTGACCTTGATGTAAAATAATCCATTTAGCTGCCAGCAGCTTTCCTGCTATTCATTCTCATAGTCTGTGGGTAACTGTGGCAGAAGGAAATCTGTGAAAACATAATTATCTCTTTGTCCCTCTTTTTAAAATAATGATGATGGTGATAAAAAAAATTGAGGGCACTTGGACCATTGCATTGCAAAACCTCTTTGCATTGTCACTGTAAAAAGAAGCATAATTTGTACACAAGGATAAATTTTTCATGTTTCTATCAAACATTAATAATAAAGGTTTTAATATTTATCGTTACCCGTGGCCAAAGACTCTGAGTTCCCGCTCCAGTCGGGTTGACACTTCGAAATAGGGATTGCCTTTGGGTATGACTGATTGGGATGGTGTTCGTGATAGGGATTCCCCTTCGGAATATCACACTGGTCCTCAGTTCTGCTTAATCTTCTTAATATTCACTTTTACATATTCATCTGTAATCAGCCTTTATCTGGAATTCTAATGTGTTCTCAATTTATTTTTCCTCTTTGTTTTAATGCTGGCACAATCCACTCTGGAGAAATACACACCCATCTTCATCAGGGCTTGTTCCATCTTCATATTAAAATGACCCTCCGTGCTGCATTGATTCCACAGGGCTGTGTTTCTCCCCGCTGAAAACTATCACCAAAGTTTCACTTCGTTCCAAAGCACATAAAGGCTTTTTCTGTGATATTCAAAGGTGGATTGTTGTTTTTCTAAAGCCTGAGCAGTTGTTTTGACCACCACAGGGTGTACTGCGAGATTTTGGCATCCTCCCCCATGGTGGCCAAGCAACTGTTCAAAGTAACAGGAAAGATACAGTGCCAGAGGGAGGATGGCTCAGGGGAATTAAGATAGGCTGCGACTTTGACCTCCAGGTCATTGTTCTGAAAAGGACCCAGGAAATGGAGAGATCAAAAGTTACTGCCATCTGACAGCTGGTGCTCTAGCTCAAAAACATTGCATGTTCTGTGGGATAGTATCGGGTCATTTCCACCCATGCATTTATCTTTTCAATTTTCCAAATGAAATACATGCAACACCAACAAATATTTTAAATGTTCAGAAATATATTGTAGTTGAATCTGCATAGCTCTGCAATTGTTCCCAAGTTAGTTTCCAGGCCCAATTCAAACTGCTGGTTTTGACCTATAAAGCCTTAAACAGCTGAGAACCACAATACCTCAAGGACCACCTCTCTCATATGAATCTTTTGACTACTACTACTAATACTGCTTCTACTACTAATAATAATAATAGCAGTTTCCAGCACATATAAAAACATAAAAAATATCAAACATTTTTCAAAATTGCCTTAAAAGCTTTGTAAACTATTAACAAATCTTTTGCACACAGAATTTTTGTCAGTTGAATTGAGGGAGGGATAGGCTTGCCATATTCCTGCCAAATTTCTGACACCCCCAAAGTTGTGGAGCTTTTTTATAGAAAGGCACCAAAATTTTTGAGACCGGTCTCCTGTTAGCAGCAGAAAACAGCTCCTGCTTCAGAGAGCCCCACACCCAGCCTGAGGCAGTGCATGAAGGCCTTGCTGGAGCAGTGATGCCAGAGGCCGGATGGAGGTGTGAAGCTAGGAAGGAGACCCAGTGTGGTTTAGTGGTTAAGAGCGGTGGACTCGTAATCTGGTGAACCGGGTTCGCGTCTCCGCTCCTCCACATGCAGCTGCTGGGTGACCTTGGGCCAGTCACACTTCTTTGAAGTCTCTCAGCCTCACTCACCTCACAGAGTGTTTGTTGTGGGGGAGGAAGGGATAGGAGAATGTTAGCTGCTTTGAGACTCCTTCGGGTAGTGATAAAGCGGGATATCAAATCCAAACTCCTCCTCCACTCCTCCTCCAGGGGTGAAGAACTGAACAGACATTCAAGGAGGGGAGACAACCCCTTCACCACCTACCCCAGGCACCCAGAGAGAGAGAGAGAGAGAGAGAGAGAGAGAGAGAGAGAGAGAGAGGTGCCCAAGAAAGGGAGGCGTTCCATGCCCATCATAGGCCCTCCCCACAAAGAACTTTGCCTCACCCATGCCTGCGTGCATCCATCACTTTCTCTTCCCTCAAATGGTGGTGGTGGTATGGTGGGCAGGGCCAGAGCAGTGGACCAAGTGGACATGCTGGGAGGTGGAGGATGGGGCTGAAAGGGAAGCTGACAGTGGCCAAAGCAGGACAGAAAGCCTCAGTGGCCCACAAACAAAAAACCCCAGAAAACCGGGGTGGGGGGGACCACCCTGGTTGCCATATGTGCGAGAAATTCTAGACATTTCTTAAAATTCAAAATTTTCCCCCAGTCACCATTTTTGGCATCCGGTTTCCATACAGTTCTGGAATTTTCCAGACGTATGGCAAAGCTAGGGAGGGAGCTGTAAGGTGTAGGGTTCAAACTGTCATTGCACAGAAAAATATGCGATGTCTGCAGGCCTGCCAATTATATTTCCAGCTCTGGGGATAAAGACCTTCCCAGAAATCATGCTCAACGTTATTCATCGCCTATGGTAAGAATTCATTCATTTTGGTGATGTGACTCAGGGACTATAATCTGTATCCCAATGCACAATTACTCTTGACCAGCTAATACACTTCATCAGTTCATGGATCCATAACGCTATGTGAGTGAATTGATAAAGTTAACTTTTCCATCTTGGCAGTTAACCAGATCATGATCAACTCTTCTTTCCCATTCAGCATCGCCATTAATTTGCCACGGTGATCTCAGTCACTGTTTATATATTCATTAATAAAGAACCTATCTGCCCTTCTGTCATTGCAGATATGTATCTCATGAATGTATGGATCATCCCTAGATCAATAGCTTGTCATATTAAAACTGATTTCATTTTAAGGAAGTTTATATGGTTTGGAAGACAAGCTTTGATTCACTGCGCTGAAAATATGAACAGAATATGGTTGCTTGTGAGCTTATACTGATGGTATATGGTTTTTAGGGATCAAGTGTGAAGAGCACGTTCTACATATCAAAGACATTTGTGTGAAACAAATGCTGGATTTGACACTAGAGTGGTACCTCAGGTTACAGGCGCTTCAGGTTACAGACTCCACTAACCCAGAAATAATACCTCGGGTTAAGAACTTTGCTTCAGGATGAGAACAGAAATTGCGCGCGGCGGCAGCGGGAGGCCCCATTAGCTAAAGTGGTGTCTCAGGTTAAGAACAGTTTCAGGTTAAGAACGGACCTCCGGAACGAATTAAGTTCTTAACCCGAGGTACCACTGTAAAGGTTTTTGGCATAGCTGTCAACCGTCCCTTATTTGGCAGGAAAGTCCCTTATCCCAGTGCTGTCCCTTATTGATGATGTCCCTTAAATTTCCCGGGTTTCAATGGAAGCAGCTCCTCTCCCTCCCTCCCTGCTGGCCAGGGAGGAGGGAGGCTCCAACTGTGTTGCTTGACTGCGTTGCTCACCCAATAAGGATTTTAAGAATGACTCGGGAGTGGAGCTTGCATGCCTTGTGCCGATCAAATCATCCGCGTTGCCTGGGGACTTGCTCAGCGCTTCCCAGTGGAGAGGTGACGGTGGTTTTCCTTGCTGCATCCCCTTTGCCAGATTGCTGCGCTGTGGGAACCACTGCTTGAGGCTTCATTTGGCTGCTGGCAGGACTTTCTGCCTTTGGCTTGGAGTGGCTCAGAAGTTGAACATACCTGTGCTGGGAAAATCCCTTATTTTGGCTGCTGGTCCCTTATTTTCGAGGCTGCTGGTCCCTTATTTTCAAATCTGTAAGTTGACAGCTATGGTTTTTTGTCTGTTCCAAAAAAGATATGTTTATATTATTATTAGAGACTCTATATTCTCAGGTTCCCCACACTTAGAAGGGATATAAAAGCATATTTTAAAGGCTGGGAGTTTGCCTGGATTCTTATAGTCCTTATTAGCTCCTGTCTGATTGCCAGATCCAACAGGTATATCCCCTAGGCAAACTCAAAATGGAAGTACGATCAACTTGGTGAAGATACTAAGGCACATGTGACTGTGAATAATAGTTTATTATATTGGTATATTGTAAGATGAAGCAGTCAGGAGCTCTGGTTGTTTTTGTGTGTATGTGTGTATTTTATACATTTGTTTGTTAGCAAATAGTTGTCTGCCATGCAGATAGTTGCAATTCATGGCAAACATGAGACAAATAAGATGGCTAAAATTATACTTTTCGATCAAGGATGGGGGACCTGCAGGCCCTCCAGGTGTTGTTGAACTACAACTTCTATCAGCCCAAATGTGCATGCCCAGTGGTCAGGGATGAAGGGAAATATAGTCCACAAATTTGGAGGACAACAGCTTCCCCAGACCTGTTTTATACTGATCCATTTCAGGCTAGTTTTTCTAGCTGAAGACATTTTTTTTATTGACTAATGCTAGAGATATTGTACAGCATGATATATTAACTGCTTGGAATCATTCTGTACTACTGCTAAATAATTTGATTTAGAGATGAGAGAACAGTAAGCGGAAATATCTATCACTGTGCCATTGATCAGTATTCAGTCAGTGAACTGGATCCTGAATCCAGAGTGTTGAGAAATAGCTGGAGAGCAACTTACCTAATGACAAAGTATACAGTACTTCCTCCATTGGAAGTGATTGTAATCTAATCTTCAATACATTATCTCAGAATGCTGACATTGTGGATTGCGCCTCATGATTTATGTATCATGAAATTACGATTAGCAATAAATTAATGACCATTTAAGGCAAACAGAACCAGCTGAAAGGCTGGCTGTTGCTGTATTTAAATGTTTAGTGATAACATATTTGTATGGCTGTTAGTGATCCCTGAATATATTGCCTATGGAACAATTAAGGCAATATATGCAGAGAATATCCATTTTTCTTTTCCGATTTGTGATCATTCTGTGATCAAAAAACTCTGAATCACATCTAAGATTACTCAAAGGCTCTACTTAAGGCCCTATAGGATTACTTGTTTTTCTAGTTAACAACTCATCACTGTAAATGCTGTGTAAAGCAACACAGGTGGCCAATCCTCTTAAGAGTCACATCAAAGAGGCCACCATGAAGTTTTAGATGTGATGCAACAGTGGTCTGAATTGTGTCTGTCACTGATCACCAAAACGCAACGTATGATGCATGATTAACATAACTATCAGTTCTCAACACAAAGCGGTGAAAATTTGTTTAAACTAGAGTACATAATCACACCGTGTGATTTTCCTAGGTGTACCGCAGTTCATAAAGGCACTATTAATAATAAGCTAGGGCAGGCCTCTCTTCATCTAGGTCCGGCCCTGGTGTATACAGGAAATCCTTGGGGTGCTGGGGCTAAAGAAATCATTTCGTTGTAATTTGTTTTCTATATTTTCTTCTTTATTTCTATATTTAGGCCTGGGCAGGCCGGGTCTTCCTGTTATATACCTGCTGGGATTGACAAGGCATATGACCCTCACCTGAATCTCATAGCTCTCCTGACAGGTGATTTGGTCTGCAGCCACAGTATGGAAATAAAGGAGGAGATTGCCCACCAGATAGCAGGTACTCTATTATTCTAATTAGGCCCCAGTGCTTTTCTTACAATCCCCTTCTCAATGAATTAATCAATTTTAATGTAGCATGTAAATTCTCAAAACTTTCTTATTTGTTAATTCGAGCAACTACTGCTCTCACTTCATTGCAAACAATATTTCTACTTGCAACACACTTGAGCAAACCTGCTCCTCTTCCTTTCACAGATATTTTGTTTCCGTTTGTAACTGTAGCTGCCTCTGATGAGTTATCATTTAACTCTTAGGGGGGGAATTAGCATCAGACGTCATGTGCATGGAAGTTGCCAAATCAATTAGCCAACTAGAAGGGTTATTGTTAATAGCACCAGTTTTCCTATAACTTGATATTGCTGGATAATTCTGATGAACTGCAAAAGCATTTTTAGTTTGCTTTCTGCTGCCACCCCACCCAGGAATTTTTCTTTATTAGTGCAACTTTGTTTTGTGCGATTCCTTGCAAATGAAGGAAAACAACTTTTCTGCTTGTATATGTTGCTAATATAATTTTGGTTACTGAGAACAAACAAGATTGTACAAAAACAGGATTTGGTACAGGCCTGGCCAGGACATAGGCCTCCTGTGACAAAGGTGACCTGCGTGCTTGTCTGAATTTCCTAACAGCTGTTAGGAAATTCAAGGTCCCTGCTCTCCCTTCTTATGGTCTTTATATTGGACCTGGAGACTCCAATAGAGAGCATTCCATGTCAAGAAGGAGGGCAAGTGGGCACCCTATCAAATGACAGGGCAGGAGCTACACGGAGCAGGACCTTTTCACTGGTGGTGCCCATTGTATGGCTCGCTCTTCCCAGACCTGCTGTCTTTTGGCCTGTATTTTGGAGCTTTATAATTTAGGAAGACTTTGGAAGAACTGGTTGACAAGTCTTATCAGTCACTGACGTATGAGCAGGTTTTATTTGCTGCTATTCTGGGCTCCTGGTGCACCAGGGTTTATACTAGCATAATAGTGTTGGCCAGGATGCCAGAAGGGATACAATTTATGAACTTTCTCCATTATCTGCACAGCGGGGGGTGTTCAGTAAACCGTGCAAAGGCTGAGCTGAAGCGTTTCCTGCTGGTTACCTGCTTTCAGCAATAGGGGTCGCTGTTTGGGAGTACCCAATTGGTTAGCTGTCAGATTCTAGAGCTCCCTATTCGTGGCTCTTAGGTAATTCCAAGAATACATAGTCCATTAATAAAACACAGTGTTCATTCATAAAGCAGTAACATAATTCTCCATTGCTACATATTTGGTGTGTATTTCAGCGGTTGAATGTACAGTTTTATGGCTATGCTGTAGTGTAGTGCTTATGTGACTGCAAATAAAAGGTGGCTGGGTTCATCATCCCGGGGTTTTGGGGGGGGAGAGGTGACAAAACTGATTTCCAATAAGTGCCCCCCTTTATTTAAAGTTGGGTCCCACTTCTTCAAATTGGGCCCCACTGGCTAGCCCTGAGTCTCATAGTTGCTGGGCCTGAGTTACCCTGCCCTTACATGAAGTCTTGGGTACAACAACTGAGGCGCAGCTTCTGAGTGGTTGCAGGAGCTTCCTGTACTCAAGCGGAATCCATGTCAGACGTTCCGCTTCCAAAAAATGTTCGAAAACCGGAGCATTTACTTTCAGGTTTTCGGTGTTTGGGAGCCAAAACGTCCCAAAATGGAGGAGTTCAGGATCCGAGGTTTGACTGTACTGTTTCCCCACCCCTCCCATGCCCACATAAGTCTATCTGCCTAATGGTATGGCAAAAGAACTAAGTAAGTAACCAAATTCACCCAATAAACACATCACCATTAAAGCCTACCTAGAGGAAGGAACACCCCAGGGAAGGCAGAACACATGCTAGTCTGATGACCAGTCAGAATCAAATCCTTCTCAGCCCCATTAAAGATTAACCAGCCAAAGCCCAGTGGCTTCCTCTGCCAAGTGGGTGAACATGTTGCACTGCACACTTACCTTAACAGGTGGTTAGTCTGGGTAGAAATATGACAATTCAGCCCTGTTATCACCTCTTCCTTGAATGTCTCACAATACCTTAGCCAGATCGCTCAGCTTACAAGACTTCAGGTGATGTGATGGCCTGGGACTCAGGCTCGGACTCGGAACCAGAAGAGACTCAGTCTGCACTGGATCCTTTGCCTCAGGCATCATCTGAACCAAGTCTGGGGCCTAATCCTGAAGAGTCCCAGTCTGCACAGGTTCCCCTGCAACAAACACCAACTGGGCCGAGTCAGGGGCCTGAGCCTGCCCTGGCTCCAGATGCAGGGATTACCTTGTTGCCTTCAGCTGGGACATCACTTATAGTTGTTCCACTACCGGTTTGGTCAGGGGAGGCTGAGGCGGCCCCTGGGTCTAGTAACCTACCAACATCTCCCGAGCTGCAGAGACTAAGGTCTGGGAGAAGGAGAGACCTGAGTACTCACAGAAGGAGTGCTCGCTTCGGGCGAAACAGGGAGGTGAGTCGCCAGGGGATCAGGACCGGCCGCTATCCCGACAAAGATAAAAGGCTGTCAGACCCCGCCCCAGGTTGTGGGAGTAACATTGCTGTATGCTAGATCCTGCACTTGTCCTTGCCTGGTTTCCTGCCTTGTGTCCTGCCTTGGCCCTGTCAGACTGTCTCCCAGCGGAACCTTCAGATTCTGGACCAGTCCTGGACTGCATTTCACGGGTTACCCCCGGGCCCAGCACAGGTGATTAAGGCTCAGTGAAAGGTCTGTTATAACCATTGCCAACCTGGTGTCCTTCAAATGTTTTGGACTAAAACTCCATTCAGCCCCTGATAGCATTTCTGGCTTGGGCTGATGGGAGTTGTAGTCCAAAATAAATGGAGGGCACCAGCTTGGCAAGGGGTTATCTGGGGACGTGTGAGACTCTGGAATTGCTGGAGCTAAGCTGTATGGACTTGGTCAGTCCACAGGAAGTGAGACCATGGCACACCACATGGAACACCAGAGTATAATCACTGAACAGAGACATTGGTTGGGTGGCCACCTGCCATGGATGCTTTAGCTGAGATTCCTACATTGCAGGGGTTGGACTAGATGACCCTTGGGTCCCTTCCAACTCTGCAATTCTATTATTCTATGTTGTCTTTTAAGACAGGGCCACTGCTCATTATGAGAGGCAACCCAGGGCTTTTTCTTGCCTCCTTGCCAGCAGCAGCCAACTCTTCCCTGCAGGTTTAGCTATGGGGATAGGGGTTTTTCCAGTAATAACTATATTTGCATCATCCAGAGTGATATATGGATTTTACTAACTCAGCTTTTCAGGATGCAAAAATTAATCATGTTCTGCAAATGAACAGGTAGAAAACAGTGTACCTTTGATTTTAGTAATTTAGTGATTTTAGCCCCGGAGCCTGAATTCTCTTAGGGGGATAAAAATGTTCTGTCCAGTTGCTAAACAGCCAACGTCTGCTGTATGGTAGAGGTTTTTTTGTTGTTGTTTTCCACTCCAACCTAGGAGGATAATTCCTCTGTGTGGCTAATTAGTATTCTCTGAAAAATGTCTAGAATATCGATCAGAGATTTGAGGATGCTATTGATGTACAGTAGTCAGTTACGGTTGGCTGAAAATTTCCTTTAAGGTGAATTCAGAAGAGGAAAATATATTAAAGTTTTTGTGACTTCCATTGTTATGTAAACTGACAGCTTAACTGAGAAATAAAAGGTACATCCTTTCAAATTTTTTGAGCTTTTACAATTCCCATAAGATCAGAAGCAATCAGAGAAATTGCACTGAGATTTTTTTACAGAACGAATCCACATTCTAACCGTTCGGATACCTTAAATGTTTTCTGAATACCCAGAAACATATCTGAGCACATGATGACCCTATATATATTGGGGTTTATTGGTACATTGACTAGGGAGGGGGTCCCATCTTCTTCTCCATCTCTGACAGCAAAGTATCTTGAACCAGTGGTGTGTGCATGCATCTCCTTTGATTTTGTGCCCAAAGTGGCATGGTTTGTTGTCATCCATCTGTCTCAGGAAACAGTGGAAGACACGCCTTTGGGGTGAAGTCAAACCATTGGAGAGTTACTGCGCCACCCGTGGCTGCAGAGACCAATGCAGGAGAGACATGTTTTGTTGCAGCTGGGGAAAACAAAGGCATCCGGTTGTGTTGATGGAGGTGTGCCATGGCATTTGTCCTTCCTGCGCTCCTCCCAGTGGTCATTCCTCGCCTGGTTATTGATGTGGATACATGACCAAGGTAACATCATGATGGACATTTTATGCATGTTTCCTTGAGAGCATGCACAACTTGTATCAAGGCAACAGGGAGGACTGGATGGGGATATAGGAAGTATATACATAGTTCCCATTCCCCACAATAGATGCCTGGAGAGATTTTGAGATTAGTCTGAGGTGTTCTGTTTTGTTTTTTAAGTCCCCACGGTCATGAAAATTCATCAACATTTTAGTGCATTTAGAATTCCTCCTAAAATTCACATTTAGATGTAGCTTTGACCAAGATACACATTTTTCCAAATCATTACCCACTAACATAATACCTTTTGCATGTTGTTGCTTTAATATATGTGTTTTAATGCACACTTTACCTTGGTATGTACCATTTTTTGGTACACATTACCAGGCAAACTGCATTACAAAATTCAGAAAAGTGTGAATTTCAAAAATTGTCTGTGTTTCAGTTTGTGCATTGGTTCAGTAAGTGTAGATTTGGTACATTCACCTTTAAACACAAACGGAATCAACTTTCTCCCCCATCCTCAGCTGTGTGCTGTGCCCTGGTGGCCTATATTATACCCATATAATACAGTACAGAATATTCCTACATATGAACAGCAACGTGTTCAGTGTTATAATGAACTGGGCTTCTCCTGAGATTTTGTACCACTGAATGGGTGATATTGGGCAAGTTTCTCTCAGAAATGCCCCTTCCCAATGCTAAAAATTATAGCTGAATAAATGGCAATTTTCTTCCTTCTAATGCTGTCCCTACACCAGCCACCTTTGCCCTGCTTAATCTTAGGACCAGATTACACTCCCTTAAACTCCCTTAGCCTAACCAATCTTACAGGGAAATTGTGAAGAAAAAAATGCTTCTCGGAGCTTCTTAGAGAAAATAATGCTTTTTCTCCATTTAACTCGACTCATCACTTATATGTTGATATAATGCATGTTTTTCTTTGATTTATTTATTTTTACACCATGCCTCCCAAAAGGTTTCCCCATTAATATTAACGGATATTTGAATCTCATTACTCTGATTTATGCCTTTTCAATATATCTAAAGCTCCGTCAATACAAAGTTATCAGTCTCTTGTGAGAGCCTGGCATAGGACTGAAACTAGGAATGCTCTGGGACTTATCCAAGAAGCCAATGAGGTTTTAAAGTATCCCCTGGATTGTAATGGAGAGAAATGCTTGCAAAGGATGGCCGTCATTATGTTTCATTATTTAATGCCGCCACAGATTTAACCATTTATAATACAGGATTATTTTTGCGCACAAAATGTATGAATGGCCGTATTAATCTCCTAGCCCTGGATTTGTAGCATGAAGTTTATGGAGAAGTCTCCTAATCCTTCTGGTTTCAAAACCAGTTTGCAGGGGAAAGTTCCACTACTTTTGCTCAGCTCCTTTTGCCGTGTAATGCTTAATAGTGTTTCCAAAAGAAAATGAGAAATCATTTACATTAATTCAATACAGACAGATGTGCCTATTATAAACTAATTCATTGCATGTATATATGTGTGTGTCATGTGTGTGAGTGTGTGTGTTGCATCAATGAACAACTCATTTTGAGGTCCTTTCTGCCCTACAGAAAAATTTTCTGCTGCCAACCTATTTCCCCCTACCTTAATGAAAATGAGATTACAGTGGTAGCTCTAGCTGCAGACTTAGTCCATTTCGGGGTGCTGTTCACATCCCAAAAAGTCCGCAACTAGAGCATCTCTTCTGCGCATGTGCGCAGCACGATCGAGCGCTTCTGCACATGCGCGAAGCGTGCAGATCACTAATGTGCATGCGGCTAACCCAGAAGTAAACACTTCTGGGTTTGCCACGTTCGTAAGCTGAAAGTCCGTAATAAGAGCGGAATGCAACACAAGGTAAGACTGTATTATAGGAACAAAGGAAGCTGCCTTATACTGAATGGGGCTTTTGGTCTGTGTGAAATATTATCTGCACTAGCTATCTAGGGTCCTACCTTGAGAAGCTGGGGAATGAATCTGGGACCTTCTGCATGCAAAGCAGAGCTATGGCCTTTTCTCAGTCCATCGACAGGTGCAGACTCTGGGTCATACAGCCAGATTTCTGAGCAAAGGGATAATTCCTCTAACTTTCTGGAAATATCCTTGGTTCTAATATAGATTGCTAGTTACTAGGCTTGCCTGTTTTCTACTGCTGTGTCAATACAAAGGATAGTGTTGCTGTTGACATACTTCGATAGAATTGATATCTGTATTAAACACTGGCTGTTAGACTATCCCCTATGTGAACTATCCCATGTTTACGATGCAAATGGACAAAAACACATTGGAAACAAGCAGTTATGTTCAATTGCAATAAATACTCTGAAAAGGCTCGATAAGCACATTTCTGGGTATATCAAAATGATTTGAGCAAATAGCACAGAATTACTAATGGTTTTTCAAAGTTGTTCAGCAGAGCATTTACAACATTCAGTTTGGCTTTACTCCTGGGTGCCTGGGGTTTGCTAGTGGCAAGGAACACTCTTGTACAGTGGTGCCCCACAAGACGAATGCCTCGCAAGACGGAAAACTCGCTAGACGAAAGAGTTTTCCGTTTTGGAGGTGCTTCGCAAAACGAATTTCCTATGGGCTTGCTTCGCAAGACGACAATGTCTTGCGAGTTCCTGCTGGGTTTTTTCCTCCCCCCCCCCCCTTTTTCTAAGCTGCTAAGTCGCTTATCAGCTGATCCGATCAGCAGATAAGCCACTAAAAGCCGCTAATAGCGCTAATCCGCTAATCCGTCAATGGGCTTGCTTCGCAAGACGGAAAAACCGCTAGACGAAGAGAATCACAGAACGGATTCTTTTCATCTTGCGAGGCACCACTGTACAGCTTTGGCTAGCGTGCCAAGTGTATCCGTTCCAAGGAATGACAGATCTTGCCACAATGACATATGCCTTTGTTATATTGGGCGGAATTCTCAACATAGCATTAAATGGAGTATGTGCTCCATGGTCCACTCACCACTGGGCTTGGCCAGGAGACCTGAGCAGAGGGACACCTCGGCCCAATCCAACCGTTCTACCAACCCAGAGTAAGAGGAGTTTGGATTACTCTGTAAAATGGTATGAGTAGATGCTGTGGCTTTAGTAAGAACAGCTTAACTGCTCAACACTGGCAGTGACTGAAATCAGGGGCAGACTTTGGTCTTTCATATTTCAGCGGCTCTCTATGCAAGGCCAAAATTCACCCCGTCCCAGACACACCTCTGCTGAAATAGAGCAGAACCTGCTACATGCAGGCAGTGCCCTGCAGAACTGGTTTTGGCTAAGCACGTCTCCAGCAGGAAGACTCAGTAAGAAATTGGTTTTGTCAGCTCAGCTACAATGTTTAGTAGTGATGTATGGAAGTGAGAGCTGGACCATAAAGAAGGCTGATCGCCAAAGAATTGATGCTTTTGAATTATTGTGCTGGAGAGTCTTGAGAGTCCCATGGACTGCAAAAAGATCAGACCTATCCATTCTGAAGGAAATCAGCCCTGAGTGCTCACTGGAAGAACAGATCATGAAGCTGAGGCTCCAATACTTTGGCCACCTCGTGAGAAGAGAAGACTCCCTGGAAAAGACCCTGATGTTGGGAAAGATGGAGGGCACAAGGAGAAGGGGACGACAGAGGACGAGATGGTTGGACAGTGTTCTCGAAGCTACCAGCCTGAGTTTGACCAAACTGCGGGAGGCAGTGGAAGACAGGAGTGCCTGGCGTGTTCTGGTCCATGGGGTCACGAAGAGTCAGACACGACTAAACGACTAAACAACAACAAATGTTAACCAGCTTTTCAGACCCCAACGCTGATTACTTGCCCCAACATGCTTTTGCTGGTCAAACCAGCATGCAGTGACTGGTCATCCTAGCTGAGTGTAGAAGGAAGTTTGTTTAATAAGGCTTTAGACTGTAAATTCTCTAGTGGCCCTGTGTGGATTGAGTCTTACTGATGCTTACAATGGGACCTATAAATGCTTGCGCTGAGGCCTACAGCCCCTTCCGGGAGAGTGGGCTTGTGGATATTTTTACTGGGTTTATCGGCTCAGAAACAGGTGCTGGTTCAAAACACACCTGCTAGATTACTAATTGGAAGAAGATGGATGGATCCTGTTAATGCCAATTTTTTAAAAAGCTGCCATGGCTGTCCATCTTGTTCTGGGTACAGTTCAAAGCATTAGTATTGACCCACAAAACACTAAAAAAACTCAGAACCCATGTCCTTCAGGTCCTGCCATTTCCCACATGAACCTGCCTGTGAATTAAGATCTGCCTCAGAGGCCCTGTTCTGTCCCCACACAAAGAGAGAAGCACACATGGTCATGAAGGGAAGGTGGGTGGTGACTGGAGGTTAAGCCTTCCTCTAGTGCTATTTCTCTAATGGGCAAAAAGAGCTGCCAGAACTCACCATGAACATCTCACTTGTTCTCTTATAATGGCAATGGTGCCCATCAAAGAGGTGGTGGAACCAAGTTCCGGCACGTTCCAGCTGGGGGCGGGGAAGCCCTGCTTCCTACATCATGGTGCCCAGGCTGTGGAACTCATTCCTCAGTAAGTTTTGCCTGAGAGCAAGATGGCTGTCTTTTTTGACCCTGTTTTTAATTGTCTGAGACCTTTTAGATTTGTGTGTTTCTTGGATTTTTTCTGGTCCGGCTACTGTTGCGTCACTCTGTGACTTACTTTATATTTTTGTATTGGCAGCTGCTCTGGAACGGGGGTAAAAAGTTCAGCTCAGGGGAACTTACTCCCACCCCACGTAAGAGCGTACACTGTAAAGGTTGCAGCCTTAATAAAATGAATGAATAATTGAAATAAAGGTACAAAACTTTCAGATATTTCTCTGTGCACACCATTTTTTATATCCTGAGGCAACTGATAAAGATCTGTTTCCTTGTTGTGAACCCACAGGCCATATGCTGATCAAATATATTATTTCCAGTTCTCTTCAAAGTTACTTGTGTCCCTCATGCATATATTCTCTCTGCACTTCCTTGCTGATTACTGGTAGGAGATTTAGACAATTCTCTCGCTCGCTCACACACATTCTTATGTCATTGTACTGTTTATGGGTTCGAACAATAGAAAGTTAATAAGTATGTTTAACAGGAAATATCTTTGTGTGTGTGTGTGAAGAAAGTTTCAAGCTGCCCACCACAGCACTTCCTAAATTCTACAAAATATGTTATAAATGAGGGGTTTTTTAAATATTTAGATATACACAGCACACTACTATGCTTCCCCCCCCCATGTGAATGAAATCAACAACTTTACAGTGAAAACTTATGCATGCCTATTCAGATGTAAGTCCAACTGACCTCAGTTATGCTTACTCCCAGGTGAGTATAGGCCTGCAGCCCTAATATTCTAAGATGGTGGGTGTTCTTTTTTTCTTCCCCCAGCTTGAGATCTGTAGTTTGGTTTAGGATTAAAAAAAAAGTTTAGCAAAATTTGTCATAGCTAGCAGAATGCAGAAAATGCTTCAGGCATTTGGTTTGGGGTATCATGAAAGGGCAGCAAATTGCTAGTGATGTAAATTATTATTGCTGTATTTTACTCCCTGGGAGAGATGCTTGTGGAATTTTCTGCCTAAACACGTGCCAAAGTAACTTGTGTAGGCTTGGTTGCCATGACTCGGGGGGGGGGCACCATATGATGCTCCTCCTCAAGCAACAAAATGTCTAGGGTCTGCCCTTGGTGATTCCAAAGGAAAAGACTGAATCCAGTGAGTGGTGGCTCATGTGTTTCCAATATACTGTAGCTCTGGTCATCATAGCTTTGTAACACAACTATGGGATGGTAGTACCTCTCTATTGCTCCCTTGATATCTACCCTCTTGAGCAAAACAAACAAAGGAGTATTTCCTTCATCCAGTTTGAATGATGCATTGCAGAAGCAGCTATGACAGAACTACATATGCAAAGAACTGCCTTTGTATGTGACTACAGATCGCAGCTGCTTCTGGAGCTACATTTACAACCCCTAAAACTGAAATGGGAGTTATGGAGGCTGCCCCAGTCAAAGGCTGGTCTTCAATCCACTTGTCTGGAGAAAGAGGAGACAGAATCCAGCCCATTCCCACAGATCCTATCAGTCCTATCAAAGTCAACAGCACCTGGAGGGAACAATACTAGGGTGGGGAGGAGCAGTAGCATAGACTGATCCCACGGGATCTCAGAGCCAAACAACTAAAGGTAACATTGGCAAGGACTTTGAGGAATTTGCAGCTGTTCACAAGCACTGCTGGACTGGAGTCAATGCCTTGTCAAGTTCTCCTTCAGCAACAACATAAAAATCCGCCCAATTTTATTTTGTCTTCCTAAGATCGCTAAACCTTAACTGGAAATGAGTCTTTCTTTTAAATATTGGCAGATAAATTCTTGCTGAATGGCTGGTTTAAAGAAAATATCTCAAATGATAAATCCTAACTGCACCACTTCTACTCAAGGTCCCTGCAGCATTATCAATATTTGGCACTGTTTTACATCCCCGGATTCTCTGAAAAGCAGAAGAATGCTGCAACACTAGATTAGCCGTAGCAAGAAGATGCCTTGGTCTGCACCCTCATCCCAGGATTGTATTTAAAATGCTGGCAGCTGTTTGCCTCTCTTGTGATTTTTCTCTTCCTGCTGAATGCTTGTGAGAAAACAGGATCTGAGAATGCACTAGAAGCAATATACCAATTTCCTTGATGTAGTATTGTGGATAAAGTCCATGATAAAGTACTGCGATAAGAGAACAGAGATAAACGTATAATAAATGAGGGGATGTTCCTCATGCATCAGACCAAGAGAGTTGGGACAAAGGAACGAGCTGTGGTGAGAGTGGCAAGGGTAAGGGTATAGCCCAGGCATAGGCCAACTTGGCCCTCCAGATGTTTTGGGACTACAACTCCCATCATCCCTGACCACTGGTCCTGTTAGCTAGGGATGATGGGAGTTGTAGTCCCAAAACATCTGGATGGCTGAGTTTGCCTATGCCAGGTCTAGCCAGCAACTGGGGCCCTTGGGGGCATTTTAGCCAAGGGCTGAGCAAAGTCTATAGCTAACTGTGGTCCTGTTGTTTCTGTGGCCCTCCACCATCTAAGGTGGGGTGACCATTTACACATCACCAGAGAAAAGGAAATGCATCAACAAAGAAAAGCAGGCAAGAGAGGGCACAGATTTGCATAAAATAATTTATATGTACCAGTACAAATTTTAAAAAGAGCAGCTATAATAGAAATAGAAATAAAATGATCTCACCATAGTGCGGGGAGTCTATGATCAGGTGGCCTGTGTGCCTGCTCAGTCTGCTGCTAATTGTTGATGGGCAACTTCAAGGCTCCTCCTCCACCTTCTTAGGTTTCTTTATCTTTATATTGGATTTGTACTAGGTAAACCTTCAAACAGAGGACCTTCTGATTCTGGATAACGGGTGGCCTATGCATCCTTCCATATTCCATCTGGACCACCTTGCCCTACTTGGCCAGTGTGGGTTCTGGAGTAAATAAAAATCTTTCTCAAGCAGGACTTACGTCCAGACCTCTGGTTGTTCATATTCATACCAAAAGGTAAGATGCTTTGAAGCTTCTGGCACTCTTAACAGTGAAGAAATAAGTCCCATTGAGTTCTCTCTGGTAAAGTGGGTACTGGATTGTAGCTGGGCAGAGCAACCTGATTAGGGTAAGGGAGAGAGAATCTGCGGTGGCAGGACCACCAAATCCCAAACTCTGCCAGTCTTGCACTGGCGAGAGCAGAAAATGTAAGGCTGCCTGAACATGGAAGAAGTATGGTTGCTCCGGGGCTAGAGTACCCCCCCCCCCACCGGGTCAGAGGAATAAGGGGGCTTTGGATCCTGCGGATCTAGTGTATTTCCAAATCTGCCTCTGACATGCCCCCCCCAAAGGCTGCCTTTTTGCTCTCTCTGCCATTAAGCTACTGGTGGTGGCTGGGAAATGGTATGAGTCCTTTCCATGGTGGCTGGGAGGGGGATTCTGTGGGTGGCCGCCTCCTTCTCCACCCACAGAGAAGGAGAGCCACAAAATCCTACAGCCCATGAGATGCCCTTGTTCTGACTGCACCCTAAGTCACTAATTTAACAGAGTTACATAGTGCAGGCCTACTCTTAGCAAGTGAATATCCCCAGCTCATCCTCACGTCTCATGTTATATTGCTAAATGAACCCTTTGCTCTGTTGTACATAAAGGAGAAAATGGAATGTTTGTTTTCAGCATTCTGGTCAATCTGCAGGGAAACACAGCCAGGGTTGCAGAAAAGACAGGCAGGAACCCTCCCACCTGACAGCAACGAGGAAATCTTGATTTCAAATGCTACACAATCGGCTGGCACTTTTTATGGTCCAACAGCTGCGTGACTCATTTATATGGGGTGGGAGTGGGGGTGTTTTGGTTTTTTGCCTGCCTTAGCACTAAGAGGACTGGTGTAAATAGGAAGTGATGAGGAAAATCAATTCAAAGCAAACACTTCCTCCTCCCCTCAAGGCTAAAACAGGAAGAGATAGGAAAGCCCAGGAAGATACTTGATAGATATTCAGCTCCGTAAGAGAAAAGGAAGTAGGCATGTTGAAGCACCAGGGTGGTTATTTTTGAGTTGTCGAAAGGAAACGGGATACAGCGCAGAAAGGATGCAGATAGGACGCTTTGTGTTTCATAGCAACAAAAGGGAACAGAAGCTTCTGTGCAAAACCGAAGCCCATCTGTGGCATGAAAGAGAGAGAACGGATTAAATGGGTAACAGGGAAGATGCTGCAGAAGGTTTCTGTGCCACCTACTGAAGCCAAGTAGGCATGGGGCAGAAATTCTATTCAGTTCACATTCTCGGTGTGAACCTACCTAATTCCCACTTTCCAAAACAATATGAGAACTGGTTACAGATAGGTAGCCGTGTTGGTCTGCCATAGTCAAAATAAAAAAAATCCTTCCAGTAGCACCTTAAAGACCAACTAAGTTAGTTCTTGGTATGAGCTTTCGTGTGCATGCACACGAAAGCTCATACCAAGAACTAACTTAGTTGGTCTTTAAGGTGCTACTGGAAGGAATTTTTTTATTTTGAATATGAGAACTGAAACACAGCTTCCCTTTGAAATCCTCCAAATTTTCCAATGCAGTTCTCAAGGCAAGTAATGTGTAGAAAAATGCACTATATTACGGAAAACTGATCTGCAAAAAAAAAGAAGTATATGAGGCAAAATTGCAAACAGGTCTGTACATTAGGATAATTTTTCAAGGTTGGTTTTCATGAGAATTTTTTTTAAAAATAAATAAATCACAAATTAATGTGGCAATGCAGAGAGCTGAACTTAAGCCTGGGAAAATGAAAACTTGAGAGAACTTGAAATTGACCGATTCATTCACAGAACTGCAAGGGACCATGAGAGTCATCTAGTCGAAGCCCTGCGATGCATGTCTAGCTATGATCCTGCTGTCACTGATAACAATGATAAATAATGATGAGGTATTAAAAATCTCTTTGCCCTTTGGTGTCACAAGGTGTGACAAAGGAGCACATAAGTTGTCACAGCGCCAGATGTGGTGTGGACAGTTCCTCCGCACGGGACGCTGAGCCAAGGGGGTGCAAAATTGAGAATATCCATAATTGAGAAGATTCATGTGGGGCGCCAAATTTGGGGCTCACATATTACAAAATTTTGATAGGTTTGCCAAAGTCTGTCCCATTTTACCAAAGTCCACCCCTAGTTGGACTTTCAGAATCATCTGAAATTGGAGTGCTTTTTGTGAACGTGTTCAGCAGCTGGGGGGGGGGGAGCACTACCCTTTCAGTGACTGCATGGAAGCTGTTCAGAAAGCTGGCAAAACTGTTCATTCATGAAGAAGTCTTGACCAGGGGTAAAAATGGCACCAGTACAGGACAAGAGAAGGAAAACAAACAGCAGCTATGTAGAGCTTTGTAGTGGTCATTAAGGAATTGTTTTGGAAAGCTCCCCTGCTACATTTGCAGCTTGAGAAAGTAAAAGGGCAAACATCCTAGCTGGAAGACTTGAAAAAGAATATGGTTGTATATTTTTACAGAAATCGAATTCCAAATACAGTATATAAGTCCAGCATAGTGAGAATAATGGGGATTCCTTTTTGCAGTGTGACTCCTTGACAAATTCCAAGGTTGCCAATTGCCAAAGATATTTCCCTGCCCCTTTCTTTAGGCTAAACATTCATTTGAGAGCACTTTAGTTTAAAGGGCCTTTGAAGTGCCACACTGTGAAAACTCACTGATGCACCAATCGCCTCATCATTCAGGGGGAAAATGGAGAGGAAAATAACTCTGGATTTGAAAACACAGAAAGCCACGTCATGCAGGTTCAAAGCAAATTCACTTGGACAAACATGGTAAGGAAGTGAAAGACTGGAGGAACCTTCAGGATACAAAGGCATCCTCGAGGAAAGATGGAAAGCCAAAGAAGACTGTGACTCACTGGTGTTTGGGGCTGTGTTTAAAGAAGTGTTTCTCCAGAGGTTTACCAGGAATCAGCTGCCTACTCAGACCTTTTCCCCTCCTGCAGACCTAAATGTTCTCTAACTAAAATAACATTGCTTTGATAAGATTTCAACAATTAGACAATCTGTGTATAGGAAAAGAAATCTGTTTTTTTCCAAAGGCACAGACCTAGAAACCATTCTTAGGAGTGGGCAGGGGACAATTAGGTCCGTAAACAATTCATCTACTTGTTGAATGAAAAGAAGAAATGGCCAAGGACTCTGGGCCAAATTGTTCCACCTGGGATGCCTATAGTTAGAAAATAAAATCATACCTGGCACCAAAACGCAATCAGAGCAGTCGTGTGGTGAAACATCTTGCTGAACTTCAGTAAACTCCATAAAAATAAAGATCCGCAGATATAAATTGTGTATCAGAGACAAAGCTAGACTAAGACTGGAGCTAGTTTTCTTTGCATACTGGTTTTGTTTCAAAATAATGAAGCGTTCAAAAATGCAATTGTTTGTCTTCTGTCAAAAATTATGCCACAGGATTGCACCCCCTGCCTAGTAGGATTTTCCTGTGGGGGCAGCTTTAAGTATGAGAGCCAGTGTGGTGTAGTGGTTAAGAGCGGTAGTCTCGTAACTGGGGAACGGGGTTCGCGTCTCCGCTCCTCCACATGCAGCTGCTGGGTGACCTTGGGCCAGTCACACTTCTTTGAAGTCTCTCAGCCCCACTCACCTTACAGAGAGTTTGTTGTGGGGGAGGAAGGGAAAGGAGAATGTTAGCTGCTTTGAGACTCCTTCAGGTAGTGATAAAGTGGGATATCAAATCCAAACTCTTCTTCTTCTCTTCTTCTTCTTCTAAGTATATAATGTTTTTTAAAAAATCTTCTTCTGCCACCATGTTTCAGAAAAGAAAAAAATCTGGCTTGTTTTTGGAAGCAGATATGTTGATCACTTTTCTGAACCTTTATATGGTCATTAAAGTGTCGTTTCATGGGGCCAACAGTGGTCTCAAATCACAGAACTTCCACAAAATATGGATGGAATCCCACTGCTTATATGGAACTAGTGACTGATGTCACATAAGACAACTTTCCCTGACTAGTGCCCTCTAATTCCCATCAGCCCCAGCCCTGATGGCCAGTGATCAAGAATTATGGGAGCAGAAGTCTACAACATTTGGAGGGCACCAGGTTGGGGAAGGATAGCATAAAAGTAGCTAAACTACAACCATCAAACTATTCTCTGATCAGGAAGATAAGAGGATGTGGTCATAAAAAGAGGGTGAAGTTGAGTGGGCAGGGGAGTGCCAGTGCCAACAGATTTCCAGCAGCCTTTGTCTTGTCTAATTTCCTTTTGTTTCCTGGTTTCTCCTCTGTATCGTCCCTGATTCCCTAAACCTTGCAGATATCACTTTAATTGTTGTGTGCTTCTGTATGCCTGCAGTTATTGATGCTTTGCTTCCAGATCAGTCCCCATGGCAGGTATTGCTTCTCTCTATGGTATGAGGAGGGACACAGGTGGTGCTATGGGTTAAACTACTGAGCCTCTTGGGCTTGCCGATCAGAAGGTCGGCGGTTCGAATCCCCGCAACGGGGTGAGCTCCAGTTGCTCAGTCCCTGCTACTGTCAACCTAGCAGTTCGAAAGCACCTCAAAGTGCAAGTAGATAAATAGGTACCACTCCAGCGGGAAGGTAAACGGCGTTTCAGTGTGCTGCTCTGGTTCGCCAGAAGCGGCTTAGTCATGCTGGTCCCATGACCCGGAAGCTGTACGCCGGCTCCATCGGCCGATAAAGTGAGATGAGTGCCAACCCCAGAGGCAGTCAAGACTGGACCTAATGGACAACCGCCTCAGATGGCAGGATTGACGGGGGCAACAGATCCTGATGCCAACATCTCTCTTTTCCACCCCTGACCATGTTGTATAATATCTTTTCTGCCACCCTGCTCTTCTTTACGCAAGGCTCGTGTTAGGTTGAACATTATCTAAACATGCCTATGTCTTTGTTTTGACTTAGTTATACTTGAGGAAATTCACCTTTTTTGTCATGTGACAAAAAGAGCCAGTGTGGTGTAGTGGTTAAGAGCGGTAGTCTCGTAATCTGGGGAACCGGGTTCGCGTCTCCGCTCCTCCACATGCAGCTGCTGGGTGACCTTGGGCCAGTCACACTTCTTTGAAGTCTCTCAGCCCCACTCACCTCACAGAGTGTTTGTTGTGGGGGAGGAAGGGAAAGGAGAATGTTAGCCGCTTTGAGACTCCTTAAAGGGAGTGAAAGGCGGGATATCAAATCCAAACTCTTCTTCTTCTTCTTCAGCGGGAAGGTAAACGGCGTTTCAGTGTGCTGCTCTGGTTCGCCAGAAGCGGCTTAGTCATGCTGGCCACATGACCCGGAAGCTGTATGCTGGCTCCCTTGGCCAATGAAGTGAGATGAGCGCTGCAACCCCAGAGTCGGCCATGACTAGACCTAATGGTCAGGGGCCCCTTTACCTTTACCTTTGCCTTTATGGTATGAGGGGTGTTGTTGCTAATCATGCAAATACTGTAGGTTTGAGATAGCTAGAGAAATGACTGCTATTATCACAAAGGCACTCATGCCCCCCCCCCCATTGTCGGGAGTTCCTGTATATTTATACGTCAGCAACATGGCACCCTCCAGATGCTGTTGAGACCACAACTCCTATCCCTGACTGGTTGTAGCTACTTCTGCATGAAGGGGAGTTAGGTAGACTGACTCCAAGATGAAGGGTTGCAAGCTCCCCCCAAATACACTATATTGCTTTCTCCTTCATTTCCTGATGGTTTCTTTTCAGCCCCCATGAACAAGGCAGTTCAGGAGGGCAGGCAGAGTTACTCAGGCATGGAACACATTATACAATGGGAACAGTGCGGGCAGGACTGACCCAAGACATTTTGGCACATACGGCAGGCCCCAAAATGGCAGCCGCCTCCCTGCCAGAGGAGAAGGGGTGAGGGACAATCTACATTAGGAACAAGGTGGGAAAGAGAGATGTTGGCATCAGGATCTGTTGCCCCCGTCAATCCTGCCATCTGAGGCGGTTGCTTCACCTTACCTCTTAGTTGGGCTGGCCCTGAATAAAGGTCTACATGAGGATCTGCTGCCCCTGTGAATTCTGATGCCTGAGGCAGTCACATCACCCTGCCTCATGAGTGGGCCAGCCCTGAGTGGAGGACTTGGAGCAGGAGTGGGGAACTTCTGGACCTTCAAATGTTGCTGCACTACAATTCCCATTAGTTGTAGCAAGCTTGGCCAGGGACCAGGGATGATGGGAGTTGTAGTTCAGCAACAGCCAAAGGTTACCCACACCTGACCTAGGGAAGAATCAGGGAATAGAAGAGAGTTGCAGGGGAGGCAGAGAACCGGCAAGGGAGACATTCCCACCCCACCCCCCTCATAGCACAGCAGAAGATGAAGCAGAACCAGTTGTCCACATCTCCCTCCCCCTCCCCATTTCTTATAAACCCATTTCAAATGAGCATACAGCTAAGCAGTCATTTTCAGAGCCATCCAGTATGTAATTGTTGAGGAGATAACCGTAATAACTGTCCTCGCAAATTTATGGCTGTATATTGTGTGGCTCTGAATGGCTCATAGTTACATTAACGGTGTTCGCTCTGATTGTTTTCTTCACCGGACTGTAACGCAACGTGAGCAAGGGGCAAACCTTATCAGCCTGATATGCGACACATGCTGTGTCATGCTCTCCTAGAGCTGTCAGTTTTCGACCTTTCCTGCACCTGCATGGGGCACAGTTTAACAAACTAAAGCTGAGTTCCTCTAGGTGTGGCAAAGGTAGCATTTTATGCCCAGGCAAACACTTGATAGAACAAGTCAATGAGGCAAACCTATCAAGACTTATCAACTAGCAAAACTGCTCTCGGACTGTACCCCTTCAGGCTATGATGATGTTGTTGTTTAGTCATTTAGTCGTGTCCGGCTCTTCGTGACCCCATGGACCAGAGCACGCCAGGCACTCGTGTCTTCCACAGCTTCCCACAGTTTGGTTAGACTCATGTTTGTAGCTTCGAGAACACTGTCCAACCATCTCATCCTCTGTCGTCCCCTCCTCCTTGTGCCCTCAATCTTTCCCAACAACAGGGTCTTTTCCAGGGAGTCTTCTCTTCTCATGAGGTGGCCAAAGTATTGGCGCCTCAGCTTCATGATCTGTCCTTCCAGTGAGCACTCAGGGCTGATTTCCTTAAGAATGAATAGGTTTGATCTTCTTGCAGTCCATGGGACTTTCAAGAGTCTCCTCCAGCACCATAATTCAAAAGCATCAATTCTTTGGTGATCAGCCTTCTTTATGGTCCATCAAGACTTATCAGCTAGCAAAACTGTTCTCGGACTGTACCCCTTCAGGCTATGATGAGGGACTGCATGTTTGGATGCTTCCCTGTACAAACAAAACAAGAGCAATAAAACTGGCGTGTCAGACAGAAAGCCAGAAGACTTTTCTCTTAACCTCCGGCTTCCTGTGTACAAGGTATTTGTTTTGTTATGTGGAGAGCACTCAATCATGCCGTTACTCCACCTGCAGCCTGAAGTGGAACAGTCCAGAAAGTTTTATAGCATGCTCTGCTATTTGCAGAGCCCTGGCCAAAATCTGCCATACTGTGACTAGCACAACAGTGGCAAAGATGCACTTAAATGAGCGCTAGAAATAGGTTTCCCCATCTCCTTCCTTCATCAAGTGTTTTGTCTTCTCTTGCACATCACCAGTAAGCCCTGGTCTTTGGGCCGCACCCAAAAAACAAATGGAACATCACAATGTATTGCAGATGAAGGTCTTGCCAAGAGCATCAATGATGACAAATGGCTTCATCCTTTAGCAAAGACTGCAAGAAGCCTTTGAAGTGTTTGCCTGGAAGTTCAAACAACAAGTTCTTTTTTTTCCCTTGCCCATCACATTTTATTCTGTGGCGAACCTTACAGTTAGCCCTATTGCATGGTTTCTAGTGGGCCTTTCAGAGCCACTTCATGCCAGTGAGGAAGGAACAGGAAACACCAGTGCCCCATGCTTTCTACTCCTCAGCATTATCTCAGTGCGCAAAATAGATATCAACAAGTGGGACCAGCCCTTCCAATAGGCAGGGTGAGGCAGCTGCCTGAGGCAGCGGATGCCAGGGCATTCCATCTGAGTCCCTTAAACTAACCTGCTAACTTTAAATATGGTGAATGATGCTGTAGAGAGAAGTAAGATTCATCTGCCAGTCAAGTCAGGCTCTGTACTTATAGCTTGTCCTTTGACACCAGAATGTCTAGTGCTGACCCTAGACCTCCAACAAAACACACATCCTGAACCCTTCTTCAGTGTTCCAAGCAAGCCACTCTATCACCCGGTGTTCCATTTTCTGTTTCCAAGCAGCAGACAACCTTCTGTGATACTGAGCATGCTCACTTCCTCATTCGCTTTTCCCACCCCCCACCCCACCCCATAATATTTTGATTTTAAGGTGATATTTATGTAGTTCTGCAAATCTCAGGGTTCGCCCAAGCATGCCTTTGGCTCTCAGTTGTTTTTCAGCGGCCCCATTTTGGCTTCAAACTAGAGCGTCTCTATTTTGGACGATGGTGAAATGGAGGGCAGGAAGAAGTTGATTGATCAATGATTTAATTTCTATATTGCTTAATACGTTAAAATATCTCCAAGCGGTGTGCAGAAACTGAAGCGACAACTGACAAAGGAAACAAAATATTACAAAAATAGACAGTTGCATAGAGAAATGTTACATTAATACGAAGTTACTAATACATATAAATCAGTATCGATTCGTTTTCCTTCTGACGCATCCTTCCTCTCAGCCTCTTGGTTCCCACTCAGGGTCCATCAAACGCTCAGCTCACCTACAAAAAACTCACAACAAGAATAGATCCTGGAAACAACAGACATCAACCTAGTCTCTCACTCCAGACTTGCTTTTTATGGATGGTACTTCCTCAAACTGCCCACAAACTGGGTCCCATTTAGCTGCACTCTCCACAACCAGTTCAAGGTATAGGAGGTTTGCGGAGTTTCCCAAAAGGTCCAAAGGATGGGAAGATGTGTCCCCTCCACTCACAGCTCTTTCTGTCCTCTCCTCCTCCCCCAGTTGCGTTTCTGTCCCATGGCAGGGGGCAGTTGTGCTTTCTTCTCTCTTTGGTGAAACATCCAAAGCCACTCAGTCTAGGGATGTCAGAGAATTCCATCAAAAAACAGAAATGGGAATTCAGATTGCCACAATTCACATGCTTGTCTGAGGTTAGGAACGGAAACCATGCAAGTGAATACGAGCATGCTATCGTCACACGCCTTTGTTTTGACGTTTCACTTCCATGGTGGTTAATTATGTAATTAATCACATTAGTTTCAGCCACGGTCGATAGCAAAACAAATAATGCAGGCCTTTCGAGGAAGTCGAACAGTAGCGGAACAGAACCAGCACTGATTGCAATAGACATAGGATAGGGTGGAAGTTGCTGCCTCCTTACATCCCTAGTCACAACTAACTTCTGTTGGATTCTGCCTATGATTTTTAACAATCCAGATATTGTCTTGCTTTTGGGCATTTTGGATTTTTAAATTTTTTAATAAATAAATAATAATTTTTCATTCCTGTAGCTGCACTGGTGCTTAAATGCCAAGGTGTGTCTGTTAAAAAGAGCAGCTCCGATCTGAATAAGTGGTAACACCTGTAGATATACCAGAAATATTGAAAATGGAAGCGGCTGGCTTTCCAGCTGTGCAAACACACACAATCTGATTGGCACGAGAGGGTTCTCCTCCACACACACACACACACAGTATTAAGCTATAACCTTTGAATAATTCTGTATGATCCCATACACCGTACCATATGCGTAATTTCCATGGCCACATTGCATCATCCCTGATGCTTTGCTGGGTGTTGCCTGCCAGGAAACAAAAGTTTCTGTCTAGGGGGGCACCTTTTCCAATTGCTATGTAATTTCATAAATTGATTGTGCCATGAAAATTCTGTAACCCTGAACTTTGATATGTTCCAGGTAGTATCGTTATGACAGGAGGGCTGTAGATGATCTTGCTGAATCTGCCAGATGCAACCCTAGCAAGTGCTCTTCCTACAAGAAAGACGTTGCTCTTAACAGCAATTTAACTCAATAGCTGTTAATCCAGGATCCTGGGAAGGAGAGAGAGCCATTCCTGGCCTCACTAATTGTGGCCATTACATTTCCTTCAGTATGGGAAGGTTGTCTATATTAGTGGCAAAGGGACATAGGAATGGACAAATCTGTCAAATTTTTGTTCCCTCGGTTTCTCGTTTTTCCAGTCTTAAATTCAGTTCTCATTTCTGCAGCAATTTCCTTTTTAAAAAAAAAATCTTCAAGAAAATTATTCATCATTTTAGTTCAAATTTCTCCAAATAAACATATTTTGGTCTGCAATTTTGAGATATATACATACACACTTTTTGCAAGCAACTTATTCTAATATAATGCGCTTATGGTGTTGTTGTCACTAAGATATCCATTTATATGCACATTTCTCCTTAATGTATGTATTGTTGACTGGAGAACCACACTGCAAAATTCAGAGAACCACAAATTTCTAAGGATGTCTGTGTTTCAGTCTGCATGCTGTTTTAGAAAGTGTGAATGGAGCAAGTTCTCAGTTAAATGCAAACAAACTGAATTTCTGCCCTGTCCCTCTGAGCATCTAACAGACATTCCCTGTGGCACCAGTGTGATTGGTCATGACTCCTCGCCCCTGTCTTTCTGAATGAGCCACTCCAAATATACATTTTTACTTACTTTGTTCCATTTTGGGTTTTTTGTTTTCAATTTCCAGCAGCAAAAAAGCTGCTCTGCTTCACCAAGGCTATCCCCATCTACTTCCATAAGGTGACAAGAGGTTGCTTTCTCCTTCAGAGGAGCTTTTAGACCATGCAATAGGTCATCCTTGCACATAGTCTTCTACGCAGCCATGGAATTTTAATGATGATACAGTATTTCAACGATAATATTATTTGCCTACTACTATTGTTTTAACTGGCCCTCTCCTTGTTGCCATTTATGTCTTAGAATCATAGAATCATAGAATCATAGAGTTGGAATAGACCACAAGAGCCATCGAGTCCAACCCCCTGCCAAGCAGGAAACACCATCAGAGCACTCCTGACATATGTTTGTCAAGCCTCTGCTTAAAGACCTCCATGTCTTATTTCACTGCTTTTGATTCTAAGTTTTAAATATCTTTATGTGAATCCCAGCCTTTCCTAATCTGTTTATATATGCAGCTAGTTTGCATTTCATACATAGGCTCAGTAACACCCCATCAAATTTGATCTACTGTTTGTTTAGCCATATGCCTTATTCTCTATTTATTTTCTGCTTTATATAATCCCTCATGCAACATATAAATAAATTGTGTTGCAAGTGCAGATTAAATATTACAAGGTCTGTGCATTACTGTTGAAGAGATTTCACAGCACTTTGTAATAGGTATGCAGATTTTGTATTTGTTGATGTTGGTAAATTTATATATATATTATTCAGTTGTTAACACTGCACCCCACTTTGGGACAGTTGGTAGTGAAAAATGAGTAGTAAATCATATGCCAAGCAAGTGCAGAAAACAGTGTTAGCAAATAATTCAGCACTGTGAGAATCTCATCTTTGTTTTTTGAGCAAGACTCTAGACCTTATGGCTGGAAAGAGGGATTTGAAAATGTGTAGACATGGGATAATGAAATCAGGAAAGTTGCAATGCCCTTTGTGATGAAGAGGAAGAACTCAAAAAGCTCTCTAACATGTCGTACAATTTTCCAGTGTTTTCTTTATTATTATTTTTAAAAAGCCTACCAGGGACATAAACATATGATTGTGAATAACAGTGTTAAATTTTAGAGTAGGAACTGTAGCAGTCTGCAAATCATAAGGTGGGACAAGATTTTCAGGATAAATCATGGCCTTAATGTGAAACCTGACATCTATGTCTACAGGATGTGCTGGGAGTACTTAAACAGTGTGTGTGATTTGAAGTGTTTTCTGATCATTACAATCCATTGTATCCATTAGCAGTGCCTCATCCAATCTGGAAGTCAGAACAGTCTTTGAAAAAATATATATATAGGAAGGTCATCCATTTGCTTTCAATAACAGTACAATCAATATTTTGCTTGGAAACCTTTGCTCCTCTTTTACATTACCTTAAATAAATAAATAGAGACATTATTTGATCATCATCAGCTTGTAATTGTTCAGATAAAATTATATAGGTACTTGAACTCGTCTTCCCATATACCATTTCTCCAACAATCTTCTGAGCTGACACCTTTAAAAGCTGCTTGCTGAGTTGAGGGGCAGAAGGCTACAGTCATTATTTTAGTGTGTCCTTTGGATATTATTGTTGGATAATTATTGTCATTTAGGTAAGGGTTTGTTGCATTCATTTTATGGCTAACAGCTTTGAGAGCTTTACCAAGAAGCAATCTATACTTTTTTTAAAAAAAGGAGGTAGGTTGGTAGGTAGATCTGTCAATACCCATGAAAGCATCCTTTCAAACTGAAAACAGTTGCTTAGTTGCTTATCCACACTTCCTTTCCCCCACCCCAAGGAAAGCCACTCTTTAGCACTCAATCGGAGCAAATGGCAATTCAGGTTTTCCCAAGGTTGGCATTTGTTCCAGTCTATCGCTAAAGAGCAGGTTTTCCCATGGAAAGGGATAGGGCAAGAGGGAAACTGCTTGGACCCATGCCACAAAGCGCAGGTCAAGCAGAAAACAATTTGGGCCCATGCTTTCTACACATGGCACACACAGAAGTTTGGACAAGCCCTAAGTTGCTCTTGCCACTTGCTGGTGTACCTGTCTCCATCACAGACTGCTCTGTTTCTCTGAGAAGGTAGATAGAAGGGAGCGGGGATTTATCCAGGGCTGCTCTGCGGTACCAGTGACACTTTACCTTTGCTCTTAATGCAGCCCTTATGCCCAGAATCCCTTTAACATCTGTGAGGGTAAATAAACGGGCTGCATGTAAATGGATGTGTTAAGAATCACCGCACTTGGGGCATCTGTGCAGTGGAGGCAAATCCTACCCCTGAATACCTGACACTTAGGGTCAAACCAACACATGAAGCACTGGAAGTTCCAATGTTTGAAAGTCAGCTTTTTATTTTACAAACAGCAGCTTGGAGGGCTACAGTTCAGGGGAAGAGAGCCTCTAACCCTTTGCCCCTACACCACAGCCATAAATGACACTCCCCACCTTCAAATCTGCTTTGGACCACAGAAGGGGAGCCTTGGGGACTTAAGAGGCGAAGCCTGCATATTTTCCCTTCTGCAATTCGCAGTAGCTATGGAGTGGGAAGCATTTGGACCAGGGCTCTGGTGTTGGGACCAAAATCAGGCCTCTCCAGCCCTGTGTTCCCTCTCCCCTCATGGTTGCTTTTTGTAAAACAAAAAGCTGTTAATCCATTCCACACATTTGACCCTGTGTGGCCTAGGTTTCACAATACACCACAAAGGGTGAGTGGAACGGTAGTGACATTTTAAAAGCAGTTCCAGCTTGATAGATCATCCTATTCACCAAGCCAAGCCTTGCTTGAGAATTGACGGTCTTAAAGATGCCACCAGCTATCAGCTCCCAGCAATTATTTATCAAAATGCCTGCTCTGTGTTTGGTTTTGCTTTTCTCAAAATGTTCTTGTTGACGGTAGAAACCCTTCAAGCATCGCACAGTATGTGAGGACCAATCTAAACAACAGAAGGGCATTGGAATAGCACGTCCACTATCAGAGATTAAAGCAGAGCCAATTAGATAACATGTTTGACTAACAGGGTCTTCTTGCGTTGCCTCTAGGAACATGGAGTCCTCTTTGTGTTACAATGTGGTTTCCCTCAAGGACAAAGTCCGTATGGGCACTTTATGCTTCATTTCGGGCTGATTATATATTCTATAGAGAGAATAATCTACGTGCTTGCATTTGCAGCCTCTTTCCTCTCTTTATCTAATCAAGGAAGCGCAACCAAATGATTCCATACCCTTGGTGAAATATGCCACCTCTGATCCTTGTTTCTGAATATCTGCTTATCACAAGTGGTTCTTTCAATGTCCACACAAATGAAAAGGGGTTATGTTTGCCAGAGAAAACTTGATAGCACCGGAAAATAGGTTATCCTCTTCAATTTGTACTGCTGAACCAGTGCAAGAATGAAAATAAAAACAGGCCAATTTCATAAACTCACTGGGCCAGGACATGGTGGAGAAATATTAACACATTCTCTCCATCACAAATGACCCGTTTCGCACAAGCTTTTCCCCTCAACAAAGAAATACAATGCAATACAGTATGGCAAGGGGATGGTGGTCAATGCACATCACCAGAGCCAGAGGGGCCCCTGTCCCCCACAAACACAGTGGCCTCTGAACAGCAGGAGGCTGAGGCAGGCAAGGGCCCACAGCCCAGCTCCCTAGATGGCCAGGTGGGGCTTGCTAACTCTGGGAGGAGATGTGTGATTCCTCTGCAGGAGTAGGCTTGGAACAGGTGAGGGTCATTTGCCTCATCAAGCCCAGATGCTGCAATCAGCATGCCAAGTAAAACAGGGAAGCAAAGCTGAAGTGCTGTCTGCTCAACTTTCCATGTTAGTGGACCTTGGCTTGGATACTCCTGGACCTCTATGAGACTGTGTTTTGAGTTTGACTCTGTACTGTATTCTGACTTCAGACTTGGCTACTTGGATTGACCCTGGACTGTGCTTCCTTTGGACTTTGCTTGTGTGGCTTGACTCCTGGACTTGGACTTTGGACTCGATCTGCTGACTTTCTGCCAGGTAGGCCAGGGGTTCAGGACATTGTGTTACATTTCTACACAATCTAAAAAAAAATACAGCTTGGGGGGTAATCCTATATTTTCCCCTGTGTTCCCACTGAACTTGGTGGGAGTTACTTCTGAATATACAGTGGTACCTCGGGTTAAGTACTTAATTCGTTCAGGATGTCCGTTCTTAACCTGAAACTGTTCTTAACCTGAAGCACCATTTTAGCTAATGGGGCCTCCCACCCAGCCGCTGCATGATTTCTGTTCTCATCCTGAAGCAAAGTTCTTAACCCAAGGTACTATTTCTGGGTTAGTGGAGTCTGTAACCTGAAGCGTATGTAACCTGAAGTGTATGTAATCCGAGGTACCACTGTATATCTATAGGATTGCAATGTTAATCTCAATTAATGCATTACAGCAGGAAAAACAGGATGAGTGAAAAAGTAGTAAAGGAATTAAGAATGAAATTAAGGAGAATCCTTAGAAGAATCCTTTACTGATGTGAAAACTGGAAAAGGAACTTCCCAGTCAATCTCAGTTCAGTGGATTAAACAAATATTAGATAGACTATTCTGGATGAAGCTGCATTGAAAGAGCAGGCGCATAATTTTAAAAACTAAAATATTGTCATCATTTGAATTACTTTACAGTAAACTTCCCAGTGGATTGTGGTTCAGTGTTTTCCACAGAATAGCATCTGCAAGCAATTATATGGCTGGTTACTTGAAATAACTATGTACACTTCTCCTTTCCTTAAGGTGGCAACTTCCTCGTTGCAAAAAGAAAGGGGGGGTGAAGAGGCAGGGGGTGATTCAATTTGCATAAAGTTTGCACATGCTTGTGCATGGGTGCAAATTTAGCAATTATTTTTAAAATGTAACATTTCAGTATATTGGGTGAAGACTGTGACTAGGTCACCAGTGTGCCTGCTCAGTCCAGGAGCTAATTTTGGATGGGCAATTTCAAGGTCCCTCCTGCTATATCTTCGTCTTTGGACTGGACTGTCACCAACTTTAGTTGGTAAGACACCTACGGCCATTTCTGGATCAGGGTGGCCTAACCGCTGTCATCCATGGGCTGGCAACCCCCAGGCTCAGTTACTCCAATGCACTCTTTGAGGCTGGTCCAAAAGCTGCAGCTAATGCAAAATTCAGCAGTTTAGCTGTTTAGTGGGGCTATTGCTGAAAGAATTGCATTGGCTGCCAATTAGACGTGGCTGTGGCATATAAAGTCCTATGCAGCTTGGAATCAGAACACCTGAAATATCATCTCATTCAACCCATCACTGTGTTCTACAGGAGAGGGCCTCACGCAGATACAATGTTATCAGGCGGTCTGTGAGATATACCGTATTTTTCGATCTATAAGACGCACCAGACCACAAGACGCACCTAGTTTTTGGAGGAGGAAAACAAGAAAAAAAAAATTCTGAATGTCAGAAGCCAGAACAGCAAGAGGGATCGCTGCGCAGTGAAAGAAGCAATCCCTCTTGCTGTTCTGGCTTCTGGCATAGCTGCGCAGCCTGCATTCGCTCCATAAGACGCACACACATTTCCCCTTACTTTTTAGGAGAGAAAAAGTGAGTCTTATAGAGCAAAAAATACGGTATATGTGATTCAGGCCTTTAGCGTTGTGGCCCCTACCCTTTCAAATTCCCTCCTATTAAATATTAGTCAGGTGTCCTCTGTCAACTTTTTGGTGCCTACTGAATACCTTCCTCTTCCAACAAGCCTCCAGCCTTGCCTGGGGTTCTCCATCCTTGCTGTAGAATCGGAGCAATATTGACAATGGCAGCAAGAGACCCTCAGCCTGCAACTCATCTTCAGCAGCAACAACAACACCATCACCCCGACTAAACCCGTTAATCTTAGTGCAATGTTTCAGGAATTTTTTAACGCCTTGTCCTGAATGCTATACAGTGATTTTCAGCAATGGAATCAAAATCCAGTCTACTTGTTAAACGCTGCCAATTTGCTTTTTATGCTTGTTTGCAATTGTGTAGGGGAGGGGGGGCAATACCAGGAGAATAAAGTGTAGCCTTTGTAATACTTCCCAGCACACCAACTAAGCCCAGTAGAAACCCATCCCAAACAAGCTCAAAATAAGTGCAGATTTAATCATACAGTTGATCGATGGTTCTAAAAGAAATAATGGCTTTGCCGTTGTGGCTTGGTTGTAAAAACATTATTTGGCCACAAATATTCTTAAGACACCATAAAAAAAAAGATCCACTTGCGTAAATCAAAGAGTGTAAACCTTGCAGAGCAATAACACTGATGTCTATTATCCAGATATGATTGATTATCCGCTTATCCAAAGCTCATCTAAATGCCAATCTCCAATGCACAAGGCAAGCAGAGCTCTTTCTATTTATAGCTGGCAAATAACTTGACCAGACTGGATAGCTGGACTAGACTGGATACCTCAGATACACTTTTTTAAAAACCTAGTAGCCAAGGTTTATTATTAGCCAACAGAGCTTCCTAGGGAACAAATTATCTCCATAAGAAAGGGCCAAAGTTAGCTATATTTAAGGCACATTGAACTGGATCCGGGCTTAGTCACACTTGAAGCAGGTCCCCTGAAATCAATGGGATTTAAGTTAGTAATGACCATTGATTTTCATGAGTCTGCTCAAAGTAGGACTCTTGTTTCCAATGGGCTGGATCCAATCAGCCATGACGAACTCAGTCAAGTCCCATCGTTCAAATAGAAGTAATTCAAAGAGAGTTAGTTTGGGGCAGATATCATGAATATAATACAGTAATACATGTTGTGTGTTCTTTATGCTATGGTTTGCTGTTGGGACAAAATATAAACGTTTGAGGGATGAATAGGCAATTCTATACAGCAAATGATAGTCGCTTGCAAATCCTGAGCATTTTGATCAATTGAAAATATTCGGAAGCCTGACTCTCTTGATTTTGCTTACTGCAGCCTTTTCTTGGGCGGCTCACAGAGCACCAGCAATTTTGTTATCATGATAAATGACCCCCCTTAGATAAGTCACTCTTCTTCTTCTTCTTCTTTTTAACCTAGAGCCACAATTTGCTTCTTCCTTTAGGTCACAGACTATTTCTTTTCTTTTCTTCTGGGTGACAGATTTATTACTTTCCTTCTATACACACACAAAACCAAGTTGCCAACAATTGCCTACTACAACACAATGCTGTCACAAGAACTTTGGGTATTTCCAGCCTGAAATGATGCACAATGTGAGATTTCCTGTGTGAGCCTGAAGCAGCGAAATCATGTAGACACATCATGAGAATGCAACAGCTAATGAGTTCACTAGAATTAAACTATAGAGTATTGCTTTCAAAACAAAACAAAAATTACCATTATTAAGATAAATAATTAAAAAATTCAAATATTGGAATATCTAAAATATTATATTCCTTACTTCTTTCCGAGAACATGGGATGTTACTCAACTAAAGTTTACTCAGAGTACACCTGCTGAAATTAATATACATGATTAAGTTAGGTTCATTACTTTCAACAGGTCTACTTTGAGTACAACTTGGTTATACTCATAATCACTAATGGAGAAAGTCAACTTAGTATTTAGCAGATCATTCCATCAGCAGAAGCATTTTGACTTGCCTGACGGAATGATCTACCCTAGCCTTCCACTGTGCACTGTTCCAGGAATTTTCCCAAAACTGACCTCCCCCAAGCTATCTGTCTGGCAAGGCTCCCCTGCCCCTCAGCTGGATAGGAAGAACTAGACACAACACCACTTATTGGGTCAAATAAGACCCCAACTTTATTGGTTACAGGTGTATGAGGTTTGGCATGGGCACAACCATTGACCTCCGGCCCATCTGCCATAAGGGACTTACAGGCTGTAAAACCTTAAAATTGTGCCCTTTCCAGTGAATTCTAAAATGTTCCCTTTAAAAGCTGCTTCCAACATTTCCCACTTTCCCAGCATAGAAAAATACCACATGTTTGGTAAGTTATTAAATCTCCAGAGGTCAGATTCATTTGCTTTTCCATACATCAGTCAGAAAAAGATGAACAGACAGTAAAACCTAGCTTGGTTACAAAATGGTAGAAGTTGGTTACAAAATGGTAAAATTATTGGTATAGAAAAATATTAGTTTCAGACTCCATTCTTGTCTGAAAAGAGGCTGGTTAAAGCCATGCGGCTGGAGGGAGCAGCCCAAGAGCTCCTCACACACTGAACTTAACATGCAGACCGAGGGAACTAAGACTTTGTTATCTTTTCCTCCTAAGATGAGAGGAAGTGACATAGGCTAAGCCTGGCAGGACAGTTTACACTGTGACATTAACCTCTTCATGCATTAATTAGATTCAAGCATGCTGGTTATGAGGCTGGTTTAGCCTTACATAATCAACCGCTGAGGTCCACAACCTGACAGGGGACCCACTGCCAATCCCTGGAGGTAGGGATGGGGAACCAAGAGCCAGAGGCCAAATGCCTCTTTATCTGGCCCTCAAGACTCTCCCCAGGCCATTCCCACCCCCTTGCAGACAACAGCTTTCATTAGACCTTCTTCATTCCCCTCATTGAGTGCTTTCCTTTGGCTGGAATATGTCCTTAAACTGTGAAAATGTCTCTTGTCTGGATAGAGGGGTGTGGGTGTAGAAAACGTCTGGCTCCTGCATGCCAAACTCACTTTCCATCTCTCACCACACCCACTTCATGTCTTGTCCCACCCACCAACAGCATGTGGCCCTCAGAAGGTTGGCCAAGAGGGAATGCAGACGTTGGGATGGAGAAGATTCCCACTCCTGCCCTAAGAGCCTCCTGGCCCTGCCACTCCTTCTGCTGTTGCAGTGAGAGGAGCCAAGAAAAGACTAGGCCTCTCTCTGATGGTGCTGATTGGGCCAAGAGGAAGAGACAAGCAAATGAGTCGTAGCAACAGTGGCACCAGGCATAGGGGTGGACTCGCTCAAGGAGGTAGCAGAATGGGCCTGGTAGCAACACCATCCCACTCTCTGGTTGGGAGAGCAGTGAGCCACTGATTAACAGGCTATACACAAAAAGCAACAAAGGGTCTTGTAGTGCCTCAAGACTAACAGATTAGGCTAACACAGTGGTACTTACACAACAATGACAAGGCGTTCTTTACACTCTGTTGTTTACCCATTTGGTTAATTCCTCTAATCACTCCTAGATTAGATTAAGCAAAAAAGGTAGTTTGCAAATTGCCATCGCGTATAAAATACTAGGGTACCCCCATGTTATAGCATTTATCTTAAAAACAACCACAACCCACAAACACGTAACTTCACTATATGTCCATCTGTGCACATGTCCAAATTAAATTCTGTGTAGATGGAATCCTTTGGACAGATCACTTTGGAAAAGCACTGGTGGCTGGTATGGTTAAGGTTGGACAGGCCATCTGTTTCAGTACATGGATGGTGAGAGAGTTGGTCAGTGTAGTGGCTAAGAGTGTGAACAGGGAAGTCCCTTAGTTTACTGCTCCCCATAGCTGTGGTCTCCCTGAGGAGCCGTAGGCAAGCCAGAATCTTTGAGCTTCAGCTTCCATCTGCAGTGTGAATGTTCACAACACAGAGAATGCCGAAGTGTCAACCAGTCCTCCTGCCAACTAAGAAGGAATCTCCCCACCAGCCTGAGCCTCACTCTATCCAGAAGGCTTGCTAGTAGCACCATGGCAGGCAGTAGGGCCAGCCCTATCATAAGGCAAAGTGAGGTGGCTGGCTTAGGTAGCAAATGCTGAAGGTTTGAACCCATCAGATACAGCTCTCTTGGCCATTCCTCCTGAGTACCCTTGCCAGCTGCTTTTCCTCTGTCGGAGGACAGAGATACGGCCTGCCATGCAACCCCAGAGCCACATGGCCTGCCATGCATCCCCTCATGTGAGGTGGTGGATGCTGTATGGATTTTTGCCCAGTATTGATGTAGAGTTCAGCTGCCAATCTGGTTGGCTTCTGTAGGTGGAAGTGGGTGGCTGGAAGTGTTGCAGTTGTACTGGAGGCTGGTGAGTTTGAGATTTAGCTAGAGAGGGAGAACTTGCATGCTTCCCAGGCTGCTGTGCTAGACTTCCCTCAAGTGCTAGACTGATACTCTCAAGGTTGCTGGCCTCACTTCCTACTTCTTCTTCATCCTTACCTTGAAAGAGGAGACATCTCTGTATGTCCCTCCCACAGAGATGGAAGAGCAAGCACGACTCTTTGCCTCTTCACCTTTTTTAGATACATCTAGGATCTTCCCTATCCAACATGTTTCCTTTAATAAATTTAGATTTCTTATTTTTCTGACATCTCTGTGAGATTGTATCCAAGGGTGAGTGTGCTCTTCCAAGCAGGGATTCAGAGTTAAGTTCAAGATCCACTGATGCATTTAATCACCATAATATATATTATTATCTATCATATACAGAGGGTGGGCTTGTTTTTTATGTGGCAAAACATTTCAGCTTCTGCCTTTATCTGATGCTCTGACAAAAAATGAAATGATGTTGCTTCCAAAGTGGCAATTGGAAATTTTGGGTTGGATTGCTCAGAATGACTTCAGTCACTGAAGCCAAGCAATGTTGGTACTCTGCTCCAGGTTGAGGCACTGCGGTATTAGTGTGTCCAGGATGTACCGTATTTTTCGCTCTATAACACGCAGATTTTTTCTCCTAAAAAGGAAGGGGAAATGTCTGTGCGTGTTATGCAGCGAATGTGTGGTCCCTGTAGCCGAAAAATAAGGCAAAAATCAAACCGCGCTTCAGGGAGAAGGGAAGCCTGAAGAGAGGAAGTGGCAGCTTCCCTGCATTCTGCCTCAGGGTCTTACTGCCCACCCTGCTCTGTTTCGTTGCTGTGTTTGCTCAAACGGAACAAAGAGCAGGGAAAGCCCCTCCCCTCCAGGCAAGTAGAGAGGAAAGCAGAGCGTCGCTCTATCCTGTCCCTGCTCCGGAGGGAACAATGTTTGTGAAGGGAAGAGAGATTACAGGTTCGGCTTAAAATTCTGATTTGACTTCCTGCTTTTTGTTTTTGGAGACACACAGCATTCAAATATGCTTTCTTCCATTTAAAAGGATGAAATCCTTAAACAGTGGCTGGCTTGTGTGGGTGGGTGGGGGAAAACTTTTGCCTTCCTTTCCTCACATTATAGCCCTCTCCTGCATTCTTAGCCTTCTGTGTTTTTCCTTCCCTCCCCACTTAAAATGTGGTTACAAAGCATGGATCCACATGGATCCTCAGGATCTTTGCATTGGGTCACCCCAAATTCACCATCAGAGCACACAGCATGTCCATGGCTACAGCCTGTCCCCCCCCCCAAAAAAATCACGCACCCACTGTTGCCTGGGGCTGCAATGGTGCAAAAACGTGGTTACAAAGCATGGATCCACAGGGATTCTCAGGATTTTTGCATTGGGTCACCCCAAATTCACCATCAGAGCACATAGCATGTCCATGGCTACAGCCTGCCCCCCCCCCCAAAATCACGCACCCACTGTTGCCTGGGGCTGCAATGGTGCAAAAACGTGGTTACAAAGCATGGATCCACAGGGATTCTCAGGATTTTTGCATTGGGTCACCCCAAAGTCACCATCAGATCACATGTCTGTGGCCACAGCATGAATCACAAAAATGATACGTCCACTGTTTCATTCAGAATATTTTTTCCCTTGTTTTCCTCCTCTAAAAACGATGTGCGTGTTATGGTCAGGTGCGTGTTATAGAGCGAAAAATACGGTATGTCCAGAAGTTCACCCTCTTTGTTATCATTCTTGGATCCATAGCAATCATTTTATCAACAAGCTGTGGCTCTCAAAACTGAAATATTTGTACCAACTGGTTGCTCCATATGTATGTGTTCAGACACATATTACATGCATATACATGCTTTTATTCCTTTGTGTGTTTCTACGCATGATGCCCGTACTCTAGGTTTCAACACTGCTTATTGCCTTTAGCAAATATAAGAGCATGCTCAAGATGATTTTATGGAATTTAAATTGCCTTCCCAGCTGCAATCTTGTCCACACACACAACTGCCTCCAGCTGAAAACACTCCACTCCAACAGAGCTACAACTTGCTTCCCCTCTCTTTTGAAACTGCTCTGGTCTTAGTGCAGCTTTCCATGATTTTCACACAAGTTATGCAAGTGTGAGGAATGTCAGAACTAAATATATACAGATGCTTTACATGGTTCCTATGAATTACCCGTCTAGGAGTGGTGAGCTTTCTTAAGAGGTGCTTATCTTTATTGATTCACAGAGAAGTCTGTTTTCTCTAAGACGCTTTCGGGACTGTTGAAAGAAATAGCGCCCCCCCCTTCCCAAGCCCATTCCATGCAAGAAAAGAAAATAAGATGGGTGATCATTAGCCAGTTTTTATGTTATTTACCGAGATAAGGTTTATAGGCAAGAAGGCAAAAAGGAGAACAAAAATCTCTAGCACTCCTAAGACAGCATTTTAACACAGAAAGGTAGATGCCAACATACTATGATACAACAGAGATTCTGCCAATGTTTTACCATACAATAGAATTGATGACAATAGGACATTTGTGGTTTTCTGTCGGTAGGTACTTTCACATGACATGATAGTGGCTTAAGATCACACAGTGTTTTGCAGTGGCTGGAAGAGGCAGTGGGATGAGCCTGCAACTGCTTCCTCCAGAGCATATAAGATGCTCTCCTAGGGGGCCCATCTCCTCCTATTTCCTGCTTTTACCATCATCCATTCACTTTCCTCTCAGATGTCTACATCCCAGAGAGAGAGAGAGAGAGAGAGAGAGAGAGAGAGAGAGAGCGAGCACAAGGCATTTGGAAGTTGCTGGAACTTAGCCTGCACCCAGTTGAGGCTCATTTACTTGAGGGGGGGCAAGTGAACAGTTGCAACAGCAAGATGTGGAGACTCCATGGTGTGGCAGTAGTACCCCCCAATGATATCAATTTCACACATGTATACACAAACACACATAATTTCTGAAGGGTATGTGGTAGGGACAGCCTTCATATCTCTCTCTCTCTCTCTCTCTCTCTCTCTCACACACACACACACACACACACACACACACACGAATGCCTTGGCATTTGAGAATTTTCCATCCCACTTAGCCACTGCATGGTCTTCATGGTCCATTTCAGACTGAATTGTTTGCTTCCTTCCACCGTAGACATAGTAACTCTTGGCTGTCAAGTCAATGCAGATGTCAAGATGCTGAACCTGGGCTAGAGAACTGGATTCAAATTTCACCTCGGATACAATGATCCCTGGATAAATTTGGGGTGGCGGCTTCCTTAATCTACTCGGCCATATACTCTGTCCAGTCTCAGCAATCTGAGACATCAGGGTCCCCAACCCATTGAAATGAATATATGTAATGTCATCTCAGAGTCTCTTCTATAATGTTCTTCAAGCACTCAAGAAAGACAAGTTCCAATGTGCCCATTATATTCACAAGTAAAATAACAATGATAACAACAGAGGTCTGTGGTGGGGATATAGTTGAGGGAAACTCATGTTTGCTACATTGACATCTTTTATGTGCGGGTGGGATACAAACTAATAGCAATAACAAGCGAGCAATATATTAAAATGGGCATATTTTATTCCATTCCTGCTTCTACCACGACCACTTTTCCTCAGGCAAAAGAGCTTCCAGCATGAAAATATTGCACAGATCAATCAAGTGGGAATTGTCTGGATCAATATGAACCCCACTGATGTCATGAGCAATCTGATGAGATATCAGTGTCCCCAACCCAGGGAAATCAATACCTGTGATGTTGTCTCAGACTTTCTCCTGCAACGTTCTGCAGTCACTCAAGAAAGACAAATTAGAATGTGCACCATTAAAACAACTACTACTACTACCACTTCTTCTGATGTTGGGAAACACAAACTTTCCTTTTGCACTCTTGCCAACACAGCTGCTAGGACAAAAGTAAATGGATGGGGTGAGATCACTACATCCTGATCTCATTCTGAATATAATTGCTTGGAACATTAAAGACAAGTGATAAGATGGGAACTGAGCACTGAACCTAAGAATGGCTGTTGCTTTTATCCCAGCAAGGAAAATATGCACCTTCATAACAAGGGTTTTGTTTTGCTGGATTCTTGCTTCACTTGGACTGAATGCAAGTGTGTGCAATGTTGAATTGTCAGGTGGATAGGGGTGTGAATAATATTTTGTGGTTCCATTCATGGTGTGAAGGATTTCCATACACACTGGAATGCAGACTGTAAAAGAACATGTCCAGTTGCATTTTGAAAGCTCCGTGCAAATATTCGTGTGCACAAGTATATCTGTGCTAATGTGATAGCAAATTTATTTTATTAATTTGTATTTATATACTGCCTTTCAGCTGCGCAATTTCCCAAAAAGGCTTACAAAAAATAAAAAAGGCGTAGTCATTTTTCAAATGGAAAAGAAAATGCTCATTTAAACAATGAGTGGCAGCTTTCTTAAATTCAGTTTTCTCTTCTATTATACTGTGTTCAAAGACCTAAGAAGTCACTCTGCTGAAGTCTTGCTAACAAGCAAGTTAGCTCATTTAATTGATGAACCAGTTGCAAGCCAGTTGTTTATCAACAAAAAGTATTTAATGAATGTACAGCTTTGATAAACACTAAGCTAGGCTAATGAATAAATTAGTAATAAACAATGCAATCCCATACTGTACGTGTCTACTTAGAAGTAAGTCCTATGGAGAAATTATTATTATTATTATTATTATTATTATTATTATTATTATTATTATTGCCTTGTTTCCATGCAAATGCATGTGCTTGTAGACCAAGCAGTTTATTTCCTTTCTTACGGATTTCTTTTCATATTTTTACCCAACAAGTCTCACTGTGCTTTATAGGGCTTGCTCCCAGGTAGGTGGGTACAGAACTGCAACCAAAGTATATGCATATACAAATTAACAATACTAGATGGATAAGACAAAATAACAGTGCACTGAGATATGATGCAGATGGTTTATTTACTACAGTATTTACATTACAGTAATCTAACCTAGAGGTTACCAGAATATAGACAATATGTTAGGTTATCCCTCTCCAGATGAGACATAGCTGGGCCACCATCCAAAGCCAAAATATTAATGTATTAGAACATGCATATTAATATTAACTGCATAGATATTTTACATACTATTTATATATGTGATATTATTTTAAAATGAATGTCCAAATAGGCTTCAAAATTAACCTTAGTTGCTATATTTTTTCAAGTTTTAAAATCAATTACATGCATTGGTTTCTTTTTCTTGATAAACTTATGATTTGACCTGAATTCACCAAAATGCCATTTACAAGTTAATGGTTAAACTTGATATTTGTCATGCCATTAATACTAGACAAGCAGCACAATTCTTACAACTGCTGAATGGGAAGGTACATAAAGACACAGTAAGCAGTTCAAGACCTTATTAAAACATGTCTATCAAATGAAGAGGTACAAATAAGGTGTCTGATTCATCAAAAAGATAACTCCTGCAGACAGCACACACAACTCCCTAGGGTATCTTGCAATATAGCTTTTAAAAAATGAAAATTTTCCCTACACAGACACAAACACTTTAAAATGGAGGTGGATTCAGCAAAGTGAGCATTTCAGTGAAAAGCTCCAAATAAATGATGAATTCTGCATAAATCTAATCTCTAAAGACTGGAGCAGACGTGCAGCACCAGACCTGAGTCTGAGAATCTGGGTCTTCTTGTCTGCAAATCAGTGTGGGGGGGTGGATTATTTGTAGCAGAGTAATTGTGGGAGGGGGATTTCCCATATCTCCCCCCCCACTCCAGTTTACACAACCATATAGTATGATGTTTTGTTCAGTTGGATTGTACAATTTCAAACTTATATCTGAATGACAGTCCTCTCGTTCTGTCGATTCCGTCCCACGGGGGTGAAATTTGATTCAGTTTGCATTTAAAGGGGAACTTATTTAATTAGTACTTCCTAAAATAATATGTGAACCAAAACACAGCTCCCCTCAAAACGTGCACGGCTTTGGATTCTGCAGTTCAGTTTCCCCAGCAAATTAATGTGTTGCAAAAAATGTATTTGCTAGAGTTTTGTGCATTAGAATGTATTTCCAATGACAATAACTCACATAGCCCTTGTTGTAAAACAGCAGAACTGGTTGCCACTTTGTTTCCAGGCCCAAGACAAGGTGCTCACTGTAGTGCTTAGAGACTTAAATGAAACGGCTTGCAAAAATGTGTGCGTTAGGCAAAATTGCATTAAAATGCGTAGAATAGGAGAAACTCCTACTGAAATACTAATGAGCTTTCCTGAGATTTTTTTTTATAAAATATAAATCGGAAACTGATGTAGAAAAGTGGCAAACTGAACTTAAGATCTGAAAAATAAGAAACCAAAAAGAACCCAGAATTAACACATTTGCCCATCCCTAGGTCAGACTTTTGAATTATGGTGCCGGAGGAGACTCTTGATAGTCCCATGGACTGCAAGAAGATCAAACCTCTCCATTCTGAAGGAAATCAGCCCTGAGTGCTCACTGGAAGGGCAGATCCTGAAGCTGAGGCTCCAATGCTTTGGCCACCTCATGAGAAGAGAAGACTCCCTAGAAAAGACCCTGATGTTGGGAAAGATGGAGGGCAAAAGGAGAAGGGGATGACAGAGGACGAGATGGTTGGACAGTGTTCTCGAAGCTACCAGCATGAGTTTGACCAAACGGCGGGAGGCAGTGGAAGACAGAAGTGCCTGGCGTGCTCTGGTCCATGGAGTCACGAAGAGTCGGACACGACTAAACAACAACAAGGTCAGACTACCTTTCTTCATGACATACTCATTTTCTGTGTGCAGTTTTTCTGAAAGGAAGGATTCAAATGCTGAGTTCCCTCAGTTCCATCTTTAACCTGAAGTGGTACAATACAGGTTTCAGCTTTGTTGTGTGATTATGCTTCTCCTACACACTGTTCCCAAGACAAAAATGAATAGCAGATGGGATTGTTCTGCTTTTGTCGAAGTAAGGTGTTCAAAACATATTGTAGCTGCAACATAGATGTCAACCAGAGAGGGAATGATCTCCTTGTGGAATGATCTCCCAATGGAAATGAGGCAGCTTCTAACCATGGGGCGTTTCCATTGACAGTTGAAAATATACCTGTTTACCCTGGCATTTGGGCCACTGTGGTTGATATATTGGTTGACGAGAGGTTCAAAGGGTGGCAGCATGAGAACAGGCCTTTTCTGCAGTGGCTCCCCATTTGTGGAATACTCTCCCCAGGGAGACTCACCTGGCACCTTCATGACAGACAAAAATGTTTATCTTCAACTTGGCCTTTGGCTAATTAACAATCTATGGCCTTTTAAATGTGTTTGTGGGAATTTCATGGAATTCCCTTTCCAGTGGTGTATCTGGCACCTTCATGTTATAGCTTCCATCATATGCTGAAGGTGCAGCTCTTTATCCTGGCATTTGACTCCTGAACTATATTTAAGGGCATCCCTCAATTGTTGTGATTGCAACTTGTTTAAACTGATTTTAATAATATATTTGTACACTATTATAATAACTCATCCTACAGTGTTATGATGAAATACAAGCTTGTATTCAATGGTGTGGTAAATAGGCATCTTGTCCTGCTCCTGTGCACTCCCTAAATCTGTTCTAGGGGTCCCCCAAAATCTTGAAGCAGATTTGGGGAGGGCATGGGGTATGCACAGTGGAGGACAGGGGAAGGAAGTCCATCGTGGAAGTAGAAATCTATGTGCTACTGGGATGAGGGAGTTTGATTAACCCGTAATCATTAATAACAGCAATAATAATAGATACTTCGGTCTTGTTATGTAAAGCACTTACACAATATATCGTGGTGCCTGTGTAACATGTGTGAGAATTCTTGTGCCTGTGCAAAAAATTAAGTATGAGGCCTAACGTATTTTGTATGAGATTTAGAGGAAATTTCTGAGGGCTGTGGCAGCTGTGCTCCTCTTAGGCACTTTAGTGAGGTGGAGTGTCTAATAGTATTGCTGTGAAGGGGAAAGAGTTGGGTAAGAAGGCGAGGATTTCCATGACCCCCTTGTCTCCCCTCTCCATACTGAAGCACTGGATAAAAACTGAGGATTTTAAGACTCTGGACTGAGAATTCCAAACTGATAATCTGGCAACATTGTTCTCCATTGCAAAACAAACGGCAAGCATCGCTTGGGGAAAACCTTTGCTATTCCGCATGGTAAGCCCTTATTGAAAGCTTTTTTTTACAGTTTAGCCTCTCTGGCTGATGTGATGAAATTGCCTTCATTGTAGTGCAGATGTTCAGGAAACCCGGCTGCAAGATGGTTCCTCCACAGTGAGATCAAATGAGCTCAGCCCTGTATCTGCATTAAACATTTTGTCATGCTAATGTCTTGTTTTAAAAACGCTTTGCCGGTGATGAAAACAGGAGGCACCGTGTACAACCCAAAGAAGATAAAATAAAATAATAAGCCTGCTTCAGCTCCATGGAACTTCAGGCCATCTAAAGAAAACTAGGAAGGCCATTCATAGGAAGAGGTCAGGACCATCCTGGGCAGAAATAGCCCTCACTGCTATGTTTCCACTATGTCAGTTCCAGGGAAAGTGAAGTAGATTCATAGGAACGGACCTGCCATTGCATTTATTATCTTCTTCCCAGTCATAAAACATAGTCTTCAAGAAGGCCTGAATATGAAGTATGACTAGCCCAAGACATATGCTGTGTGCCCCAAAAGTTACGCCCCAGAATCCAGAACATTTCAGAGAGGATGCTAGGACACAACTTCATTGGACCTGCCCAGTATATGTCTGCCCATTGAATTGTTTGTGCACTCAGGCCGAAATCTACTCTGGAGACCCACCCACTAACACTTGCTCACAGAGTGAAAGTCATTTGGTCTAAGTATCATAGCACGTAAAGGTAAAGGGACCCCTGACCATTAGGTCCAGTCGTGCCCGACTCTGGGGTTGCGGCCCTCATCTCGTTTTATTGGCCGAGAGAGCCGGCATACAGCTTCCGGGTCATGCGGCCAGCATGACTAAGCCGCTTCTGGTGAACCAGAGCAGCGCATGGAAACACCGTTTACCTTCCCGCCAGAGCGGTACCTATTTATCTACTTGCACTTTGACATACTTTCGAACTGCTAGGTTGGCAGGAGCAGGGACCGAGCAACGGGAGCTCACCCCGTGGCAGGGATTCTAACCGCTGACCTTCTGGTCAGCAAGTCCTAAGCTCTGTGGTTTAACCCACAGCGCCACCCGCCTCCATCATGGCACGTACCTCACTTCAGAAATGGCTGCAGCATCCAAAATTTATGTGGTGTGAACCTGTGCAAAGGGGTGTATTGCCAAAGTTAATGAAGGAGCCATGTTGATAAAGTAGAATGGGGCAAGTGTGTCTGCAGTGGAGTGGGTAGGTAGCCATGTTGGTCTGACGCAGTCTGTGTGTGTGTGTGTGGGGGGGAGAGAGAGAGAGAGAGAGAGAGAGAGAGAGAGAGAGAGAGAGAGAGTCCAGTAGCACCTCAGAGAGCAACTATGTTTGTTCTTGGTATAAGCTTTTGTGTGCATGCATCTGAAGAGGTGCGCATGCACACAAAAGCTTATACCAAGAACAAACTTAGTTGGTCTCTAAAGTGCTAATGGACAATTTTTTTATTTTTTAATATATACATTTCGACTGAAAAGTTGGCAAGCTTTAGATTCTGTCAGGCAGTCTTCCATGAGCTGCTACATTCTAGTCAGGCTCTTCCTTTAACCTACCAAGTTCCATAGATGATGAATACCATATTCATCCATGGTCCACCGAGACCAACAAAGTTCTGCATTAACATTGCCTGCCGGGGCTCCAAACCCCAGCTTTTCCTAAAGTGCCAATACCTTTGAAATCAAAAGCTGGCGGCTTCAGCTGGTGACGGGTGACACAAGGGCCTGTGGCATTTGCCTGCAGTATTTTGTGATTCTCTGGTTTGCAAGCATCTTGCTGGTCCCAATATATGCACCTCATAATTTTTTTCCTGCAAAGCTGGGGCTGTGAGGAGGAGAGAGATGACTTGAATTTGAAGACAATTAGACAGTCAGACAGATGGTAGGTAAGGCAGCGAGGGCCTCCTGTTGAAGAAATGGTCATCGCGCTGCAGTGTACAATGCCAGTGAGTGAGAGAAGACAAGCTCTTGTACCATGTACAATGCAGCACCCAGTAACCATAGTGTGGATCATGCCCTTGTCAAATTTACTGTCAGTTCCTTGACGCAAAAGGATGTTTTCTTAAAAGGACAGAACTGACATATTCATGAATAGCTAGAAAGTCACTGTATGCCTTCCTGGATGTCATTATCCTCTAGGAATGATTGGTCCTACCTAGATATACGTTGGCAGAGGAGCCAACTCAGAGGCTTAGGTCCCTTTGCCCCCCCCCCATTAAAATATTTGAGGGGTCTGTGCCCCAAAGTTGATGAGCCTGGCCATTCAAATAGTGTGTGTGTGCTGTGTCATGTGATTATGTGGGGCAGGGCTTACCTCCCCCCTCCCAATATTTTATTGAGGCTCTCACCCCTGTACATCAGGAAAGGTGGTGTCTAGGTAGAAATTATCAATTAAGAAGGGTAGAAATGTCGAATCAACCACTGCTGCCTGATGGGTAGCCACAGGAGTGAGACCATAGCTAGCTTCTGCTGGTAAGCAAAGGGGTCTTGCTACTGTTTGATGTGCCTGACAGAACTCTGGAAAGCTGTAAATTAGGATATCTCCATCAGAGTGTTTCAACGGCCCATAAGGACAATAAGCCTTTTGTGTGCTTTAGTGACGTTAGGGCTATGTTATGCCATCGGAGCGACTCAAAACACCCTAAATAGCTTATTAAAACAATGGTGTCAAAGCAATGGAGGATTAAGGAAAAGTACAAAGTACCATCACGTAGCAGGCCGCTTTCAACATTTGTTGGCGATCAAATCAAATAAGATAAAAGAGAGGACACCTAATTCGTTATCAAATCACTTAGGGCCCTGTTCTTTAAGGGAGATTCCCTAAATCTTTCCTCATTTTCTGTAAACTGAGAAACTGAAGCAGGGCTCCTTTTGGAAGAAAGCAGGTATATTTTCGAGATTCTAAAGTGTGGTTGAAGTGATTTGAACACACATTTGCTACTTTTGGTTCTAGGGCAGAGAAGGTGGGTCAGACTATCTCCTCAATACATTTGAAGTACATACATGTGCGTGATCTAATATCTCTTTATCTCTTCTCTTTTTTTTGTCTGAGGCAAAAGCCTCAGAAGTGCTGAAATTTACAAGGGAATTAGGCTGTCAGATATATCACTTAAACCCCCTCATCTGATGTAAGGAGACACAAAGGTGTTACAATATTGGTTCCCAGAGATAAACCACATTTACCTATATTTTTTTTAAAGGAATGGTAAAATAACACCTTTTGTGGGTTCTCGGAATGTGGATGTTCTTGAGTAATCTAGAGCTCCCAAACTTCCAAAAGAGTTATACTCAAAAGCTTGCATTCCTCCAAGGAAATCTAGGCATGCCGGTATATTTGGATGTGAAGTTTATTCTTAAAGGGGGGAAACTATTGCAGTGTGGCCTCAACTATCAAGTGCGCTACCACAATCTCCAGGGCCCTCAGTGCAACAGAAACATTCCTAAGCTCCTGACCATGTGTGTTCATGCCATTCTAGGACTACACCAGAGAGGAAGGTCCAATAAGAACTTTTCCTTAAGGACTTCTGGGAATTGTAGTTGTAACTGCAAGAATATTTCTGAACATTCTGTGCCATCACAGCAGTTAATCCAATAGTGTGGGAGACCAGGAGTTCAAGGAAGCAGAAGAGAGAAGCAAGCAGTAGGTGTCAGATAGTTTTTAGTTTATGTTTTTATTGTACACTAATGGACAAATCTTAGACCAGAAAGAGGAACATTCTTTCAGTCATTTCAATCATTTTCCATCTGATACAGTCATAACCAATTAGCCTATTTTTAACTAATGGACTCATAGCCATTTCCCCTTTGAGACACAGGAGGGGGGGGGGAATCTGCCTTACTGTGTTCAAATTGGAATGTCAGATAACAGCACCAAATAGGGAGAATTTCAAGAATGAAAATCAGAAAAAATCCCACTGGAAGTCTCATTAGTTCAGTACTAAAAGCTTGTACAATCCCAAGCATGTACACAGGCTTCATTAAATAAACAACTATTGATTATACTCGAAGCCTAGGTGTAATTGCATAAAACTCTTCAGTGGAGGGGAAGAGGATAAAAGAAATCATCAGGATGAAATCACTCAGATGCAGTCAGTGTTGTCTTCAATTTTGGGGAGGGCATCAAGCAAGATGTCTTCAGTGAGTATGTGCCCTTTCACCTACCCTAAATTATGAGGGCTGCTGCCATAATGCATACCCATCTGCCAGCATCAAGGATGGTCAAGTCAATGAGGGGAAGTATACCTGTATACTAGTGGGGTAGACATACGTGAGAATACAGGAGAATTTAAAATTGAGAAATGCTGAAACAACCATCACTTTCAGAAACATTGCCCTAAACTTTTTATTATTTGCATGATCATTTGAAAAAGTTCTAAAGCTTGCTGCTATTTTGTGACATTTTTGGTTGGTCCTACTAAGGTATTGCCCTAATATGGATTTTGGAGGGTTTTCTTAATTATGGACCTTTGCTGAGAAAGCAGAGCTCACTGTATAGGCTGAGAATCAAAGGGGATCTTTGTGTCTGTGCAAAGTTCTTCCAAGCACACAAGCTGGAGGAAATCCCTCTTTCCCTATTGGAAAATACAGTTGTGACACATCCGCTGCAAAGTAGTACGCCATGACTGTCCTGTTTAATTATTAGTACTTTCCACTATTTACCTGGCTGCAGCAGAACTTTGCATGATTTATTATCTCTCATGCCAGGTGCTGTGCTTCTCACAATACCAAACAAGATGCTCATGAATCAAAATGGCATAACTTCCAAGTTATACACATTTCCAAGGCGGGGGATGGCTTGTCATGCCTCCTAAAGGTTTGCAGCTGTGAAATCTCTTCTCTTTGAATGTGTTGCCCACTGCATTCATATGAGGGAGAATAGCAGGACCACCTGTGCTGGCACTGGCCCCTCGGTGGGTGTCCCTATCACCCAATCTCGCCCATCTTCCACATGTTGGAGAGAGAAGATTTGCAGCAGGAAGCCTGCTATCTGCAGGTTGTTGTTTAGTCGTTTAGTTGTGTCCGACTCTGAGGTTGCAGCACTCATCTCGCTTTATTGGCCGAGGGAGCCGGCATACAGCTTCTGGGTCATGTGGCCAGCATGACTAAGCCACTTATGGCAAACCAGAGCAGCGCACGGAAATGCCGTTTACCTTCCTGCCGGAGCGGTACCTATTTATCTACTTGCACTTTGACGTGCTTTCAAACTGCTAGGTTGGCAGGAGCTGGGACCGAGCAACAGGAGCTCACCCCGCCGCGGGGATTCGAACCGCCGACCTTCTGATCAGCAAGCCCTAGGTTCTGTGGTTTAACCCACAGCACCACCCGCATCCCTAGCAGCAGTGCTACTGAGACTCAAATTGTGGGAAATATAAGTGACAAAATTGAGTCATGCAACTCAAATTGGGTCTACTAGACCTTATTTTTTAAAGCAATGTGGACTGGTCGCTTCTGGGCCCCTCCAGGATTACGGGCCCTGAAGTTTAAGCTTCATTAGTTTCATAGTAGATCTGTCCCTACTGGGACCTGCTGAACAGCTCTTTCTTAAAACCCCATCTTCTAGATTATGCAAGGATGAAACCAAGCCAGTTTAAGCCCTCCTGTTCCATTCCACCTTTGGGAAAAGAAAGTCTCTCCTCTGTTATGGACTGAGAACTGCCTGGCATCCTGAGATTGGCCTCACAGCACCTGCTGCTTGTTCTGTAAATACAAATTCTTTCCCACCAACTGCCCACTTAATAAGAGGAGGAGGAGGAGGAAATCTGGCATTTTCTCACACTGTGCTCTGCAAAGCTATCGTTTCTAGCAAATGAGCTTTCCAGATAAGCTTCCATGTGGCTAATGTACCTCGTTAATATCATTTCTCTTAGCATGCCAATAGTTTTAGACTGACGAGTCGTTAAAAGGTGGGCAGTTGCCGGGAACATCTTTAGAAGTTAAGGGCAGGAACACTTGCTGCAGCTTGTATGATGAGCAACCTTCTTCTGTGTGTAGTCTCGGTTCGCCCCCCACCCACCCACCTTCAGGCAGCTAGAATGAAGCCTGTTCACCACGAAGTGCCACCAATACTGTTGCAATTATCAGATAGTTTCCATTAATCAATCCAGAACCTAGCAGCAATACTAGGAAAGGTCAGGCTACATCAGGCCCAGCGGTGTAGCACCTTTTTCAGCACAGGGGCTGTACAGTGGTACATCAGGTTACATACGCTTCAGGTTACAGACTCCGCTAACCCAGAAATAGTGCTTCAGGCTAAGAACTTTGCTTCAGGATGAGAACAGAAATCGTGCTCTGGCGACGCGGCAGCAGCAGGAGGCCCCATTAAGCTAAAGTGGTGCTTCAGGTTAAGAACAGTTTCAGGTTAAGTACGGAACAAATTAAGTACTTAACCCGAGGTACCACTGTATTGCCTTATGCAATGGAGGCTGGTACCCATTGGGAATGGTAGGGCAGAAACCACACAGCCCAACAGGAAGTAGAGGCAGAGCCAACTGATTCTGGCTTGGCCCCCGTCTTTCTCCCTGCTGAGTTCTACAGTGGCAACACAGAGATGAAGGAAGAGGTAGCTACCAGCCAGTGCTACCCTCTGGAGTGGATACAAGTAAGAGGACAGGCAAGTGGAGGATGACTTTCCTAGTGGATCATCCGCCACTGCCATTCTGGGCAACCTTCCAAGGTTGGGTGAGGCAAGAAGCAAAACTGGGCAGAGCATGGCCCGCCCAAAACATTTTGGCACCTGAGGAGTACCACAAAATGGTGGTGGCGGCTCCAGTCAGGGAAGAAGGTTGAGTGAAGGCCTATCCCTGTTCTAGCAAAATCACTCATCTCTTAACATTAATAAGTTACCAGCCACACCAGAAAATAGTGTAAACGACACAGCAGAGATATGGACCATACAAGGTACATACAAGATATGGACCATATGCTGGCCATACAAGGATACATCTACAGGGCAGTTTCACACTATCCATGTCGTAGGGACACAGCCTTAGAGTCTGTGGATCTGCAAATCTGCCTAAAATTGGGAGGAAGAGTCAAAATACTTCAGAGCAAATGCCTGTCCTTAGCATGAGGGGTGCTGAGCTGTTGAACTCCTTGCCACAATTGAAATGCTCTGGTAAAGAATTTCGCAATTTCCAAATATGGATCAGATATTGGTAGAAAACAATATCTGTAATTGCCAGCTGATTATGCCAAAGTCCGCCTCCTTCAGCCGCCATTTTGTGACTGGCTCTACCCCTGTACTACAATTTTGTGACTAGTGGGTCTCAGTTGTCTTCAGTCATCTCAAGTGGGTTCCGTGGGGTTGAAGTTTGAGGTCGCCTGTTCTACATAATATATAGAGTGGTGATTGGCACAGTTCTGTAAAATGCATTTCAGCTGCATGGATGTAGGATGACATCCATGGCATTCAGCCATCGTACCTGAGGGGAAAGCACTGTTTAAATTGCATTTTTTACTACGTTTTAATGTTATTGACACCCATTTTACTGTATATCAGGGCTGGAGTTGCATAGAGATGAGTCGCAACTGGCTCCTGAATGAGGCTTATTTACGGTTGCCCCCCATTCCATATAATATGGGATCATCCTGTATTTCAAGGAAAAATGTTGCCTCCCATATTGATTTAATACAGGACATAGTTTGCCCTGTGTTGCTGAATTCATCATCCTTCCCTCCTCCTCCTCCTCCTCCTCCTCCTACCTTCACACCATCCCCCAATCAGAAAGCAGAAAACAAATCCACATCCTCTTTGACCCCACTCTCCTAATCAAGGTGTGAAGGCCTGGCAGACCCCTCAAGTTTCCCATCATCCTCTGCTCCTTTTGCCAATGTGCAGAGAAGAGAAACCAAGTCTCATGGGAAGGAGCAGAATACAGTGCAGTTGTTGGAGTCGCAGATGTTTGAACTTGCTACCTCCCTCCCACCCACTACCCGAAATGTCACTCCTAAGCCACCAATTGGAAAAGGAGATGTTGTGTGAGGGCTTAAGTCCCGCCTACCACCCGTTAAGCATGGAGAATAAGGGCTTGAAATGCGGGGATTGTGGAAATCCTAAACGTGCTTCCTCGGGAGTAAGTCCCAGTGGGCTTTGGTTGCCTAGTAGCTGTGCCTGAGGTGGTAGCTGCAACTTGGTATGTTATAACCAGGTATATAATTTATTTTCACCAACAAACAACATCATAACCTTCATAAATTGGAGCTCTCAGGGGGATTAGGGCTTATGTGAACCCTGTTCAGATGTTGGAGGCTCTGTGAGGAAGAGAAGCAGAATTTGTTGCTGTCTCTCCCCACCCACCAACCAACCAACCAACCAACCAACCAACCTTTCTTTTTTTGGCTAGGTTTCCACATTTATCATTCTTAGGCAGAAATTCAGCAGGTGGGATGCATGTGAGTCATTGAAATGAATGCACATTACCTACTTAGATCCATTAATTTGATTGGGTCTACTCTATGAGTATGACCAGCATTGGAAACAACCCATAGTTTCAATGGGCTTTAATCCCCAATGTTTAGGATTTATGAAAGCATATTTCAAGAGAGAAAATTATGTTCAATGATACATATTTAAATGCACATCAACATGCAATTTTAATGTGGATTTTGATCCCTTTGACCCCGGGATCTTAGGAAGAAAGGCAGTATACAAATTTAATAAATAGTAAATAATTTCAGCACTTGGTGGGGGGGAAATCCGCCCTGTTCTGTATTTTGCCGCAACAAAGCTGGCAACCCTAGATTTACTAACAAGAAACCAAGCCATTAATGTCATTGGCCCAGTCTTGTGAAATACTCTGCCAATAGAAATTCAGCAGAAACCATCTATTTTGACTTTTAAACTCCAGCTGAAAGTTTTTCTGTTCCACCAGGCCTATGCAGGCAATCAATAATACCTCCTTTCCATGTCTGCTTTTAACTTTTTATGGTTTTTATTGTACAGTTTTATGCTTTTATTGCTGCAAACTGCTTTGAAATATATATATTTATGACACAGCATTATGCAAATATTTTAATAAATTAATAAATCAGCAATAGGTTGCCAGGTTAATAGCAGTGAATACTGGCAACGAAGGCCTAAGCAGGTATTACTTCCACGTCAGGGATTCTAAATTATAAATAGTGACCAAATTTAGACAAAATTCTGTTGGTGGATCTCCTCAGTAAAACGTTCACAAACAGGGCTGAGGAGAAACTTTCTTCATCTTCGTCAGGTTTTCTTTCTTTTTTTTTTAAGCCATTCCAACTGCGAGTGAGCCATTATTTTCCCAGGATGATTGTATTTAACCAAGTAATAAAGGGCTTAAGCGATTGAAGAAGAAAAAAATACTTTACACTTTTAACTGGTGACTATTCGACAAACAAACTGGGGTTAGTCCCCTGTCTAATGAATAGGTACAATAAAATGTTTGTGTCAGACAGAAAATCGCCATGGGCTAGCCCCGACACCCCCCCCCCTTCATATTGCTTTGGGATGTAGAGCAGTAAATGGATTCGCAAGCTTAGGTTAAGGGGGTGAGTGTTTGCTAGTTCTGCCTTCGAAAGGTATTTACAGAAGCCCAAAGGAGCCCATGGTTGTTGTTCACTCTGTAAAGAAATGATGACATCAAGAGGCCAGGTCACAAACATGAGTTTATAGGTATTACACTTTACATAGGGATGGAAGGAGGGAGGGGGGGTTATCCATTCAGCATGATCTTCTGACCCCCCACAAGTTTACAGCCTTCCTCTCTCTGCTTCATAGCGCCTCTCCGGCCCAGAGTTAATCATTTCTGCGCTTGTTATCTGCCAAGACTTCTTATCTCCTTTTTGCTGTCACTTTATAACAGGGTCCTCTTATCAACCTGTTTAGAGTCACGTGGCCAGGGCAAGCCTATCCCTGCTCCCGATTCCTCTGATTAGGGACCATCATGAAACGGGGATGGCTGGTTTACAGAGGGTCACTAATGCTGGAAAAAGTACAGAGTCCATTGAAAAGCAGGCCTGTTACTTTCTGAATTATTGGATTTTTGTGTGTGCGTGCGCAAGTGTGTGTGTGTGTGTGTGGTGTTGATGGACTGTTCCCTGACTTTCACTGGAGGTTACTGTAGCCAGTATCCCAAGGCCAGAAAAGTTTACAACCTCACCTTTTGCCGTCCTCAATGCTGTATACCTGAAAGCCAAGGGCACTATATATTTGCACCTAATTATGTCTTCCAGTTCGGATACTACCGGCAACGCACAGGAACCTATAAAACATGGACTTCTTCCAGGTGGTAAGTAAAACCTTTTCTGACTGTTTTGATAAGCCAGTCCAACAGAACTAAATCTCAGCCTTATCAGCCATCTTAGACTAAAACGTCATTATTATGGGATCATTTCCCACTTGTCTAATTTATGCTTCAAAAGAATATGGCTCCCAAAGACTATGATACATTTAAAAGTGCAAGTGTTGATGTGTGAATAAGCATGCTTTTTCTTCAGATGAAATATTTTTAATAAGAGCACACTACCCCAGTAAAGCACTTTGTACTTCAAAGTCACATTTATTTCAATGTGAAACACATGCTTTAATCTCTTTCATTTAAGTAAACTGGACTTTAAAGTGAATTGCAGCTAGATTATGCCTGCCACGTGGGAGGACTGAAAATGATACATTATGCTGGACCATACTTTATTTGTTTATAAAGTTACTAAGATGGCATTAGTGGTGTAGGAATAAATTTGAATTCAGGTTGACCTTTGTGAAATGGCAGTTGGCAAAATCCGGGAGATTTCTAAATTGGTGTAATCTGACTTGTTAAAGAATGATCATTGTCAAACACACATTCATATAGACATTAATCTTTAAAAAGTTAGGGTTACATGATAGTGAGAAAGTATTTTAGCGTGCTGTTTTGTAATAGCGAGTATAAGAATTTTTTTATTTAGGCCTTTCCTGCTTTTTTTATGTTGTTTTGCCTTATTTCATTGAAAAAATATTTAGCAATTTCTGGTCCTTGTTTAACACTCCACCATCCATTGGTTAACAAAACTGAAACGTCTAGGTACTTTCAGTCAGTTTTTAAAGTTTGAAATTTTTTTACATATCCATAGATAACCCTTTTCATTTGCACTGATATTGACTGTTTGGATTATATATAATTTCTCTTGCAATACTTTTGAACCTGTGGTAAAATTTCTGCTACGTTAAAGCCAACAGCTAAACTTCTGAGCATTTTATATCGTATCAGCTTTGTATATAAAATTTTGGATGAAAAGTAGAGTTGCCATATGTCCTCTTTTTTCAGGACACGTCCTCTTTTTCATGAGTAGAGTCATAGCGATCTATAGTTAAAACTAGAAGTTGGCAAATGTGTCTTCTTTTTTGCTCTTCAAAATATGGCAACCCTTTTCTGAAAAGGGTGGGCGATAACTGGAATGTGACCAGCAAATTGGTCTTGGGATGTTTGTTTTATACATTTATTTTAACAGATTAAGGTTGCAATCTTAAACACACATTTATTAGGCAGTGATCCCCAGTGGGACTTAATTCCAAGTAAACACACCTAGGCACATGGTTATATTTTATCAAATTGCAAGCAAATTCATGCTTTGCAATGCCATCTTGTTAACCTCATGTTTACCTGGGAGTAAGCTTTACTGAACACAGTGGGATTTACTTCTGAGTAAGCATGCATAGGATCTCTGTTTTTAATGTTGTGTTTCTCACACAAGAAAAAATGAAGTGATGTATGTGTATGATTGTTTAATAGAACATATACACATTCCATCTATTCAGAAATGCAGCGTTTTCATTTTTAGGCAGCTGTGAAAAATATCAATTCTTAAAATCAAAAGCAAATGTCCAAAACATACTTTAAATTGGGAGGTTCACAGAAGGGGGTAATGCTATATTGTGTCCCCCTGTAAGGCTTGATCCACCATGTTTAAAATTGTACTCCCAGCTCTAACTGCTTTTGTTATAACTTCCAAGTTTTCTACTGTAAAAAATGCATCCTTTTGCTTAGAGTTCTCTGGTCAATCTGTATGGAAATGACAGATCTGCAATTATCACTCCTTCTTAGATTCCATCTGTATGAGTTTTACATAAAAGGGGTTCTTTTCCCCACTACTAAGATTTTATTGCCAAATGGCATGTATGTAGGAGGGAAGCTGATAAGCCTATAATAAGTCCTGCTCTTTAATACATGTGCAGCCTGATCATCTGTGTGTATATTCAAAAGTAAACCCCACTGAGTTCCAGAGGACTTAACTTGTGAGTAAAAAAAAAATGTAGAGGATTATGCTACGTGGAGTTTTGTATGCGTAAACACATAACAAATACAAACCACAACAGAGTATTGCTCTATGCACTCTGGTGGAATTTATAAGCACAGATGTGAGTAGTGGAGTGGACATTATGTGAACACTTCCTCAAGCTCTTCACAAATCCCAGTTGGCACTTTCCGTGGCAGTCGTAAGCAGTGCTTTTTTTCTTTTAAAAAATAATGTTTAGGGGTCCTCTCATTTTCCTACTCATATTGAAATACTGCCCCTCAATGAGGCCAAACTTAGATTCACAAAATGTTTAGGCGTATGTCTACCCCTGCGTCCCCCCAGAGAAAAGCACTGGTTGTAAGTCTTCTCTCTCTACCTCTCCAACTGGCAGTGGTTTGCCAGTTTGTCTCTTGGCCAGTTTCTGGGTACTCGCAATGATGTTCAAAGCCGTAAGTGGCCCCAAATAGCTGAATGGCTGTCTCCTTCTGTAGACTCCCTTTGGTGTTAAGATCAGCAGAGGCCCTCTGATAGCTCCTTCACCCTTAGAGAAGTTCACGGGGTGCGGAGGAGAATATTCTCTGCGGCAGCTCCTAGGTTGTGGAATTCCCTCCCCCCTCATTTCATTTTACAGTTTCTATTGCATGCTGGAGACACTCCTCTTTTTTTACCCTGCCCTTTCTCACACTTGAGATGTAATAGAGCACACTGTACTCTTGTGTCTGTAATTTCTTTTAAATTGTTTTTAATATTATATTTTTAAATTGCTGTAACCCACCCAGGACCTTATAGTGAAGGGCAGACAAGCTATCAAATAAATAACAATAAAGTAGTAGTAGTAGTAGTAGTAGTAGTAGTAGTAGTAGTAGTAGTAATTACTACTACTGCTGAGTATACTTGGCTAGCAAAGAGTCTTTATTTAGTTTGATATTTTGAATACAGATTGTTTTAATGGCTTGGGTTACATCTAGGTATACTAGGTATTAAGATTAAGTATAACGGGTGATCCTCAGAGCTACTCTTGTGAATGTGCTATTGGAGGGATACATTTTTTAAAAAAAATTTAAATGGCATTCTAAATTCAGGGGATGGGTGATTGTCATCATGGAAACTCAGTGGAAATAACTGATACAGTGGTACCTTGGTTCTCAAACTTAATCCGTTCCGGAAGTCTGTTCCAAAACCAAAGCATTCCAAAACCAAGGCACACTTTCCCATAGAAAGTAATGCAAAATGGATTAATCCGTTCCAGACTTTTAAGAATAACCCCTAAAACGGCAATTTAACATGAATTTTTCTACCCAACGAGACCATTGATCCATAAAATGAAAGCAATAATCCATGTACTGTACTATAAAATAAGACAGTATTGTAGATTTTTTATATATATATATATATATATATATATATATATATATATAACAAAAGTGCTGAACTTAATCCGTTCTGGAAGTCTGACTTCCAAAATGTTCACAAACCAAGGCGCTGCTTCTGATTGGTGCAGGCGCCCCGGAAACAATAACTGCATCGGACGTTTGGCTTCCAAAAAACGTTCAAAAACTGGAACACTTCCGAGTTTTCAGCATTTGGGAACCAAGGCGTTTGAGAACCAAGGTATCACTGTAGTCTGGCGGCAATTTTATAAAACATGGAAATGATAGAAATTTAGAGCAGACTCCACTCCCCCCCCCCGCCCCCGTGTTAAATTCTGAAGTAAGATTTCCCTTTTCATGTGAAGTTGATTGTTGTAGACCACCATAACAGAAATAAAAGAATGTGTATTAAAAGCAAATGGGGTGATTTAGAGTATTGGAATAATAATAATAATAATAATAATAATAATAATAATAATAATAATAATAATTAATACAGTGGTATCTTGGGTTAAGAACTTAATTCATTCTGGAGGTCATTCTTAACCTGAAACTGTTCTTAACCTGAGGTACCACTTTAGCTAATGGGGCCTCCTGCTGCTGCCCCGCCACACGATTTCTGTTCTCATCCTGAAGCAAAGTTCTTAACCCGAGGTACTATTTCTGGGTTAGCGGAGTCTGTAACCTGAAGCATCTGTAAGCTGAAGCGTCTGTAACCCGAGGTACCACTGTCTGTATAAATAAATAAATAAATCTTGTATCATCAGCAGTCCACATAAAACTCACCAGGCAGTGCAAAGCAAAAGTCAGAGGGAGTCAGTTTTTGTATCAGATTGATGTGGGCAAATTGGACACAAAATGTCACCTAATTGCTAGGTTGCTGTTTTTACTACTTCCCACTATGCCTTAACATACATACATACATACATACATACATACATACATTTATTTATTTATTTATTTATTTATGTATGTATGTATGTATGTGCTAGGTGCTATATCAATGTCGAGTATTTATTTATTATTTAAAAGCACATACATATATGAGATTATAATTATATTCATGCATGTATATATATATATGTGTGTGTGTGTATAACATACAATGAGTCATAATTATTATAAGAATATAAAATCATTAATAAGAAAATCATTATTTAGTCCATTTCTATCATACCCTTCCTCCCAGAGAAAAACACCAGAAACAATTCAAAATCAAATATTTTCACAGCAGAATAATTGCTGGGATAATGCCTATAAATTATTTTATTTGTGAGTTCAGCAATTTTTACAAAACTAAAGGCTTTACTCCTGGCAGAACCGTAATGACATAAAAAAGAGCCCTCTGGGATCATGATGAGTTCCCATCTAATTCAGCCTTGTATTTCCAATGCAAGCCTTCAGATGGCTCTGGGAACCATACTGTGCACAGCTAAAATTGAAATTAGTTCCTTCATTCGCTTTTGCTTCTTGCCCCACCCACCACAGGCAAATGGCCCCGGGGATCATAGAATCAGGAAGGTTGCCTAGAAGGGAATACAGCCCTACAGCTGAAGAAGGTTCCCCTCACCCCTGGGGTAGATATGGGTATGCCATTAGTCTGGCTCAGTACAAGGCCAGTTCTTAAAGTCTCTATCACAGGGAGGCCTGGGAACTGGAGCTAGGGTGGCGCTGTGGGTTAAACCACAGAGCCTAGGACTTGCCGATCGGAAGGTCAGCGGTTCTAATCCCCATGACGGGGTGAGCTCCTGTTGCTCAGTCCCTGCTCCTGCCAACCTAGCAGTTCGAAAGCACGTCAGAGTGCAAGTAGATAAATAGGTACCACTCCGGGGGGAAGGTAAACAGTGTTTCCGTGCGCTGCTCTGGTTCGCCAGAAGCAGCTTAGTCATGCTGGCCACATGACCCGGAAGCTGTACACCGGCTCCCTCGGCCGATAAAGCGAGATGAGCGCCGCAACCCCAGAGTCGGTCACGACTGGACCTAATGGTCAGGGATCCCTTTACCTTTATGCCATTTGTCTGGCTCAGTACAAGGCCAGTTCTTAACGTCTATCACAGGGAGGCCTGAGAACTGGAGCTAAGTCTGAGGTTAATGTACTGTGCTGACTTCAGGTTTGGGAGGCACTTTGGTAAGGTGTTCTACTAGAATCATGGAATTTTCGAGTCAAAAGGGACCTAAAGGATGATCTTGCCCAACCTCTGCAAAGCTACACTTGCTGTTGTTTCTTGCCATTATAATGGACCAGTTTCAAGGCTACCTAGTGAGCTTCATAGCTTAGCAGGGATACACAGCTTGGTTTTCTAGAGTCACATTTAACACACCAGTGACCATCACAAACCAGTTCTCTTTGGTCTATAGGTGAGCTCTCTAGTCCTTGCCATTGCCCATTCATTTCAATCAATCAGTCGTTTTATTTGTATGCCACCACAGTTGAAAGCTCAAGCCAACTTACAACACACACAAAAATTACATAGCTACAAACATAACAGAAGTAGTCATAAGTACCAGGTAAAGGGACCCCTGACCGTTAGGTCCAGTTGTGGCTGACTCTGGGGTTGCGGCGCTCATCTCGCTCTATAGGCCGAGGGAGCCGGCGTGCAGCTTCCGGGTCATGTGGCCAGCATGACTAAGCCGCTTCTGGCGAATCAGAGCAGCACACAGAAACGCCGTTTACCTTCCCGCTGGAGCGGTACCTATTTATCTACTTGCACTTTGAGGTGCTTTCGAACTGCTAGGTTGGCAGGAGCAGGGACCGAGCAACGGGAACTCACCCCATCGCAGGGATTCGAACCACCGACCTTCTGATCTGCAAACCCTAGGCTCTGTGGTTTAACCCACAGCGCCACCCTTGTCCCTATCATAAGTACCAAACAGAACAACAAAAAGCACACGACCAAATTGAACAATTTCCACCTAAACCATTAGATACAAAATAAAAATACAAAAAAATTAACAGCAACAACTCCACTGTAACAACAACAAAAAACCCTTAAACAATAACCCAGCTCATTTGCATTTTTGTCTGGACCCAGTTTTGTCACCACGTCCCAGATGCAGAGGGCAAGACAAATGGAGATTACTTCTTCTCCTTCCTCCTCTCAATGCTCGCTTGCTTGCTTAGACAGGGCAGGTAAAGAGAAACCAACAGCAGAAAGGATAATAAACAAGGCCAGGAGTCTCTAGGGATTGGCCCTGGGCCTCTTACTGGGTTGTGGACTCCAGCAAGTGCCTGATGATGCCAAACCTTGATGCCAGCCCTGCAAACATACCCAAAAATCGGGGGAAATTTAAATCTTGGTTAATTTCTAGCCTTATCCTTTTATTCCTCTCTTAGTTTCACATAAAACTCATAAAGCAGTGAGAGAAAGTAAGTCAAACCCCCAGTTATCAACTGGAGTTCTGGAACTATTTTTAAAGTACCCTATATAAAATCACTTACCAGACTTTATTTTTTTTCTCCCACCCATTGTAAAACTACAAACTTCCTGATAATAATGTTTAGGAGTTTGGTATGTTTGACTAAGGGAGGTGAAGCGGAGCACTAACTTGAAAAACTGGCCTGGGTTGGAAGAGAAAACGAGCCACTCCGTCACTTCTACCTGTGAAATTTTGCAGCTCGTGTAACATTTATTGTTATCCATCTAATACTAATGGAAGCCTGAAGCACCAGCCTATTGCAGGGAGTGCCTTATTGACCTTATCAAAGAGCAGTTGATATCCCTAGTGCAGTCTCTAGCAAATATGAGCTTGAGCAGGGAATTGACTCCTTGGGGCAGAGACCTGCCTAAATTTGTTTGTTTCTGAGTTCATAGCCTTCCTTTCTTCAGAAAAAGTTCTAGATGGTTCTTTGGCTTATCTTACTCTGCAACGCACTGAATAATTCAGCCTTCCCCAACTTGGTGCCCTCCCAATGTTTTGGTATCCAGCTCCCATTATCCCTCAGCTTCAACCACGCTGGCTGCAACTGATGCAATTTGGAGTGCAAAACCTCTGAAGAGCCCCAGGTTGAGGGGAGGAGGTGTAGACCAAAGTTGCTGTAAAAAACTATAATTCTAACAATAAAGTCCCTGGTTCAAATTTTGCCTAAACCATGAACTGGCTCTGAGCTGTCAGCCACTTTTTCTATGCCTCATTTCTTCCATCTGCAATACAGAGATAATACTGCACTTCCTGAAATATAGAAAAATAAGATATGAGAAATTATTTGAATATTCTGAAGTATTACTCAGATATGAATATGGGAGAGTGAATCCTATATCAAGGTCAGTAGGAAAGTATCCCCTTTCTATGTAACTCCTCAAATCAGTTGGATTGTGAAAGAAATGCAAATAACAGATCAATATATTGACTCTGATCCAACCAAAGATAACCATGATTAACGTTCCAATAAGTCTAAATAAGATCTGTTCAACATACTTCCGCGTTATGTTTAGAATCTCCGTGAACATTCCGATGAAATCAATGAAACAAGTTAGTCACAGCAACTAGATGTGCTGAATGTTCTCATGCAGATGTTTATGATGCAAAAGGGAATCTTCAGAGCGGGTGAAATGTTTCCTGAAACTTCCCCAGTCAGCTGCTTCAATGCAAGTTAGACCAGAAGTGGAAAGTCTGTAGTCTTCCAAATGTGGTTGGACACCACTTATCATCATCCCCAGCCAGCATGACTATTGGCCAGAGATAGTGGAAGTTTTAATCCTGAAACATCTGGAGGGTCACAGGTTCTCTACCGCAGGGTTAGTCCATCTTCCCAGTGGTAAGATCCCTGTCAATTTCGGAGCATAATGACATTTCAACCAAATGGTCAATCAGATATGGCTCTATTCAGCGCAAAGCTAGCTCAGAAGAAGGAGAATGCTCCCTGCCCTCACTCTGAATGGGTAAACACAGCCTTCAAAATGGGTGCGCTTACATGGGTTTCAAGGGTGTTTTAAATGCCTCCCCAACTCAACAGCTAATGTTATCTGGCAATAATATGGCACTTGCCTAAGACTGAATAGAGCAAGGCTTACTTCTAAGCAAAGATTGGAGGATTGCACTGTAAATCCCATTGATCTCAATGGATTCCAGCCGCAATCCTATGCACACTTAGTTGGGGGTTGAGCAACTAAGTGGAATTTGCTTCTGCACAAGCTTATTTAGGATTTTGCTGTTAGTCACAATTAACTTATGCTGTCTTGGTTTCATCACCTGGTGATAAATTCCACTGAAATCAAAGGGGCATGTAGCCCAGTCATAGTCAAGCAAGTGTGCAACTGTAATTCCAATTTAGTAATGGCTGGGAGGTGGGGAGTGGACTGTTGAAAATTGCCAGGAAAGGCATATTGCTTAATACTATTCGAGAGCATTTGGACCAAAGTCCTTCTGTGTTCAATAGAGTTTGCTCCCAGGTATGTGAGCAGAGGAATGCAGCTGTCAACAATGAAATGTCCTCATGCCTTGACGTGGGAAGGAATAATATAACTTTCTCTGTTGATACACGGGGAAGTTTCACGGGGCCTATTTTTCTTTTTTTATTACTAATAATTTAAAAATGCTCTGGTTGCGTTTACACTGAAATAAGGGTTAAGAAAGGCTGGGCGGCTGGGAGGAGGGAAGTTACACAGCGGGCAGCCAGGAGGAGGATTGCAACATCCATCTGCTCGATTATTCACTTTCGCAATCCAAAGCGAAAGAAAGAAAGAAAGAAAGAAAGAAAGAAAGAAAGAAAGAAAGAAAGAAAGAAAGAAAGAAAGGAAAGATCAGACTGTCATCGCGTCTTTTTAGTTTCACTTTGCGCTCGTGTTGTTGACAAGACTTAAATACAGTGTGGGCGGTTCAATTCGAATTCGGTTTTCCTTTTGGAAAGATCCAAGGTGGGGTTTTACAGCAACCAGAGACGAAAACGTTCCTGATCCAGAAATTCGGGTTTCAGTTGCTTTGGGACAGGAAGGAAGGAAAAGTTTGGAATGCTGTGCGATGCGAATGCGGAATGGTGGAAATGGAAGCGCACCAGCGTTTGGCCGAGTTGACACCAGCCTTTTCCCAGCCAGCTCCGCCGCGCGCGGTTTATAAAAAGAGCCCTTGGTGGACTCTGGACCAGGCAGTTAAGATCGTCTCTTTCCCCCGCGGCCCCGCCCCCGCGCCTGACGAAAGGCACATTTTTCCATTGTGTGCCAATGTGATCTTTGCATCTTTGTGGAGGTTCATCAGAGACAAACATTGCCTGCGAGTGGATCTCGACGCTACAGTCTTCCTCTTCGCCTTGACTTAATAAAAAGATTGTCGCTTAATATATATAAAAAAAGATTTTAAATGCAGGACCCAAAAGCACGCCGCTTTGGAAAGAAATCCCAGCTGCTTCCAAACTTGGTTTCTAAGTACAGTAAGCAGACAGGAAGAGTCAGGGTGTGATATGCCCCCCCTCTCTGTTTCGGGGGATGAGGTTTTTTGTTAAAACTACAGTCTTCCACTTACCTGAATGGGACTCTCATTGAGAATTCACGAGAGAGTGATTTCAGAGTAAGGATAAGTGGTTGGTTAAGGTCGCACCTCTGTGGTGTGTGTGTGTGTGTGTGTGTGTGAGAGAGAGAGAGAGAGAGAGAGAGAGAGAGATTTCTAATCCGCACAGTGGTTTTGTGTGCTTTTAATATCGACGCTGGCAATTGACGCTAAGAGACAGGTGACATGCCCAAGGCCAGCTACTGAGTCTGTGGCAGAGGAAGGACTTTTAAAAAAGGGCAACTGGGCTAAGTCACTCGCTGCTCACTGGAATGCATAGGCGCGCTACCATTCTAAGGAATATTATTTGGAGAAAGGTTGAAGTGAGATTAATGTGACACATCCTCCCAAGTAAACATATTTAAGATACCTATTTTCCCCCATGTGTACATTCTTTGAGGATGTAATCTGCTACTACTAAGAAAGAGTGCCTCCAAGTCGTTTGTGGGTGAAGTGCGCGAATACACGCAGCATTTTGCGGGATGAAAAAATGAAGAGGAAGCCTGTCTGATCTGATCACCTGAAATCCAAGCAAGTTCTTTATGAGACGAACGTAAGCAAAGACGGGCTTATGATAGGGCAGCGGAATCCTGCACTCCTCTGCTTGTTTACTCAGAAGTAGCGCCTATTATGTGTCTTACTCCCTGGTAAGGGTGCACAGGTCTACCGCCTTAGTTGGGCGCTATCCGGCCGAAGTGGAACACCAGAGTGAGAAAGATGGAAACAGCGCGTGCTTAAAATCAGGATCCTGGGACGTCCTGTCTTACAGAGTGGCACTGATTAAATAGGTTTAGGTAGGACGACGTTGCGATCACTTTCTTCCCCCTTGGCAGGATTGTGCCCTGTATTTCGCAAGGAAGCGGGAGGGCGAAAGAGGCGCAGCGAAACGTCCTAGCGGGGTGAGAAATGGCAAGAGGCCCGGTGACTCGGAAAAGGTTTGCGCTGGGTGAATTCCCGCTGATAGAGAATGAGCTACTATCCGGCTTCACTTCCAAGAAGCTCGTGGCAACGTACAGGGGACATAAGAGCTCTCTACTGGATCACACCAAGGGCCTTTCTCTTCCAGCATCGCATCCTCCAGTTAACCGACCAGGTGCAGGACCTGGTATCCTGCCTCCAACCATGGCTAGTAGCCTTGATTGCCCTGTTGTGCAATTGCCCAGTCCCTCTTTCAAAGCCAGGCAGTTTTGTGGTTGTCGCTACCTCTTGTACTGTAAAAGCGAATCATATGGTTTTAAGTGCGCGAACCTGCTTTTGCCCGCCCTGGCTCTGGATGGTTTTCGTCTCTCCCCCCCCCCCCTCTCGACACACCATGCATGATCTTGTATTTCTCATCATTTCCACCCCCTCCCTAAACTAAAAAGCCACAGACGTTGTCACCTTTCCTCATAGGGGCGTTATTCAGGCCCCTGGACCAGTTGGGTTGCCCTTTTTGCCAACTCCGCGGCACCATTTTTGGACAGCCATCAACCTGAAGTCAACGCAGCGTTCCAGCGCCATATAGATTTGTCCAAGGACACCATGACACCGGCAGTTTTACTCTGAAGCCCTCCCCAAATGATCGGGAGCACGGACTCCGCCTTGGTCACAGCTGCCACACACGTGGAACGCCGTTTTCATGGACACAATTAGTTCAAAGCTCCTGAGGTTAGGCAGAGAGAGGGATTCCCCGAGCGCACCTCGCTTCCCACCATTGACTCGCATTTGCCATCTTCAGGCCCATTCATTCACCCAGCTTGAAGAGATCCCTTGGGAGCTCTCCACAATCCCTTCTTGTGCTTCCGAGCCTGAGCAATTTGGAACCATCCGCGCACTTCCTCTCCTCTGTTGCTTCGCAACAACCCTACGATTGACCCAAGCTCAGCCGAAGAACTTCGTGTGCCAGAGGCTCTCTCCCCAATCCCAGCCGGACATCTTAGCGCTCTAACACACTGGCCAACTCAAGTTTCCAGGCTCGGGATTGCAAGACTTTGAAATGCTACAGACTGTATTTGTTATTTTACTCGCTCCGCGGTTTCTTTCTTTTTTTCCCTCTCTTTCCCCCTGAAGTGGGCTTCTATCTTGAGTGGAAGGAGGGCGGGTTTATGCTTTCCCCTCCTAACGAAGGCTTCTGAAGCCTCCCTGAGCCATCATCTTGGATAATTGTAAGCGTCAGTCAAAAGCTTCCGCCAAAAGTCCGGGCGAGCTCCGCAAACTCGGGAGAGGCGCGTAGCGCCGAGAGAAGTTAGGAGAAGTTGGTGGTGAAAGGGATGGGGAAATGGGCTTGAAGGAAAGGGCGCCAAGGGCCCTCGCTCAAGGCGAAAGGAAACGCTAAAGCTCTCGGTTAAATTAAAGGCAGACCCGGGAGAGAAGGATGACTTTGCCTTGAAATTGTTGCTTTGGAGTAACGGACTTGGGCAAACCGGCGCAGCCCTCTGGTAGGTTTACACGGGACAGTCGGGTGTCCCTCTAGTCCTGTAGTTCTGACTCGGACCAGCGCGGACTCCAGAGGTAAGGGACTGAAGTCCCTATCTCCCCCGCCTCCCTTCTTTCTAGAGGATTTTCGGATTGGTGATAAGGGGCCCCTTCTCCTGTGTTTGCCCCCTGGGCAATCTCAGATATAACATCGCAGGGGTAATTTTCCTAACACTTTCCCACGGAAAGCGAGTGGTGCCTGCACGTGTGAACACGGCCCCTGAGCCATTTTATTCCGCGGGCCCTCTAGTTTTTGGGTCCTAATGCAACAGCATCTATACCAAATAAGGCCAAGGCATTTCAGCCCCTCTCCCAACCCCCTATACTCGGAAATGCCCCCATTCGCTGCCCTCCAAGGAAGTAGGGTGAGGGTCTCAGTCGTGCAATCCGTTGTTGTTATGCAGGTTATGCATTATGTTTGATGTGGCTTATTCCCAAGTTATGGACGGGTCAAGCCCTGGACCGCTGACCTCTGTTGGAACCTTGGCATGCCTTTAGTAGCCAATTGTTCCTCCTCCTCCTGGGAGGAAGGTTTGAAACTATCTAAAAACAAGCACAAAGAGTCTGGACATTTGGACAAATAAACTCTCCTTCGCCCTCTCAGTCCTTAGCGTTTTGGCGTGGATTATAGGTGCAAAATAGCTCAGGTATCATAGACTTGACCTTACTACTTTCTTTCACTATTTCCCATCGTTTAAGATCTCTGTAGTTTGCAGAGAGATATCTGCAGAAACATGCCACGCCCAGAAGGATGAAGATAAAGATGCTGAGAAGTGTTCTGATTGGTCAAGCATGGCTTCTCCAAGTCTGGCTGGTGATGCTCTAAACTTCTCCCCGACTTCAGCTGAGGGTCCTCCCTTTAGGACCAAAACAATGCCTCCAGTCGCTCGGGCTACCTCCTAGAAATCTGATGCCGCTCTCTTTTACTCTTGTTGTGCAATTGACTAGCCAACAGACTTAACATCAAGGCACTTTCACGGAGCGAACTAGAGGCCCCATACATTCTCCACCCTCCAGCAGATTTAGAGCTGACTTCCTGGTGAAGCTCCACAGTCAAATGAATCCAATGTCTAAAAGGGTCTTCTGGAGAGACTACCATCGTTCAGGCCTGCCCGCCCTTTTCTCTCCCCTTCTGTTTTGTTTTTTTCCTAGTGACCAATGGCATTGGAAGATGAACCGATCCTCAATACAAAGCGCACGGATTAAACAACAACAACACTTTGAGTCCCAGGGAAATGCAAAACAAACAAACCATTGTCAGTAATTTTGGTGGGATCAACGAGAACAAGGCAAAACTCTTGGTTGGTTGGTGAATCGGCAGCCTCAGAACGAAGCAGCGAACAGGTTTTTTTATTGCACCCAGATATTTAATGTTCTGGAAAAGCCCAAAGCAAAGCCAGGTCAATGAAAGAAAGACCTAGGTCAAAAGTGGCCCAATGCTTATCCACGCTGAAGTGACCGAAGGACAAGAAAACCTTTTAAAGAAATAGCCAGGTTTCCAAACTGTGAACGGCATCGCTGCCTGTGTCACATATAGAGTATAAAGTTATTAATGTCGTAAGATATTTCCAAGCCTAAACAGTTAAGAGTGAGGAAGCCTAAGCGAGAGACCCTCTTGGGTCCTGGAGTCTGGGAAGATGATCCGCCGTTCCTTTGGGGGCATCTCTGTGCAGCTGAGAGGGGGCTTGCTGAAAGCAGAGATGGGGGTGGGGAGAGCGGAGGAAAACCTTTGCAGGAAACGCTGATCGGGGCTTTCACTAATTGGCTCTTTTAATTCGCTGCGCAGAGCCACAGGCAGGTCGGAGCGACTGGGTGATCTGGCCTAGCTTGCGGGCCGGCAGAGAGAGAAATGAAGCCCATGCCATTAAAAGCAAAAGGTCTTAATGCCGCTTAGATAAAACTGAGGATCGGGATTTCGAGGTTTTAATTTGGTGACGGTGCAAGAAAACTGGAGAACCAATAGCACCCAAATAAAGAGTGCGGTCCTGTTTCTTCAGGACGCTCCTTCACCATCTCCTGATTAAGCGCTCCCTAAAATCAGAGGAATTTTTTAATGCGTTTCCTAAAATCCGTAGAACTTTTAATCAAACCTAAACGCTAGAACCGATTACTTTTGTTGTTGTGGTGGTTGTGGTTATTGTTGTTGTTAAGAGAAGGGCAGAAAACGTTCATTTTTACAGCCCTGGAAATGGCTTTGCGTTTCTAACTGAGGTGCGACGAGGTCTTCCTGCCCGTTTCCCAGTATGTTAGTTCTGAGCTGGTGTTTCTCCAGCTTGTCACCGAGCAGGAAACAGCAGGTGAAATCTTGATGAATACTGTTGAGAAAACAATAGCCATTGCCAGTCCTAACAGATGCGGATCGGGGCGCAGCATCCCCCCTAAACGGGCTGGGAGAGTGGAGGATTCTGCTCACCGAAATGAAAGCGCAGGTAACGCGCTCAGGAACCCGGCTGGGAAACGTGTCACTTAAAACAGGCGCGTCGTGTTCGCTGGTGACTTGGAGGATTCGAAGAGATGCACATATCAAGCCTCGGCGTGGCCCAGTTCCGAGTTCGCCTTGGGGTTGTTGTTGTTTTTTATGAAGGCGTGAGGCGCGCGCCCGATCCACCTCAACTTCAGCCCGCTTAACTCCCGCGGATGGAAGCCTTAATAAGCACGTGCTTAAGATCTCTTTCGCGGGAAGTAAACGTGCTTCATTTTGGCCGGATCGTGCCCTATTCATTTATTGTTTTGTTAAACGTTCGTCTTAATGTTTGCGAGAGGGCGGCAGTAGTGGGAAGGGCAAGGACCCCTCTCCCCGGTCTAATTCAGGGAAATGTAAGCAGTGGGGGAAGATGGGGGGGGAATCTATTTGCAAAACTTTTAAGATTACTTCGCAGCATCTCAGGAGATATAGCGGTGACGGTGCCCTCTGGAATCTCGAGCTGCCACGCGCAAAAGAGTTGCAACTCATAAGCGGGGCGCGCGGAGGGAGAGCGAGCTCTGGGTCTGTCTAGAGACAGAGCGCAAAGTCTTGGAGTATCATACAGAATGAAGTAGGCAAGATCAAGAACAACTACAAACACGCTGCCATAAGCGCCTGTATCTCGTGGCATTTACCCCGGGGTAAAAGCCTTTCAATCACGGCACAATACGTTTCTGTCCTAAGCGCCTCCTCGTGCTTCCTCTTTCCCACCCGGTCCCCTGGAGGTGGGTTACACAGCAAGGAGGATCGCATCCTGATCCCCCGCGCGCCCCAGCCGGGCCAAGGTCTCCTCTGGCCCTGGCACCAGGGCATCGCCTTCCCCAGATGTGCCTGGCGCACGGCCGCCCGTGCCTATTTACTCGGAAGTCAGTCCCGCTGCGCTGGACGAAGTGAGCGCCACCATAGCTGCCTCGGGAGATCGCAAAGCCCGGAGCAAGAACATTAGCCAAACAGATGAGTTATCTGACAGCCCCGGGGAAGAAGCAGGGAAGCGGAATTGCAGCCTCCGGGACATTTCTTTCTTTACAATGGAAAAGAGCAACTCGGAATCACAGCGATCAAATGTGTCAGGCCCTAATCCCTCCCCCCCAGCCCCCACCGCAGGAAGGAGCATGAATGTCAACCTTACCGGGGTGGTGCTGGTGGAGGAATAGGAGGAGGAGGATGCAAAAGAGGAGTGGGAGAGGGGGGTCGGAAGAACTGTCTGGGCTTCTTCCTCATTGGCTGAACCGGCAGCGTCTGCCCCCGTTTCCTCCCCCCCCCCCCGTTACACCCAAACGCTCGCATTCACACGGCACCCCTCCCCCCTCCTCCCTCCTCCCCTTTCCTCCGCTGGGAAGAGCCTCTTTCCTCGGTACAAAGTGGAGTTGGGCGGCTCCTCGGAATCTAAGTGACTCCGGAGTAGGGAGACTTGGAAGTTGGCGACTCTCCCCCAGCGCGCGGAGAGGGTTTTTTGGGGGGGGGGAGGTGGACCGTGCGAGCGTGTAGGGGGGACGGGACTCCGCTGAGCAGGTTGACCTTCCCGCCCCCTCGCCTTCCCTCCCTCCCCCCGTCCCAAGCCCGACCCCGAGCGAGGCAGCGCGGGCGCCTCATTCCCGAGCGGGGGATCGGGGCGCTCGCAGTGCGCGCAGGCTCCAGCCCACCCGGCTCGGCGTCCGGCAGCGAGCAGGAGCAGAGGAGCGCAGCCGAGAGCAGCCGCCGCCGCCTCCTCTCCGCGCTCCGGTGCTGCCGCCGCCGCGTCCCGGTGCCGCCGTGCCACGGACGCGCAGGCAGCGCCGCCCCGACCGGCCCGCGGCTGCCGCTTTGTCATGCTGCCCAAAGTGGAGACGGAAGCCCTGGGACTCGCCCGGGCGAATGGGGAGCGTGGGCAGATGCCGGAAAACATGCAAGGTAAGCGCCGGGCGCGCCGAGACGCGGGCGAGCGAGCGGGTGGGTGCGCTGCCCGGGCAGGAAAGCGGGCGAGCAAAGAAGCCAGCGCTCGGAAACCGAACCGAGCGCCTCCTCTCCCCCTCCGCGCCGGGAGGGCTCCCTGCAGTCTCCTCCCCTCCGGCAACTTCAAGGCTTGGCGGGTTTTGGAGCGCTTTGGTTCCCAAGTAGGGTGGACTCCGAAGTCCACGCGCGGCCGAGTAGTGCTGCTCCCGCGTGCGCTTCGCCGGCGAGGGTGAGCGCACTTTTTTTTCTCGGGTGGAAACCGTTCGGAGAGTCGGGTCGGACCTAGGAACCTGGGCACTTACTCCCAAGTAAACGCTGCCCGGCTGGCCGGCTGGCAGGGACACGCACAGCGTCTTTGGATGGAGCAAGAGGGCACCAGGAAGGCCCCAGTGAGAATTGGTAGGGCAGCTGGTGGCGAGCGGGTTGCCCGAGCGCGCGCGCGCATTTTACTCGGAAGCAAGTCTCGCTCCCTTGCAGGGTCCTGCTCCCCAGTAAGTGAGCACCGCGCCGGGTGGCGAGCGAGGGTCCCGCAGCGAATTTGAAAGTTGCAGAGTAAGAGGTGGGACATTGAAAGCGGAGGGCCTTTAAAGAGTTTCTGATGGAAAAGAACGGGATCAACTTTTGTTGGGATGCTGGCTTTCAAGTAACACGGGGGTCCTCGTCAGGCACAATCCGCGCGGAAACTTTATTTCTTTCTCTGACCACCCCCCCCCCCGCCCTTGCCAAAAGCTTGTTTTCGCCAATCGCAGAAGTTGACCCAATAAAAGGAACGGCCGGTTTTGGTATGGTTTACGGTGTTGCCCGGGGGGGGGGGGGGACGACGACTGGAAGGCAGGCGAGAATTTGTAAACTTCTACCCGAAAATCACGAGACGCTTGTGCCTTTCTTGGACACCTTAAACTTGGGAATAAGTCTTTTTGCTTTGCAAGTAAAAAAGTGAAACACGTGTGCGGTTGGTTCTTCAGCTTAGGGAGCTTTGGGGACAACGATGGGAAGTTTTTTTTACACACGAGTACATACACTTTTTCGGAGCAGAGGGTGAGCCGCGCTAATGACAGAATCAGGAGGAGGCGGCATCGTACATACAGCCTTTCAGGGAGGCAGCCAGTTGAGAGGGCTGGGAGACCTTTCAATGGGGAACCAAGGTGGTAGAGACCCAGGATCAGAGGAGACGTGCACAGCTCTGAAACCTGCGGATTCTCCTTTTTGCTGCTTTAGTCTCTGGCTGAACTTGAAACTGACAAGGTCAGCCTGGTGGTCAGAAGGGAGCTCATTTATTCTAGCCTGCTCATCTCATTCCAGCTCCTCTAGATCCCAGTGGGCTGCGATTCCCGGAGAGAGCGGGGCAGGATTGCAGCGGAGAGCTGTTTCCTATCTCTAGCGCCTTGTTTCCTGAGGGGCTTTCCTCCCTAGCAAACTCCCAGCAGCAGGAACCGGAGTGCCCTTCTGCAATGGGGAGACCGACCCGAGGGTCTCTTTTCCCCCCACGACCCGTCCGTCCCGGTGACTTCGGACCGTGCCTGCTGCCGGGCTAAAAACGAGGTTTTCTTTCCACGTTGTTGGCGCGTACTGGTGCCAGATTGGAAGCACGGACCCACCGAGGAGGAGCGCGCGGGAACCGTTTGGTTCAGCGTCCTGCCCGGCTGCAATGCAGCGCCTGAGGCTCAAAAAGAGTTTGGGAGCGCTTGGCGCTTCTCGGAAGGCAAGAGGGCTTCAAGTTTCTGAAAGGGTCGGCTGGGTCTGGAAGCGGGGATGGGGGGGGGGGGCTTTGCGAATAGAGTTGCCAGTGTGGGTGTCTTCAGAGCTGGGGAGATAAAACAGGGATCAGGGAGGCAGGAGAGGTTAATTTTTTTTGGGGGGGGGGGAGATAGTCGGGTGTAGAGGTCTCCTAGGTTTTCCCAATAAGACTTAACAGCTGCTCTGTATCTAGCATCCTCTTCAGTCAAGTGGGGGAGGGGAAAGAGGATTGGGGGGGGGGGAGTCTCTGGGGAACTAGTACAGGCTTGTCCCAGTGCAGATGCCTGTTCTCCATGCGCCTGGGGGGCTCATTGGTGGGTTGGGTGGGTGCACTGGTTACACAAACGGAATAAAAAATACTGCCACAAATATATCTTAGTGACTTCACAGATCGGGTTTGAGAACCACTTGAACAAGCCTCCCAGAGGATGTCTAGGAGGAAAGTAATATTTTAGGGGTTGAAAAGGCTGCAATCCTAAGCACTAGGGGGGCATTGAACTCCATGGGAGCATCTGCTTCCGAGTAAACATGGTCAGGATTGCACTGTAGACACCGCAGCCTTCTCCATGCCTAGTCAGAAATTAGTCCCATTGACCCCCCCATTGGTGGGGGGCTTCTTCCCTAGTATCTAGGATTGCAGACTGACCAGTCAATTGTTTTCCATGGAATTTCCTTCCAGCTGAACACGCTTGAGGACGGGAAGCGCCAGGCTGCGATCTTAAGGGCACAGCTTTAACTTACAGGGAGTTGGGTTCTTTTAAAACCAGGTTCTCCGAGTTAACGTTGTTCAAAGCTGGCGGTTGTCAAACCCCACAGACACAGGCTTGCGGCTCCTAAGCACATCATGTTATCTGGAATTACTTTACCAAGTACTGCAATTGCATTAATTGGGAAAGCCTGTTCACGCGCCTGGCAGTCGGCGAAACTCTGGGTGATGCCAGCGGGGATCTCCTTCGCCTCTGCAAACTCGATTCCCAGAGATATGGGGGGAAATCCATTTATTTCGGCTTCAATGGGACCTGGGTCGTTCCAAGAGTTGACGCTGGCAGGAGGGAGGAAGCGACGGGAGTCCCAGGGAAAGCAGAACTTTGGTGATGTGAGAAGCGCAAACTGGGGGTAGGATGGGAAATGAACCCTGAAACTCTCTGCCCGTTTACCCCCACATGCAGTGGGACTTGCTTCTGAGCTAGGAAGTTGCCAGACATGACTGTGCCTCCCTCCGGAGCTGCCACGCAGGACAGGTCAAGGAAGCAAACCCCTCGCGGCCTTTTTTGTTTTTCATTTCCAAGTAGGTCCCTCTCTACTTACAGCAAGCTAAGGCCCGCATCCCTCCATCCCATTTCACCACCAAAGCGATGTAGCTGTAGCATTATATGAACGGGGGTTTGTATGCGTGTGCGCAGAGCACAGCAAAGAGATGCCGAAAGTGCCGAAGTTGGAAAACTGCTTTATTAAGTTATTTTTCCCCTCTTCTCGGTGAATGCACAATATTGGAGCCGCGCAACACTTTCTAAGTGTTTTTAGAACACGCAGGAACTCAACTGCACAAGTGTGGGGCTAGGAGAGGTGTGCGTGTGTAAAGGTGGGGCTGTCACCTCGTTAGAAAGACCCCAATCCAGTCCCAGAATTCAGTAACTCAAAAACCAACAAAGCAAAACACGGCTATCGTTTATTTTAAGGACTCTGCCTTTTGCACCTTCCCGGCAATGCGGAATGCGTTTGAATGCGGAGCAGCGTGGCGATTCCAGGTTTGTGCACGTGCCCCTTTTCTTTCTGAAACGGGCAGCCGACGGCCCCTCTTTCCCTCAGGCCGCAGGCCCTGAAGTCGCCCTGAGAGCTCCTGAGCTCTCTCTCCTTGTTAATTTCACTTTCCCACCTTCTGATCCCCGAAGAGGCTGGCGGAGCGGTGGAGAGGGAACCGGGGCTGCTTCGCTTCTTCTCTGACCAAGCTTTTCCCTGCTGGAGAAGCCTCCTTCTCCAAAGGCCCTGCGCTTTCCCGTGCGCCACGCTCGCCACTCCGTTGCCAGTTCCTGCCCGCGTACATTGTGAAAAGTTGTAAGGAACGCCTTGAATCGCTCGGCTTGACTCGATCATCGAATAATAATTTAAAAAATCAACCCTCTTTGAATCTTCCTTCCATTCAGCCCTGCTGCCGTCTACCGTCCGTGCATCTATCATTTATTCAAACACCTTCCTGGGACTCTGATCCGCCTCCAGCTGCTGCGCCAAAGAGAGCGCAGCGAGCAGAGGCGCAAGGGCGCGCACAGCGGCGTCAACAGAGGGGATCGGGGGTTCTGTTTAGAGTCGATCTGCTGACTGGGCTCTTTTTGGGGGGTGGGGTGGGGTAGATGCCTCGCTTTCCCACCACCCCACCCACCTTCGCGACGTCCCAGCCCCTGTAGCCTCCCACCCGCAGCATCACCCCGCTCCAGCCTTTTCGTTGGGGTTTCTGCTCCTACAGGCAAAGAGTTTCCTTCAAGACACCCAGGGAGTGCTTGGTGGGGGGCGAGGGAGACCGACAGATCTTCCTGTTCGTGTTGCAGGCATCTTTTTTTCCCTTCCTGAGCCGGTGGGACACTCGCCCTTTCACTCCACACCTTTGCAGGAATTTGGCTCACTTGGTGAGCCTCTCGCCCCAACGCGCTGGGCTTTCCTCTTTGGGCTAACTCTGAGGATCGGAGCATTTCCTTGAAAGTCTTTCTCTTGGCCACCGAGCGAGAAGATCCGAAGGAGGGGGCGGGCCTGCCTGTGGAAGAACTTTATTCCTTGTTTTAGTTGCCAGCCTTTGCAAGAGTTTGGAAGCTAACAACTCGGCGCGCAGCGGGATCGGACCCTTTCAAAAGCTGGAGGAGTTTGCCTTGCTCAGGTCGAATTAGGCATAAAAGAAGAACTTCTGGTCCGACGAACGGATTTAGACAAGTTTTAGCGGGATAAGATTTTACAGTTCCCATTTTTCATTTTTGGTACTGTTATAAGAAATTGATTTTCAACTCGGAGCAATTGGCTTTATACAGCTGAATTGGAGGTTAGGTAAATATTAAAAAGTTGGCTGCTGCAACACAGAACTTCGGGGAATGAAACAAAAGCTTCTTTCTCATTAAAAATATGGGGACGTTTGCTTTTTTACGTTTTTCAGATGAAATGCACATTTTCTTATTTTTATTTGGGGTGGGGGCAGGGAATCTCCTAATAGTAAGTTGAAGAAAGCCTAGGGCTCCTGCCCAGTGAACTTGGAAGTGAGCTGCTTTGGGCTTAATGGGACTTACTTGCAAGTAAACATGAAGTCAAATGATTTTGGGGATGAGGTTGTTGGACTGGGGAAGGTAAACTGAGCAAAGTACTGTCAAGAATGCTGGCTGTGGGTGGCTTGGCAGACTTAATTCTCCCAAATGAAATATGGGAAGAAAAGTTATTGGTCACTAATTAAAATGTTTGGTGTTGCTGTTGATTATTTATTGATTGGTGTGCTTTTTTTTAAAAAAAACAACTTTATGACTTTGGCTGTTTAAAGAGGATGAATGTCCAGGAATTGTTTCCCAGTCTCAGAAGTAATAATGGATGTAAGTTGAGGTGATGGGGACATTTGCATACATTCTCATAGGGTGTTATTTTCTTTATTTTCCAGTGTCTCAATTTAAAATGGTGAATTACTCGTATGATGAAGATCTTGAAGAACTGTGTCCAGTGTGTGGAGATAAAGTCTCTGGGTATCACTATGGACTCCTTACCTGCGAAAGCTGCAAGGTTTTTGTACATCTTTTTTCCTTCTTTTTTATGGGAAGGGAAGGGGATTGATAACTTTATCAAGAAAAGGCTTGGTAATTGCTATTTCTGTTTCTTTTGATGGGGACGGCAGAATATTGTGAATATAAGTAAAGTTTCTTTTTGGAAGAAGTTTTGTGAAGAGCAGGAAATATTTCCCTTTTTTAGTCAACAGTAAGAAGAACTCAATAGGGTGTTCTGTATACAGTGTGGCTATATTTACTGCCTTTAAATATTTGGTTGTCGTGAAGTGATGTAGTTGTAGAGGAGCTTTCGTGCCCAGCTGTCCTCAATATTGATTTTAGTTGATTTATATACATTGAGTATTATTGTTCCTGTATCTTGTTCTTGATAAATTTCAGGGCTGCAGTATTGAAGGCAATAGTTTCAAGTTTTTCATCTTTCAGGATGAAAATGTAAATTTCTGTTGTCATACTTTTTATGCTTACACACAGACACAAACAATATTTTATGTCAGTATTCATTTGGAGGGTGATCAAGTGGAAATCAATTAAATGTTTTTTTTTTAAAAAACCTCATATATCACGATGAATATTTTTGCATGTGTATTTCATTTTAATACATAATATGCGCATACGGTTCAGAATTATAGGCTGATCCCATGAAGCCAGCTATTAAAGTCAACCACATATTTGATCTGAAATAAATAACTGGACAGCTGTAAAAGGCGATGGTAAAAGAATCGTATAATGTTCTAGTAATATGGAACTTAAGACTGTTTAGTTCCCTGTATCCCTGTACAAAGCAATATAGCTTACAGTAATTTTGCTGGCTGATAGACACATGTAATTTTGGGACTATAACATGAAGAAATGTCCCACTAATTTCAGGGATTAACGGCACAGTCCTATGCATGTCTGCTAAGAAGGAAGTCCCACAGATTGCAACCACACTCCTCAAGAAAGTGTGCATAAAGTTGCAGCTTAAATGCCCAATATGTATTTTTCCCCATATTACTGTAAATGATCCTAATTATTAGAATACCTAATCATCGTATAGCATATGACTTTTTCTTCTCATTAGTAGCCGTTGTAGTTTATATAGTCCCAACGGAAGGTCTCTGCCCCAGTAAGCTTACACTCTACATTTATACAGCTGGAAAACAGAGGGAGAAGTGGGCAGTAAGGGCAAGAATAATAAACCAGGGGAGACAAGGAAGGCATCAGTGAAGGTAACTGATAGGAGAAAATGTATTTTGCAAGTACAGTACTTAGGCTTTGCCTCAGTGGAAGCTGAGAGATGAGAGGTTAAGCCCAAAGCTTTGTGGGAGAGATGGGTGAAGACAACTCATCTCTCTTGTACTGGGTGAACAGGCTTTTTAAAATTCTGCATCAAATCACTCAAAAATGCCAATTCAAACATAATTTTAATTCATACCATAAAATTAAAAGACTTTTTCGGCAAACCATAGAGGATTGCTAGGGATACAGTAAGGAAGGCTCACTGAAGTCTGTTGCAAATCAATACGAATGCAGACTAGCCCCAGAAAACTTCTGTCTGTGGCCTAAGTGAGTTTCCTTGAAGAGACTACATGAAGAAATATGGAATCAAGCCTGCTGCTTCGTAAGTGCTCAATTGGCATAATGACGATAGAGAAGTGAGTTTGGCGAAGGTTTTCGGAATATGACATAAACCCCAGCACCCCACCTGTCCATGCAAAACGGGTGAACATTTTGTATCTGTTTTACAGGGGTTCTTTAAACGAACAGTCCAGAACAATAAAAGGTACACATGCATAGAAAATCAAAGCTGCCAGATTGACAAAACTCAAAGGAAGCGCTGCCCTTACTGTCGGTTTCAAAAATGTCTAAGTGTCGGGATGAAGTTGGAAGGTAAGGCAAAGAGTTGCTCCTGCATATTTGTAGAACATATAATATGTAAGTGCTCTGCAGCATATTTACAGTTGCTGCATTTCTGTCATTCTGGACTATTCCAAGATTCATGTCTTTATGGCTGATCAAAACTATTGATGCTTGTGGCTCCCTGCATGCAACTTTTGTTTTTAAAGGATTTCCCTATAACATATGTACAGTAGCTATTGTGCTGGGGGGGGGGTGGTTTAAATGTGTGCCTTAGAAATGGCAACTCGTAAGTACATACAACTTTACAGTTACAGCAGACCATAAGAATGTTTGAGTATTCAAGCTAACAGTAAATACAAGAACAAATAACATCCATTCGTTTAAGCAAACAGAATTAAATGAGAGTAGATATCATAAATTATTTAGGGAGAGTTTGTTAACAGTTCCCACAGCAAGATTTCTAGCCATATCTGAGAGTTTTAAAAACACATCATTAGAGGTCTCGTATACTAGGCATTTTTCTCCTGCACAATTGGTCATTCTTAGTTATCAATGGAATTCCTTGCATGGACAGGTTGTGCAACTGAGCGAATCATTAACTAAATAATCATTGAAAGTATGACTAGCATTCAATAGAAAGGGACCCTACTTTTGTTTTACTTTGCTTTGCAATAGAAGTCAATAAATGTGAGGCAGTATAAAATATTTTGGATTGGATATAAGATTTTCCTAGTATAGTTGTATGCTATACAACTATAGTATATTTTAATAGTTCACTGAAATGATAGGATTCAACATTAGGAAAGATAGCTGTCTCTTCCCCTTTCTAAATTACTAGTAAGTTTGAGTTCATATCTATTTTAACAAGTCACAAATGCAAGATAAGAATTGCATCATGCTGCATTCTTTTACTCATAGCAAATTACCATTCAAATGTCTGGAAAATTCATTTTACTTCAGAACCAAATGTTAGCTTAAACAGAGATTTGGGGTTCTTCTTTTTTTAAGTGGCCATGGATGTTGCTGTCTCAAAGTTGTGATAGCACTTTATAAGGTATCTAGTTTGGCCCCAAAAAGAAATTCAGTAATGAGTTTAACAATGGATATTGAAATGCTAACACTTTTGCCATATTTAATTATGTTTTTATGATGATCTACTTGGTTATGTCTCAGGTCATAGTGATTGCTAATTTGAAGCAAATGCTATATGAAATTTTTATTGGTTTGCAGTGTTTCAAATATCAAGAAATGGGATTCAAAATGGCAGAAAACTCTGGCCCTATGTATTATAATTTAGATACTGTATATGATTGCTAGAATTTTATTTGCGACTGATTTCAAGGTTGATTCTGAATGTAGAATGTATTCAGTGTTCCATTTCACAGCTTTTTAACGGTGAAATCCTGGACATCCTTAGCCTGCAATCCTACCCAGGAAAAAGCACGATTAAACTCAGTGGAATTTACTTCTGAGTAGACATGCACATGATTGCACTGTTAGCATGGAGAATGGGACTTGCATGAGATTTTACTGTACATGATTTTGCCAAGATTTTAAAAATGGGCTAGGCATAATTACTGCATTTTAATACTTCTAAACTTTAACTGACATTAGTAACCTAAGAGTTTATTAATTTGTGGTGACTAATTTTAATCAGTGGGTCTGACAGTTGAGGCAGACTTGTTTATTTTTGAAGCTATTTTGGTTCCAGCATGAATGTGAAATATTTGCCATGCTTAAACTGAGGGGTACCTTTTGACTGCTAAACAGTATGGTATCCTACACTTCCTTCAATACCACAGAAAGGCACCTTTGGTGCTTTCAAAATATGGTATTTGATTTAAAAATAACTGATGGAATAATTCATCAGTTATTCACTTAAACACAAGTAATAATCAAACTTCCTTCCATTATTAGTAGACAGCCTTATTTTCGTGCACACAGATTTCCAATATGTCCCAACGTACCGCTTACAAAGTGTTGTCCACAAACCACTTGTTCCAGAATACTTCTGCATAACAGGCAGTTAAGCCTATGTTTGTTGCAGTCTAGGGGACTGCAGAATATGGTCCACAGAATATAACATAGTGGAGGTAACAGAAGTAATCTTGCCAAATACATGCTCAGAATCTGCATTTTGCAAAATATAACATTAACAGAGGAGCAATAGGTGGACAGGAAGAAAGGATGCCCAAGCCATCCCCAATCAAATATTCCTTTGCTATCCCCCCCCCCCCCAGGTAGACTTGAATCCTGTTACTCAGCTCAGCCGGAGAGAGAAGTATTTAATGGATTTGCAAAGGAGAATCAGATGTCAGGGACAAGATGAAGCACCACACTGCCAATTTTCTCCTAAAATATTCCCCTCCCATAACAGTACTATGAGGGAATACCTCCTGAGGGAATAATGTCAAAACAACAACTATGGTTACTTGGTGGGGTTTCGGTGATTATGCTAAGGTTACCAGATGTCCCCGTTTCCCAGGGACAGTCCCCGGATTTACAAATCAGTCCCCATACAAAATTCATTGAAGTTGAAAAGTGTCCAGGATTCATTGAAAGAAATCTGGTAACCTTAGCATGTGCCCCTGAGAGATAACAGGCACCCACTGTCCGTACTTTCCAGAAACAAATGAAAACATTGTCTCAACAAGTTTTTTTCAGCTTGGTGAAAAAGTCTCTGCTGTAGGTGTTCATTTTGTTTGTGAACCTATATTGTGGTGTGAGTGTTTCCTTTTTAAAAAAAAAAAAACTATGTTCGGCTCTTTTATGGCATGCATGTAAATTGCTTTGATGCGAGTGCAAAAAGGTGGTTTATAAATTAATAAATAATAGTATTTTTAGTACCGGCTAGAATATATTTTTTTTAAAGTAACCATTTGTCTGTTTTAATATCAGCAGACATTTGGAATTCTTTGACACCACTAGAATAGTGTTAAAAATAATGGCTGCAATCCTATTATGCCTGTGCACAAAGCATTTCCATGTATATATGGGGAAACATCCCATTTTTTTTGTTCTGGCTGTAGCCTCTCTATTGAATGTTTCTTGGGAGGCTCTCCACCTTCAATATTACTGTTTTTAGGAGCCACAAAAAACCATAGCAGGGATGGAAGCCTGAAAACTCCCTGTGCTCACCCAAAATGTTGTGCATAGACTTGGATGTCAACTCCCCATCAAATCTTCCCTTTAAATATATGCCTATCACATTGCTACATAGTTCAGTTGGCACTGTGCAGCTTACCTGTGGTACCCCTGAAAACACACACATGCATACACAGGGAGAGCCTTGTTCCCAGGCAGGATCAGTGCTTCTGATCTTACAAAAGCACAGCAATCAGAACCTGGCCAATGGTGTTGCATGTCGCAGCACATTGGAACAATTTGTATAAAAATGGCACACCATTGCAGCCAGTTAATAAACCTTCCAAATCAGGGATGCAGTTTTAGTTGCCTGCAGTCAGAGACAGTTGATGCTTTATTTTTATTTTTTAAAAAACTACCTTGCCACCCATCTGCTCTTGTATCATAATCCAACTTCCCTTTTGTTATCCGCAAAACGGGAAGAAGAAATGCTTGCCCTCGTAATTGTAAATGCCCGTGACATTTATATACATGTTTCCTTGATTGTGATACATGGACTTAAATTCTAGTTCATAAATTACAGTTTAGGCTGGAATCATTAATTGTTAACGCCTTTATGATAATGTATAGTCCTCTGTGTACCTAGGACTTCTAATACATTTTTAATGGACCACTAATCCTTAAGATAAAAGCTTAGGAACGTAACCTCCAGCCATCTCAGCATGTCACCAAGCTGTCAGAGGCCTTTCTTGCTATCTAATTGCCATTGGGAAGGGCAGGGATGGTGAGACCCTCTCGCTGCTGCTTTCAAAATATGCTGTGGCAGAGACCACCGCTATGTTCCCCAAGGCAACTGTTGGACTGGGTTTCCTTGACTTCTTTCCCATCCAAATTCTGTTACAAGCTGAATGGCTTCAGCAATTGCAGGATCAGCTCATCTCTGGGGTGGGTGACACCCGACTATTTGGACATAAATAGCCTACCTGGAGAAGCATCTGCAGAAGCTAGGGGTGTGCAGGGAGACTCAAAAGTGTTCTTAGAATGGCTAAACCCAAACACAATGCTGTTAACAGTATTATAGCTGTTATTCCCTCACCCCACAAACATTTCAAACAGCATGGAACCCAACAGCTTTGAGAATTTAGTTAAGTGCCTCAAAATAGCATCGTCTCTATGGGCTGACGGAGATTTCTTAAAAATTGCAGATTCCTAGGGCAGCTTACCAAAAGTTAGAATTATAGTAAAGAAAATTGAAAGGAAAACATGAAAACACCACAGAATGAAACAGCAGCAGTAAAGCAATCAGCAGAATAAATCAACCCAACACTAAAGTACAGAGGATTAGTAAGCTTTGGATAACAAAAAGGTTTCAACATGACCCAAAAATGTTATTAAGATAGGTGGAGAAACCTGAAGAAGAGCCTCTGTTGAAAATATTAGTGTGTGGAGACAAACAGCTTTTTAGAGGTCAGAGCCAAGCTGTGAAGGGCTTGGAAAGTAAAAAAACAAACAAACACAGCATTTTTGAACTGAACCCACAAACAATCTGAAAGCCAGTGTAGTTGGTGGATCACAGGTTTAATGTGATCATAACATCTGGTCAGAGTTAACAGCTTCACCACTGTAATTTGGACTAAATGCAGTTTCCGAACTGCCTTCAAAAGCAATCCCATGTACAAAGCACTGCAATGGCCTAACCTGGAGGTTACATGGATCACTGAGACCCGGATACTTCCGGTCAGGTAAGTTCACAGCTGGTGCTACAGCAGAAGCTGGTAGAAGAGGCTCCATGTCAAGGAGAACAACCTGTATTTCCAGTGACAAAGATGGTCCTTTGAGGGGATGGTCCTCTGCCCCCAAGGCATTTATAGTCTAAAAAGATCCATATTGCTAAGTTAATTTGAATACTGTCATTTACTTCACAGTCATAATTTAACGCCTGTCATTTTTTCACCTCCACTTTCAACAGCCGTGAGAGCTGACCGGATGCGTGGGGGTCGCAACAAGTTTGGACCAATGTACAAGAGGGACAGGGCCCTGAAGCAGCAGAAGAAAGCTCTCATCCGAGCAAATGGACTCAAGTTGGAAGCCATGACTCAGGTGATTCAAGCAATGCCCACTGACCTAACAATATCCTCTGCGATCCAGAATATCCATTCTGCCTCCAAGGGCCTACCTCTGAACCATACAGCCTTGCCTCCCACAGACTATGACCGAAGCCCCTTCGTAACCTCTCCCATTAGCATGACAATGCCGCCACATGGCAGCCTGCAAGGCTACCAGACCTATGGTCACTTTCCGAGCCGTGCTATCAAGTCTGAGTACCCCGATCCTTACACTAGCTCCCCTGAGTCGATAATGGGCTACTCTTACATGGATGGTTATCATCAGACAAGCTCGCCAGCAAGTATTCCTCACCTGATACTGGAACTCTTGAAGTGTGAGCCAGACGAGCCACAGGTCCAGGCGAAGATCATGGCCTACTTGCAGCAGGAGCAAGCCAACCGAAGCAAACACGAAAAGCTCAATACCTTTGGGCTTATGTGCAAAATGGCTGACCAAACCCTCTTCTCGATTGTCGAGTGGGCCAGGAGTAGCATCTTCTTCAGAGAACTTAAGGTATGCTACACACTTGTTTCCTATTGCATGACAATGAAATAGAAATATGGTTTGCCGTTTTGCTTGGCGTGACTTACATCCACTCGCTACTCTTTGGTCAAATGGCACTGTATAAACTGTAAGCATGGAGCTGTTCTGCTCATCCGTTATGCTTTCAGCAGAAGGTATAAAAAAAAGTCAGACCTCTATTCTGCAGATTTCCAGATCAACAATTTTTAAGCAGAAGATTCTGGTGAGCTGGAGTGTCTGTCTAAGCAGGGCTACTTGCAGAGTCTACAGCTGTCTAGTACGACACTTGTGGGAGTGGAAGAGAATGTTTGCTGTGGGAGATAGAAGATGCTTTCCCTTTGACGGCCTTTGGCATATTTGAATGCTCCTCAGAAACAGCAGGGGGATAATGGGGGGTTTTGTGGGGAGAGGGCTAGTGATAATAGAGAAATAGGAAAATGTCAGACCACTGGTAAGATATCTTAGCAGAAGCAGGACTGAGAAAAAGGTATCTATGAATCCCAGGGTTTGTTGTGAGCTATGAATGGCTTCAAGCTTGCTGAAAGAAAAGTATAAACCAGTCACTTGAGCTAATGCCAATCATTCATAAGACCAGATGGAACAAGTATGGGGGAGTCACTGGGCACAGAAACTCCTGGGTAGGACAGGATACATAAACATGTTGCAAAGAAAACCAAAATGCCTCAGTTTCTGTGGCTCTGTAGAGTTCTGATAAAATGAATATTATTCTGGTTGGCATAGGTTCCAGGAGCCTCTCAGCAAAATACTCCAACAACTTGTAGATATCAAAATAACAATGGGTGTGCTATCTGAGGAAGACATGCTGTGCTTTTGAGCACTCCAGAATGCAATGTTTTCAGGACTGGGGAGTACCCTGTGCTTTGCAAGTATCAAATGTGGATTTACTGTGCAAAAAACGAAACAAACACACAACTGCTAGTGTGTAAAGGCCCTCAGGCTTACATTCCTTTAATCTTTAAGAGTGTCAGAGAAAAATGTCTATTCAAGTTCCTGCCCATAGATAAGCAGAAAGAATAAGAAGAATAAGTCAGTGACAGAACTGAAGTGGTCAGCTAATGAAGTGGTCAGCAGTTGGCTTAGAAGGAGTGGAATCAGTGCAGAACCCTAGAAAGGAAGGAATAATGTGAGATGTCCTGGTGGCAGTTTTGAAGGAGGCCAGAAAGGGGGTTTGGGGGGCATTTTTGCATTTCACTGAGAATAGGACTTAAACACTAGGAAAGCAGCTTTCTTTTGAGCATTAGAAAACAACAATAAACAACAGTCGCTCCCCTGTGGAAGCAGGTGTCCTGAGAAGTTGTGGAATGTTCTTTCTGAGAGACTTTCAGTGGAAGTTGGAAAATGTTTCTGCCAGATATTGTTCACATATAGCACAACCTGCCCTAGGGAAAAGGACTCGGAGCAGGGGACTCCCTCTGATTCTAAAGTCTTCCATTCCCCAAGTGTTACTGAGGAGTATGTCACATTTCAAGGGGGAGGACGGAAAAGAGCAGCAGGATTGTGGCAGGCCTTGGCTGATCTCATGAGTTCGCATTTATCTTGCAGTCGTTGCTGCTTATTGCCGATATGTAGTTTTCTTGCACAGCATTCCTGCTCCTGAGAGCTGTTCTACACAGATGCAGAATTATTATTATTATTAATTCTTGAATTTATATACCGCCCTATACCAGCAGGTCTCAGGGTGGTTCACAGGATAAAATCAGAATATAAAACCACAAAGTACATAATAAAAATAAAAACAACAACCGAATAACCACCTCCAACACATTTTAAAAGGGCATAGGATGTTTTTTGTGTTTGGTGACACATTTAGTATTTTATTTATTTCCAAAGTAGATGAAAAACTATTAAGACATGTTGTTGTTCTTTAGTCGTGTCCGACTCTTTGTGACCCCATGGACCAGAACACGCCAGGCACTCCTGTCTTCCACTGCCTCCTGCAGTTTGGTCAAACTCATGCTGGTAGCTTCGAGAACACTGTCCAACCATCTCGTCCTCCGTTGTCCCCTTCTCCTTGTGCCCTCCATCTTTCCCAACATCAAGGTATTTTCCAGGGAGTCTTCTCTTCTCATGAGGTGGCCAAAGTATTGGAGCCTCAGCTTCAGGATCTGTCCTTCCAGTGAGCACTCAGGGCTGATTTCCTTATTAAGACGTTGATGTCTTTTAGTTTAGATTTGCATATATAGTGCAAATCTAAACTAAGAGACATCAACGTCTTAATAAGGAAATCAGCCCTGAGTTCTCACTGGAAGGACAGATCGTGAAGGTAAAACAGATCGTGAAGGTAAAACAGATCGTAGACAGGTAAAAATAACCAGAAGGACTGGAATTGTGTGCAAGAGGCTGATAAGCTAGAAAGGGCTCTCCTGGCACCAAAGGGAGAAGAAGGCAGCAGGGAGAGCATTCCATAATTGGGGTGCCACTGCTGAGAAGGCCCTTTCAGACAGCAGGCAACCGCAGAAGGCCCTTTAGTATCTTAAAGCACATATGTTTTCACATGTGAAACAGGCAGAACTCTAGTCTAACCTGGATGTTGCCAGAGCATGGGTAACTGAGGCAAAGCTATCTCTGTCCAGGTAGAATCACATTGTTCTGGAGTGCACATACAAAATACCCCCCCCCCAATGTTCCTTGCTTGCATGTAGTAAATTAGCATGCCAAGGAAGATGTCTCTCTCTTTGCCCTCTGATATACTAGTTTACTCTACATAAAGAGGTTTGTTTATTTTCTTACTCACTCAAGGCCCATGATCCTTCCGCTTACAACTTCAGCTGATTCAATCCAGAGTAATTCCACCTCAGTCTGCACGTTCTGCCAGCCATTAACCTTTGCTCTTTCAGTTCCATCTCCTCTCTTTATAGTCTCTATATACAGGCCTTTTCTGTTTCCCCTTATTTTCCACAGTTTTCCTTACCATCACAAAATGAGGAAGCTCATCCGTGGGCAACTCGTTTGCATGAAGGGATTCTTCTGCGCTTTGCTCTTCAGATAGTAAAGTCACAGGGATTCATTTCTGCCACTTCACACCATGCTGTCCGTTCCTGAATATGCAGCTGCCACTGGGGGAAATGTTGTTCCTTCAACCTATACAATACGGTGGTTATCGATAAGGCCTCTGTGGTTATGGGAAGGAAATTGAGCGTCCCTCTGGAATTGCTGTCGTAGAATTGCCCCTTGTTTAGAAAAGGCTTTTCCCATACTGCACCAAGACTGCTCATTCTGTTACTGCTACCAGATGGGAGGCCAATGAGAAAATGAAGCAACAGCATGGAGGGCTGCACATTTTAGAAGCGTTCCTAAGGCAGTGCTGCAGCCAAGCTGGCCTTGGACTTAATCAGTCCTAAAATGGTTGATTGCCTGTGAATCCTGTGTGTGCTGCTTAGAGTACTTATGGGGAAGAAAACTCTTTGTAAGTGAATAAGGGACATATGTAACAAATATTTACAAGTTGTTGCTTAGTCGTTTAGTCGTGTCCGACTCTTCGTGACCCCATGGACCAGAGCACACCAGGCACTCCTGTCTTCTACTGCCTCCCGTAGTTTGGTCAAAGTCAAGTATAGAGGTCTTATTCAGGATGCCAGCTAGTCAGATATGCCCTTTTTACATTACTCCATTCCGTCCCCCTTTTTCTCATGCTACCTCCTCCAGCAAACACTAAACATTCCACACAAAGTGATTGTGCTCAGTCCTCAATGGGCTATTTGTGTGTGCACTGGGAGGTGCCCTTTTTAAAAAAAACCTAGTGGTGGTTTCAGTTACAGATAGGTAGCCGTGTTCGTCTGCCATAGTCAAAATAAAAAAATTCCTTCCAGTAGCACCTTAAAGACCAACTAAGTTAGTTCTTGGTATGAGCTTTCGTGTGCATGCACACTTCTTCAGATACTGTGGTGCTCTGTTTGTTTTTTGCACTTTTGCAAACCTTTGGATTTTTCCAAGCCTGCTGGAAATGGCATTCATGGTGCCATTTCTACTCCACGAGAACACACACTCAGAGAATGTGTTCACTGCTAGTTTGGTCTCAAAAGTTTTATTGGGGGAATTCCCATGATTTCAGCAAACCTTAAACACACATGGCTCTGTGAATGTTTAACTTGCATATTTTCATGAGTGTGCAGATGTTCGATGTGTTGTGCCCAAGTCTGTTTTGCTCGGGAACTCATAGCGTGCAATTTATTTAGTGCAAACAATGAAAGAATCGCCATCAAGTTGTAGCATGCACTCTGGTCATCGTTTTATCTCATGCTATATGCCAGAGGACTTGAGAAAGATATAACAAATTTTGGATGAGAAACCAGAAAAATGTTCTTCTGGGCACTTATAGCCCTCCTTCATTTCAAAGAGACTCGTGCAGGAAAAGTTCCTGCAGGATTGCACCCTTATTTCTTGCCTCTCCCTACCGTGACCACATTGTGGTTGAAAAGTGAGTTATACATACCATAAATAAACAAAGCAATAAAATATTACTGGGCATTGAAACACTTAGCAATGTGGATGTGTGGTGTTAGTTAGTTTAGAGCTGCTCCTTAAACAGAACCTCCATGTCTAAGGGGTATCTACTCCTGACTAACAGATGCAGGGGGCAAGAGGGTGTGACTGTTTCCTTCCACACCACCCTTGTAAGCTTTTCACAGGAGCATCTGGCTGGACACTGTTGGATAACAAATGCTGGTCTCAACAGAGCTTTCATAAAATCACAGCATTTTAGCTGGAAGGGACCTTAGAGCTCATCTAGTTCAACCCCTTGCTCAACTGATCTGACCTACAGAACCCTTTGTTATTATTCGTGCCTAAAAGTACACCACTTTATTATGTGGAAGACACGGTCTTTCAAAGGTTATAAAGGAATTCATAAAAGAACATGAATGCCATGTGTCTATTGTACTGAAGCAAAATTAGGAGTCCCTGAGCTAAAGCTGTCTTGCTGAAGAATGCCACCTGGCTCCAAAAAAAGGGGAGCAATTGTAATGTGCTATATAATGCTTTTGGAGCACTGAAAGTAATCTGTGTACATCAGTCCCAGAGCAAGCATGGCCAGTGGCCAGGGATGATAGCTCTAATTCAGCAACATCTGGAGAGCCAAAAGGTCTGACATACATAATAATTGCATTGAAATTATTAAACAGGCCCTGATGCCTGTTTCTTATGCATACAAGAGTTGACAAAATAACAGAATGTTGGGAAGTGGCTAATAATATTAATAATTGAAGTCTCATTGCTTTTGGTGGGTCCACTCTAAGTATGACTAAGTATGGGGAGTGGGTGGCGCTGTGGTCTAAACCACTGATCCTCTTGCGCTTGCTGATCAGAAGGTCAGTGGTTTAAATCCGCGTGATGGGGTGAGCTCCCATTGCTCTGTCCCAGCTTCTGCCAACCTAGCAGTTCAAAAGCATACCAGTGCAAGTAGATAAATAGGTACCGCTGTGGTGGGAAGTTAAACAGCGTTACCATGCGCTCTGGTTTCGGTCACAGTGTTCGTTGTGCCAGAAGTGGTTTAGTCATGCTGACCACACGACCTAGAAAGCTGTCTGTGGACAAACGCCGGCTCCCTCAGCCTGAAGCAAGACGAGCGCCGGAACCCCATAGTCGCCTTTGACTGGACTTAACCTTCCAGGGGTTCTTTACCTTTACCTTTTAATCCTAACCCCATTTATCACAGTGTAAGCCCCACTGAACTTGGGAGGACTTACTACTTAGAATTGCACTGTAAGTCTGGATCCAATCCACATATATAGAGTTGTTGTCATGAATGTATTCATTTATACAATTCTGTTTATTTATGTGGTGCCAGGTGAAAGATTTGTCCAGGCCTTTTAGGACTTTAAAATGGTTTTGCTTTGAATGCTGGGTTTTTACAGCCTGCTGTGATCTGTTTGTACATGGTTTTATTGCATTGTTCTGTTTTGTGTGGAAGATGCTCTGGAAGCCGTAGCTGAAGAGCAGCTAACGAATGTTTGAAATAAACAAACAAACGGTGAAGCCTGTGTACATAGCACCTTACAGCATAAGTAAAAAATGTGCTTATCTTGATTTCTTGTATTAAGTGGCTAGGAGCTTCTAATTCAAGTTTGGCTATAAAGCAAAAGCAGATGGGGAATAGGTACTTCTGTAGCAAATTTAATCATCCACCTTCCTTCCATCATAGAACTCAAGGCAGTGTACCCACAGCTGCCTGGCAATCCACAGTCCTCTCAGAAAATGGGATGTAGGAGCACAGAAAGCTTTCTTGTGCCAAGTAAGGCCATCGGTCCATCTAGCTGAAACTGGGACCTTCTGCCTGCAAAATAGATGCTCTGTCACTGAGGCCAAATCGGTGCCACCAAGAGATGCTTTCTGGCACCAAGTTGTCAACCTACCAGGGTGAAGGGGAAGCGGAGGAATTTCTCCCACCTCTTGGTAGAATATTATGTGTGACTAACTTAGCAAGTGGTTAGAAGTACAATCCAGTATGTTGCCTCCAGAAGCAGCCCTAGACACACAGGTGTCTTGAGGCAACATCCATATTGGCATTCTATGATGCTAAATGTATCTTACTATCCAAAATAATCAGCATTTTGTTGTCCTTTAATGGTATCCCATGGACGCGGGTGGTGCTGTGGGTTAAACCACAAAGCGTAGGACTTGCCCATCAGAAGGTCGGTGGTTTGAATCCCCGTGACGGGGTGAGCTCCCATTGCTCGGTCCCTGCTCCTGCCAACCTAGCAGTTCGAAAGCAGGTCAGAGTGCAAGTAGATAAATAGGTACCGCTCCAGCGGAAAGGTAAACGGCATTTCCATGCGCTGCTCTGGTTCGCCAGAAGCGGCTTTGTCATGCTGGCCACATGACCTGGAAGCTCCCTCGGCCAATAAAGCAAGATGAGCGCCACAACCCCAGAGTCGTCCACAACTGGACCTAATGGCGAGGGGTCCCTTTACCTAATGGTATTCCAAAATCTGCTGCATGGGGTAGTCTGTTTCATCCTGCTGAACAGTTACCACTGTGGTGGGTGGTCATCTGTAACCACCTCACATTCCTTGTCACAACATGGTACTGGTGTCATTATTGCTAGGACCACATTTTCCCCCACCCCCCTTTTATTGCCACAGTGTAATAAATAGTAGGATTGTACCATTAAGACAGCAAAGCTATTACCCATCCTGGCTGCTATTGTAGTCCAGTAGCATCCAGAGGTGATGGTGAGAGACAGACATACAGATTTCCCTATCCCAGAATAACAAAAGCAGAATAATGTAGCATTTGTGTCAAGGAAACGACAGGTTGAGTAGGTAAATTTAGTAGGAAAACATGTTTGGCCAGATGGACAGACATGCTTTTAGCAAAACTTTTATTTACTTCAGTGTGTTTTCAGTGTTGCTCCTAGCAACTGGAAAGATACTAAAAGCTTTCTTCATTGACATGAAGGCAGCAATCCTATGCTTCTGTGTCAAGGAGCAAGTCCGGCTGAACACAGTGAGGCTTACTTCAAAATAAACACACAGAGAGTCAAACTACCTAGGAGAGAAGTGATCTGCTTCCAGCTTGCTCATTTGGTGAAGGAAAAGTTTCTTTGAAAATGTGTTACTAAATAAAAATCTTGGATGGAGTACGTTTAATGATTAAAATAAGCGAGACCCAACTAGGGTAACAATAAACACAGGAAATATACATGAATAAAGTGTTCTGAAAAGTCAAGCCACAAGTCTTTAACGACTATAAATACCACCTAAGCTGGGTCACTATTATTAGCAAAGGTTGAACAAAAGAAGAGGTCCAGAAATAGATACGGTGGCCTGAGTAAGGGATGGTATGAAATGTCTTGTTTAACCTTACGCAGATATTGTTGCCATAGCATAGGAAATGGTTTTTGCTGGCTCATGTATTCTATGGGGATGAAGGATGTTTCCATGTTGTCTGTTTGCCAAGGAAATTCCTTAACAGGCCTGTTTGCTAAACAGAGGAAATATCAGCCTACTGGGGTGTCGCTGGACGTGATGGGAACATCTATCTTCATTCTGTTGCTGGCTGTGATCGGTTTGGGCTGCAGGCTTGTACAGGCGACTCTATATTTATAGTGACAGTGAGCATTTACGTTGCACATCTGAGTGTTCAAAGTCAGTGGTGTAAAATAGAGAAAAATCTCTGCCAAGTATTGTTGCTTTTGGTACTGTGCGCCTCCTTTAACTACCTCGTCGTCCCATTCAGCACCATCTGCTGTCATCCTTCTTCTGTAAAGAAACAAATGTGATGCAAACATCCCCTCTATTTCTGATGTCCAGGCTGTGAGGGCCATAGAATCATAGAAGGGTAAAGTTGGAAGGGACCACAAGGGTCATTTAGTCCAGCCACCTGCAAGTAGTTTATATAGCCAAAAAGGCTATATAAACTACACTCAAGAGGAAGGTATTGGTGGCCAAAGGGGTCTCCCTCCTGGAAGGTTTGCAGAAGTACAAATGATCTGGGGTGGGGCAGGGAGCCTAAGGGAGGAAGGACTCCTAAAAACAGCCCAGTGAGATTTGAGCATGCTCATTTGTGAGGGAATGCTGATTGACTGTTGGAGCAAAAGAAGGAAAACTGCGGAGGGGGGATGGAATGGAGATGCTACAATCATGAACAGCAGCATTCCACACCTAATCATTTAGTTGCAGGCCCCACTTGTAATAAGGCGCTGTGGGTTAAACCACAGAGCCTAGGACTCGCCAATCAGAAGGTCGGCGGTTCGAATCCCCGCGACGGGGTGAGCTCCCGTTGCTTGGTCCCTGCTCCTGCCAACCTAGCAGTTCGAAAGCACGTCAAAGTGCAAGCAGATAAATAGGTACCGTTCCGGCGGGAAGGTAAACGGCGTTTCCGTGCGCTGCTCTGGTTTGCCAGAAGCAGCTTAGTCATGCTGGCCACATGACCCGGAAGCTGTACGCCGGCTCCCTCGGCCAATAAAGCGAGATGAGCGCCGCAACCCCAGAGTCGGTCACGACTGGACCTAATGGTCAGGGGTCCCTTTACCTTTATATACAGTGTTTTTCGTCTTGCGAAGCACGGTCCATCGCAACTGCGCCTCTTCAAGCGGCTTTAAGAAAAAAGCGCAAGACGTTTTCATCTTGTGAAGCAAGCCCATAGGGAAATTCGTCTAGCGAAGCAACGCAAAACCGAAAAACCCTTTCGTCTAGCGAGTTTTTCGTCTTGCGAGGCATTCGTCTTGCGGGGCACCACTGTATATGCCAAATTCCTTTCCCTCCTTCCTGACTAATTGAAGCCCCTCCCTCCCCACACACTTAGAAGGAACAGATTTTCTAACAGTTTTTGTCACTGACAGCCTAATACAAAATGATGTTTATGCTGCATAAGTTTGTATCCAAGCTAGTTATGTGTTTGAAGGACACGCTGGAGAAAGATGTGTTTTTTCTTTTCTATTAGCACACATTTACCCATTGGAATATTGTTTCAAACATAAACCTAGCTTCCAATCTATTAAAAAAAAAGAAGATAGGGACCATCCCAGCAGGGTGATAAAGTCTTCCTGTGTTCCAATAATAAAGCCTGTCCATTCTGTACCAGCAGTTTCCAGTTCCTTTGTGGCTGGACAGCTTGGGAAGACGAACTCACTCCTAAGTAGCCAACCTGCAGTATCAGTGAGGGAGTCGGAAACAGATGTTCACCAGGCTATACAATTTGTTGTCACTGTCAATATTACGTGGCACTTTTCCCAACGGAAATTGTTTGTGGATGGAAAAGAATGCAACGGTGGGGGCACGAGGGGGGGGATCCTGTCAAAAAAGGGCTTGTATTTCTTCTGCTAGGTGTAAAGCTCTTTTTAAGGGAAAATGATTACATGGGAACAGACCTTCATATGCTGTGCACAGGTAGCTTAGATTTCATTAAAATTCAGCATCTGTTTTGCCAAATTTGCCAGTATGTTTGCGTATGACTTTCTCTGTTCTCAGAAGTATTGTGAAATATCAGAATATAGCCAGAGTTAAATGTGTTTCAATCTGAATTATTCTAGTTGAAGAGATTTTGAGCATGAGGATAAATCAACTGAATTTTTTAAAAAAATGATTTAACTGTAGCAATGTCATGTCCAGTATTTTAATAACATAAAGTTTGTGTTGTTATTTAAAAACAGATTCCATTTTATGTTTGGCCAGAACAAAATAGCCAATCTTATTCTAGGTATCATGAGTGGTATTAAAGATATGCATACACTTTGCTAAAATGCTTTTAGAGGTTTTTTAAAAAAATATTTTTCCAGAAACTCCCCAATATATTTAGCGGTGGAACAGGTGCAGAAAACCACCTAGAAAGCTGACTATACCATTTTAATATTAATAAGTATTTTTAAAAAGATTCATAATATGATCCATTATAAAAGTTCTAGATATAATTCTCATGCAATAATATAATTCTTCTGTAACTTCCCATTATCAAATCATTATGCTTATACATGTTAGTTCAACAAAAGTGTTTGGACATTAAGCATTGTGTTTAATTTGACTAAAAAAATCACCTTAAATCAAATACTTTTAGTCTAATTCAGTTGCCAATCAGATTTTAAAACAAGCTTGTATGTAACTGACCCTGTTTGTTCCCATGAATATAATATCTGTTCGGCTCTTCAACATAATTATGTCTCAGAAATAAACATGAAGCTTAAAGAAGATTTAGGGATAATTACAAAGTTGTAGTCTGAGTAAAATCATTGTTAAGCCACAAAACCAATAGTTGGATCTATTGCTTTTTTTAAAAAAGGCATTTGTATTTCAGTAATATTTATTTTATGGTTTTAAGGTATCATCAGCCACATAATTAACATTACTTTTTAGCAATGTTTAGTATAGGATGCTTGAAATGCTTTTGTCAAAACACAGAAGAAATTGATCTTCAATATATAAGATTTTTTTTAACTGCCACATCATTCCTTTTCAAGGGTTCATTGGGTTTCCAGAAACCTTTATAACATTAGACATCATCTCAAGGCATATTGTTAACAGTAAACGGTAGTTTCATTAAACGATTTCCTTTAGACAGCCAGTTTCCCCGCTTCACTTTGTTTTCATTTGTGGTAAGAACAGAATAAATAAATACAGTACCTAGACATTGGCAAAATAACTCTGAAAGAGCATGTGAAGGTAATCTGGTAAAGATATAACGCCGGCTTCCCTCAAACCACCATTTGCAAATCAGGTTCCAGCTTTGGGAAATATATACAATCTCTTCCTCCTTTCTCCACAGCAAATTTCTGCATCTTACCTGTTCAGCATTAACCAGTATGCAGTTGTACATAGTTAAAGCTAACAAAGTTTTCTCATGACTATAGTCTGAAAACGTACTTCAAACCATAGCTTCAAATTCTGATTTACAAATGAACCATGGTTAATGTTGGTGTGCAAGTAACTCTAAACCTTGGTTATTGTTGACAAGGGAAGAATTTTCTTTAGGGATGGCATAGAAGAATTCATCTCTAAGGCTGACTCCTGATTTGCAAACCATGGGGAGCTGATGTTACATCTGTACTAAATCTGTACAGTTTTTTCAAACTACAGATGCAATCCAGTGAGACTTAATTTGGTTTGAACTGTCTTGCAACCCGTTCCTAAATATTTGTCATTGAGTATCTGCCAGAGACACTCATGTAATATCAATACAACACTGGTGTGTTATTGTCACGATTTCAGAGTCAGCACTGAGTGGCTCAGTATGATTGTTGTCACACTCAGAACTGCTCTGGGGCAACATTAAGCGGTATACTTTAGAATGGGCTAATCGGATTTCAAGTTGGAACCAAACTCAGGTTAGCTGTCACAACTTTTTATGCATTTCATTGTGGGCAAGGATTTATTGGACCAGCCAAATAGACAGGAGGGAAACCTCACCTCCCGTCTCACTTCCTGGTTCTTACCTGCCTACGGGTTGGTGGGGGTAGGGAGCAAATCTCTTGCTTTGCTCTGATTTTACAATGCTATTTTCACAGCAGTGAAATTGCAGTGTGATTCCAATCATGTCTGCTCAGGATTAAGTCCCAATGAATTCAGTAGGACTTGCTTTCAGTGGAAATTGCAACCACTTTCCACACACTCATTTTTCGCTCCAAAGAATCACAGAATGGTAGAGTTGGAAGGGACTACGAGAGTCATCTAGTCCATGCAGGGATCGTTTGGCTAGCATGGGGCTGAAGCCCTCAATCCTGAGATTAAGAGTCTCATGCTCTACTAGCTTGAGCTATCCTGAGTTCAGAGAAGGGGAGATGATTACTTCACAGCCAATCAGAGTGGGAGAAGGGAGGAGCCCTGCAGATTTTTGAAACAGCTCTGCAAAGGCAGCAGCTCACACATTTTGATTTGTAACTCGATTTCTGGAAGGGTTAGTGACTTGCATTCATTCATTCATTTAAAAAAAGCAAGCTCAGACTCTGCAATCACATCATTCATTCATTCATTCATTTAAAAGAAGCTGGGGGAGGAGTGTTACTGTTTTCCCAATGACATTTTCCTGATGTAAATATTTCCCTTCTCCATCTCACCCCACCCCAGAAGAAGGGCAGCCCTACCTTTATGCTGAATGAAGAAGTTGCTTCAGGGGGGCAAGTTGGGTGTCATGTAGACTGAGTGCAGCAAATTGTTAGTTATTTCATTTATTGGGTCTGGATTTTTTTGTCAGGAAGGGGAAGAAGCATTTGTGGGATTAGGTGCCAAAATAACTTTCCACGCCTTGGACATTATGTGCCTCAGTGGGAGAGGGGTACCCTTTGTTGCACTGCCTCAGCTGGAACAACGTATTGGTCTTGGCCCTGCCTGGAAGCCGCTATTTGCAGTATTCAGGAAAATATATGGGTACACATACAGCTTCCCTAGCAGGGATAATTTACTCTGAAATAACAACACAGGAAGAAAGAGTCAAATTCTGTTCCCAATGCTATGGTTCTAAGGGAATCAGGGGAGGGGTGGGTGGGTATGTACACAACTATTGATGGGGGGCAAGAATATGAGATCTAATCATGGATGTCTAATATCTCATCTAGTTTGACCCTCACTGTAATGTTCACAGGTGTCTCAGAATAAAGTTGAACAGTTACATTCAGGAATCGTGCTTCATCATCATTCACTGGATTGTAAAGGCAGATAATAATTTATGAAAAGGGGGAAAATTAAATATCCATACCAGACAAGCCATTAAGTCACTGCAGGAGTGAGGGCGGATTGTAATAGGCCTTGTTCTTTCATCTGCACCCAGCAGAGAAATCCTGAATGCACAAAACAGCTGGGACATGTCATGTGTACAACTTGAGCTGATGAATTGAAATAATAAATTCATTCTAATTAAGGTTTGGTTCTTTCCAATTGACTATTTCCTGTAGTTGAAAGCCACAGCTTTATACGCTATGCGTTTTCAAATCAGGATTGTAGTGTATATTACATTTTTTTATTGTACAAATATAATTGTCAGCAAATTTGTTTCTCAGTGTCTACTGCCCTGTGTTCTTTGGGAAAATGATAGCTTTAAATTATTGTAAATTAGAGCTTCTTCCTATCCATTGCAGTTATTTTCCGTTTTCAGAGTGGGGATGACATAACAAAATAATACTCTGAATTGCATTTCTACACCAATTTACTCTTTATTATATTAGTTCTCCATATTAAAGCAGTTATTGCATCATTTTTGGAAAAAATTCTGCCCTACTCTGCAAACATGTAGTTTTGAAATGGAAGGTAGAAGCAAACAAAGTTTGTTTAGGCAAACATTTTATATTTCCTTAAAAATAGGGTATGGACAAACTCTGTCCATCATAAGTGTTTTAATTATTTAGGATGAGTGCCTGAAAAATGAACAGTCCATGAAAATTATGAATATAACACTGAACACAGTTCTAGTTCACAGCTTATTTGCATAAATACCGTATTTTTCCATCTATAAGACAACCCCTATTTTGGGGGACTCAGATTTAAGAAAATGGGGGGAGCTATATCTGTGTATAAGACGCCCCCCCCCCAATTTTTGACATTATTTTTTAGGGGGGAAACCTAGTCTTATACACCGAAAAATACGGTAGTCTTTTTTAAACGCACACAAACACGCATCAAAATTTGCCCATTGCTGATCTTTGAGATTTCATGCAATCCAACTCTACTTATTTACCAGGGACATTCCTTGTTATTTTGATACCTGGCTGGAAAATCACTCTTCCAGTTTGGTTGGCATTCTGCTTTTGGGGCAGATGTTAGTCATGTATTTCCAAAATGTTGCTAGTGTGCACTGAAATGCTGTAGAATACTTTGTCATATTTCAGCCCCTCCTCCAGGGACCCAGAAGTAAAATTTCTAAATGATGGGAAGAGGTACATTTTGACACATGTTGACTCTAGTGCACATTCATGGAATCGGTGGTGAGAAGCTCATGCTCCTCCAGATGTTGTCGCACTCGTTCCTATCAGCCCCAGGTAGCACAGCCAACGCTCTGGTATTATGGGAGCTGTATTCCAACAACATCTGGAGGACCACATGTTCCCCACCCCTGATGTAAAGGCATGCCCACATGGACATAAGGTCCCAGCCCCCATATATTAAATGTTGCTGTTGTTGGTGATGAACTATTGCCCTTATTAGTTGCTTTTAACAAGAAGTAACCCAAAGTGACTTATGAAAAATAGGACATATATTAAAACCAGCGTAAAAGCTAAAAACACACTTGTATTTATATAAAAGCAGAACTAACACTTCCCACTCACCGAAGGAGGCCACAGATAATTTAAGGCCCCAAGGCTGGGTGGAAAAGAAACATTTCTGCCTTGCCTTGGCAGTGATGTTACCAAGCATGTCTCCCTGGGAGAGCATTCCATAAGTGGGGAACCACTACTGTGAAGGCCCATTCTCACATTGCTGAACTTGCATGAGTTGCAGCTGTTATTATACAAAGGCAATGTACAGCAGATGAATAAGAGCCAGTGTCTAACACAGTTGCATGTGGGTGGGTGCCTCAGGCCAGTGTGGTGTAGTGGGTAAGAGCAGTGGACTCGTAATCTGGTGAACCGGGTTTGCTTCCCTGCTCCTCCACCTACAGCTGCTGGGTGATCTTGGGCCAGTCACACTTCTCTGAAGTCTCTCAGCCCCACTCACCTCACAGAGTGTTTGTTGTGGGGGAGGAAGGGAAAGGAGAATGTTAGCTGCTTTGAGACTCCTAAAGGGGAGTGAAAGGCGGGATATCAAGTCCAAACTCTTCTTGGTGAGGCTTGGTGTAAGAATAGGAGTATGTTAACAAAGTAGACAAGATTTTCACCTGTGAGATGTTTCTAGATAAAAGATTGAAATGGGAGTGGGGGGAGTTTAAAACTATTTGTACTATTGTCCCTCTTTGTACATAAGATAAAAAAAAAAGGTTACAAAGAAGTTGCCCCCTCCCCGTTTGTTAAGTGTAAAATATTGTATGTTGAGAAACAGACTTCCTAGCTGTATTGATTGAGCTGGTGGGAGGCTTTAGAAAAGGGGAAATTTTCAGTTCTTCTCTAATATCGCTTTGTAACCCCTCAAGTTAGCCACAGAGCCCTGAGTCTCCTCTTTTGATCTCTGGCGATATTTTTCTCTGTTATGTCATAGAGGTCACCTGGCTCATGTGTGACAAACTGCCTGCATAAGTCACAGTGCCAGTGGCAGAGATTTGTAACCATGTCCCTGGTCCATTGCCTTTGAATTATTTCGCAGGCCCTCTGCTTTACATTTGCACTCTGTCGGAAGATGAACAAGGGAAGGGAGTAAAATCAAGGGCAGGGTCTCATCCTGAAGGACAAGGGGAAACAGGTGGAAGGTTAATGGCCCTGGAGCGTATCCACAAGCCTCTCAGGCTTGATATATGGGCCTCGGGCCTAAAACAGGCATTGGCTTTCAAAGATATATTATTTCATTTGAGGAGAGACATTCTGGAGATCCTGCATTTGTCTGCTGATAGATGATCCTCTGTCCACAATTGGTTATGGCGTGTGAGTTTTCCTTGGGCCTGCTCCCGTACATAAAATTTTTGCTGAGCTCTCCAACCTTTCACATGCCTTTAAGAATGGGACGCGTGCGGGTCTTCTGGCAGGCTGCAGGCTGGATTTTTGCTGCTGCTATTTTAGTCATTTCTTTTGAACCGCTAAGGCAAGTTTGGGAGGAGGGAGAGAGGGATGAAAGGCACTTCTGTTCATTCATACATAACTTGATAAGGGGCGGCCTTGCAAAAGGAAAACAGAAACAATGTTAGGAATCAATTGTGTGTGTGTGTGCGCGCGCGCGCGCAAGGGGGGAAAGGAATCTTAATAAAAGGCTTTATAGTGACCATAGCCTACATAACGATGCACATAGCAAAGTAACGTTTTGGAGTTGTTAAGAACAAGAGAACCTCCTACAGATTTGACAAATACTATCACTGTTGTATGGGATTTTATTGTTACTCTTACTTTGATATTTGGCTGTTCAGAACAGAATAAAAAAGAATCCTGATGCACAAACTGGTTAACAGAAAATGCCTCCCCCCCATTTTTTTTTAGCCCACTGACACTTAAATCCTGTATGTGTACTTTTGAAAATAAATCTCACTGGTTTCAGTGGAACTCAGTTCTTTGTTTTTATCTGTGCTTTATCTGATGCAAACCCACAGTAATTTTATTTGCCACTGTGGCAGCATTTAAATATGCCTCCCTGCAACGCCCTCTTTCATTTCCCCCCTTCTAATTCTACTCCCCAATGGACAGATATTTAACATTTCTACATTTTTGTTGGTCTAAATAAGTAAATAATAGTACGCAGTACCAGCACCTTTTTTTCTAGAAGAAAAGCTCTGGTTAGCACCATTGAGAGGAGTGGGGATCACTTAACAAGGAACTGTGATTCAAGCGCTCGTACCTGAACACAATTGAGAATACAAGTGCAAATCATTTGCACCTTGTTTTATCCATTTCTATCATCCCCTGAACAGGATTTTCCCAGGGCTACTTTTGAGACTGGGATGTAAAATGAAGCATGAACATTTGCACAGCCTCCAGGCACTGAACACACATCCTTTCAATAATTCTTACAGTAACCTCTCTTAGATGGGAAGAGGGCATATAGCTCAGTGGCAGAGCACATGCTTCACATGCAGAAAGACCCAGATTCAACTTTAAAACGTACAGTTCAAGAGATCTTAAGTCGGTAGGCCAGGAAAGACCCGTCTCTGAAACCCTCATGGCCAATATGAAATAATAGTTGGCTGGATGGACCCAATGGTGTGGTTGTATGTTTCTTGACAATGCATTCATTTCTGAGCTGGGCCAAAACCAGGAGCTTCCATTCATAAGTTACTATGGAACTATTTTTACAGGCTAGCTGGATTGCCACATCTTCATAAGACGCTCCTTTATCACACAGTGTCCTCCTTCCTGAGCCAGTATTCCATCTGCAGGAATAAAAAACTACAAGAATAGACTTGGGTCCAGCACTGGAGGAAATGTGCATATCAGAGGAATTCCACAATGAAATGCAATACCAAGGCTAACTGAGGGATCTCCTATGGTTTTCAAGAGGTGGTTGGGGGTGTTTTCAGCCTATGCAGAGTGGTGGTGCATTAGATGATCTGCTACTCTCCTTCCAACAGCATAGCCAATGTAGGCCCATTAATCCAAGGTGGGATGTTGGCATAGGGACCTTGATCATATGTTTAACAGGGCAGTTAAGTTCCTCATGTAGTAGACACTTAGTAGAAGAGGATACTCTCCTGCCCTTTCCAGTGTACTCCATGTAGACACCAAGTCACATATGCATGATATGCCCTCCTTTTTTGAGATGAAAGAATCCCCTGTATCTGATATTTGCCCATTGCATGTTGAGTGCTTGCCTCATATTTATGTACATGGTTGAAGGGACAGAGGGCAGTTTGCTTTGCTTATCTACTATTCAGAGAAGAGCACTGGTACTTTTATCTGGGTTACACTGTGCCTTTTCCTTTTGAACTTGCCATTTAAGCCATATTAGAAGTGGCAATAATTTGTGTAGATACATCCTGTAGGTCTGTGACACGCTTACACTCATCTTTTTTGTGTGTGAATCTACAGGCCAGTGCAGAATCGTTGCATTGCCCATACAACGCCATATTTCACAGCATTGTGCTAGTCCAGCAAACTGTATGTCCAGCTGCTCCTTTGCTGGGATTGAGCTGTAAATGAGCATGCTTATATCACTCCTGTGCACAGATGGGGAATTGGTGATAAAAAGGTCCCACCGAAACCCCAAATATACACATAGAAGACCATGTGAGCCTATGAATCCCAACCACTTTTACCTTAATTGTATCTCCCTCTCTTTATCATTTCCCTGCTTTTCTGTTTTTGTCAGTCGTTCTCAATTTCTGCCCACATGCTGTGCACATATTATAAATCTGTGTACACTGAGCATGTGTAGAGGAGGAAGAAGGATTGTGCACTCTTTGTGCACATCCTCAGCATAACCTCAAAAGGCACACGTAAACAGAGATTACATGGTTGTTTCTCTTCTGCCCCCCCCCACGCCAAAGGTTATAGTGCCCCCGGTGCCACTCGCCTAAAGGTCATCATGACCCAGTTGTAGGCCACAGATCCCCATGTGCAGATCAGCTTTATCTAGTGTACTGCCAGATCATGACTATTTTGCTTACTACTTTCAGGAACAAGCTGTTAACAGAGTATGTTTACTGATAAGTCTTTCAGCTGCTGAGACCTACTCCTGCTTCCCTTACTGACAGGAAACGTGTTTTGAGTGCAAAGGCCGCAGAGTGTAGTGGGTTATATAAGAACTTATTTGACTTACTTGCAGGACATGGCTGTTGACTATCTGTGACAAATAAGACCTTTCAATATTTTAAAAGCCGAAACAGGCAAATTTTGATTCTTAATAGAGTACTCTGACTGAAATAAAACTAATTCATCCTGGTCACATATTTAACAGGTCTCTGTAGGTGTCATTACTTTGTGCAGTAAGGACTCCAACACCAGGGAAGTCCCAGTTTCAGTCTAATATATAGATCAAAATGTTGGTGTTGCTTCTGGTCTGCTGTTTGTAGGTTCCTGTAGATAGCAAAGTTGATCCATCTGTTGTTAACTTAGTTATGTACATTGACTTGCAGAGAACTTGAGTTAACCAGTCAGCTGAGCTCTTGCAAAGCTTCTACTGTATTTCTTACCTTGCCAATGATATGTGGAATGTGTGTAGGAAATGTCAGGGAACACTTAGTATCTTTGATAAATGATCAGAGCAGGAGAAAACTACAAACTAGTAGATGAGATCCAGATGTCACAAGGAAGCAGATGAGCCCTTATGGTGGGAGTCTAGCACAGTGAGTTCACTGCACATACAGAGATGAATGTTAGCATAAATTGTTGGAGAATCACGATATTAGTTCGGAGGTAATTTAGCTAAAATATGTGAATTTTTGTAATCCTGAAGGCATGAACGAGGAGAGCATCTCACAGACAGCACTTCTGTGGCCCAATTTGTAAACATAATCTTCCCTCACTGTCTTTGGCAAATCCTTTTGCATCCCCTTCTCATGTTTTTGGCCTTTTGATCTTCCTTCCTTTCCCCCCTGCCTTTGCACAACTTCCTCCACTGCTGAATCTTAAAATTGTAAGCTCCTTAAGGACAGCGGCCTCTCTCTTTTGGCTTATGGTACTCTGTACAGGACTTGAATGGATGTAAAGGGCATGAATGGATGCTGTGGTGGAGCAGCTATAGTTTCAGATCTCTGAATGATTGGGGGGACTTTCCAGAGGAGGCAGTTGGTTCAGATGCATATTTTTTGGGGTGGACATTTGGAGGAAGAGATACATAAGATAAATGGATTAGTTGATGCTGGTGACATTAATAAATCATTATTTAGTGTTAATTGTTGTACTGCATATTTTAGGGTATATCTTATTTTGATGTATTCTTTACATCTTTCTTGTCTTTGCTGTAAACCACGCCCCCTGTGACTTTTGCATAGGTGGCATATAAATTATCTAAATAAGTAAAGGACCTTGCTTCTTCCCCTCCTACGAACACCTCACCTAGGCTGAGTTTTGCATTCTCTGCCAACCTAATACACAATATCCACTGAGTCTTACTGGTTTTCCAGTACTGCATAAGCACCTTTCACACACACATAGCAACTGGGCTGATTCCAGGTAATCCAAACAGCAAATTAACTGGGGCAGTTACAAAACAAGCCAACTTTTACCTATGGGTTATGAAGGTGGCTTGCTTAAACTAACCACAGTTAGTGTAAAGAAAAGGTGGCTAATCTGCCCTCAAGATGCTCTTAGCCTACAAATCCCAGCTGGGGCTGGTGGGAGCTGTACTCACATCCAAACTGAGTTTGGATGCAATGGCAGATCAAGTTTAAGTAAACCGTGCAGCCAGGAGGGAAAGGGACTAAACGTTAGGAAGAACTTTCTGACAGTAAGAGCTGTTTGACAGTGAAACAGACTCCTACGAGAGGTGGTGGACTTTGATAATCAGGCTCCCTTCCATTTCCACAATTCTGTGATTCTATGACTTTTCAAGTGTGTGGCCCGAGGCTCACTTGGGCTCATTTCAACTCATATGTCACCATGGTTTACTACAGATGTGGGGAGCTGCTTGCCATGCTTGCTGGGGCTGATGGGAATTGTAGCTGAGCAACATCTGTAGGGCCAAATGTTCCGCACCCATAGCTTAGCATGATATGTGAACTTGTGAAAATCTGAATGGGAAATAGATGCCTCTTGACTCCACTGCATACACATACCAAGGCATGAGTATGAATGGAAGATTCCAATGCCTAGCTTACACTTCATTCTTCCCATAACATCTTGTCCAGCTAGCAAATGTTGCTGAGAACAGTTGCAGCTCTTCTAAAATAAATACAATCAAATCCCCTGCAAGGAAAGCTATCTGATGCTCTTTATTATTTTTAAAACAAATAAACCAAAATGTTCGGTTGATTGACACACATCACTTCCAAAGCCAAACATGTCCCCGTTTTCCACCATCAAACACTGGATTGTAAGCAGCTTTGCCAGTTCAGCGCTGTAGCACCTAACCAGCAACACAGCAGTCTCCAGTGTGGGGAGGTGCCCTTTGTATTCCCTGGACGTATTTGTGTTTGTTTTGTTCTACACTGGTTGTTAAGAGATACTAAAGCTTGAGATAAGTTGAGGCCGAAGCTGCAATAAACTTCAAAGAGATATATTGCCACATACAATTTTACGTATCTTTTTTAGGGTCCACTCCTCTTTCTGCTACAGTCATTGGGAAAAGCACTCTTGGTCTGCTCGGTAGGAGCAGAGTGCTGCTATCATGCCTTTCCCTCTGCCTCCCCGTAGCTAATATACAGTTGTAAAAACAAACGAGTCTCCATTCCTGTGGAATTCTGCTGAGTTTAGGTTAGACAAGCAGGCTAAAGACTTGAGAGACATCTTTAGAGCCGACAACAGCAGCGGCAAGGAAATCCGAGGGCTTGTTAAACAGGAAGATTTAGCATCCGAAATTCTATAGAGAGAACCGAACAGAGGGTGTTAGAGATCGGGAATATCTGCTTTTCTACTTGTTGCTTTGATAATGGATAAAAGGCTGTCATGAAGTATAAGTTACCAGCTGGGAGTGGGTAGTATAATCTCAGTAGAAAGGCTGTTCCCTCAGTAGTATAAAAAAATCTTTTATATCATTCTTACCTATTGTGAAGAATACAAAGGAGTTGTTTATATCACAGACATCCTCCCTAATGGGGAGGGAGCCGTCATCCCATATAGGAAGCTTTACAGGTTGCTTTCAATTAATTTTTCATTGACCCTGCTCTGCTCTTTGACCAAGCGCTCATCCGAATGAAGATTCCCATAATTCCAAGGCATTAGATGAAACACGCTGCAACCTTATGATGGATTGGTGGGGCCTGATTTAAACCGAACGACAAATGGGGAGACTGTTTAAGGAAACAATGGATATATCCCCTGTGCATCTGTTTGCTTGTTTTCTTTAAGATGTTCTTTACCCACAAATAACTTCAAGGTGACTCATAACAAAACCATTAAAAATGCAATTAAATACAATGACAAACAGCAATCAAACAGGAGGTAAAAGAATCCTAAGCCAATAAAACCAGGAAAAAATGTGAGACTCCCACGCCAATCCCATTAAAGCTCATGAGAACAGGATTTTTAAAATTTATTTGGGTAGTTTTACATTTATATCCCACTTTTCCTCAAAGGAGCTCAAGGTGGTATACATAACTATCCTCCTTCCCGTTTTATTCTCACAACTTTGTGAGGTAGGTTAGGTTAAGAGACAATGACTGGCCACCCAGTGAGCTTCATAGCTGATTGGGGATTTGAACTCTGATCTCCCTAGGGCTTAATCCAACACTCTAACCACTGGCTCCATCACTGATAGATGTTGCCTGGTGTCTAAAAGACTACAGTGCTGGTACCAGGCAGACATAACAGACTGGGGAGTTAATCATTTGGGAGCCATCACGGAAAAAGCCTCCCTCCAGTAGCTACCTAACTTCCATATACAGGAACACCTGGAGAAGGTCCTCTGACTTAGCTGTCAACTTTTCCCTTTTCTTGCGAGGAATCCTATTCGAAGTAAGAGTATTTCCCTTAAAAAAAGGAAAACGTTGACAGCTATGCCTCTGAATAAGATCTTAATTGGCAGGGAGACATGGGAGAAGGTGGCCCATGAAGTACCCTAGCTGTTTAAGGTTTGAAGGTTAAAACCAGCAGTTTGAATTGGACCTGGAGGCACACTCGGAACCAGCAAATATCTTTTAATAGTGGTGTGATGTGGCTGCAATGGTAGGTCCCATTTGGTGGGCCGGCCATCATGTTCTGCATCAGCTGAAACTTCTAGGTAGTTTCCTAAGGCAGCCCCACGTATGGTAGTCTAACCTAGCAGTTACTAAAGGATGACCATCTCTGGCCAGACCATCCCTCTCCACTCAGAGTTGGTGATAGCTGCTATACCTTTCTGAAACTGCCTTCACACCCAGTGGCAATTATGGATCTGAGAGCTTTCCAAGTGGCATACGTTCTCCTTAAGTTGGAATACAACACCACTCATATTAGATTAAATGCCATTTTATTGGTTAAGTTAGGTCTCAACTATCACATATCCAGTGCAATACTGTGGTTAAGAGTGTTGAATCTAGCTGAGGAAAACCCAGATTCAAAATCTTGCTTATCTGTAACACTTTCTGCCATTTCACACTTGCTGTGATAATCATTTTTAATGAACATGTTTAATGCTGCAGCAAATCTATGTAGGAGAGACACATTACTTGCTCATCCTTAGGTGTACTCTCACAAACAGCCATTTGTGTCCAGACCATGCTGCTTAAGAAAGCAGAAAGGATCTCACATGGCTGAATGCTCTTCCCTGCAGAAGTTCCCTTCATATAGAAAACTAGGTGTCAGAGACAAGGATTTTAGCCTGACCTGCTCCCTTAGATGCTAGCTTTCTCTGTGTTGGAATCTTCTCTCCCTCAGCCTCACATGCTGTCATATGAGCCCTCAGCCTGATGTGATGATTACGGTAGAGACAGGAATACTGATCTCATCTGCTGTTTGCAATAACTAAGTCACAGTAAACATGTATTGGGGATCCATGTTGGGTTGTGGCTGATAGGAGCTATAGTATTCCTATCTAGCTTAATTGTATATTTGAGGAAGTGCATCTCCTTATCACTTTACATGCTGCTACACCAAAGACTGAGCAAAAACCCACACAATGTACCCACAACAAACACAATTGATGTGTAAAATATATATCAGCTCTTGTGAGGAGGCCTTGAATACACTGCTGTCTCTAATCTATCTCATAGAATTGTTGTATCTGTAAAATGAAATGACACAAATACACCGCCCATGTATGTGCCTTTGAATCTGGTATACAAATGTGACGAATATATAAACAGTCACATTTGCCAATTGGCCACCCACATCAAATATTAATTTAAATATTTGTAGCTTCAAGACCCATACCAGTTACTGTTGTGGTTAAGAGTAGTGTTGTGGTTTCTTTAAAAATGTGTGCCCCACATCACCAACATTGTTCTATTGTGTTATGAGCCACAATATGAGCCACAAATATCAAATGATGATTAAAAAAAAACAAACCAGTGGGATATGTCTAAAATGTTTGCATCATCAGGGGTGTTTTTCACATTCTATTCATATAGTTTTGCAAATGTCCTTTACTGGTAAATGATAGAAATGTGGAGGACATTTATGGCAGAACAATTAGAGGAGAAATTTGGCTACCACCAAAAACATCGGCCATGTGTATGCTCCCCTCAACATGAAGTTTATGAAATAAAAATATGTGACATGACACTTCACGTTTCCCTACTCCCACACCACTTTATGGGTAGCTGCTTGTGGAAGTGTGCAAACTTGGAAGCATGATGACATCACATCACATTTTTATTTACTTGTTCCTACCAGGGAAGGGGGAAAGAGAGATGCAGGGATGCTATTTTGGTGGCAGCGACACATATTTTGGCATGTTCATTTCTGTACTTAGTGAAAATACTCAGTTGGATTTGACATTTAGTGGTCAATATTTTCTGCATTTCCCTCTGGTTCGGGGAAACCTTGACAATCCCCAGTAATTGTCGACATTCACCAAATTACTGTGATACCTTCATATAGGTAGATAGATTTTTTAAAAGTAGGCATTTTGTTCACAAAACAACAATTAGGATTTTAGCTGGACTTTGATCCAGACCTTTTCTGGCAGAATTCCCAGGGAAACTTAATGAATTTCGATTCTGAAAGGGGCTGCAAAAGCTGGAGTCTTAAAACGCAAAAGCTTTGTCAAAGCCAAGCAATTACAAACTTGCATTCTTCCTCCAAAAAGGCACACTTTACGCTCTGCTTGTCATTCTATAGTGCTCATTTTAATGATATATTTAGAGCCTTGTCTTACTTTGTATTCTTAGATGTAATTACCCATATAAAAAAAAAAAAACTCCACTCATTAGTGTTCTGTTCCACTGACTTAATTATACCCTTAATTAAATCTTGACAAACTGGGGGTCACTGTTGTGTCAGTGGAATTTGTCACTGTTTGTCAGCAGGTGTCTGGCCACATCTATTTCTGATCTCCCTGCTGCTGACGTCTGTTTAAAGAGCCTTTTCCCCCCCAAACTGCACTGCAAATAGTTCACTTCATGCATCTCTTTCAAAGCATCACCAAAAATGCAAACAAATGCATTTTAGCTATCTGTTACCATTCCGCTGGTTTTATGTAAATGTATAAAGAAAAGGAACAGCAGGAGCCAGAGTTTTCAACGGCAAATGAAAAAAATTGTTGAAAAAACAATGGCTCCCGTCTCACATCAGCGTACACAGAGCAAATGTGCGGACAGGGGACTGTGATCACACCTGTTAGTCAGTGCACAGAACCTCTGCATGCTGGACTTCATGCCACACACGATTGGGAACCTTTAAGGATGATGGATCCCTATCAGAAGCAGAGGCCTTGTACGTGTACAGCTTTTAAGAATGTACGGAGAGTCCTGCTGGATCAGGCCAAAGGCCCATCCATTTCAGCATCCTGTTCTCACAGTGGCCAACTAGATTTCTATGGGAAGCCCCAATAAATGACCCAAGTGCAATAGTGGTGTCCTCATTTGTGATCCTCAGCAACTGGTATTCAGGAGGATACTGCCTCTGACATTGGAGGTAGAACATAGCCATCTTGGCTGGTAGCCCGTGATAGCCTTATCCTCCACAAAAGGACGCGAGTGGCGCTGTAGTCTAAGCCACTGAGCCTCTTGGGCTTGCCAATCCGAAGGTCGACGGTTCGAATCCCCATGACAGGGTGAGCTCCCGTTGCTCGGTCCCAGCTCCTGCCAACCTAGCAGTTTGAAAGCACACCAGTGCAAGTAGATAAATAGGTGCCGTTGTGGCGGGAAGGTAAACGGTGTTTCCGTGCGCTCTGGTTTCTGTCACGGTGTCCTGTTATGCCAGAAGTGGTTAAGTCATGCTGGCCACATGACCCAGAAAGCTGTCTGTGGACAAACGCCAGCTCTCTCAGCCTGAAAGTGAGATGAGCACCGCAACCCCATAGTCGCCTTTGACTAGACTTAACCTTCCAGGGGTCCTTTACCTATCCTCCATAAATTTATCCATGGATTTTGCTTTTGGCACCACACTATCAATCTTGCCTCTTTTCCTCTGAACAAATCATTAATATTAAGGTTATTTAAATCTGTATATTACCCTTCATCTGTAGATCTCAGGGTGGTTCACAATATAAATATACAATATAAACAGCAAAAAATGCAGAATAAAAATAAGGACAAAACCAAACCAATAATCCCCCATCCCCATCTCACAACATATTTAAAAGAGTATTGAATGCTAATCAGCCAAAAACCTGGTTGAAGGAGAACATTTTCACCTAAAGGTGTATAATGAAGGCGCTAGCTGGACCTCCCTGGGGAGAGCATTCCACAAATGGGGAGCCACCACAGAAAAGGCCCGTTCTCATGTGGAAGAGGCACACTAAGGGCTTCAGAGGATGATCTCAGGGCCAGGGTAGGTTAATATCGAGAGATGCGGCCCTTGAGGTATTGTGGTACTGAGCAGTTTAAGGCTTTATAGGTCAAAACCTTCATAGGAAGTGTTCCTATGCCCAAATGGGAGGAAATGGGGAGGGTTCCAAGGGACACAGTAGTGTGGGGGGTCAGCCTTCTGCAGTCCTCTTGATTCTCTCAATCGGGCTGGTGGAAGTTTCCTGTCTGAGGAACACAGCGATCTAGGAAGCTGCTTTCTACTGAGTCAGAGCATTGGTCCACCTTGCTCAATATCTTCTGACTGGTAGTGGCTCTGCAGGGCTTCAGAAAGGAGCCTCTCCCAGCCCTAACTAAAGATGCCATGAACTGGACCTGGGATCTTCTGCGGATGCTCTACCACGGAGCTTATGGGAAACAGGGATTCGGCTCCCTGTTTCACCTGACCCATATACAGCTCAGCAGCCCACCAGCCACCTATTGTGGTGGCATGCCAGGCCGCTTGAAATGCCAGCTCGTTTGGCATTTATCAATGGAGATTTATCAAACTCCTCAGAGGACAGAATTCCTACTGTGTTCAGCATGCTGTATCACAAGTTGTGGAGGCCTGGGCTTGCACATGCGGCGGTGCAGGGAAGGGGAGAGGCAATCTATGTGCAGGTCAGCTTCCGTGCCAGATCACCCCCTTGCTAGGTCAGGACCCTGGAGTTTTCAAGTGAGCAGGGGGAGGTAGCTGTAACTGAGCGGCATCCTAACAGCTATCACTATCCGCTTCGCATAGACATATTTGAGGGATTGTTATTCGGGTACTTTACTTATGGGGAAACTAATTCCCATGTTTAGAGATATATAGTGTTCATCTGAATAATTGATCAGCCCAGTCAGTCTTCAGTCAAGTCAGGCTTGATTAATTAGCTGATGGCTTTCCAGTACATTCCTTGCAAGACACTTGCCGTCAGCTGACAATGGAGTCTTCGTTTAATAAAATATGATTATAGAAATGTAATGTAAAAAAAAAAGAGCTCCAGCGTAGAGAAAGGCCATCTCTGTCTACAGTCTCTGGAGGCTCAGGGCTTGATCCAAAGAACTACGTGACTAGTTCTGCAATATCAGGGTTACTCACTTTCATTTTCCATGACTACACCCAGAAAATCTAGTTGGCAATTCAGTATTGTCCTAGGGCTTCTCTCTTTTCATTCTGGCAGCAGGTTTCTTTTGCTGCAATGGAAGACAGGTTGCTCTGAATTTTTATCGAGCGGCATGGGGAATTGCTTCCAGAACGAGAGTCCTCAGTATCCCCACAACGCCCCAGATGTTTTCCATGGAGCCATTTGGATTCAACTCTAGTTATTAATTCTGGTTAGGCTGTGAAGGTCGAAAGAGTCCTCCCAAGCCCACCTCGAATTAACTAAAAATGATCCCGCTTCCACTGTTGTGGGCCAAAACTTGTGGAACTGCCTCCTGACTGAGATTAGAGAGGCACCCTCCTTGCTGCATGATAAGACTTTCTTATTCCAGCAGGCGTGTTAAATCTGAGCCTTGTAAAAATGTCCCTCTCCCGTCCCCACCTGCCTTTTCAGCTCACAAAGCTCTTACCATCACCAGATCCTCACTCTTCTTTGCCTCCCTGAGGCGATGATCAGCGGACACAGCTGGCCTGTGACATTTTGCCACCTGAAGCAAGGCATCACACACCACCCCCTGCCAAGGTTCATAGGACCCAAAGCCAGCCAAGCTATTTTGGTACCTGAGGCAGAGAGCGCCACAAGCACCTCCCCACTACCACCTCACCTTAGAAATTAGTAACAATTGGCTGCCCTTGCACGACAGCTAATGCCAGCCACTGAAGTCAACTGATTTGCTCTGGCTAATGATAGTATTGTGCTGCAGTACAGGGTCTGGGGACCCCAGGGCATGCGGTTCTCCCAGATTTCAGTTGAAACCTCTCTGCAGACAAGTAAGGATTCTTTATAAGTTCACTTACCAAAAGACTAAGTGCTCAGAATGGTCAAAATGCCAGTAGTTATTCCTCCATAATATACAAAGTTAATATAATGCTATTTGGCTGTCAGTTTAAATAACTATAATTTGCACAAGGATAAATACATTTTGAAAAGTCAGAATGATTATATCAAATCACTCAGGTATTTTTTTTTCTTCATGAAGGCCTGTTGTATTCAGGGTAAACTTCAGGTTTTGTGGGAGGGGGAAGTTGCTCTCAGGTGAGCCTCCTATTTTGTTGGGTCCTGGTAGCAGCTCGTGACAGCAGCAGTATCACTGTGGGGCATTGTGGGAAATTAAAATGGCAGCTCCCCACTGCTTAATGCTTTTTAAAAGGTGTACTAATAGGGCTCTGTTGGGACTCCAGCAGTTGCTCAAGGATGCCACATACTGGTTATTTTACACACAAAAGGAAGTTTCATCTCAATTGTTGCATTCAGACAATCCTCCAAACCATGGGGAAAAGGATCATGAATGAGCAAGGTGCTTGCCTCTCATTCTATCTCCTCCCTTCCTCACACATGCATGACTTAATTCATTACATTTTGTTTCAACCAAACCCCCATTTGCTGTGACATGCGAACTGGCAAACTATGATCTGAGCATCCTTCCTAATCAGGACTGCAAACTGGGATCAAACCAGTTCAATTGTGCCTCAGCTGGCAGTTCATTAGGTGTCCCTTGGCAAGCCATTACTTGATCAACCCCAGTTCTCCCAGTACTGCAGCAGGTCGGTAATAACACTAACATATCATATGAGTTGTTCAGAGGAACGTTGAGATACTACACTGGAACTGAACGCTCAAAAGTGCTATATAAATACTAAATACTGTAATTCTAATGAAAGTCTGCTATTCAACTCAGTCTGCATCAGCAAAAGATATAGTGGAAAAATATATTATGCAGTCTGTGTAAGGACAATGAGGGATCAGAGTCAAATACAAATTGAGATATTTTTCATTATTACTGCACAGTAGTCTCTTGTGTGATGACCCAAGAGTTCAAATACAGATCCCTATAGTGTTGTCTAAGGATCTCAACATTTATATCTTGATTCTACAAGAGTGGTATCTTAAAATGCATATAAGGGGAATAAATAATATATATTTGTTAAACAAATTATCATTTCTTCGCTTAGGCATGTGAACTGGTCACAAGGAAAGATCATATAAATAAGCAATGAATTGTTAAGCTAAATGGGATGTCTACGGCTTTTATTTTTTTTCCAGTTAAAACTAAATTAGAACCATTATGCAGGCTTTCAGATAAACTCACCAAGCTCTTATCTGTACAAAGCTGATAGATCTGCCATTATTCTTAGTGAAAAACAGAAGTTATATCATTCTGTGTCATTAAAAATGCATTAATCCTTTTTAGTAACCTTCCTCTAATTCATTGATTCAATTATAGTCTGAAGGATAAAGACATTTTGCTTTAATAAAAATAGAGTATTAAAGATGGTATTTTATACACAAGAGGTGTATTCGTTAGAGATCTTAAATGGAAGGGAAATACTGAGAAACACAAAAATATAAGTTGAAAAAATAAATATAAAACAGAAACGCAATCCATGGTGGGTCTTGAACTGGTGACCTAAGGAATGTTGGTGGGGATTTAGCCTGTTACTACCAATAGTTCTTACTAATGCATGAAGACCAAACCTCCTTGCACCAATGGGCCACAGTAGATGATGCCATACTCCCTAGCATAGCCTCGTTACAAACTTCCAGGGCGGAGTTACTCGTCTAAGCAAATAGAAGATCCATTCACATTGAACACAATTTGGGCTTGTCGTCAAGGGTTAAAGAGCTGGGTCTGACATTAATTTTCATTGAAGGTATAAACCCAGGACTTAGATGATGGTTTATGATTCTGATGAGCAGCTCCAAAATTGCTCATTTGTGGTTGTGCTTTTCAATATTTGTATGAGCCATTGCATGTTAAGCTTTCAGTGTTGCAGTGGTTAATATGTAAAAATTATTATGCTATCTACAGATGTGCATGGTTTTAGTGGCAAATTTCTGTGGGAGCATACTTAATTGCCATTTAGACACATGTAAAGCCTTTACACCCAGATTGGGCTCAGGAAATCCATTCTGTTGTAGGGTTGTTTTTTGACTCAATTGATTTTTGGATCAGATCCCATTAAAAGTTAGTAAATTTTAAGCCTTGGTACTAATGATCATGATCCTCCAAGGAAGTGGACTAATATGTTTTGGTGGGCCCTCAGGGCTTCTTTGTGTGAACCTAGCGGTAGGTTACTCATATCTATCTATCTATCTATCTATCTATCTATCTATCTATCTATCTATCTACTATCTATTTCTATCTAGATATATGCATCCATATATGTGCATGCATATATATATATGCAAACAATATATATGTATGTATGTATGTATGTATGTATGTATGTATGTGAAACTACGATCTGTATTAATTCATTTATTATTTTACGTTCATGGTGAAATATGCAAAACTATATATTAGCTTTAGCTATTCAGGCTGATGTTTAGGAATGTCATAAGGAATGTCCCAGTCTCTGCTTATGGGTCTGAAATACCGTATTTTTTGCACCATAGGACACACTTTTTCCCCTTCAAAAATGAAGGGGAAATGTGTGTGCGTCCTATGGAGCGAAGACAGCATAGCCCCATGACCCTCTCCTGGCTGGAGAGGTGACATGCAGCTATTGCAGCAGCCTCTTTAGCCACGCGCCATCTCTCCAGCCGGGAGAGCGTGCGCAGGGCTAAAGAAGCCCCCCGCGACCCTCTCCTGGCTGGAGAGGTGACACGCAGCTATGGCAGGAGCCTCTATAGCCGCACGCCACCTCTCCAGCCGGGAGAGTGCGCGCAGGGCTAAAGAAGACCCCCGCGACCCTCTCCCGGCTGGAGAGGTGACGCGCGGCTATGGCAGCAGCCTCTCTGCTGCGCACCTTTGCACTGCTCCCCGACCTGCTCTTTGGGGCTGGTGGTGGGCTTCCCCCCACCAGCCCCAAAGAGCAGGTCGAAAGGAACCTGAAGCCTGGAGAGCGAGAGGGGTCGGTGCGCACCGACCCCTCTCGCTCTCCAGGCTTCCAAGGTAGCCGCCTGAAGGCGACTGAAGGCACCTTAAACGGCACCTTGTTTTAGAGGGGGGAAACAAGAGGGGGGAAATTATCTGCGCAGCGCCTCCTGCCGCTTCGCTGAAGGGGCGCTGGGCAGAGAGGGGGAGAGTTTTTTTTCTTGTTCTCCCCCCTCTAAAACAAGGTGCATCCTATTCTCTGGTGCTTCCTTTGGTGCGAAAAATACGGTAATATGCTTGTATTGCACTACTTTTGTTATATTCTTAAAATGCATTATTTCTTTTTAAATGAGTAAATTAGCCTTGGTACTAATGCTCACAGTACTCAAGGGAAGAGGGCTGTTATGTTTCTATAGTCACTCGGAGCTGTGTGAACTCAGCGGAACTGTAAGAAACACAGTTGTTATCTGACATCACAGTTTATCCATATGGAAATTTTCAGGAGCTTCCCCCACTCCCCAATAACAACATTCAAGCTTACATTTTTTTCTTTTAAAAAATGTTATCATTTAATTATTTGCAATATTAATAAAAATGACATCTTCTTTTGTTTTTGTTTTTTAAAAAAACCCTACAAGAATGGGATAGGAGACAGCCACGGGAGAACAGCAAGCACATTGTGCTAGTCACACGTGCACACATAGTAACTTATGGGTAAAAGTGTGCATTTAGGTCTAGCTAGTTTTTATCTGTGGCCATTTTCAGGCTGATCCACACTAGTATTTCTGCTGATCCTCTTTTATCTTTACATATACTTCTCAACAATAAAACAGATTTATTAAAAGCAGTAACCTGAGGTCTTCATTCAGACACGTGGTTTGCAGTACTGCAGATAATTTGCACCGCAGGGCAGAGGTCACTCTCTTACCGGTCTGTTAATGCAGTTGCTCTGGGATAAGATCAATCTCCATACTTCATTGCAGTGATCTAATAGTTCATTGGCACTTCGCTTTGTAGATTGATTAGCTCCAGTGTGGAAAATGATTGATAGATTTCTGATCCTTAGGATTCTGCTTTGGTCAAGAGTAGCAGAGGCTTTTACTGCTGCATTTGAATAACCTACATGTAAAAGTGTTGTAGCATAGAAGACCTTGATTTGATTTATATTCACTAAAAGCAAGAAACACTGATATTTTAATGTTTAATTTTAGTTAGTTCTGCAAAAGCTGTGACAACTTAGTAGTTCCTGAAACCTACAAAGGAAATAAATTGAGAGCCAATGAGTTAATTTTAATATTTTAGTTGTATGCATCAAACTAAAATGCATACAGTTTTCATTGCCACTGGTAATGCCATGCAAATGCTGTCTTGTATTTCTGAAACACCAGTTCATATGCACTCTCTTCTCACATTTCTCCAGCACATCTGTGGCTGCTAATTGTGAAAGAAAACTATTGTGTCAACTGGCCTTTCAGACTCACATGAGCAGAAAAACAATGTATTAGGATATCCTTTAATTGTCTTGTTTCCTATTTATTATAATTTATTGAAATATTAAAAACCCATCCTTCATCTATATAGATACCAGGGTGGCAGTACAACACATAATATAAATGAACCGTATGATAAAATTAGCAAACAATAAAACCCCACAGCAGAATAAATGGAGGCAGCTTAGAACAAAACAACAGCAGCAAAGCAAAACAGCAAAACACTTAAAATACCCAAGCAAATAAATAACTCTTGATCTGTTGCCAAAATGATTAGCAGGGTTAGAGAAGGCCCTCTCCCAGGTCATCACTTACTTCACAGACAATAGTTCCCCCTCATGGTCAGGCTGGTATAGGGAGTATTTCTTCAGGTGCTTGAGTACCATGCCATTCAGGGCTTTAAAGAAATAAGCAGCCAAACCTGGAATTGGGCTCATAAGCTGCCAATCTAGCTCTTTCAGAATCTAGGTAACATGATTTCTATGGAGGCGCAGGTTGCAACTGCGGCAAAGGAGGCATTTTTCCACCTCCGCCGTGCTAAGGAGCTGGTCCCTTACCTTTCTCGCCCTGATCTTGCCACAGTGATCCATGCGATGGTCACCTCCAGGCTTGATTATTGTAATTCGCTCTACGAGGGGCTGCCCTTGAAGCTGACCCAGAAACTCCAGTGGGTGCAGAACACTGCAGCGAGGCTCCACATTCATCCAGTGCTACGGCTGCTGCACTGGTTCCCAGTGGAGTACAGGGTCAGGTTTAAAGTGCTGGTTTTAACCTTTAAAGCCCTATACGGCCTAGGACCCTCCTACTTACGGGACCGCCTCTCCTGGTACACCCCGCGGAGGACCTTACGGTCCACAAACAATAATACTTTGGAGGTCCTGGACCTCAAGGAGGTTAGACTGGCCTTGACCAGGGCAAGAGCCTTTTCAGCCCTGGCCGCAGTCTGGTGAAACGCTCTGTCGCAAGAGACCAGGGCCCTGCAGGATTTGACATCTTTCCAGAGGGCCGGCAAGACGGAGCTGTTCCGCCAGGCCTTCAGTCCGAGCCCAGTCTGACCCCCTTCTTTCTATGGGACCCTGTATGTAAGTGGCCTCCTTGGCTCTTTCTATCAGCCCATATGGGACCAGCATGGGTGGTCAGGCCTGGTGAACTTTAAATTCCTTACCCCTACGGTTATGATACGTGGGTTCCCACTTAATTTTATTTTGATTTTAAATGTGATTTTTAACTGTATTTTAAGCTAATCGTTTGATTTTGTGTTTTTAATGTATTATATATTTGGTGTTAGCCGCCCTGAGCCCTGAGTCTCAGCTGGGGAGGGTGGGATATAAATAAAATTACTATTATTATTATTATTATTAATTTCCAGCTACAGGTAATTAACATTCTGAAAGCAGCATTGTACACAACTGAAGCTTCTTAGTTGTCTTCTAGGGCAGCCCCACATTCAATGCACTGAAGTAATCCAGTTCAGAGGTTACAAGAGCATGAGTCACTGTAGAAGGTCTATGCTATGCATTGACATTTTTGAAGCCTATTTTCCTATGTATCTCTGTTAACGAGAGCTAGAAACCTATGCAAGGTTTTTGATGCCCGAGGTCACAGTTCTAACAGGCAATGTACATTGCCTCCCTCCCCATATGGAATTTTATAGCAAGGAAATGCCTGGCATCTGCTGCTGCGGGATCACTGGCCCAATAATTGTTTGGTAGCGACAGGGCAAATCCTGGAGGAGTGCAAGCTGTACCATTTTTCATCCCCGCAGAGGCCTCTGGAGTACTGAGTTCCTGGAATAGCAAGTTCTGATTGAATTCATTGACAGCATTTAATGTATGCTGTGGGCGGGGAGGGGTTAATCCTTAAGCAGGCCAGCTTTTTCTTCTTCTTAGCCTCAGCTAAGAAGTGAACTCTAGAAGTGGGCTGTCAGTCAAATGCAACAGCGGAATTGGCCTGTATATATGTTTTCCCAGAAGCAATAAGAAACAGAGCCAAGTTCAGTGGTGGCTGATGAGGTGGTGCAGAGATGGTCACCACCGATGAATGGCAACCGAGAAGCAGGAGTGCTAGAGGCAGCAGTGCTAAAGTTAGTAGTGTAAAGATGTGCAGCTGTTGACTGGCTCACAGCACCCATGCATGTGGCATGCAAGCCAATGAATGGCCATAGACATTACCATATGCCATGTTTATGCAAACGGATATCTTCTTGCTCTCTCTCTCTCTCTCTCTCTCTCTCTCTCTCTCTCTTTCTCTCTCGGCAAAATCAGTGGAGCTACTGATTTCAAGTCATTTGAGGGTAAATGCTAGCAATGTATACAGTGGTACCTCGGGTTAAGTACTTAATTCGTTCCAGAGGTCCGTTCTTAACCTAAAACTGTTCTTAACCTGAAGCACCACTTTAGCTAATGGGGCCTCCTGCTGCTGCTATGCCGCTGGAGCACGATTTCTGTTCTCATCCTAAAGCAAAGTTCTTAACCCGAGGTACTATTTCCGGATTAGCAGAGTCTGTAACCTGAAGTGTGTGTAACCCGAGGTACCACTGTATTTGCCCCTTACTCCCAGGAAAGCAAAACAACAAAAACATTTTGGAAATGTTTCTCTTTTACAAAAAGTTCTTTGAATGGAGTGTGCTTCCCGTTTCCAGCATTGCAAAACACACACACACACACACACACACACAGTATTGACTCTGCTACTACCCCTTCACAACAAGGCTACCCTTGCTTTCCTCACTGTGTGAATGGGATATCGCAGCCAATTGTAATGTGAGGCTAATGGAGTGGAGTGGTCAAGAGAACTGAACTTTGAACCACTGAAGCAGGAAGTTCAAATCTCGCCTCTGCTGTGAACCCCTTCTAAGTTATTAAAAGGCAACCATTCCCACCACCCCCTTTAAGCTACGGATTTGTAATACAGTGAACATACTAAAGTATTGACTTATTTTACATGGTAGTTGTCAGGATTATTGAAACCAGACTACGCATGGGATGGAATAAGGTGGCAGAGGCCTGAGGTGATCAAATGGACTGTAGCCCCTCAAATTTTTTAATGCTCCCCAGCATAAAAAAAGAACTCTCTGTACGTATAAAATTAGCATAGCAGGGAGAGAGTGTGTGTCTGTGCATTTTGCTTGCTTGCAGGTTTTTATAAGAAAATGCTCACAATTAGCATTCCTCACTTGTAGCCTAAATTGGAAGATGCCACTCGTCCACCTGGGTATTCTATCTCCTTATTCTGCTGCATGTGTAGACCAAGCTTGAGATACTATATTTGTTTTCTTTTATTTAATATATTTCTTACCTGTCCTTCAACCTAAATTTCCAGGAGGAAATACAAAAGAATAAAAATTGACCTGAAGTGTCCAATGCGTTCTTGACACAGGATTTTGCTTTTTTTTAAAAAAATGATATTTATTGAGATTTTACAGACAATAAAAAGTTACAAAATTAAAAATAGGAAATAAAAAAGAGTAACAATAATAAAAGAAAAGGAAATACAAAAATACAAAGACAAAATACATAAAAAATAAAAAGTTAAAAAGAAATCAATATTTTCATGTCTTATATTTCATTTACTTGTTTCCTGACCTCCTCACACCCCCCTTTTTTGTATTCCAGTTCACATAGTTAGTTCAGCAAATCCTTACCCTCTATCATTTATCTTTACTTAATATCTTAACCTATTATAACTATATATTTCCAACCATTGTCAATCCGTATTTACATATTCTTATTAATCTTTTTACCAATACCACTTGTTTTCAATCCAACATCCCTTTAACATTCATTAATTTTACAGTATTTCTGCAAGTAGTCTTTAAATTTCTTCCAGTCTTCTTCCACCACCTCTTCTCCCTGGTCTCGGATTCTGCCAGTCATTTCTGCCAGTTCCATGTAGTCCATCACCTTCATCTGCCATTCTTCCAGAGTGGGTAACTTGACACAGGATTTTGACCCCATAATTAGCACACACAAAAAAACCCCTAGGAAAACCCTCTGAAACCTTGCAAAAAGCGAACACAGAAGGAAAATAGTATTTCAATAAAGCACCTATGGCAACGCAATGCAATATGTAATTACCGTATATACTCTAGTATAAGATGGCTTTTTCAGCACATTTTTTATGCTGAAAAAGCCCCCATGGCTTATACTCGAGTGAGGGTCCTTTGTCCTCCTCCTCCTCATTTGCCGCTGTCAGCGGCGGCAGAGGAGGAACAAGCAGCCCAAAAGCAGCCCTTTTGAGCTGCTTGTTCTTCCTCCCCCACTGCTGCCACCAGCCTCTGCCTCTTGGGTAGGTAGGGGGGCTGGGGGGGGGGAAGAGAAGCCCCCTCTGCCGTGTGTGCATGAGTGCACGCACACACGTACTCCGGCCCACCAGGAGGTTTGTGGTGTGGTGAACCGGCTTATTCTTGAGTCAATAAGTTTTCCCAGTTTTTTGTGGTAAAATTAGGTGCTTTGGCTTATATTTGGGTCAGCTTATACTCGAGTATATACGGTAATTGCAAGGCAGTTAATATAGTATGGACAGTTATTTGTGTATAATAAATTATTTCCCTGGTTAATTGGGTAAACGGCAGATCAACTGAAAATCGGCAGCTAGCCTTGTTAAACACATATCCTTCCTTACTACCTTTCAAACTGAAACACAACACAGGGCTGGACCACAGAACCTGAGTGGAAAGAATTAATATATTACTATGGGTCCATGAAGTGTTGCGCAAGCTACTGGAAGGTTTCTAGCAATGGCACAATGTACAAGTGTGTGTATCTGAGAAACATGGTGAATAATCGAAGACAGAGGTTGCAGCATTTAAACACCAGTGGTCTGTAACACAGTATTGACAAAGAGCTTGTACGAAGTCTTGCAAAAAGAGCTTTTGTAAATGGAAGAACATTTCTGGATCAGGGGTCACTTTTAGAATGATAGCAGAGTTGGAAGGGACCATGAAGATCATTTAGTCCAACCCCCCTGCAATGCAGGGATTTTCGCCCAAGCCTATGACCCTGAGATTAAGAGTCTCATGCTCTACCGACAGAGCTCTACCTCTCAGCAGTACTCATTTGCTAGTCAGGAACAGAGCACATTTGCACCCAAGCTATATAGTCTGTCATGAGTTCTTTGCTCCTTTGCTTTTGTTTTAAAGTGTGTGTATTTGTGTGTGTGTGTGTGTGTGTGTATGCACGCACACATATACACAATAATGACTTGAGGTGCTATACTTGAGAATCTGCTTTGCCTCAGTCTCCACAGTCATAATGGAAAATATCTAATTTCCACAAGATGTGAATCAAGGGACCCGGCAAGGAAGAAGCTAGGTTAAAAATGATAACATACTATTTAATTTTTTGAGTTGCATTCCCAGCTGCAAAATATGTGAGGATCAGCTGATCAAAAATTAAACTGTTCACATACACGTTCATTCATAAATGTTCCAGACATAATGCTTCATATATAATGTATTGATTATAATTAAGGAAATAAACAGCACAGTTTCAACTGTAGTGTATTTATGGAAATCCACATATTGTAAATATTTTATTAAACGCCAACAAAAAGTTGTTTTCTACATTGTGAATAACACTCTAAACTGCCACTTAGGGCTGCTCCTCTTACTGTTTTGAAAAACCACCCTTGTGCCTTCAAATGTAAAAATGATACGTGGGGAGTATATGTTTTTTAAACAAGTAATGTGAGGAGAGCAACACATGCATATACTTCTAAATGTTTCTACATATTCAGGCCTGGGTACACTGCCTGCACATAAACACACACACACACACACACACACACACACACACACACAACTACACTCTAGCAATCCACATTCTTTGTTTTTGTGAAATTTCCAGTGAGAACTTAAGGCAAACTTTACATAATTTATTGAAACCAACTCCAGCTTGAAAAATAGCAGTGAGGAACAGTGAAATGATTGCACTTGATAAACTGCCAAGCAAGAGACCACTGAATAATATTTGTAAAGACAAAACACTAGTGACCCGTGGTGTCAACAGAGAATTCAGTCAAACACATTCATAGTCTATTGATGTCTATTGTGTAATCACTGAAACAATATATTCAGAATAAATTCATCACTGGTATTTTAAAATTCTCTCGCTCCCTCACCCCTAGCCTGTTCTCAGGCATATGTCAGTGTAGATTGTGCAGAGACCCTAGAACCCCCAGGATTGTAAATAAACCTCACTAGACCCAGTTCTGATTTCATGCTATACTGAAATAAACAGACAAAGTGCATTCTTAGACATGATGAAACAAGAATTAAGCCTATTTTGTTGTTTGCATATGACAGGCAAAAGTTAAAGATGACTTGTAGTAAATGACAGTGGGATTTTCTTATTTTATTGGTGCACTGAGAAGTCTGCTTCTGTAATTAGATTTCAATTTTAAAAATAAAAAATGCCCAGTGATGAATACCTTAGATTTACAAATTTATTATGGCACCAACTTTCATAGACTAGAATCAACTTCATCAGTTTGTTTCATCACTATATAAGACCAAATCAGCCTATATCCTGACAGTCTCTTTCAGTTCATTTTACGGCTGGAATCCACAACATATTACCAGTATATGAATTGACAGCTAAATGACACAACCGCTGAGGCAGTTAACTTAGAATCATGGTATTGGAAGGAATTTCAAAGGTCATTACCAACACAGGAAATCCACTTTTACAGAAATCCTAATAATTGACCATCCAGCCTCTGTTTAAAAGTCCATCTTTTTTTTAAAAAAAAAAGGCTGTTTTTAAATCTCCAACCAATTTCTTCTACAGTCTGTGCAGTACCACTCTTTCCTTAAAGTTTAGTCTAGACCCTTTTTCTTGTAATTTGATCCCATTGCTTTCGGTCCTACCCTCTGGAATGACAGAAAACCAATTTGTTCCATCATCTACCTGAATATTTGAATTCAAATATTTGAAATATTTGAAGGTAGCTGTTATATCATCTCTTAAATGATCTTTTCTCCAGGCTAAAAACCCCAAACTCTTTCAAACCTGGTCTCCAGGCCTCTCACCATTTTTGCTGACCTTCTCTGGAGACATCCCAGTTTGTGCATATATTAAAATGTGGTGCCCAGAACTGGACACAGGTGTTCCAGGTGAGGTTTGACCAAAGCAGAATAGACTAGTACCCTTGCTTATATTTCCTCCTGCCATTATGTGACTACAGTGATCTCCCTGTACACAGATAACTAGCAAATCAGGAAAAGGTGAGGCTAGAGCAGTGTTTCCCAACCGGTGTTCCGCGGCACACGAGTGTGCCGTGAGACATCGGCTGGTGTGCCGCGAGATGCCTGGAGGGAGGCGGGCGAGTCGGGCGGCGAGAGGCGGGGCGGCGGCGGCGAGGAGAGGCCGCGCCTCCTGCTGCTGCCTGGCGCTCCTCCTCGCAGCCGGCAGCGCTGCCTGGGCGCCTCTGCGCGACTCTGCCTCGCTGGGTTTGGTCTCCCAGCAGAGACGGGTCACACGCGCCCCTCCCTCCCTCCCTCAGCCTGCGCGGAGGGAGAGCCAGAGAGAGGCATCGCTCCTGCGCTCCGAGGCGGATTGAGCGCAGCTGAGAGGAGCTGCCGAGGGAAAAAACTTTCACTTTTGTGCGTCCCTCCCGGCGTGACGCTGCGCGCTGACGTCACGGGGCGGGGCTTTAATGGTGGTGTGCCGCGAGATTTTTTTTCAGTAAACAGGTGTGCCGTTGCCCAAAAACGTTTGGGAAACACTGGGCTAGAGCTCTTACCTGTAACATGCTCGTTTTTTAATGCATAATTTTCATTTCATTTTGTTATTGCATGGAAAACATTCAAGCATTTTTTTAATGATGAAAAGTCAACAAGACTCTCTTGTTTAGGTAACACAGCTCTAATTCTCTTGTTTAGGTAACTCTCTTGTTTAGGTAACACAGCTCTAATTCATCTGAAATTATTTAATAATTTCACATAAACATTTGTGGTTCCATTGTTGACGTAAGTGGAATTACTGAGCTAGGAAAGAGTAACATGACAGAGAAAGAGCTTTCAGGATGCGGCTCTCAGGAGAATGCTTGCAGAGCATTTCTACAGAACAACACTTGTAATCACTTTGATAAAGAATAGCTCCTGCGTTACCGGTATAATTTTCAGCAGAAATCTTAAAAACCTGCCTTTTTAACAACAAAAAAGGAAAAACCCTGGAAATTACATTTATAATTCATCAGAAATGATGCTGAGTGTCAAACATGAATAACCTACATGTGATCTAGCATGCAAAGCAAAAAATACAAAAAAAAAAAATATCCACCCCAAGTCCCATAAAAGCCCATTTTTAAGTGCCAGGTACTCTGTTTGATGCTTTGAATAATGCAAATATCTAGTGATGACCTTATTTTCTTTCTCACTTAGAAGTCATCTGTGGGTTTGTATGAAATGCTGAGAACTTGTATTTGTCTACTCTTCGGGAGTTTAGAAACCCTGTTGAATATTAGCATACTGGAAGGAGGCGGTGGTAGGAGGAGGATAAGCTGTCTTGGGGGAAGTTGGCTCTACTCCGCAGGTTACCTACGCATTTGTAAGGAAAGGTTGGACTAGTGACAGCTTGTAGTTGTTTGGCATCCATGTATTGGTGTGGCTGCACACCATTGATCATATGAGTGTCCAAATCAAGCCCTTAGGTTGGACAATGGTGTTTATTCTAGAGTAAGGTTACCAGATTTATTTCAATGAATCCGGGGACACTTTTTAACTTCAATAGATTTTGTATGGGGGCTGATTTGTAAATCCGGGGACTGTCCCTGGGAAACGGGGATGTCTGGTAAACTTATCTAGAGGAGGAATGAGGAACCTGTGCCCCCATGTTGTTGAACTCCAAGTCACATCAGCCCTAGCCAGCATGCCCAATGGCCAGTTGCAGTCCTACAAAATATGGAGGGCCACAGGTTTACCAATGCCTCTGTTTCATAAACTGCTTGTTGACTATCTACTAGGCTTCTGGGGTTATTCAGCAAGTCTCTGGGGATACGCAGCTTGGCTATAGTAGGAGTGTTGCTTTAGGGCTCCATGCTGGCCACTATGGTCTGGATGCTCATCCCTGCCAGCCCACTGGGATCCTGGTTCCCATATGTATCTCCTTGACCCACTTACTATAACATCTGGGGACCCAAAGTTGAAGAACACTGGTGAAGAAGACATGCTTGAGAAGATATGCCACATACTTGAGAGTATGGGCGGGGTATAAATAATAAATTATTATTATTATTATTATTATTATTATTATCATTATTATTAGCACTGCATGGATGCAGCACAACCACTTGGGCCTTCCTTGCATTTCCATGTTAACATGGTTTTGCCACTGCAATGCACCCAATGAAAGTTCGCAGCGAGTACTCTGCCCCACCTGATGGAACACTCATCTATTTTAATGGCACCAGAGTGACAGGCTGAGGGTTTGATGCAATACAGGATCACAGCTAATGCAGCAAAAAACTAGAACCACAAGGCTGTGGCAAAAATGCTTTCCGTGATTGCTCCATTGAATCCAAGTCCCATATAAACATCTGGTATGCACCAAAATTCTGTAGTACTTGATAACAACATAAAGTGCAGTTATAACGGCACAATGTTCCATCCTCAAAATTTGATCATCAAAAATAAACAGGGGAAATAGAACTGTGCTTGCTGAATATTTCAATATGCTCTGTGTGAATTTTTTATTGGTGTTGTTGCCAATGTTGTTTGCTATTGCTGGTAAAAAAATTGCTTTTGTATTGGTCTACCCTCCCTCATCGATAACACCACTACAAAGGTGGGGTTTTTTTAATTCCTTTTAGTTTTTCAGATGAGTAACTAACATTTCTGAGATAACATTTCTGAGATAGACTTAGTTCTAACTACAATTGATAACATGCTTTTGGGTTTCGGTGTCAACTGAGACTTGATGCTGTGTGTCACTGAAGTCCTTGCCAAATTCCAGCAGAATTCTCTGGGAACACATTCCAAAAAGCCTGAGTCTGTGTGGCTTGGACATGTAGGTTTTCAAACAATGAGTAAACTGACACCACAGTGCATCTGATGGTCTTCTGCCGATGTTCCGTCATTTGTCAATGTACCATATCCAACACCAAGCCTTCAGTGCTTCTTATACTTCCTTTCACTGGCTGTTACCTGCTTCTCTCTTATAAATTCCTTCTATCAAGCCTTTCTGTTGCCTCTATTTTGCAAAGCCAGCAGAAGTACATATATACAAAAACAGTGCTGGGAAGAGAAGCTGCCGCAGATGTGCTGTTCTTTAGAGAGGGTGTGAGCGATGGCTGCCTTTTGAGGAGCAATGAGTAGACTTAGGTGCATTAGGAAAATACAAATGATGACACTCTTCTCCCACATGCATAAGAAGACTCCTTATCGGTAGTTAAGTTAGTCTGCAAATCCACGTTAGAAAGCTCATTTGCAATGGGCTTTTAACACAACAGATTTCAGCATAGTCATCTCCACACCAACATATCTAGGACTTTTCTGCATTTACTATACCGTATTTTCTTCTTCTACCCAAATCAGTAGAATTCTGAATCCAGGTTGCTGAGTTGGAGAGGACTCTTTACTGACTAATATTGAATGAGATATGGCATAGATTCAATATATGGCTGCTTTTTATTTCATGATAACTATGTGGTAGCTGTTCCGTGAAGCAGCTACGTTAGATTCACAGTGCCCTTTCCCACGTAGATCAGGATGGCGAACCTGTGACCCCTATAGCTGATGTTGAACTACAACTCCCAGCATTCCTGCCCATTTGTCTTGAAGGCAGAGGCTGATGGGAGTTGGGAGTGCAATATCTGGAGGGCCGCAGATTAGCCATCCCTGATGTAGATCTTCCAAACACTGGACATAGGACTTCCACGTCAACACCACAGATTAGTGCCCATGCAACTTTTTTAACTAGGGCTAACTGCAAAGGTGAAGGAGAATTTTCATGGAGATCATGGTGAGTAGAAGGGTTAAGCCTTGTCTTCCCATGCTCTACATTCTCAGTAATCACCACCCCCCCACTTGTAATTAAATAAAGAAGAAAAAAGCTACATGGTTGCAAGCGTCATGTGTAGTTAGGCCCAGCTGAGCTAAAGGTTTTGTGAACTACAATTCTGTTTTGCTACATTTATGAGCCTTGTATACAACAGCAGGAGCTGAGCAGTGATTGTTTATTCTGACTTTGCTGTTTCACACTGTTTGCACAGCATTGGCTTGCTAATGAGGTGATACCAGCTTGGGAGGGGAAGATAAGCTTTGATAGCATGCTGATGACTCTCAGAACCTTCAAAAAGCCCCCTCCCCGCACCTACTCCACAATGCAAAGTGAATTTTTGGCTTCCGGAGCTGCTGCCTGTGGTTGAGACAGATGTTTGCTGAAAGCATTTCTTCATCCAGGTGTTGCATCTTTAAAACACATTTGTTGTTAACTGTGAATACGGTCAGACCCAACACAATTCATGGAATGGGATGCAATATTCAGAAAAGTTGATGGAGTTGCAAAGTTAAATTAAGCCTAATACAAACTAGGGCTTTTCCTGTGGTGACCCTGGAACACCATGCCCAGAAACATCTGTTAGCAACACTGCACAGCATCCTCCAACTGGAGAATGTCAAGATTCCTTCCCTACATATTGACCAACACATTTTTGAACTTGATTGTGCTGCTGATACAGTTTGGGTCTCTCCAATGTTTCATTTTAGAAATGTTTTCTGGATTCTATTTATGCGTGGTTTTTTCCCCTCTTCTTTGTCCCTCTTCACCCAAAAAAAGACTAATAAAATCTAATAAGAATAATAGTTATGGTGCATAGTTTAACTTTTGAAGTCAGCTAAAGATACACCTCTTTGCTCAGACCTTCATAGGGAGTTGATGTAATGAGGTCCGCTGTACATTGACAGATTGTTTCAAAATTTGGTTTGCTCTTTTAACTTCTAGACTGTAATTTGTTTGTGATTTAGATTTGTAGTATATCTTCTATGTTGCGACCCACCCTGGGAGCATGAATCAAAGCAGTGTAAGCTAGAAATCGCAGGAATGAACAATGATGGGGTATCGAAAGAGTTATGGGGAAAGTTCTCAACATGTACAAGGGCTTTTCAAGCCTTGTTCATACCATGTTATACACTATAAAAAGCCAGGTATGGAAGACAATATGTGGTAGCCACTGGTGTCAAGCGCAGGACTGTGGCTGGAGAAAAACCTCACTTTTCTCCTTGTGTGCATTCACTTAACTATACAGTCTTTAATATGTTTATAACCTAATATGTTACAGCCCAATGCTTTGCAGTCATTAACCTGGTAGTACAGATTAGCAGGATACAGAAGAATAGTTTTATTTATTTTAGTTTTAGACATCTACGTTCTACTCAGAGTAGACCTACTGAAATTAATTGATGGACTGAAGTTAGCCACATCCATTAATTTTAAAGGGTGTACTTTGAGTAGGACTAGCACTGGAGCCAACTCTTCGTTTCTAGATAATCGTTGGAATGTAGATGGGACAACTCTACATGTTTCAAACCAATATCCATCAGTCTTAAATACAGTTAAAATTTGTCTTTAAACCTTCTAGTAAAACTGTGCTGAAGAACAAACATAATACTATAACTGAAAGCAATCTGACACATTTGTGGGAATTGGGAAAGGTGCACTGTGGACCTGTAACTCCTACTTTTTCAACAAAGCACGACTGCAATCTTCTCTCCCAGATAACAGGGGACTTTGTTGGAAATGGCATGGGAGATAAATACAACTGGGGCAGAGTGAAAAGGAGCTCTTTTTTAATATAGGCTCAGCCTTGTTCTGTGATCTAAGCAAGAATGAATTATTGTGGTTACATGCAGCATGGGGACTGAGCAAGGTTGCTCCTGTGATAACACAAGCTTCACTTTGACTTAGTAATATATCCCTCTGCTATGTACCCCTCCTCTTTCTTTCGTCCAGCAATATTGTCAAAAGGCTGCACAGCTTGTAAGTAATATTAGAGGGTGTTCATAATAAATTGTCTGCTTTGTGTACCACGCTGGATCCTGCCAAAACCCAGTGGGTCACTTGATGGGCTGGCTGCACGGTGCTTCCAGGCCAAAGGGTCAATCTGTTCTTGAGGAGAGAAAGTTGGATAGGTTCCCAAAACTGAATTAATGTGAGGTTCTCTTGGCTCACAAGCGGGTCAGACTAGATCAGTGTTTCCCAAGCTTTTCCCCCCATGGACTATTTGAAAATTGCTGAGGGTCCTGGTGGACCACTTAATGATTTTTCTGCCAGCTGTAGCATTTGCAATGTGCCGTGCGATTTTTAATTGTAACTGTCTTGCTTCTTCTGTATTATAGCAAGACAAATACAATTAAAACCAATAGGATTATTTAAAGTGATAGATGTGCTGTCTCCTGTCTTCAACTCCAAATCTATAGACATGCTGTGTATCATCTGAATGAAGCTTGTGGACCACAGACCACAATTTGGGAACCCCTGGTGACAGTAAAGAGGCTGCTGCCAACAAAAATGGTAGCCGTGCATTTACCTCCCCCTCTCTCCCCTTTTGTGGAAACACCCAGAACAGGTGCGGGGGACCAAGGGACAAAAATGGCCCCTCAAGCCTCCAAATCTGGCCTTTGCAACTCACCCTACATCACACACCTGGCCATATCCCTCACTGACCCTGTTCTCCACCTTTGTCTAATGATTTTAGCCGGCTGAAATTTGTCCTTGAACTGTGGTTGTAACTCATGGGAGAGTGCTGTGTGTCTGCCACACCTTCTGTCCACATGTTCAGCAGGAGACGGGCTCAGCCAGCTGAAGTGTGTGGAAGGACACCTCTCTTCAATACAGTCCAACCTTGGTTCCTGAACAGCTTAGTTGCCAAACAAATTGACTCCCAAATGTTGCAAACCCAGAAATAAGTGTTCCAGTTTGCAATCGTTTTTCGGAAGTCGAACATCCGACGCGGCTTCTGCTTGAATGCAGGAAGCTCCTGCAGCCAATCGGAAGCCGTGCCTTGGTTTTTGAACGGTTCCAGGAGTCCAGGACTCCTGGTACGGATTAAGTTCGAGAACCAAGGTTTGACTGTACAAGCTTCCATAGCTTGGTGTAGGTTGGGTTCAGTTTGCAGCCTAAGATTAAATAGCCACACTTTTCTGGATGGAAAGAGAAACCAAGTGGGGCTCACATTGTTAGTCCCCCATCCCAATTAAATTTATAAACCTGTTAAAAATACAGTATTCTGCCTGAGCTACCAAGTGCACCCCTGAATATTGGCATTTGGTGACAATTTTAAAACTGTCATATCACAAGCAAATCTTCCAAATGACACAGGCACCATTTTGACTGACCATTTTGTTTCAAAACACAGACTGGATTATTTGTCCAGAACACTTATATTTCTGGTTGTTGTGAGTTGTAAAGTGTACTGACAATAAACTTCCACAAAATGCACCTTTCCCCATTTTAATCGTGAAGATACTCAAGAGCAAAGCCTAAGTTTGCTGTGATTCTTTCCCCTCCCAAAGCCCAACCCCACTGAAATCTGAAACAATGTGCCTGATGAATTATAGTCAAAGTCATTGCAAGCTTTAAACTTAAAATCAATTCACTGTTATTGTGCCACTGATATCAAGCAAAACTATGCTTGAGTTCAGTGGCTATTATTGCAGTAGCCCACAAAAGCTCATGCCAGGAATAATGGCACCTTTAAGATACCATAGCGATATTTGTTACTACTGCTTATAAAGATCTGCAAATAACTGGGTTTTATTCACCATTTTTGATCAATCCTCTAGATTGCATTTGCTCCACCAAAGAGTATGCTTTAGTATTGTATTTTGAATTTCCATTATTTTATGATTTATGGGGAAATAATATGCCTTACATCAATGATAATTCTATGCTGATTTTTTTTCATTCAATTTGTTTACTTGGTTAAGTTTCATTATTCAATTCCAGTTGGGCAAGCTGGCTGCTAGTAATTCTCTTCCTCATGCTCACATGAACAATTTAACATGTGGATTTGGGTCTTTTGAGAATCCACTTTCATTAATACAAAGCAAGCCTCAAAAGTGATCAGCTTTAGCCTAGCATTTAGCACTGGAATGAAATATGTGATTAAACAGTTCACAAAACAGACTCTACATTGCTTTTTTTCTAGCTGCCATTAGACAAATATTATAGTAGAAGACAAATTACGCTATGTGAGTACAAAAACTTCTTGTCTTGTTGTGTCCATTCATGCTCTAAGGCCAGTACTTAGTGACACGACTTGTTTACATTTAACATGTATGCAAGAGATGTTTGTTCAGCATCTGGAAACAGCCAATTCCTCACGGGAAGTTCATCTTGTCTTCTCTCTTATGACATATTGCTGGCAAGCAAAGACCTTTCTTTTCAGTAATGATATTGCTAGTAGTTTGTTTATATTATTTTATGCTACTTCTATAAAATCAGTTGCTAATTGATACTGGTGTCTTTTGTTGCTACTGAGTATGTTTCATTCTGCTGATTAATTTTGTAATTAGTATTCTTGATACTGTTTACAGATACTGTTTGATACTGTTTACAGCTGCCCTGCCTACATGCTTTAATTAATAAACAAATCATAATCTCTGGTTCTGATATTTAGACATGAATATGTTGCTTATGTAGCCGAAACACAATTCCTACACAGGAGAAAGCAGAAGTCACAAACAAATATATTTTCATATTAGAAAGGCTTAACCTGTTGACTGTGTGCCTGTCATACAGCTGTTAAAATCATTGCTGTCCCTCAGTGCCAACAGTTGTTAACCAGTTACTGTAGGTCTTTCGTCTATTGTTCTCTGGCAGGAAATACTACATTTAGTGCATGAACAGGCATGGTATTTCAGATGGAGAGGTGGTGGTCAGAACAGATTTAAGATTTTCAGCAACCAATGATCAGATGCCAATGCTTGGATAAATTCAAAATTAAATAGTTAAAAAGCAATGTATTTTCTGAGCATTTGTTCTGTACTCATTTATAAAATGTAACTACAACAATGTTAATAGTGCAGGTCAATGTACATTTTGTGTGTGAGAGAGAAGCCATAAGAATTGAGCTTTTGAGCTGAACATACATGTTTAAGTCTTTAAGCAAGAAGAAGCAACCTCTCCTCCCAAGAAATCTCCTATTTTCCCATAGGTGGAAAAGCAATGAATCATCCCTTCCCAGCACATTATTGTTACAACCAACAGCCTACCCCTGACTGCATTTCCTCCTACAAAGCAAACAAAAAACTCAACACATCAACACCGGTTATGACCATTACAGGATTCTCACACGCTACTCTCAGTCCTCCAGCAATATTAATATACCTGGGCTACTTTTTCAGGGCTTGGTGAAACTCACAGCTTCTCAACCACAGTCTGAATGTACTAATGATTAATTTTATTTGTATTTGCAGGGTAATTTCTTAAAGTTTACATACTAATATTTTTCCTTTTCCTTTTTTGAAATTATGAAATTACCGTATTTTTCGCTCTATAAGACGCACCAGACCACAAGACGCACCTAGTTTTTGGAGGAGGAAAACAAGAAAAAAAATATTCTGAATCTCAGAAGCCAGAACAGCAAGAGGGATGGCTGCGCAGTGAAAGCAGCAATCCCTCTTGCTGTTCTGGCTTCTGGGATAACTGCGCAGTCTGCATTCGCTCCATAAGACGCACACACATTTCCCCTTACTTTTTAGGAGGGAAAAAGTGAGTCTTATAGAGCAAAAAATACGGTAAACCTAAGTGAGAAGGAATATAAATTCCTGTCTTTGCTATTACCTTTTGTTTTTGGGTGGACACAATACTGCTCAGTTGCACCAAAATTCTGATTTTTAAAATTATTTTCTCTGGAAAGTAGGTAACAAAACGAAAATGGGAGAGGAGTTCAAAATGAACTAGGCAGCTCTTCTGCATTATCTGAACTTTCAAAACAAAAAACAAAACTGGATTCATGTATGCACCACAGAAACTGCCCAGAAGTCATTTTCCTGTTGTCTGGAGGAAGGAATTTCCTGGGTCATTTTAAACCTACTTCTAGATCTTCCATGGTGTTTATACGGCTCTAAATTTCTTTTCAGCCCTTGTCAATTACAGCTCTGACTTCATTCATTAACTAAAAGCTGTGAAAGGCTGAAGCAGGCTCATATTTCATAAAGAAATTGCTTTGAATGGTGCCTGCATATTTTGCTTCAGAGCCTTCCTTTAACAAGGACTAGACACTTACTTTTTTTTCCAGAGTCTGGGCCGCTTTATGGCTCCCAACCTGGTACAGCAGAGACCCTTCTCCCTTCCACAAAAACAGCCCTGAGTATTCCAGTTGCTGAGGATCAGCTACAGAGGCCTTGGCCTAAGGTTCCTCCCCAATGGTTTTAAGAGTACCTAAGAATTCTGTCACCAGAAAACTCAAAAGTAAACGGCAACAATAAGCCACCAAGGAAATATCATATATTTCAAAAATATGTATTTCTTTGTCTACAGGTTGATGACCAAATGAAGCTGCTTCAGAACTGCTGGAGTGAACTCTTAATTCTAGATCATATTTATCGCCAAGTGGTACATGGTAAAGAAGGCTCCATCCTCCTAATCACTGGGCAACAAGTGAGTTTGCAAACTGAATATTCGTTTTTAAACCTCTTTCCAAACTGTAGGAAATTAGCTATGTCTCAAACGTTCCTGGTATTACACCGAAAGCCTTTCCTATTGAACCACGGTATTAGCTGCAAAACAACTGAAGTAAAATGATCATCCACACTGTGATCTTCAGATGAAAAAGGGTGGTATATAAATTTAATAAATAAAATTTTTAAAGTAAATTCTGTTGCTGAACCAAACTTGTTACAACTTATATAAACATTTACTCGTCTACCTCTGTGAGTGAGGCATGGCATGTAAGAAGCATGATATCTGCAGCATAATGCCAATCCATTTTTTTTAAAAATGGGAATTTATTTCAGATAAATCGTGAGTCAACATACCTTTAAAGCACATTTATACCACTTTTAACAGCCATGGCTTCTCCCAAAGAATCCTGGGAACTGTAGTCCCCCCCACTACAATTCCCATCACCCTTAACAAACTCCAGTTCCCACAATTCTTTGGTGGAAGCCATGTGTTTTAAATGTATGGTTTGTAGAGGGGGTTGGCATAGTGGGAAGTAGAAGCAGATGGTATGAATTAAAGGAATCAGCCCATGCAAAGAAAAAATGAGGAAAAAAACAAGAACTCTGAAAGCAATGAAGAGCAACATTTGTGAGGCCAAACACTGTGATGCAAGCCATAAGTTCAAGTTCAGATGTAACATTAAGTCAAGCCATGGTTTAGCACCATGTAGATGTATTTCAAATAGTCCTGTTTTCTCAGCACTTCAGAATTAGACTGCCAGAGAGAATAGTGCACTGTAGTACACTGTCATCTAGTGTGCACTGTGTGCAAACATTTAAAAAAGATTCTGTGATAATATATTAATTCAGCTACTTACTGAATTCATTTACTTACTTGGATTCAGAAGCAGCTTGCCAGGTGTAGTGGGAATTGCCTGGCAGATCAGTTGCTGTTGCTTACTGGGAGAGCGAGAGGCAAGGCAGTGGGGAGGCTGGTGCAGTGTAGGTGCACTGGCTCAGCCAGTTAGGTGCTCCTGCCACTGCTTTTGCACCTCACTGACCTTCCCGCCACCTTGCCCCTTTCTGGTAAGCAGCAGTGACCTACCTGCTAGGAAGCTAGCATAGCAGCTTCGGCACACACAGCAAGCCACTTCCACTCAGATTAGGAGAATCAGAAGCAGCTTTAAAAGTCAAGCTTAAAAGCCACAGAGGGCACAGACTTCCAGGGAGTTCTCCTGCATAGACAAGCTCCAGTCAAACAAATGCAACATGCACAAGAGAACTGCCATAATCTTGCACAGCTTGAGATCACTCTCGACGATTGTGGTGAGAGAAGTTGCTCATACGTCGTGGCCGGGTTCATTTATAATTTCCAAGAGCCCTGGCAAAGTAAATGAGAGCGACAAGGCAAATTAAATGAAAATGTTACTCTTTGAAAATGTCTTTCAGCTCTAATGGAAAAGAATGTATGGTGTCATTGGAAAGGCAGAGTGCATTTTGTGTGTGTTATTTCTGATTCAAAGTGAAACCAAATGATGGTCCACTGGCATTTAAGTAGCTGAAACCTAAACTGCCTCCATTTATATACATATGAGGAAACAGTTGCTTGTTTGGACTGCAAACTACATTATTCAATTGCTATTCAAAATTTGCATAGAGAGACTTAGCCCTAATTTAAACCATGTAGGGTGATTCCTTTGTGCCTACAAAGAGAGTTGCATGTGTTGTGTGCGTCAGGCAGAAAGACATACACATTATATGAAAGGCAGGTGAATAAACCATTTGATCACAGCTACATTAACCATGGGCATGATCAAGTCATAAGTGGTGTTTAGTCCCATTGGTTTCAGTGAACTCTGCCTGGCAATATGCTCCTAGGAAATTGATCAAGCCTGGGACAGATTTTCCAAAGCTAAGAACTACTCTATGAGGCTCCATGCCAGATAATTTCTGAACTGCACAAGCCACCTGGATAGCCTTTAAATAAATGAGCAAGGGTTGCAAAGACAAAACAGAGCATTTAATCACATTTAGACAATAACAGGCTCAAGCTCACTAACTACAGATCATAAAATGTCTTTGGAATTCCCCTCCACCCGGACTAAATCAAAATAATTTCTAATTTGGACTGACTCCATTTCTGGCCCTCTCCTCTCAGACCAATTTAAACCCCCAACTTCATGTAAGTTTCTGATTGTATTTGTCATTGTAACTCTGACAGCTATGTAGATTTTATCTTTATTTTTGAGCATCCTATATACACTATTCCTTGAATGGGTGATTTAATAGACCTGCTGCAAAAGGCAATGTAAACAGAAGAGGAAAGAAGCAAATTTATACTGCAGTCTTGCACACACGTACCAGGGGAAAAGTCCCACTGAAATCAATGGCGCTTACTTATGAGTAGAAATGTACAGGACTGTGTTGTTAAATGCCAGTTCTTACATAAAGAATTATGATCAGACCCATTAGCAGTTCCTTCAAACCAAGTTGTCTATTACTCACTCTTTTCATTCTTTGCACAAAATGCTGCTCATCTGCTACAATGATTACTGTTTTAAAAGCAAACAAAGTGCATTCTTTCACTCAAGCATCATTTAAAAACCAGGAATGAATTGTTCTTTTCAGATGCACAATATTGCAACAGTTATTATTCCCCATGTATATTTCAGTTTCCAGAGTTATTCTGCACACTTTAAAAGAAAGTTAAATTTCTTCAAGGCTGCAGAATATGAAGATACTACTGTTATTTGCTGTAATTATTATCTTTGTTAAAAGAAAGCAAACAAAAATGCTATGAAGGTTTAGTCTGAGATGAAGTACTCCCTACAGTTTATTTTCTGCAAATACTATTACACAGTTAAATAGTTGGAAGTCCACGCAGTCATAAAGAATTCATTGTGTAATAAACTTACAGTGCAATGGTCTACATGCCCACTCAGAGGTAAGTCTCTCTGTGTTTAATGGAGTTTACTCCCAGTTTAGTGGGTGCTGGGCTGCAGCTTTGGCTTTCTTGTGAAGAAAGAGCAGAGTTCATAGTGAAGATGTCAGTCTCACTACAAAACATACAGATCTTAAATATAGACCATCTACAAAACAGATATGCAGATGACACAACTTCGATGGCAGAAAGTGAGGAGGAATTAAAGAACCTTTTAATGAGGGTGAAAGAGGAGAGCGCAAAATATGGTCGGAAGCTCAACATCAAAAAAACTAAGATCCTGGCCACTGGTCCCATCACCTCCTGGCAAATAGAAGGGGAAGAAATGGAGGCAGTGAGAGATTTTACTTCCTTGGGGCTCCATGATCACTGCAGATGGTGACAACAGTCACGAAATTAAAAGACGCCTGCTTCTTGGGAGAAAAGCGATGATAAACCTAGACAGCATCTTAAAAAGCAGAGACATCACCTTGCCAACAAAGGTCCGTATAGTTAAAACTATGGTTTTCCCAGTATTGATGTATGGAAGTGAGAGCTGGACCATAAAAGAAGGCTGATCGCCAAAGAATTGATGCTTTTGAATTATAGTGCTGCAGGAGACTCTTGAGAGTCCCATGGACTGCAAGAAGATCAAACCTATCCATTCTTATAGAAATCAGTCTTGAGTGCTCATTGGAAGGACAGATTCTGAGGCTGAGGCTCCAATACTTTGGCCACCTCATGAGAAGAGAAGACTCCCTGGAAAAGACCCTGATGTTAGGAAAGATTGAGGGCACAAGGAAAAGGGGACAACAGAGGACGAGATGGTTGGACAGTGTTCTTGAAGCTACCAATATTAGTTTGACCAAACTGCAGGAGGCAGTGGATGACAAGAGTGCCAGGCGTGCTCTAGTCCATGGGGTCACGAAGAGTCAGACACGACTAAACAACAAACAATACATTGAAAGAAATAGTTCATTGCTCTTTGGCCAACCAGACCAAACACATACAAAACTCATACTAATACGCACAGCCCACTATATTCATTATTATTTTATAAAAGAGAGTGATAAAATCAACAATAATTTTAACACAATAAAATTATTATTAGGGGGGAACATTATACCATTTAAAAACCATGCTAGTTATATCTCATAGATTTTGCTGTTGGGGCAGAACATTGGATTAGTAGGAGAATGCTTTATTTTATTTTTTAATTGGGCAGTCAGGAAAAATACTGACCCCTTACTACTTTACCTTCAAAATCAAAATAGTAAAAGTTTTAAATTAAATTAAAACACACTACTCTGCTTTCCACAGCTTCCCCCTTCCCCAGTGACTACAGACCTAAGATAATTCCTCTTAGGAATGAATCTTCTGCACAACTGAACACAAGTAGAACTTGGGCCATCAGTAAAATGTGCTATAATCAAGATAGATTAAGACTGGTTGAAAAATATGGCCTCTGGGTAGAAGAACCAAAAGAGGATGTCTATGATACAAGCACCAAGTCCACTTTTTGCAGCCATTTTATGCCACCTTCCATGTCGTCACAGCAGCCATGTAGAACAGGTTAGGCTGAGAGTTGGAGACTGACCCAGAATATGAAGTGAGCTAAAAATAATGAGAATCGAGTGTAAAATACAGCACAAAACATGCTCAGTGTTTTCTTTTTTCTTAAGGTTGCCAGAATCGTGTGTGTGTGTGTGTGTGTGTGTGTGTGTGTGTGTATGTGTGTTTTGCAGAGAGTTATGAAACTGCACATGCTCAGCATAGTTTTTGTAGTCCATGAAAGCTTATGTAATAATGCTAGTTAGTCTTTAAGATACTTCAAGGCGTATTTTCTGGTACCTTATTTAATGTATTCATTGAGCAGGGTGGGGGTGTTTGAAATTACCAAGGTCCCCATCCGCCTTGTATAGCAGGATAAGTACAAGAGCTACTTCCTTGTCTGCACCTGAGCAGCTTAAAAATAAGGATATTTTCAGTCAGCTCCTTTACGGTAATTATATATATATCCTGCTTTCTTAGCCTGCCAAGCCTGCCAAAGCTATTCATAATACAAATATATTTATTTTTATTTGGAAAGATTGTGTAAAACATGTAATCACAAAACTTTCTGAGTGATGTACATAATAAAACACAACTGAAATTCACAGAGCTGTTACATATATGCAAAATATTACTGTGGATGAAACACAGAAAAAAAAACCCAGTAAAACTTTATATATATATATATATATATATATATATATATATATATATATATGTAAATAACTGAACTATATGTCTAGGTAGGCCCGCTGAAATTTTCAAAGAAGGTTTCAGCATGCAAATAAAAACAATATAGTGAGGGTGCTTGCATAATGTCAATGGGCAGGGAGTTCCAAAGTAGAAACACTGCAACTGCGCATAACATGAAGCCATGGTTTAGCACAGTACGGAACAGCCTAAACAAACCGAAGCAAAGGATGAGACTCACATGCTCCCCTTCCCAAGTGCTTCTCTTCCATAACTAGGAGGAAGAATTTGGCAGAGTTTAGTTTTGCTTTTACAGGAATCTCTCAGCTCACCATTATATTCAATCCAGGAATCCCGGCTTAAAACAAATAATGATTAGGTCAACAAACCAACTTTTATAATCCTAGGTGTGAAGTTGACTTCTAATGAAACTAGCCATTGTTTAAGCCAAGGCTCAAAGCTGATCCTAAGCATTTCCCCTTCTTTCAGCTTCTCACCTTCAAGCAACGACAGCTGATGACTTTGCACTGATGCAGCAGTCGGAATGCCCCTTCCAAAGCACTTACTTGCTGGTGTAGCAAGATTTTTGGGATAGGGCTGTAAATCTTCTTAGTGCCAAGTGCACAGAGTGCGTTAAGTTTCTTGATTCAGTTGTAATAGGATAGGTCTCACTTGCTCCATGCTAAAGCCATCAAGCTTTGCTTTGCAGAGTTCAGCTAGGAATGCACACACACAAGAGCAGGAATAGGCAAACTCGACCCTTCAGATGTTTTGGGACTACAACTCCCATCATCCCTAGCTAACAGGACCTGTGGTCAAGGATGATGGGAGTTGTAGTCCCAAAACATCTGGAGGGCCGAGTTTGCCTATGCCTGTCTGCACAAGAATCTACTAAACAATGGGGAGGTGGAGGATCAGGATCTACTGGTAGACCTATGGTTGCTTTGCAGATCAGCTAGTTGCTTAGGGCTTTAGCTCAGTGTTAGAGCACCTGCTTTCCAGGTTCAATACCTGGCATGCCCAAGTATGGCTGGGAAAGCCCCCTGAAGAGCTGTTGCCAGTCACTGTGAGCAATACTAGACCAATGCTCTGCTGTCCTACTGCTCTAACCTTAAGGTTATTAGCAATAAAATAAAATAAAATACTTGAGGGGGAGGGAACAGGACTTGGGGGAAACAGGACTTGGGAGCCTGTTTCTGGTACTGCTCACAGATTCAAGACACCCCCGGTACTCATAGGCACTATGTTCCTTAATTCCTTGTGTTTCCCCTTTTTTTGCACTTGGCTCTGGGTGGTAGACCACAGGGTTCTAGTAAAAAAAAAAAAAAGCAGATCCCACATGCCCACCCCTGCCATAGCTATTTGGCATCTCCCCTCTATATGTCTAGAAGCAGGAACCAGCGCAGGAAATGGCATTTTTCATTGTTCGTAATGCACCAATGGCCCATAAATGTATAAGATATTTTATAGCACTTTGAAGCATTATCAGTTTTACTATTTGCATATTAGAACTAATTAGCAACCTCTGTAACATCATCCTGAGGGAGAGGTCTGCTGGCAACTTAATTCATTATCTTCTATTATTGGCATATCATGTTAAAATGGCAGGCATCGTACACTGTACAAGTCATCACAATTTTAATTAATTTGATTTCACGATGCCTGCTGTCTCTATCTAGGAGGAACCCATTCCCACTCTTAATGTATGAAAGTCCTCTGCTTTCCTGCAGTAAAGTACTTGCTGAAGAAATATTTATATAATATTTCCATTATATAAATGTTATCTACGATCTTTGCAGATAAAATGCAATTTGTAATCATAAAGTTATCATTGTTTATCATGTAAATTTGTATTGGGGGGGATGCTAAATTAGTTTCACTGACAGTATAATCATTTTAACAGGAAATACTGCTTGAAGAGAAAAGGTTGCCTAAGACTCATCATGGCACACATTTGCTTCTAGTGCAAGAGTCTGACTTGTGAAATTGCACTAGTGCCAAGATCAGATCCTAGTCAAAACACTGAAAGAACAATTTCATCTACCACCTTCCTGAAACGCAACACACAAGGAAGAAACTAAGATTAAAAATAGAAAAACTAAAGAAAGTTCCCCTTACCTTAATGCATTCAACAACAACAAAGACTAAGTTCTAATTAACTACATGGATCATTAACTTTAATCATTCACAGAACTGAAAGCAAATGCCTTTCAACCTCCACTCTGCAAAAACGTTTATCCCAGCATCTAATAAACAGAGACTAATGTATTAACAACATGTCACTATTACCTTTCCCAATGCTCAGATAAGCCACTGCAGTTAACTTGCCAATTTCCACTACCTCTAAGACCTTTATCAACTATTTCTTAGCAGATGGGACATTGGAGGAAGTTACGCTGCTTTGCAACTGTAATCTTAGCTAAAAGATTCATAACCAGACCCCCCATTTTTACACTGTTTCCAGCCTGTCAATTTGAACAAGATAACTACAGAATCAACAGATAGGTCATACTCTGTTATTTCAAAAAATGATTTTAAGAACCCTTTCCCAATATTGCACAATTGCCATCATAAGTACAGAAAGTTGTGGTTCAACAGGCCTTCTAGGTTTCCTCTGTATCTTGGGCACCCTTAAGGTTTCTATTTAAGTCTTGCTTTCTCGCAGGCAGGTAAAAACTTTTTAACAGCTAAGAACTTACATCAATTTCCAGCTGAAATTGAGAAAAAATGTGCTATCTCTTGAAAGGAGTGGAAACGGGTGCAAGAATGTATGCAAGAACAGAAACCAAAGATTTTTCAGCTTCAGTGGATGGGAGAATATTCAGCACAACTATATGCATTTGTTTTTTGACCCAGCTAGGAAGCCTACACAAAATACTCCTATCTGCATGGAAAATGTACACTTCTACTGGAGTATATTTCTCCTGTTGGATGGGGAAGTCCCAGCAAAATCCACCACAGCTTGGAAATTCTAAATGGTAGTGAACATTTGCTAGGCACAAACCACAGTTTGAGGTGTATTGGCTGCATGAAGCAATCCTTTCTAGAGTTGGTCTTTCAGAGGGTTGTGGGTCATATGCTAGAGCTGCAATTAAGATACTCTATCATCAGTTATACTATTCTATTTGGCCAAGTGGTTCTTGGTTTCCAGTTTTTGAAGCATAGCAAAAACTGTCCAAAACAAAAGCAAAATAAATGAGTGTACTCATCTTTCACAACAATACATCTATCAGACCACTTTCAAATATCTGAAACAGACCACTGTCCTGTCTGTGGTGTGCAAAGTTTCAAGCAGTACTTACAGAGCATCATGCAGTCATCATTCTAGAAGGAGTCGCTCAGTGAACATGGTCATGTGTAGGTCTTAAATATCTGGATAATATCCACCCATAGGGCAAGCTGTACCTCACATTCCTCCCCCCCCCTATCATTTTCATTCACACTCTAATATATTGGCTCAAAAGGCTACCCTTTTCATAGATAAGTAGCCCATAGACTACGCAGAGAAGATAATATTCACTTTAATAATAACACTTCCTCCCCACCCCCCCTAGAAGAGACATTAACTGGGGCTTTTTCATGCACAGTTGAGTTTATATAAACTGATTGACACCTTTGGGGGTCGTCTTTCCACTGACTCATAATTTTGCTCACTCGTGAAAAAGGTTTTCTCGGTGCTCTGTATTCTCTAGTTAAAGCTGAAAATTCAACTCATCATATTTACACAATAAAAAAAATCCATTCTGCCTTGTTTTTAATTGCAAATCTGACTCAAGGGACCAATTCTCCTGCTTAGGAGGCATCCCTGTGCCTTCTACTAGGGAACCAAGTGCAGTCAATTATGGTAATGAAATGTCAATAAATATAAAAATTTAATACAGTCGGCTCTGGGTGAGTGGCAGATGAAGACTTGCCTCCCAGACAAATTTGCTGGTTCTGCAAATATTAAATGCATCTGAAAGAGCAGCTAGTTGCCTAAGAGCCTTCCAGTAGCAGAGGGTGGAAGAATCTACCTATTGGGGTTTCCCATTATGTTATCATCTCAGTGGTACAGGCAGCGATATTCTTGACATTCATCCCAACATCTTAACTTATTATTAAGAAGTGAAGATCATATTTTCTCTTGTGTGGAAACAGCAATTGGTTACCTCACCAAGGGATTCCCACATGCCCTCCCAATACATCACAGAGGGGAAGTTCAGCTGCAAATTAGATGTCTCAGCAGGAATTACACTTTTCTAAAAACAGTAGCCTAGCTAATGTCCTGGGGTAGGGCTGTAAAATGATTTACATAAATGTCATTTGCTTACATTACAGGCACAGTTTTATGTCTTCATTTATTGAAAAAGGTGGTTCAGCCCACTGTCCAAACTCCCAGTCCACTGGACTAGATGGAATTTGGGTGAGGCAGAGGTTTCCCTCGGCCTAGCCCTGTCTTGTTCCTCTGGCTTCCACTGGTAGGGGAGCTCAACTGGTGCACCTTCCCTGGGTAGGCAGAAGTTTCTGCAGGTGATATCCCTGCCAGAGATACTTAATGAGTCATTCTGGAAGTAAGGTGGTGGGGTATCTGCTGAATCCTCAGGGGCTGAATTTGGCCAAGTGGCTGATTGGTTTTCAGCAGTCATTTGTTTCTTCCACAGCTGTACTGAATGTTCTGGATGTTATACAGTCGTACCTTGGTTGTCGAATGCCTTGCAACTCGGATGTTTTGGCTCCCGAATGCCGCAAACTCGGAAGTGAGTGTTCCGGTTTGCAAACATTATTTGGCACCCAAACGTCCGACGCGGCTTCTGCAGCTTCCAATTGAGTGCAGGAAGCTCCTGCAGCCAGTTGGAAGCCGCACCTTGGTTTCCGAACATTTTCAGAAGTCAAACTGACTTCCGGAATGGATTCCGTTCAAAAACCAAGGTACGACTGTACTGGTGACTTTTATTTATATTTGTTGCCTTGATGTTTTTATGAAAACTCCTCAAGGATGATTGATAGTGTTAGCTAAATTAAATAAACACACAATGTTGACTGTTAAAAGTTCCACTACATTCAATGGTGTCTTTAGACTGCAGCATTAAACTCTCAAAAAGTGGTGCATCAATGTTAATAATTACTTTTCTCAGGAAGGCTCGAACAGTAGCCTAAAAACAACAAACAAATGAAAAACAGATATGGCAGTTGTGTACATCAAATGAACCTTTATCTACAGTGGTACCTCTGGTTACAAACTTAATTCGTTTCAGAGGTCTGTTCTTAACCTGAAACCGTTCTTAACCTGAGGTACCACTTTAGCTAATGGGCCTTCCCACTGCCGCTGCGCGAGGTAAAGTTCTTAACCCGAGGTGCTACTTCCGGGTTAGCAGAGACTATAACCCAAAGTGTTTGTGAACTGAGGTGTTTGTTACCTGAGGTACTACTGTACTAAGTCCAAGGGCCACAGGAGTATAAAGGTTTGAAGAAACAGAAGAGGACAAGATAGTTAAGCTGTGCATCAGCTGATACATATTCCCCATTAGATACTGTCCAGGAAACGATGTAAGGCCTTTTGAACTGAGAAGGCATTTAATTTCTTATTTAAAATAGTTATGTGCCGCTCTTCAATATCTAAATCCCAGAGTGGTTCATACTGACTTTAAAAATGCATCAAAATAATGCAATAAAGAATAAAAGCAGCATAGAGAGATAAATAGAGCACTATTTAGCAGTAATGTATGTTTAAGGTTTTATTCTTTGTGTGTGAAAAGCATACATGTCTTTCAAAATTATATTTGCGTTCCACTCTGCCTCAGAGGAGCTTAGAGGGACATAGTATGGTGTTAAGCAAACAAGCAGAAAAATAAGTTAGGCTACATGTGATGTTAAATGCGTGCTTTCATTTCATGTGTCTCCACCCCACACCTCTGCTGTAGTGGAGCTACTATAGCAGAGCCAGGTAAGGATCAAGACAGCAAAACCTGATGCTGGGGGCCCAGTGAAAATGACCTTTCCTTCCAAAGCTGTTAGAAGTCCCAGGAATAATTGAGCAAAAGTATGAAATAGCAGTATTAATGTATCTGGTTAAGATAACTCAATGTAAATATTACTCTTTTGCAGGTGGATTACGCTGTAATAGCATCTCAGGCAGGAGTCACACTCAACAATCTTATGAGCCATGCACAGGAGCTAGTAGCAAAACTACGATCTCTGCAGTTTGATCTACGAGAGTTTGTGTGTCTCAAATTTTTGGTGCTATTCAGTTTAGGTAGGTACTGCCGCCATTTAATTATTGCTTATATGTCTCAACATTACCTATTTTTCTAAATTAGAGTGTATCGTTTGTCATCGTTGAGGTCTGGAAAAATACACAATTATTGTATTATATCCATAGTATGGTTCTCTGAGTGATGTAGAAAAAAGACTATATTATAGAAGACAAAAATATAAATTTTACCATTTTAAAAACACAGCAGAGATTTAAAAAAAAAAATGAAGAGCAACCGCATTCAAATCCATCAAGTCATATGGAGAGTTAAAATTATCACATAAGAGCTAAAAAGTAAGACCAAGACAGCCACAGCACAAGCAGAGCCAAAGCATCAGAACCAGTCTTACAAAATGCTAATGAATAGTGAGACTTTGTGACATCAGGTATGGAGCAGGTAAAGAGGGGGCTGGATCAGCTGTGGAACTGAATTCCACAACCAAATTGACATCAAATGATTGACAAGTGAGTTGTCCTACACTTGGGGGAACCACAGTATAAGGGATTTTGCCAGTCCTGGGTGTGGCATATGTGTTGGGCTGCTCTCATGGCCTGCAAGGTCCTTTGTGCATTGCTTCCCAAACTTCAGGCAACCAGCTGGCTGTCGGGCACTTGGAAAACACTGTGCAAAGGGCTTTGCAAGCCCTGACCATAGGGCTGTACTGGAAGGATTGGCTGTGTGAGCAAGTTCACCATGAGGAACTTGGTGACAAAGCTGATCCAGCAGGCTTTAAGTCACCAGCTGATGGGCAGTGACTTCAACCCTGCTTTCTGCAGGCATGGAGAATCCATTACCTGTGTTGCTCTGGACAAGCAGAAAGGGCAGAAGTGGCAATGGTTGGCCAACTTGAGGGGAAACACCACTGGCAGCAGTACTCGCTTAAAACAAAAAAGAAAAAACATTCCTGGCGCTGAATGGAAGGCAAGGAAAGAAAGAAAAATATCCAGGCGCCTTAATGCCCAGTGTAGTACTGGCTGATTCTTCCATCACCCCCACCCACCAGTATCCATTATGTGAGACTGCAAATAAAAATGTATCACACCGAGGAGGAAGAACCAACATCATGCTTTTAAAAATCATTAAAACAGAGAAGCTAATATTAGGCAAAATCAGAGCCAATGACAGGCACAGCCAGCACCAATAACAGGTGAAGCCAGAGCCAATGGCAGACAATTGTCACACAAGCTAGTGTGTTTCTTTAGAATGATACTATCTGGTTACCAGGATCAGGCCCCTTCATCATTTCAACAGGTTTCAAGGTTAAAGAAAGTTCATGCCACAAACTGTTCCATGCCTTTGAGATGTGCCCAATGTACAGAACCAAAGGGGCATGTGCCCTTGTGCCACTGTAGACACATTGGTACAAAACACTATTCTGTGCCCATTAAGGATATCATGGTCTACTGGCATGCTGTACAGTTTCAGTTCTGGCCTTTCTAATCGCCTGGACTGCAGAACAGGATGTCAAACTAATGGTCTCTTGTGCACTGTGCCTGGCCTCTGCTTGGAGAACTTTCCCCTCAAAGGATTTCCTTAGGCCTTTCTTGTCATCAGATCATACCTAGAAATTCAAATGTCATTCTCAGCTGGCTGCGTTCTAACTTAATCCCCTCATCCTTCCTCTCATTTTGGAACTCAGCAGTTTTTCCTGAATTTGGCAGATTCAAAACATGCACATTTTTAATATCGTAAACCAGGGTGGATTGACTGAAATCAAGATAATAAAATCACGAAGAAGAAGAAGAAGAAGAAGAAGAAGAAGAAGAAGAAGAAGAAGAAGAAGAAGAAAGACCAATTCATATAACTGATTTAAAGCAAAAGAAACAACTCACTAGTTTATTATTTAGATACAGTACTTCCTCAGTAAAAGTGCATAATTGGTTGCTTTAATCAAAGAAACGTTTATAATTAGGGTATTATCTCTGAAGCAGTTCCTGAATTCAGGTGGTTACTAGGCATGAAATAACCTAACAAGTAACCTGGATTTATTAGTGGTCATTTGCCAGTCCCTGGCTCCTAGAATCAAGCCATTGGATAAATACATATAATATAGTGCCACATGGTGACAGATGAAGATGTTTTCCCTACAGTTTTCAAAGCAAAGCAACCTAAAAGCACCTTTCATAAGGTGATCAGGAGCTCATAAGAGGGTTGCACATTTCGCTTTAAGAGATTGTGGGTTGGATCCAGAGTTAAGTGAGCACAGGGGCTCGTGGAAGCTGATTTTCTTCCCAATGGGCATCTCTTACCTTAGTTTGGAATGTAATATATTTTCACACACATTAGGCAGTGCAACCCAAACGTCTAAGGAGCTATACAGCCTACTCTGTGATGAAATATTTAAAGAGATCCTTCGCACTTCAGTGGTATTTTAAATTAGCTGAATATCTGAATTACATTTGGAAAATGCTCACGTTTACTTTAAACAGTCTTTACGTTTGATCACTTTCATCAGCAGCTCCCAGTACTTTGCATTCATTTAGAACATCTACCATTCTGTGTCCTGTCACTTGAGGCTCTCTGGCAAGGAGACAATCTTGGTCTCAAATGAGAAACTGAGTGCAACTCTCAGCATTTGACATCTGGTTCTCTTAGTAATCTAAAACATTTGTGTTGCACCTTTCTACCCTTATAAAGCAAGCAAGCAAGCAAGCAAATAAAAAAAGATAAAAACAGAATAATCAAATAAGCAATAAATAATATATACGGTAACTACAAATATTAAAACCACAGCAAGCAGCCCCAAAAACGGTTAAAGGGATATGACAACAGCCAGCCAGTCAATTAGCTCAAAGACTCCCTGAAACATTATCATCTTAGCTTGCTGTCTTGATTTTTAGCTTGAGGGAGCCATGCGAACTTCTTTTTGAGAAGAATTGCAGGGCCAACAAACTATGGTGTATGATTATGTGTGACCAAGGCCACAGTAACAACTAACCATTTTCTAAGTAAAGTTTGAAATCAGATACTCTCATTTCACATAGTAATAGCTGTTGCTAAATAATGGAGCAATCCTTGGTGTGCCTACTGAAATAGTCACTTTGGGTTCAGTAGGGCTCACTCCTCAGTAAGGGGGTATAGGATTGCTGCCTAAGATGTTTTCACAATGAATAGAATCACAGAACTGTAGGAAGGGACTCAAGGGTCATCTAGCCCAAACCCTTGCAATGCAGAAATAAAATAATAATCTGAACAAAAGTTGGTGTTTCATTTATTACTTATTCCCTTGTTAATTTTTTTTTAAAAAAATCATTAACAATCGGTTCTAGCGTTGTCACATAGTTTTACTGAAAGTGAACTTTAAGGCAAATTCCATTATTTTTGCTCGGGCAGAACAACAGAGGTGTCAAATGAACCTCATGACAATTAGTGAAAGCTCAGGATGACTTGGCACACCCCCCTCAGTTACCACAAAATTTTGCCTGAAACCAAAACTTGAGATAAATCTGGGGGCAGGAGGATAAAAATAAATCAAAGCCAGCTGGGATAATAACAAACTTTCTTGAGCATCCCTACTTTGGTCCTAAATATATTTACTTAGAGGTAGGCCCTCGGCTTAGACTTCTTTCCACAATTTAGAATGTGGCCTAAAATTAATTTATCAAATTTTGGATCAATACAGCAGGAACTAGATTCAGTCATCCAGCAAAGTCAGACCTATGACTATAATAGTATTCTTTGAAATTGTTTACATTAGTTTTTTACTTAAGGAACAAAAGTTGTTTTTCTTTAGCCTTTTGTTTTCAGGTGTGGCCTGACTATTTCCCCTGTTTTCTCTGCCTTACTGCCAACAGTCCCAGCCATATCAATGGCAATCCAGTCATTGTTTTCCCTTTACCAAAACTTTCCATTTGTCCTGCTAGCTCTCATTACTTGAAGTCGGCAAGGGTGATTTGTCAAAGCTTCCATCTGAACCGTTTGTAAAGTGAAATGCCAATAGGAAGAAAGTTAGACATCATTTCACCCATGTCCAGTCACTTGTCTGTCTGCTGAGCTTAATGCTAGAATAGGCAGCGACTGATGGGTACTGTTCTCTTATCACTGTCAAGACCACAGATAAATGTACTTCATTTAAGAAATGAAGGCTTTATCAATGGGCAAATAATTGCAGAGCAACTATTGATCCCACGTCTCACTTAACAAGAGACAACTGGGACTTGTAGAAATGGTAAACATTTAATCATTATGTATGGCAAACAGCAGGCTCTTGCTGAGAGCAAAGCGAGCATTAGTTTTTATGCAGGATACGGTGCCATCTTTTGTGACAGTTTTGGATGCTAATAACAACATTTTAAATCCTGAACCACAGTGACCCAAATCACTGTGTCAGGGAAAGCTGAATTCATTGCCACCTGTTAAAATATGCAAACGAAACACATTTACATATTTTTGCTTAACTTGCATAATTTATTCTGCTTCTGCTAAATGTTGCATTTTTGCTACTTTTCTCATTCATTCATTTTGTTTAAACTTTTTATTCTTTACCTACCATTGCTTTCAATGGAATATCCAGACAGTCTTTTGTAACTGTGGTCCATTTCCCCCCCCCATAGGATCACAGAATTGTACGGTTGGAAGGGACCCCAAGGGTCATCTAGTCCAACCCCCTGAAATGCAGGAATCACATGATAGAATATGAGTGGCTTCAAGGGAAATACTTTTAGCATGTTTAACACGAGGACAAAATGACTCCATCACTCTAGACTAGGGATGGATAGATCTCTCAATTGCAATACTCTCAATTTCTCAATCTTAAAATCCGTTCTCCAGGTTTCTGCAGCTATTTGTACTGGGGTTTAAAAAAAAAACCAATCATGAAAATACTTCAGCATGTTAATGTGAATTTCTGGCCTTATCTAATTTCTCTCCCCCCCCCCCCTTCCCTCCATATTTCTCAAAAGTTCTGCATATGCAGGAACCTCCATATTCACCCCCTAATTTCAATGTCCAGCAATCTAGGGAGATGTAGAATGATTCTGAGAAATTTTCCTCATCTCACTAAAACTCAGAATCCCTCAGATGGGCCTGGAGCCCCCATGTTTACTTGTAGTTTTGCTTTCTATGGACTAAGACAGCCATTTCAGTTAGCCAGGAATGTACAGGAGATTGCGTTGCCCTCAGCAAGTACTCATGGCTATTCAGAGCCCTATTGCAGTATTGCATGAATGATTTGCCATGAATGAATTGGTTTACCTCAAGACATCTTAGGAGGATATCTTTTTTAAGCTGCCTCAGTATCTGGGGGAAGGTTAGAATTCATTTCTCCAATAGCTATGGAAAACCTTTGTAACATATACTGTACCTCACATTTTGTTGCCTGTATACTAGTCATATTTCACCAACTCAGCTAAAATAGGTAAGACGTTGGTGTATACACTACTATTAGAATTTAGACAATGTTTTTAACTTTCTGCATATAGTATCATAATTTGGAGGGAGGAATGTACCACGTAAGAGGCAAAAAGAGGCATATATCTTGCAACCTTATTTTTGAGTAACATATGTATTGGGAAGCTAATGCCAGAAAATATAAATTTCCTGAAATTTATGGAAGCACTTGGGATTCAGATAGGATTGATTAGCATTCAAGGGAGGTGACCGCTCAATATTTACACCACAGAGAGTTGGCAGAAGCAAATAATTGTACATAAAGCTGATGCTTGTCTTAATTAAAGTGGTATAATAGGTGTTGGGTAGGGTTGTTTTTTTCCTAGTGAGCAAAGCAGTTTAGCAATGACCAGATATAACTCATTTTGAAGTTCAGAGTTTAAACCTAATCAATAGGTATTTATAACAAGGAAAGAAGTGAATAACATTTATTACAGGGTGGCAGCTAACAGTAATAGATAGGAGTGCCGATAGTTAAGCTTATTTTCTCCCCGCAAACAATCACATCTGACAAAATATTTACCCTAAGGGCTTTTTTTATATAATTGCTCTTATTAATTGCTTGCTTATGTCTTGGTACACTCCCCTTCACTTTTCCTAGGATTCAAAAACTGGTAGAACCTCAAAATGATGTTTATCCCACACACACTCGCCTAAGTCTGGTTGCTCCAACATATCTAGTATAAGAGCAGTGTGTGGTGCATTTGGAACAGCTGGTACATAATACTCCTTTGAATGCTGATGAACACAAAGGGAGAAAACTGCAGCCAAATCAGACAGCCGCCCAATAATAAAGAAGCCCATTAAACTGTAGGGTAAAAGTGGTTGCTTTTCTTAATATGGTAAAGGGTCACAGTCTATATTTTTGTTGTGGCATAAATAGGGTAGTTTGACGACCTGAATGCTAGTTAATGACTGTGTGTTGCAAACTCATATCTCCATTCTTCAAGAGCTTGCCACTAAAAATAAATATCACTATATCAGCAGTGCAAAGTGTGAATTGGTCCTCAGATTGGTCCTACAGTTTAGCAGGCACTTTATACTATATAATATATTTAGCAAAATTCTTAATCTAACCAGTCATTGATTGCACTGGGCTTGGGCATCTGAGACTGAGAAATCTCAGTTAACTTTGGAAATTGCCCAAATCAGTTATGAAGGCCCAACACCACCGCCTGTTCTGCACGTCTTCATTTTCAAAATGCACTTAGAAACACTCAACATGCTACAGGCAAGATTTTAATCCAAAAATGACCTTGGTACCAGTTGGAAAGGTTGGCCTCATTAGTCACCTGTCCTTCTCAATATGGCATGAGGAGCAACAGCCGAACATCCATACCTCAACAATATGCCCATATTGCTTCTCCATAGCTGAGGTTCATAAATGTGCTTTGATTATGCCCTAGCCTTTAGAGCAGGCATTGCCAATCTGAACCCCTCCAGATGTTTCAGACAGCACCAGTTCCAGCCAGCACAATTGCATAGTGCTGGGCTGACGAGAGTGTAACTCTATTGCAGTCAAAAACACCTCGAGGGCACCAGATTGGGCAAGTGCCACTTTAGAGGTTCACATATCCACCCTGTGAGTTCCCCCTGCCATCTATCCTCAATATAAAAACCACATCCTTGTGTGTCATTGCCCATCCCATTAATAATCCATGTTCATGGTGCTACAAGAAAATGGAGGGAAATGGGTAGGGGGAATGTACCATCAAAGAATAACCTGGGAGTTTCTCCAACACGATTTGGTGATTTTCTCAATACCAGTGTGTATCCTTTAAAATTATCTACAACTGCAATGCAGAATGTAGAGAATGATCCCCTATTACAAAACATAGCAGAAGCTAGGTTCCCGTGTAGGGAGACAATGACTTACTTAGCACCCAGGTTAAGCTGATGGACAAAAAGTTGAAAGCCTTTGTCTGGATTAGGTGGAAATTTCATTAGTTTTGAGGAGACTGCAGACACCCAACTACAGACACGAGAAGCAACACATATCATCCATACCCAGGATTGTGGTGAAGTTCTCTCCATCTTAAGCATGATCTTTAGCCAAAGTCCTTCCTGTACTTTTGGATTATGGTTAAGGAAGGAGAGATCTTAGCCACAATCCTAGGTTCAGATGATACACTCAACCAAACGTTGATTAAGCTGCTGCACCACACTACACTGAAAGGACTGGGGAAGAGCAAAGTAGGTGCAAGCTCCTCTCTGGGACATTTGCACAGTCCTGGTAAGCCATGGTTTGGTTTACCATCACATGTGAATGAGGCCACTGCTTGTGTGCTATTTTGAAGTTGCATTATACTTGCCCACTCCTACTGTGAATAACTCAACATCATTGCCCAAGCTATGGCTTGGGAGCCCATCGTTGCTTTACTTGGTGATAACAGTGATTAAACATGCATGCACACTCCGCAACTGAGCTTTGCCCCTTAAAATATTTCCATTCTAATGCCTGATCAGCCGTGGATGGCATGGAGTAGCTGGGCTGCTCACCTGAGCTCTGTCTTGGTACCAAGGTGGAGATGCACGGCAGCAAGGTTGTCGTGGTGCAAATGTGCTGGCAGAGTTGATCTGCCACTCCTACTGACACTTTTGCACTGTGCCGACTTCACTACAACCATGCCATTCACCCTTTTCATCCTGGTATGCTGCAGTGAGTCAGCCAGCTAGGGGTCAGGTGAGCTGTGCAGCTGCGGCCATGCCACTTGCCACTGCACATGACACTGATGTACATGACTGCATGGAGAGAATATGAACCAAATTTTGGAATGAATTGAATTGGCATTGAAGTCAGTACGTACCTGTAAATTAAGCAGAATTGAACCACTAGATATGGAGAACAGTTTTGATGCAAATCTGAATTACAATCTACAGATTAAATTAGTGGTTTCTGCTAATTAATTCTTTTCAGCCGTCTTGAAATCCTACCAATTTCTTACCAAATTTCTGTTCTTTCTTTTTGGACTGCAAGGTATATAAGAGCAAATTAATCCTTCCAGTACAAAACAGACCAGCTTTCGGTAACCTTTTTAAAAGAAACTTTAAAAAAACCCCAATGAAACATTGTGTTGTGTCCTTTAGCACTATTACGGGCACTCAGTCTGTTAGGACATATTGGGCGATTATAGGCCAGTCTTTTCAGAAAAAGCCATGGGTTTCAAGTTAGCAGTAACCATCTATCAATTCCAGAGATTATGGCATGATTTACTGTCCCAGCATGGTGTATTCTCTGATTTTCTGCCTCCTATGAAACATTGTGCTTTCCTTTTCTATTGATGTATCAACTATAATAGTTACAAGCAGCTACAGAAAAATCAATAGTGGACTTTCATTACTGAGCACATAAAGTAAAAGAGGACCCACGCTGTGATAGTCTCTCGCTGTTAAATAGTCACTGACTGCAAGGTACACAATAAATGTCTGTTATTTTGGTCTAAATGAAGGATGTCTGAATTTGAAACATCAAGTATCTCAGATTTTGGACACAACCAGGGCTTCAAGTCAGGTTATCCTAGATAGCAATTCTTTCCCAAGGCAGGTAACAAGACCAATCTGTCTTTCCTACGGTGGGATCTGGGTATTGTGCCTTTTAAAGGCTAAATGGGAAAAAATGAACATTCAAATGACATTTTCCATGTGTATTGTGTTGCAATCCCTCTGATGTGTTCGCCTGGGTTGAACTGTGCATTTTAATTGTGTTAATGTTCACCGTATCTCAAGAGTACCCTTTGGCCTAAGCTGAATGGTGCAATAACCTGTGTGTTGAGCACTTAGAAAAGCAACAATGATCAAGGGAGGAGAAAAGGTTACAGGGTATCACTATAAATGGCTTAATTTAGGGACAGGGAACATGTATTAGAAGAATAGGATGCCCTGGAATAGTTTTAGAGAGCAGAAGCTGCAACATTTTTCATTTTCATATTTTTATATACCATAATGCCAGCCTATGAATAACAACAAAACTAATATTTCTGAAATGCTTCATGTTTCATGGATGTTTGACCCTATAAACGTTTCATGTTAAGAAATGAATTCCTGACTCTGAGTAGTGCACAAAAGTTCCTTCTTATCCTTTATGGCTTCCTAGCAATTCCAGTGAAAAAGAGTTATTGCTAATCTCAAAAGTTCAAAATCAGAAGACTGCTCCTTTGGAATCATTAACTTTATGTAAGATTAGTTGTTGTTTTTAATGGGGAAATGCCACTTCAATGTGACACATCTCCCTCTAATTCTTCTGTGGTTTACTGAAGTACAACAACACAAAGCTGAATAAATGAAAATTAATGTTGACTTCTAGAAGTTCCAAGTTTCCCAAATTCCAGAATTTGATGACATGGTGGCCTCTTCAGAAAAGTGAATATCCAGTATTTACAGTTTGTCTGAAAATACTGTTTCCCTGTTGTTGTTTTCCAAAGTTATAAAAACTTCCCCTTAGAGAACATGAGATGCACAAACACATCTTGAAAATCATAAAGAGGTAGCTTTATGCAGTCTTTGACCTAGAAGTGTCCCATAGTTGAACTTAGAGTAGCTTGGCTGAAAGCAGTAAAGAGCTATTGTGATAATCTTAACATGATGCGGAGGGGGAATCGGAACCGGGATAAGTCAGAATACAAACCCTTCCATATCAAAGCTCAGCCCCTTCCAAAGTTGGGCCTGGAGCATATTTGGGTTTGATCCTCCAGCGAGACCTTGCTGCTGCCACATGCTAACCTCTCCCTGCTGCACAGTCTCTTTCCCTCCTGTATTTGCCACTAAACCATACCCAATAATTGCAGCAGTAAAAGCAAGGTACTGGGGAAGTTTTGAAAGCAGTGTTCCAGGTGCTAGACTAGGAAACAGTTTTCCAGGGCACATCGGTCCATAATATACCTCATTGCTCTGCTGCTTCCATGTAGCCTGATGGAAAAGGCAGCAAGAGAAGAGGGGGGTGTTTTTAGCACATGAGGCTAGGAATCTGTCAGAGTCTTAGTACAACAAAGTTTCACAATTTGGAATTGAGCAGGGAGGAAACATTAACTGGGGTAGGGGAAACAACTGAACCCATTTCCAAACCAGGCTGACGGGTGTTTGCCCACCATTTGTGTTAAATGACAAGTTTCTGTAGCTAGAGATGCTGCTGAATCCTGCCACAAGGCAAATGCATATACACTATGGATCCACAGATACAAATGACATATTTCCCAAGGCATATACTGTATGCATATATGTGTGCATATATTATTAAATTACATAGGCCAGGGGCCAAAAGGTTATGTTTGGGTTTCATACACACTAGGAGACCTTTGCCTGTCCCATTGGAACCTCTTTCGTATCCCAAAAACTTGCCTCTGAATATCAGAGAATCACATGAGACAACATTCAATAAACCACAAGCAGATGCATTTAGAAAAAGCTGGCCATGTGCACCCCTGCACAAAAACATGCTTTCCATTTGCACACTAGGCTCTTTAGATCCCAGCCATTATACCAACACTTACTGATGTTAACTTGGCATTAGCAGCCTCTCGAGGAAATCAGGCAGTCAACAATGCACTTTTTGTCCCCTTGTTGTTGATTAGTCAGAAACTACATTCTAGTCAGTCCCTGAGTCATATCTCCTTTCTTTCGGTATGCAATCTTAATAACGATGCTTCACAGAAGAGGAAGCACGTAAATGCCCTTGAAGTCTGATCATTCTTTTAGCTTAATGCATACTCAGGCAATGAAACATTATTATTGAGACATTTTCTTCCAGTGGCTGTACTGGTGATTAGTAGCTGCTGACTCAGACTATCAGTGGCTCAGCATCCTTTGATCCCAAAAGGAGTGCTTCCATGTGGTTTATTGTGAACCACTGCGCCAAAAAAACATTTGTGTTCCACTTGGTCTGTCATAATTTGTACCAACATGAAGAGTGTTTTATTTCATCTTGACATCATCTGGTGCCACAACCTATAGGACCTTTAAAGCCAGAGTGGAGAACCTGGGGCCCTCAAGATGTAGCTGGACTACAACTCCCATCCTCCCAGACCCTGTGGGTTATTGAGAGTTGGAGTCCCAACAACCTGTGGCAAGCCAGAGGTTCCCCATTCCTGATCTAAGCACTCCTGCTCAGTTACTTCAGATATGGATTGCAAGATCACCGAAACAGCTTTAGTATATGTAAACTTTCGACACACGTATTTCAACCAAGGAACCTGCTGTGGGAGGAGGCACAGTGTATTTGAGGCACATATATAAAACTAGTTTTTTTAAGAACCTAGACAGCATCTTAAAAAGCAGAGACATCACCTTGCCAACAAAGGTCCGTATAGGTAAAGCTATGGTTTTCCCAGTAGTGATTCCCAGGAAGTGAGAGCTGGACCATAAAGAAGGCTGATCGCCGAAGAATTGATGCTTTTGAATTATGGTACTGGAGGAGACTCTTGAGAGTCCCATGGACTGCAAGAAGATCAAACCTATCCATTCTGAAGGAAATCAGCCCTGAGTGCTCACTGGAAGGACAGATCCTGAAGCTGAGGCTCCAATACTTTGGCCACCTCATGAGAAGAGAAGACTCCCTGGGAAAGACCCTGATGTTGGGAAAGATGGAGGGCACAAGGAGAAGGGGACGACAGAGGACAAGATGGTTGGACAGTGTTCTCGAAGCTACCAGCATGAGTTTGACCAAACTGCGGGAGGCAGTGGAAGACAGGAGTGCCTGGCGTGCTCTGGTCCAGGGGGTCACGAAGAGTCGGACATGACTAAACGACTAAACAACAAACAATATAAAACTATTTTTCTGGTTTTCAGTAGAAGCTGGATTTGTACCGCCCTACTTGGCTAGCTGCTATATCAGTCACAAAGCCACTCCACCCTACCTTATCTGAGCAATTTTTAAAGCATCAAAGGTGTTGCAGATAAACCTGCCAAGCATCACGCCATCTCCCCTACCTTCTCAGAGAAGTTAAAAAAGAAAAGAAAATCATTGAAAAATAAAGTTGTAAATATTTGAACCGATAAGGAAAATGCTTCAGAATAAAGACAAAGAGGGCAACTCACCTAAAGCTAGGGGGAGTAGCAAACAAGTCAGCATTTGATCAACGATCTCTGTTCATGTGCCCCTTTAAGGAGGGAACACAGGACAGGAAAAGTATTAACTACACAGCAGAGGGAGGGAAACCAATTCCCACTTGTTCCCGCATGCTTCTGTAAACAACCTAGTATAGTTTCTCTCAAGTCCTATAGCTTAGCAAATCTTTCTCATGCAGGGTTTCATATTGTATTGCTTTGTTAGGGTCCTTACTACTGTGGAATCCCCAGCCCACTGTCATTATAACAATTAGCAAAGCTAACATTTTAAGCCACTCTCATAAAAGCTTGAAATGCCATTAATTACATGCAAATATTCCCCCCCCCCCCATCCCAGAGACCAGAGGAATACCTTTGAGCTAATATTTATAACAAGAAGTGTTCGACTGAGATCTCTTGTAATTTTCATCATACCTGAGGCTGTTTTCCTCATTCGATTAGCTGAATTTATCCCGAGGCAAGCCAGACATCTAGTACCAGCTAAATTCAACAACTGGAGCTTAAAATTTGGCTTAATATATCCCCATTTGGATCTGCCTGCTTAATTCTCTTTCATATGATAACATTGGTTTATTCATTCCACGGACTTGCCACTTGAATGAAGTTAACCACATATCTTATTCTAACAACGTAAGAAAACTTCATGGGAGAAAAATCATGTAAGTTCCCGAACGAAACTAAAATGAAAAGTTGAGTATGAGATATAAATATTTTGTAGAGTGATGGCAGAATTTATTCCCCAGGAAAAACTATTTTTTCCATTTTCCCTTTTGGCAGATATAGATTAATTTTCTAAATGTACATGGACTGGCTCATGGGGTTTCTATAAGAGTTGCAGAGCTTTGCTTTGACCACAGAAAACATTTATGTAGATGACTTTCTTCAGAAAAGAAAAGAAAATGCTTCTGTTTCTTTTTACGCAGGCACATTTACCACTTTGGAGAAGTCGTTATGGCTTGTTCCTTAGACTTTTCATCAAAACAGCTAAGACTTAAGTTTCCAAGTGAAACATTCACTACAGTCATTCTCTGCAATTGGCAAGAGAACATAATAAATGCCCTGTTGGATCAGACCAAAGGCCTGTCCAGCATTCTCTTCTCCAAATGCTCATCTAGATGCTTATGGGACATCCACAAGATATGAGTGTGATAGCCCTCTCTCTCCACTCATGATCCCCTGGTATTCCAGAGGTATACTCAAATGAACATATGGATATACCACACCCATAAGGTCTTCTTCCCCATTTGGTTCACAGGAGAAGTCCTCTCTCTATTGTGGTTCCATTTATTGAATCAGCTGCTCCCTCAGTGGTGGAAGAAAGGCATATGCTAGGATGCACACTCATCTTCCCATGTTCAAAACACAAAGCCCTGGAATTGCAAAAGAAGTTCTTCCCACATATTCATTGCAGCATGTAGTGATTTGTTACAAGAGACAGCCCAAAATGCTCATCTCTGTATGTCAAAAAGACATTGTTCTTGGTTCAAAGGGTTTCCAATCTAGCAAAAGAAAGAAGGCATAGATGATCTGTTGTGAAAGAAGGTACCATTTTACATGCTTTTTCAAAAAAAAAAAATTAAAATGAAGAGAATCATAATTTTAAATAATGCACCCGGCAGTCTGATGCCATAAAATGTTGTAAAATGTGCTTTTATTTGAGTTGTGAACTGGTCTGTAACAAATTGTAATTCTAGCTATCCTTAACAGTTAGAAGCTGAAATGGGATTCACACCAATAATTGCAGCATTCCTCTACTATGTAAGCATCTTAAGCTGCATTTAAGAGAAAATATCATTGAGCCTAGCCTATTATTTCTGCATGATTGAAGCACACTGGTTGTTGTAATGCGCTTTAAAAAGGCAAGACTTCCAAAACAATGTATCCATTATTTGACACTCCAATGAACTTTAAAATATTTTATGTCCACAGTAAAAAAAGGGAGAGAGGGAGGGAGAGGGAGAGAGAGAAAGAGAGAGGGAGAGAGAGAAATTACGCTTGTGTATTTGGTCTTAGGCCAGGGACAAAAGTTTCAAGTATTAGTGTCCTTGGCCCAGATTGCTCACTTGTGGGTTCAATTTAAAAAACAAATCTCCTACTTGCCGGAACCTCAAGAAATTAAAGGCCACCGTCATTTTCCTTATATTGGAAATGTTGACTGCTCGTCAGCTGTTCACTTGTTGACATTTCCTGCTTGCTAATTTTACTGGGTCTTTTTAATCTTTTACTTTGAAAAACTGTGACAGCAGCTAGCAGCATCCATGACCTTACTGTATCATCTATTCCCACCCATCTGAGTGTGGGTCTTTCCACCTTACTTCCTATGAGAAATACTGTGGTCATCCATCTAGCTTACCTTTTTCCTTTTTGAGGCCTAGTTAACAGCAGGGGTGCCAACTTGAATAAATGTATCCATATCTATATTTACAAAGCCTACATACTTTTAAAAATAAACCGTCTTATAACTAATTTCCCTTGGCTGCTACTACTTCAGCATATTTCCTCCCAGATACTGATTTCCTGAATTAGTTGCATTGCTGATCTCACCAAATCAGGGACCACACAGTGAATACAATGATGTTACAAACCTAGTAAGATATGGCTATATGATTATGTCAGCGAGATGAGCGCCGCAATCCCAGAGTCAGCCACGACTGGACCTAATGGTCAGGGGTCCCTTTACCTTTTATACTCATTGCAACACATGAATCATGTCCATTAATTTCTTTTCAAGGTATGATATAATCCATTAGACTGAATCCAGTGCTACAGCTCCATTGGTCTAAAGACTTCCATGTGCACAGTGGAACTTCCTCTTCCTGTTCCCCCCTCCACCACCATCACCACACCCCCTAAGAAACAGCCCTGAGGTGTTTGGGGACCCCCCTGAATAGATTTTGGGGGGGTGTGGGGAGAGGAAATGGAAGTTCCACTGCACCAGTGGAACCCACTGGCACAGCATTGGGTTCTAAGGTAACATGAGACAAAGTGTCTGAGGTAACATGAGACAATACAATCGTTCTGCCTGAGGTAATGAGAGGCAGTACCAAAACTCCATCTGAAGCAATACAAAAGCCTACAGTGTGTTACCTGTGAATGGCAAGTTACACATGCATGCCACAACTTGTTACCACCATGCTTAAGTGATTTGCATGCATCTATGAAGCAATGCTATCTGTGGAGGTGGTCTCATGGCAGCAACAAAGGAAAACACTCGTAGCATTGACTTCTGATCTTTTCTGTGTGGACATGTTCTATATTGACCAAGTAAGAGGCCCATTTATTACACTTGCTTCTGGTTATTTAACTACATTCCACTATACATGAAGGTACAAAGCTGTGAGGGCCATGTGTTCAATAAGTGCACCCAGTAAGATATCCAAGATGTGCAATGAAAATAAATTAACTTTCTTTGAAAAGTACTTACACAGCTCCAGCACAGTACTGTAACCATTTTCAGACCTAAATCTCTCATTCCCTTTCATTTTTCCTTTTCAAAATTCCCAAACCAGTCTGCATTCTCTATAGATTAATAGTGCACCAAATTTCAGTTTTTCATGTCTTGAATATAAGAGGGGAAGGAAGCCTCTTTGAAACCTAAATATTTTTTATATTTCTCCCCCTCTAAAGGCCAGACCCATTTTTTTAAAAAAATATGCTAACGCACTCTGTGCAAGCTGAATTTCATATGCAGAATCTGGAGCTCAAATCTCTGCTTTGTGGGGGAGGGACAAACCATTGAAAATTGGGAATGCTGACAGACCTTTAGAGTGACTACAGAACTAATACTGGCACCTCTATTTAAAAAATAGTCTTTATCTTCAGAAGTAAACTATAGAGGAGACAAAATTCAGTGTTTTGACAGAAATGCTACTGCAAGTGCTTGTAAAAAAAAGTAATATATTCCACAAGACCTCAGGGTTTACTCTCCAATAAGGATTGGGAAAGAGATGCGCCCCACTGTGAGCACACAGTAAGACGGTTTCACATAAAAAGTTGGTAATTAGTCCCTGAGTGAATAAAGTGGAAGAGATAAGAGATTGGTACTTACTGAGGCAACACAAAAAATGTTTTTCCTTGTAGTTAGAGCTGAAAGGGTGAGTGGGAAGAAGGATGCCATTTCCACCATTTTTAATTGTACAAGACTTTTAGAACTTGGAAGTGCTGATTTCTTAATATTATGCTTAAGCACAGGGACTCACTGTTGAGTATTCAGATGTATAAGCCACCTGAATACTACAAAAAGCAGAAGTGCTTTAAGCTCCAAAGATTGTCTTGTTAAAGTTATAGATTTGATTTCATGACATCGCAGACATCAATACAGTTCTGCTGGCATTGCATTTGTATTTCCCCAACATTTGCCATTAGTTTTTCACAGTCTTTTTTATCCAGAAGGTAAATAATTTTTTATAAATAAATCAAATGCCTCCACCACCATCGGTGCGACTAAAACTTATTTTAAAACATCAGTAACAAAGGGGGGGTGTTCTTCCCTCCATCTCCCACTACAATGTAAAGGAGAGCAAAATGATCACTTAGTATGCATTTTCATGCATAACGTATTATGGATATCATTATTTAAAAGGCACAATCTAAAAAGACAAACCTTATTATGATTTTTTTTGCACTAATCTTAAAGTCTTTGCAAGAGACACCAGAAGTTCTCTGAGAGGCATAATTTATTTAATACTTTCCCTTCAGTGTTAGTCTTGCCAGAAACCTGTCTTTCACCACCTTGCTTGTTTCATTTTTTAAAATAAATCAGACTGCTATGAGACATTTTATTAAAAAGCCATAAATTCCCATGACAAAACTATGAACACATTCCAATACGAAATAAGAGCATCGGACTTCACTAACTGACTCATCATTGCACATGTAAATTGTCGTAATAATATACTGCGATTCTTTCCTCTCACACCTACAACCCCTGCTTTGTTTTTCTTCATCATTTATTATCAATACCTATAGAGCTAATGGGATTTGCCTCAAGTCTGGTAATATGACCTCAAACACATTCAATACTTTATGAATGAAGACTACCTCTGGATCAAACACCTTCAGAGCAGACTGTACTCTATTCTAAGATCTATGCCATCTTTTCACTGCTATCAAGGAACTCTGTGCAGAAACAGAGATGTAAGGACTAGCCATTCAGAGTAATTTACTTTGTATACAAAATGCTCTATGCAATGAAAAATGAATGAGAAATGGCCTTACCTATAAATACAAACTGAGGAAGCAGCAGAATATTTCAAGTATTTACGCTATGTTGGAAAAAGATACGGTCACACACAAAAGTTGGGACTGCAGGGCAAAGTTTGTTGTTGTCAGTTACATACCTCCTGTCACAAGTACCAGCGATTGGTTGTCAGCAGTACAGTTAGAAGTCTTTGCCAGGTTAGAAGACCCATCATTTGAGCTGTACCATTTAGCAATGCAATTTAATGCAATGTAAGGAAAACACTTTCATTTGGCTGGTTCATGCATATGTAGTGATGGGAGGCTATCGTATGATTTTAAACCTGCTTAAACACCTGGGCATGATCCCTCATCTTCCCGCACCCCCATGGCTTCATAGCCAAAGATTTTTATTTAATTCTTTAAGAGAGAGTTGTGCTAAAAAGTGGGGGCTGGTGGAGTGGAGGGACAGCGTGTGATGGTTAAATGTGCATTGAAAGTGTGAGAGAGGACCCATCTATACATAAGAGCAGAGGTTTTATGCCGCGCCCAGCCTGGAATAACCCTCATTAGAGAAGCATTTCCCCCCTCAGTCATTTAGAGACTTGCCTTTTAGAGAGTTACATGAGCCACATCACCCAAGCCTAAAAAGCAGGCTTCTAGAGCAGTAGGTTGATGTGAGAGAAGGCATTCCAGCAATCAGTTTTGCTCCAGGATTCAGTGGTGACGATACTGAAGCAGATGAGTAAGTACAGGATGTGTGGAAATATTTGCAAACTATTTGACCTCCAGAAAAAGTCAAAATCATCTGACAGCTAGAAAAAACTAATATATAGACATCCAGCCACCATGTGATGTACTCGTCAATCTGTCTAAAGGACAATGGTTTCAATTCAGGGGGAAAGAGAGAGAGAGAGAGAGAGAGAAGGAAAGAATTTAGTAATTGAAAAATGTATTTTTGAGGGATTCAGGTCAAGCAGGTTATTTTGGCAGTCACTGGAGTGTACCAGATGGTTCATTAGCATAAGGGTAGACAAGTCAAAGGCTTTCAGAATAATTTAGGAAATGTCAAAAAGAAACAAGATCCCTGTCATATTTTATTAGAATTAACTGCATCATATCCTGGACAGAGACTTCACCTTGGGTCACAAAAATTAATACAGAATTATATGAATTGTGTAATATGTCGGGTTAAAGCTACGCCTTCCTCTGGGGACTCATTTGCTGGCAATATATTACAGTCCTCTATGTTAGGAGTCTTCAGCCTTTGCCTCCATAAGATGGGGTGGGGGGGGGGGGCAGCTGACCTTGCTCAAAATCCATTGGTGTCTAATTGATCTGAGGTATATGCAGAATTTCAACAAGACGCTCCACTAAAGCTGTGCTGTGATCATTTTCCCAGGAAACTTGGCAGAGGGATTTAACCTGAATATTCAACAGCATGTAAAGCATCCTTTTGTCATGAGCAAAATACAGTGAAACACCATTTTAAATAAACAGGAGTTAAAATGTGTCTTTTTATTTTAAATACATATATAATGTGATTCTGTCTGTCTCTCTCTTTTTTTTTTTACTTTTTATTCAGATGTCAAAACCCTAGAGAACTTCCAGCTGGTGGAAGGTGTTCAAGAACAAGTGAATACTGCTTTGCTGGACTACACAATGTGCAACTATCCACAGCAGACAGAAAAATTCGGGCAGCTTCTCCTGCGACTCCCGGAAATCCGGGCAATCAGTATGCAGGCTGAAGAATACCTCTACTATAAACACCTGAACGGGGATGTGCCGTGTAATAACCTCCTCATTGAAATGCTGCATGCCAAGAGAGCATAAATTATATCCTTTTAAAGCCTCTGCTTTTGAGGAGAAAAAGAAAAATACTCTGAACTACTCCAAACGACACTAATTAAAAAGAACTTGGTTTAAAGGAACTTTGTCCCCCCCAATGGTGTAATAATCAAATACTTAATAGTAAATAAGTGATGTATCAGGGTATTTGTATTACAAACTGTGAATCAAACCCTACACAGTCTCCCCAAAGGAACATGTATAGGACTTTATCACTAGAATGAAAGGAGATTACAAATGGATATGGATACCGTTGCCAATGACAAACAAACAAAAAAGGAAGGAAGGAACAATTTTTGTAAGTTAAAACTTTTGCCAGTTGCCACTATTGAGAAATTTAGGAACAAGTTTTATCTGTGTTATTCAGCTAACAGAGCAAAGGGATCTGTATGAACTACATCCCTTCTTGTTAGCAGGACTGAAAACACCTCTGATGGACACAAAACTGCAGTCACCCTATGGCATCCTTCCAAGATCTGCATTCTTATCTCTCCTCCAGAAAGGATGTGTAGCACCAATCTAAAAAAGATCTCAAGTAGGCCACACACACACACTAGCACCACCAAAACAGCCTAGGGTGGGGGCTTTGGGGGACTGTCTGTAACTCAGGCCTGCAAACAGCTAATATTTTAAAAAAAATGTTCATAAACTAGTGTGACATTCTTAATATGTTTCCAAAGTTTGTTTTTGTCATTGTGTTCATGTTGATTGTCCAGGCAGTATCCCTCTTCCACCAATGGGAGGAGGAACAGCTACAAGCGTCAGAATTAAGCTGCTCCAAAGCAACCGCTGTTGGATCATGTTTCCAGTGCAGCGGCTCAAGCTTTGCTGAAATGGCTTCTCAAAGCTTTTAGTGCCAAATAATAAGCTTGCGGATACTACTCAGCCTCTTGGCTGTCATCGAAAAGAAAAACAGTATTTCTTTCTTCAAGGTTTCAGTCAGCAGCATCTCTTGATCTGCTGCACTTAATCTGCAACCTAGATAAAATGAGTTACTTGGATTTAATAAAGCAATTAATTTCAGTGGCTTCAGACTGTGCCACCGAGTTTTGGACACAGTGATGGGATGCACAAGTTGCTCGCCAACCTGTGGCTGCCACGCCCCATGAGCATCTATGCTGTCGTAACAGCAGGGCTGCATCACAAAGCTAAACACAGACAGCTGGGCATCTATTACAACCTCTCAAGGGCTCAACAAACCCCCTGAGTTGTTGGTTTTTGTTTTTGCTGCCTACCTAAGACAGAAAGAACAGGAGGTTTGTCAAGTACCATATTACATGATTGGTGGGTCTCAGGTTGTGCAGATCTTTTCTAGAATTGCTGGTCGGCCACAGTTCTGGCCTGACAGAAAGCCTGTACAGTGGTACCTCAGGTTACATACGCTTCAGGTTACAGACTCTGCTAAGCCAGAAATAGTGCTTCAGGTTAAGAACTTTGCTTCAGGATGAGAACAGAAATCGTGCTCCGGCTGCGTGGCGGCAGCAGGAGGCCCCATTAGCTAAAGTGGTGCTTCAGGGTAAGAACAGTTTCAGGTTAACTACAGACCTCCGGAACGAATTAAGTACTTAACCTGAGGTACCACTGTATCAGGATCCGAAAAGTCAACAAAAGTCAGACATGGCCAATTCCTGGTTAAAGAGGACCCTGGATTTGGAGGGGTCCTAGGACCTGCAACGGCCCTTCTATATTGGTGGGCCCTGCCTATGGGCTTGCCTGGTAACTGGAAGGGAGGTATGGATGCCATTTTAAATTCCACACTATGCCCCAGAGTGGGATTGCCAGGCACTGGTGCCACTAGGCCCTGCTGAGGCGTCTTAGTTGCCCAAGGCTGATAACCTGCCCAATTCTACCTTTGTCCTACCCATGATTAACCAATTCCATCTGGGGTCTATCCACTTGTTTCTGAACTCACTATACTTCTAGGGATTTCTGTTCGTTCACTCTGCCCTGAGCTGTCTGTTTTTATCCCTGGCCCTGCCTCTGGGCCTCACAGTCCTGGTGTGGCCCAGGATGCATGTTTTTGCCAACTTTAGATGACTTCATCTCAGGGACTGCACCAGTGCAAGGGGAGAATGCAATGCATTATACAATCATACAGTTCCCTGTACTGGTGTAGCACCCCACTGTGTCAGACGATTCTGCATCTTCCCCTATCCCCACAAGCTGAAATCCAAGTACTTCAGCTTTAACTAAATTCTGGGTCACGTTGTAGGTAATAAAAGACCTTTTTAAAAAAATAAATAAATGATTTTACCTATGCAAGATTTAAAAATATTCAAAATGTATAAGCTGGTTGGTTAGTATTACTGGTAGTTTTTAGTACAGTCTATGGATTCAGAAAATACATTTTAAACCAATTATTCAAACAAAAATATGTGAGGACAGAAGAGTGATACTGCCAGGTCCATGTAGACCAAAGTCTGCTGCAGAACAAATATTGGAGAAGGACAAATAACTCTCTATCCAAAATGAAGATATCAGTATTATAAAATGCAGTGCCACTGTTAAGAAAGCTTTGCCTTATTTCAGAATTCTAAATGGTAACTATACAGATGCAGATCAACATATGTTTGGGGGGGAAGTATTAATACTTTACATATTTGAAGGGGGGGAAAGATGATGGTTGTTTACATTTGTTAGGTCCTGGGGTGGGGGGAACTGTGATGATGTTGCAAAGCAGTGATTTCCTTAATGTTGCTTTCTGATTGGTAATTAGCTTACCAGTACTTAATTACTGTATGTCGTGAGACACTAAAATCAATAAGGGAATCTCATTTATACTTTAATTTTTTAATTTTTTAGATTATTGGCTGCACAATCACTTGTAGAAACTGTATTAAAACTTCTACTCCCTTAGCTTTGTTTGTTTTCATGAGGATTGCTGGCTTTTAAATAGTTTATTTATATTGTATATCACAGTTTTCATTGTAGACAATTATGATGCTAATTTATTGTTCCTTGGTTTCATCTTTATATAAAAATATAGCCAGAATAAAGAAGCCAAATATATGTGTTTATTACAGCATGTCTTCAAGTTAGTGGAACATAGTTCAGGGACATACAAGGATCTTTACAGTTTAAGATCATTTGCTTGATTAAATGTCTGTAAATCTTTATAATTCTAAATGTGGTTTATTTAAAATCTATTGTAAATTTAGTGATTCGCACCTTCCTTTATTTCACGTGAGCCTAGTGAGGTGCATTCTTACCTGAAAATTCTTTTCTAAGCAGTGGACATTGTATACCAAAGACAACGTTTATTTCTTTTGTATTAGTACAGAACAGAGAGTTTTATCACCCCATGGATCTGGTCTAATAATCTTTTACCTTGTGGATCAGAGCCATGAGGGAAGTGTGGGGAAGAATGAAGTACGAAAAATCCTTGCTCATACAAAGTGGTATTCCCTTGTCTGCCCTGCTACCAATACTTCTGCTGTCCCATGACTGTCCACCCTCAAACACCCTCACTGAAAGTCAGCCTCAGGCTGACTTTATTGTGGTAAAAATAAATATTTGGGATCAACACAACCATTTTACTGAGGAACTTTGGACTAGTGGGCATCAAACAACTGCTTGCCATGCCACTTGGAGCGTCTCCATCAAAACTAAGGAGACACTTGGTAGCTCAGTCGGTAGAGCATGAGACTCAGTCTCAGGGTTGTGGGTTCAAGCCACATGTTGGGCAAACGATTGCTGCATTGCAGGGGGAAACGACTAGATGACCCTTTTGGTCCCTTCCAACTCTATGGTCCCTTCTATGATTATATGAGATTTTTGTGGTCTACTGTTTAATGAGGGGATGGGAAATAAAAAAATCTCACTAGAAATGCTTAAGTCCTTGGGTGCATCTAAAATAGTTATTTGGATCCCAGCCAATAAAATCCAAATAGTTGACAAATTACATATAATGTCTCACCCTTCCAAATGGCAGAACTACTCCACTTCCATCATCATAAGAATACTAATTATGGTGTTCACCTAGCAGCTGGTGAAGGAGCATTAGTAGCTGTGATGGTTGGGAAGAGCACTTTTTGTTGGTACCCAAGTCTCCTGGAGGATGTCTGTCTGAAGGACTTGCCCTGGATTCTAACATTTGTTTGTGCAGTAAAGATGGGTGGGGATAGCAGACTTAGCCAAGTCTAGCATGTGCAGCTCTTAGGTATTTGTATCATGCACCATCAATTCTGTCTTAAGGATCTTTCACCCTACCTTCTCTATACAAATGGGAACATTGCTTTTAAAAAGAAGAAAATAAATGAAGTTATCAACAGTGGCATTTAAAAGGTAACTAGGAGAGTGTTCAGTTCGCATATAGATATGGATGGTGAGGATTTGTACACTGTCACACACCAGTATTTTGTAAGCCCTTAACTTTTTTGTTGAAAACCATGGCATATTTTACTGAAATTATGAAAGCAGAATAAAACCACTAACAAAGCACAATTATCTAATAGACACAACCAGATCATTAATGTAAGGATGTTAAAGGCAAAGAATGATTAATGGAAACAGTTTCAAATAAAATAGAGAACATATTAGTCAATATCTGTGGTTCCGAGAAGCCCTCTGATAGCCCAAGCTTGCAAAACTAATGTTAATTGTTAACCACTTTGTAACAATACATTTACTTACAATTGCTTTCTTGATTACATATTAGTAAAAGCAGACTAAAATTCAAAGGTTTTGGCTTTGGCTGGTTTCTTATAGTTGTTCAGTGTTTGTAACCAGACAATCTGTAAGTGTCTGAATATTTGTATTACAAATATGTTCTGCAGCTGCCTGGCATTTGAATCCATGCAACCCTTTTAGAATGTGCAGTTAGTTACTTGTTAAAGTTCTCTTACTGTATCTGTGAAGTTCATGTTGTCTCATGTCAATTCTTGCCAGGAATTTTCTCAACACCGATGGATTTTTATTTCCAGTATTTCAATAAATATTGATATGGCCATTCTGATCATTTTAAAATTGTTTCTATGACAACTTCATTGTAAAAGAAAAAGAGAGGGAGAGAGGGAGAGACATCCCATAGCAGAGGTGGAGAACAATATTGATGCAGAAAGGTCTGTCGTGCAGTCTCCTGACATCACCAGCTAAAATGTTACTATCAGGTCTCGAAAATACCTCTGCCCAAGACCGTGGAGAATTTTAGCTAATCAGAGAAGACAATACAAGGCTAAATGGGACAGTGATCTAACTCATTAAGAAGGAATAAGCATGGATTAGAATTTACACAAAATAATATTTCAGACCTGGTCCGCAGGAAAGTGTAGAAAATTATGTACTGTATGGTTTTGTAAAGAAAGAATAAGGAAAGTTTTCTCTAGAACTTGTGGACATCCAATGGAATTGAATAATGGAGGATTCTGGAAAAAGACAAAGTACTTTTTCACACGGTGCATAGTTAAAACTTACGTTATTCATTCCCACAGAAGGCAGCGATGGCCACCAATTTGGATGCCTTTCAAAGGAGATTAGACAAATCAATGCAGAATAGGGCTATCAATGGCTGCTAACCCTGATGACTATGTTCCACCTCCACTGTCAAAGGCAGCATGCTTCTGAACACCAGTCGCTGTCAACAGCAGGTAGAGCAGTGCTCCAGATCCTGTTTATAGTCTTTGTACGAGCACCTGGTTGGCCTCTGTGAGAACAGGGTACTGGAATGGATGGGCCACAGCCTGATCCAGCAGGGCTCTTTTTACATTCCTGTGGCATCAAAAGCAGCCTGCCTACAATGATTCTCTCTCACAGTTTTCACCTACAAGCTGAATGCCACCTGACTTAATAAACTGTTTTGTTTTGCAGTCCTGGGCAACAAAACTTGGCTTACTTGAAGCCTTGTGAGCTATACAGCGCACGGTCTGAAAGCTATCACCTCGCACATCATTACATGCAGCCAATTTTAAATTTACTCTTTTTATCTTTTAAAATGTGGCATTAAGAACTCATCGTTGTTTTATGCATTCAGTATATTTTTGGAAATAGGATCCAAATAAATTTGAGCGTCAAACTATTAACCTTGTTTTTTTCTTGCTTATGGTCACAGCCACACCATTGAGTTCTAGCACTCTTATACAACAGCCACGGTCTCCCATCAATAATCCTGGGAACTACCATTTGTTAAGGGCGCTGAAAATTGAGGTTCTGTGAGGAGCTCTCCTCACAATTCTAGGCACCCTTAGCAAGCCATGACTGTAAAGTGATATAAGAAGGCTTTAAACATATGGTGTAGTTGTGACTTTGGGCTAAGCAGTGGGGCAGCAAGTAGAGACTCTGAATGTCTGGTTTGCACTTTCAAAATTTGGCATCTGCCTTGCACCTGTGGCTTAAAAGTAAAATACATGATCATCATCTATTATACATGTGGTATCCCTGTTCCTGAATGTAAAAAAGTAGAATGTAAATGACAAGGCTATATACTAGAACCTTCTCCCTGGGAAATATTTTGTTTTAATGTGAGATATTATTCAAACACTCATTCCCACACTAGCAGACTGAAATCACACAGATAGTCATTTGGGGATAATGACTGTGTAGCTTGGTTTTCATTTACTGCTACCTCTCCAATTATGCTTAATAAAATACTAAGGCTAGAATACTATATCCACTTCTAAGTCGGGCTTAATTTTCAGTAAACATACATAGGATTGCACTGTTAGGCTGCAATCCTATACAAAGTTAAATGGGAGTCAATGGGACTTGCTATAGATAAGCATTCTCAGAGGGTAACTAATGAAAACAATCAACTCACATATTTGGTTCTTGTTCCTACCAACTGTTTTTACTTGGTGGGGGGGGGACGGGGGCAGAGGAAAGAAATGGCAAGACAATAGAAGAGGCAGGCAGCAAATGCAAGAGTTCAGCATAACCTCTCATCAATGTAAATATACCTGATAGAGCCAGGGGCAATTCCTGAGTTCTCCAAACAATTGCCAGGAGAGCCTGCCAAGAAGACAGATGTTGCTGCTACTAGAAAACATGGTATTTTGGCTCCTGATCACCACTTCAAAAACAGAGGCGGCATTGCTGACGTGGGAGGTCAGATACTGCTGAAGGAAGATCAGTCTCCCCTCTCTGGGCTTTCTGGGACAAAGATACCACTTCAATGCAAGTGTATGTGAGGGGGTGAAGCGGGGAGACACTACCCTAAAGTAAGAGTGGAAACAGAAGCCTGAATCTAGCCCATGTTCAACATCAAAATTTGTAGCCACAAACTGTGGGAAGAACTTTGGCAGCAGATGTCTTCTTTTGGTCCTCCCTACCTGCAGTAGCTGAGCTAGATCATCTCCCTCTGCTATGCTAGTGCTCTACTTGCAGGGAGTTTGTGTGGAATCATTCTAAAACAGCATCCCCTTCCGCTACATAGTTGTACATTCTAGTCTGCCCACTCATTCTGATAAGATTTATGACATTTCAATTTAAAAGTTGAGGAAGCCAGGCCTAACGCTTAAGGGAGCTGGCCCTCAGCAGGCATAGGCAGTATGATGTTATTACTAGTTATTTAATAAAGATTATTTTATTTTAGTGATTCCTCTTTATCAGGCCTAGAGCATAGGAGCCAACTCCTAGGGGCCAAGGTCCCTTCAGCCCCCCACCCAATAAAATATCTGAGGGATTCCCCGCCCCCAAGTTGATGGGCATTGCCACTTAGATGGTGTGCATGCACCACATCATGTAAGCAGGGCTTACTTGGGGACCCCAATATTTTATTTTATTCAAGTTGGCACCCCTGGCCTAGAGCTATCACCTGGCTGGCACACACTCTTCCAGCTGCAAGGCCCTCAGCACCCTGGCCCTGATACCTACCCAACCTAGGGTGGCAGGGTTGCCTAGCAACTGCAGACAGCCATTTTTATTTCATAGAATGATCGGGTCCTCTGGGATATTTGTGGGGAATTAAAAGCAATTGTTTGCCTCTGCTACCCTCAGGTAAACTGATGACCTACTGTTTTAGGAAAGGCCCCCTCATGGGGCACTTTCCCGCCTCAAATCTCAGACCAACTCCGCCTAGTGTGATCGTTAAACAATGCACTTCCATAGACACAGAAATAAGTAACTTAAGAGACAAGCTACACAGAATCCATTCCACAACTGGAATACTGCACAACACAATACATTATCAACCAGCTTTCACCTACCTGGTTATCTCCTTATGTTTTGTACTACAACTTCCATGAGCCTGAGTCATTTGCTGAATGAGGCTGATGGGAGTTGTAGTTCAAAACATCAGGAGGGCATTAGGTTAGCAAAGGATGTTATAAACAATGTATTCAAGGTATGGGAGAAAATTGTGGCTGATTAATTCATTGCCTTCATTCCCCACCCTCCCTCCTTGCAAATCCCACACCATTAATTTTGTTCCTGAAGCCACTTCCAAGGAAGTTGTTGTTCCTACTACAGCCTGCATCAAATTCAGCATGCAACGGACCATGGGAGTACAATAAACTCAGTCAAATCCAAGGCAGAAAGAGAAACTTCCTGTATAGCATGTCAATCATGTACTAACTGTAGTTTCAGAAACATATGTTCCCAGGATGGCATCAATCCACATTGTCAGATATAATAATATAGCAAACTCTAACATTGCTTTGGATAGCTGGGAGTCAAATTTGTGTCAAAGACTCAAGTGAAGTTTGAGTATGTTATATATCAAATCACAATCATCAGCAAAACCCATACCCCCAATTCTCTTTTTTCCAGGGTATAATTAAAAGATAGAATAGAGAATAGCAAAGTGAGTGCAATACACTAGCAATGTAGTACCAGGAGAAGTTTACTCTGATTAGCATCTGATTTAACTTCCAGCTGTACACAGAAATAATGAGCAGTGGATTTCTTTTACTTATTTAGCTGCAGAGACTATGCTATGCACAAGGCTCAGGGCAAGGCACACATATTCACATTACAACCGAGATAAAATGAGATGCCTTCTTAGAACGGAGGGTTCACAGCATCAATTGTCAGCTTGAATTTATTTGCTCAGATTCCACCTCATCTTAGGGGTTAGAGACAGTAGTGCTCACAATTTTCTGGATCAGGACAAAACTCTTGTTTATCCAGGAGCCCCACATGGTGCTCCTTGATGAAGATTCTTCCTCTTTGACTTTAATTCTGGTGGGAGCACCAAGCACATGGTGGCCTGCTTCACATGTAACACCTATCTATGGTTTGCTAGGAGTGAGCCTCCAGCTTATGCATTTCCCTCTTGCTCTCCCTACTCTTTGCCCATGTGCCAGTTTGATTACTTAGAGAGCCAGTGTGGTGTAGTGGTTAAGAGTGGTAGTCTTGTAATCTGGGGAACCGGGTTCGCGTCTCCGCTCCTCCACCTGCAGCTGCTGGGTGACCTTGGGCTAGTCACACTTCTCTGAAGTCTCTCAGCCCCACTCACCTCACAGAGTGTTTGTTATGGGGTAGGAAGGGAAAGGAGAATGTTAGCCGCTTTGAGACTCCTTAAAGGGAGTGAAAGGTGGGATATCAAATCCAAACTCTTCTTCTTCTACTACTTATTTCTTAAATTACGTCCTGAACTGTGCTTCCGATCATCCCATTAGTGCAGGAGTGCATTTAGCCCAAGGGCCACTTTTCCTTCTAGACACCTTCTGAGGGCCACATGGCAGTGGCAGATGGTGCCAGAGACAGAAGTGGACAAAGCAACCCATGTAAATTTTACCTTTGTACAGTAGGTAAATTTTACCTTTGCATGCATAAAGCCCTATTGACGCTCCCTTCCAGGCAAACAAGAAGCATGGTCAGAATTCAAAGAGACATTCCAGCCAGGGGTAAAGCAGGGATGCTAAGGGGTATGATCTGGGGAGATTTCCAGATAAGAGATACATGTGCTCCGTCCCAGGACTGAGGTTCTTCACCCCTGTGTTGGTGCAAAAGTCTGAAGAGATTTTTTAAAATGTGCTTAACTGAACACGCTTAGAAACTCTAAAATCCATATAAGATAGGATTCCCACTCACAGGAAAGAGCTCTTTAAAACAGATCTGCTTGAAAACTATATTCAGACTTTTATGTTAATCATATGTGCCCCCCTGCTCCCAGGTAAATGTCTGAACACAACTATAGCCTGCCATTCCATCCACACTAGTTATAGTTTCTTTTGCCAACTTTCAAATCAAGTAACTAGCTGAAATTAAGCAAGCAAGTAAAGGAGCAACAAGAATAAACTACAAGAATACAGGTATGATGCTTCACCTTCCACTAAATTCAATGGGCACACATGAGCCCCCGTGAGGGCATGTGTCGACAGTCCCTTCACCCCTGAGGAAGACAGGCTGGGAAGAAGAATGCTTTTGTACCCAATTGACTAGGATGTGGTTTGTGCTTGGTTTGAGGTGCCCACTACACCCTCTTCTGTTTGCGAATGGGCTCCTGGGAGCAAAAAAGTCTGGTGACCCTTTACCTACGTACACAAGCTCTCTTGAACTAATAAACATGCCCATAAGGTTAAGCGACCTGATCTGGAGGATCACATAGGTCAGCTAAGAGAATGACTGACATCAGCGTGTCATGTAAATACCGGGTTTGAACTGTTCTATGGTGTTGCCCAGCTACTTCATTTCAGACTGAAATGGAAAGCCGGGAGGGAGCAGAGAGAAAATAATAATACAGTAAAACCACAACATTTATAAGGCTTTGTTGATATTTATCCTGATTCATTTTGAATCTAGAAGAAATACAAGTTATAAAGTGTGTTGTATTATTATAATTACTTTGAAGTTCTTGAACTAGGCCTGGAAAAAATGATTATGTATTTCAGCTCTGGAGCCAAGTGTGGATTCCTAGGTAAGATCCTCCCTCTATTGTGTGGGCAGGTAATCCCTCCCCTACCTGGCCTGGTCTCCTTGGCAACGCTTCCCCCAGGTGGGATTGGACAACTGACTGAGGTAGGTGGAGACCTCCAGGTATCCCACCTGAGGGAAGGCAAAGCCAAGCCTATGCTGTTGGAGCCGCTCCAGATCTAGGGGCTGCACGCGTCCACGCAAAGGGCGCCCCCCATTTTAAGCGGGGAGCGGTCATTATGTATTTCAGAGATTTCCTCTATTAAGTGGTACTGCTATTAACTTATATCTGACATACAATGTTCTACTCTATCCTGTATGTCCACAAGAAATTGTTCTCCAATATATTAGAAGGTAGAATTGTTCTCTTGAAGTATCACACTTAAAATGCAACCAAGCTTTTTGGGGGTTTTTGCAGCACGATCTCCACCCCGCCCCTCATCAAAATAGTTTCACTGCAAGCTGATGTTGGCTGTAATGGGCTGCAGTCATAGAGTTCATCTGTTTCAAGGTATGGAAACAATTTGGAAGTCTCAGCCTACTTCTCTATAAACAGAATGTCACCATATCCAAGTTCAAGGAGGCCTTGATCTAGCAAAACATATAAATGCACGATCCTCTTCTGAATCTTGTGAATGGCTTCACTGATATTGAAGGGATTTTTTCATGCAGTGCTGGCCCATGGCTGCAGGGTGTCTTAGGTGAACATCCCTAAAACAGCTACTGAAACTGCCCACCTTTTGCCTTGGTTCCCATTACCTGCTTGCAGTCCAACAACATATGGCAGGCACACCTTTGGCTACCCAGAGTTCTGTTTGAAAGACTATCATAGGACAGTCTTCTTTCTGAAGTTTCGTAGCTCCTTTCAGTCATAACCTGCTCAAAACTAAAGCACGCTGAGAGACTTCCAAGCAGAAACAATTCTGCTGTCTTTCTCATAGTGCCTGCCTGCAATTCCCTTGTCTGACCAGTTACCTCAGATGACCCAGAAAGCTGTCTGAGGACAAACGCCGGCTCCCTTGGCCTGAAAGCGAGATGAGCGCTGCACCTCATAGTCACCTTTGACTGGACTTAACCGTCCAGGGGTCCTTTACCTTTACCTTTTATCTCAGTAGGTGATCGTACAATGAACAGAATCCATAACACATAAACAAAAAACAAAACCCACTAGTTCAGGAATTAGTATTTTATTATATTGTAAATCACTTTGGGATGCCTGCTGGGAAGCGATTCATAAATGAAATAAATCATAGTAGTGATAAATTAGTATTAATTTAGTTATTATTTGCAGACTAGCTGAACTGGAATTAATGGGAGTTCTGCAAAAGCACACAACTTGAAATGCTTAAATATTTCACATTTGAATTCAGTGCTAGTCCTACTTAGAATAAACCCACTGAAATTAATGAGCCAAAGTTAGTCATGTCTAGTAACTTCGATGTGTCTACTCAGAGTAGGACTAGCACTGGATACAACCCCTAATTTTAAACAAAAATGTAAGTTAGAAAATATGAAATAGAACTGAAACAATTTTGCTGCAAAAAACCTCCTTGAACATTCTCTTTGAAATATTTATCTTGCAACATTAACAAATATTTATTACTATTTTATTTGATTCCATATTGATGTTGGATGTCCACAATCTGGCAAATGATGTGTGTACTTGGTAGCTGACATACAGTCGTATTTACCATTTGATAGTGCTTAATAGTTGGCATGTCAAAATTAGTATTCTGACATTAGTATTCTTAAGACAAGACATGCAAAGGTATTAGCATCTGATAACATTTGCTATTTAGTATTTGAAAAATGACATGCAATAGTATTTTATTTCTGACAATATGAGATTTACATGTGATGCCTGCAAAAATCAAAGAAATCCAGAGAATTCAAGTTCCTCTCACTGGAGGTACAGCCAGCCTCATTTTTGTTTTTCCAACTCTTATTAAACACTTATTTGTTTACTCAGGCCTCAGGCATGAATTCAGCCAATAAAGCTTTATTGTTCACTTACTGCTTTGAAATTAACCTCTGCTGCATATTTATTTATTGCATGTTTTAAGCCTATATTTATACATACAGTGGAACCTTGTGTTACGGACGGGATCCGTTCGGGAGGCCCGTCTGTAACATGGAACTGAAGTACTGCATCTGAACCCGCGGCACAATTTAACGTTTCTGCGCATGCGCGAGCAGCAAAACCCGGAAGTAACCCATTCCAGTATTTTCGGGTTGCCGCAGGACGCAAAATGAAAACACGTAACCTGAAGCAGACGCAACATGAGGTATGAGTGTGTTTTTATATTTTTATTTTTGTATGGTTTTATATTTTGTACATTGCCCTGTGAATTTTGGGTTAAAAGCTGTTTAGAAATAAATACTAATAATATTCACATTTTTATGGTCATATTCAGAATTAAAATCTGGGTGACAAAACTTAAATGCCGAATTCTGAATCTTATCCAATATTTATTTGATATGCAAAATTAAAGAATCATAAACTGGACAAATTGGAAGTTTAAAGCCTTTTCCTACGTTGTAGTGTGTCAGACCGCAAAGAAGCTTTCACAAAGAATGTTACCAAATTTAAGAGAATTTCAATTTTATGTTTCTACATCAGTGCATTGCATTTCAGCGCATTCTAAAATATTTGAAACGTTTGTTGCTCACTCACTTCCCCTTCCAATTCCAAACATTTTAATTAAAATCTCACCTTTATTTCAGTCTCTCAAAACATGCTCTTCTTCCCTTCTCTTTCGTTATCGTTTTTCCTTTCTTTTTGAGATGTCAGATCAACTTCATGAAAGGTGTCAGGGTGTCATTTTACAGAATCTTAAAAGACTGAAGTTCATTGTAGGCTCTCTACAGATGTTTGTGAATCTGGTGGTAGAAATTTGCTATCTACTATAAACTCAATGCTATGTTTATTATTTTTGTGGAGACTGTATTAAATTTTATTTAATGATAATAATAACAATAAATGAAAGGTGTCAAGGCTACCATGGAAGTAACCATCACCATGTGCTCTTACGGTCCACAAATAGAATGAAAAATGCAAGGTAGGAACTTGTGCAGGCCTTAAATATATAAAATGCCAGAGAATGTCAAAACAGGAAAACAACGGTTGGAAGTGATCAGGTCGAAGAGTAATCTGGCTAACAGTAAAGATAAGGTCATGGGTCCAGATGACAGCATCTGGCTGGAAGGCTAGCACTTTCCTTTACTATACCAAGAAGATGGGCTGTTTTCAGAGACAGTCCCATCTGTAGGTTTAAGCCAGGAAATAATTCTCATACCGAATCAAGTCGATGGAAGAAAAGCCTTAGGGCAGAGCTTTCCAAACTTTTCACGCTGGTGACACACTTTTTAAACATGCATCATTTCGTAACACGGTAATTCAGTTTTACTAGCAAACCGGAGGTTAAACTAATCGCTTTCCAGCCCCGGGAGGAGCATGGGGAGCGTTCACATGAAACAGCAAACACTGCAGCTGACACACTAACATCTCACAACATACTGTTTGGAAAGCTCTGCCTTAGGAGTTAGAACTGAGCAGTCTTACGACCAATTTAAGACCAATTTACACATGCAGCACAAATAGTGCTTACATATTAATACTTTGGGACGCGGGTGGCGCTGTGGGTTAAATCACAGAGCCTAGGACTTGCCGATCAGAAGGTCCACGGTTCAAATCCCCACGACGGGGTGAGCTCCCTTGCTCAGTCCCAGCTCCTGCCCACCTAGTAGTTCAAAAGCACATCAAAGTGCAAGTAGATAAATAGGTACCACTCTGGCGGGAAGGTAAACGGCATTTCTGTGTGCTGCTCTGGTTCGCAAGAAGCGGCTTCGTCATGCTGGCCACATGACCTGGAAGCTGTACGCCGGCTCCCTCGGCCAATAAAGCGAGATGAGTGCCACAACCCCAGAGTCAGCCACAACTGGACCTAATGGTCAGGGGTCCATTTACCTTTACCCATTAATACTTCAGGAGTAAGAATGCCTTACTTCAGTCACTTACATTTTCAGTACATGCTGGGATTATGCAACTCGTCTCATCCCAGGCATCCAAGTGGACTTTTGGCTTGGTTTCCTTGAATAGCAGCTCCCGTTACCACACAGCAACCACTTTTGAAAGTCCAGACTTTCAAAAAGCAGTTTATGAGATGGCATGGGCTCTGCTGTTTAAAAAGGGAAAGTCAGAGAAATGGTTTTGCAACAGAAAAAACCAAACTGGAAACGGAGATACTAATGATAAGAATATGTCTAAAATGTATAATTTGTTGTTGGAGTGGCATACAAAGGATGAACAAGTTAAATCGGTTATGATTGATTGGGCAAGAGATGTGGGACATAACATAATGATGGAGGATTGGGAGAGCCTATGGAGGAAAGGGGTTAAGTTCACTGCATGTACGATGTTAAAGGAAAATATTATGAAGATGATGTATAGATGGTACTTGACCCCTGTAAAACTAGCAAAGATTTATCACAATGGTGATAACCTTTGTTGGAAATGTAAAGAAAAAGAAGGTACTTTTTTCCATATGTGGTGGACTTGTCCCAAGGTGAAAGACTTCTGGGAGATGATTTATAATGAACTGAAAAAAATGTTGAAATATACATTTATTAAGAAACCAGAGGCCTTTCTTCTTGGAATAACAGGTTCCGAATAACCCAAGAAAGTTGTTAAATTATTTTTGTATGCCACAACGGCCGCCCAAATATTACTTGCTAAAAATTGGAAACCACAAGAACTGCCAACAGTGGAAGATTGGCTGATGAAGATGATGGACTTTTCGGAGCTAGCTGACCTGACTGGAAGAATCCGTGACCAGAGAGAAGAGGAGTTTCAAGAGGACTGGAGGAAATTTAAGGACTATTTGAATAAATATTGTAATATAAAAAATTAGAAATTACTTAAAAGAAACAAATAGGCCTAAAAAAAATTTAAAAACATTTAAAAAAAATAAAAAGGGAAAGTCAAAAATTCCTCTAGAGATGTTGCAGTTTTGGGGAGCACCTACAATAACTGCACCCACCAGTGGGCCCCTAAACTGCAGGCGCATATGGCGCATCAAGTGAAAATGCACCCAACAGCCCTCTGCCATATGACGCATGCAAGCAAGCCAAACTATTTTTGTTATCTGAATGCCATATCACTTAAAAAATAATGAAAATCTTCCAGTACCCAAAGGAGACCTGCTCCATTCTCAATTCCAGTGCTGCCCTTTAGTCACAAACAAACAACCTTTGTTTGAAGGTTCTGTCCAGATTCCACAGGTGGTGGCAACACCATGGCACTTGTTGCCTTCTGGAACCAGTCATGGCTTTGGGCAGGTCTTAGGCCCCACTGAAAGCCACCTTTGAAACTGCATATTCTTCCCAAGCAACACTCAATATGGGATGGGGCTCTGCTGTTCAAAGCAAAATCCAGGATTTGGGGAAGGCCTAAAGCGTCTCTTTTGAAGGAAGGTTTAGTTTTCTCCCTTGATTATTATACTATTCATTACCTGCTTTCTATCTCTAGTATAGGGACGCTGGTGGCGCTGTGGATTAAACCACAGAGCCTAGGACTTGCCGATTAGAAGGTCGGCGGATCGAATCCCCGTGACGGGGTGAGCTCCCATTGCTTGGTTCCAGCTCCTGCCAACCTAGCAGTTCGAAAGCATGTCGAAGTGCAAGTAGATAAATAGGTACCGCTCCGGCGGGAAGGTAAACGGCGTTTCCATGTGCTGCTCTGGTTCGCCAGAAGTGGCTTAGTCATGCTGGCCACATGACCCGGGAGCTATACGCCGGCTCCCTCGGCCAATAAAGCGAGATGAGCGCCACAACCCCAGAGTCGGTCATGACTGGACCTAATGGTCAGGGGTCCCTTTACCTTTACCTTATCTTTAGTATAACTCAAGAGATAGATGGCAACTACTATGAAGAGAAAGCCCCCAAAACATGGAGTCATGTTCTAAAACAACCAGAAGCCATTCTTATGTGAATCACTTGCATTTTCTTTAATATAAATTCCACAAATTTTTACCGAGCCATTCCACACCCCACCGATGGGGGGTAATGAAAGCAGCATATTTTTTTTTGTTAGAATTATTTTAAAAACAAAAAACAAAACCTTCACTTTTTCCCAAATAGGGTGTCTTTTGCTAATCTCCCTTTTTTAACATAAACATCCCAAAAGAAACTGGATCATTGGGTAAAGGGGGATTTTTTTTTTTATTATGTCTAGCGCATATACCCTAAGGAGACATCTCGTTCCCATGTAATGCAGACCGCCGTTTGAGTCCCAGCGGATTTCACTTGATATCAGAAGTAGTTCGCCGCCGTAATGAAAACGACACACTTGCAGCGGCAATACCTCTTAAGCAGCCATGTAGTGATCAAAGGGAATAGCAGAGCAGCATCTGTTAGGTTGGAGAACTGCTTCTCGTCACTGAATGTGCCAAGCTGTCAAAGCTGCCTGTGACCTATCACAGCTACTTGTAACACTGCCACCCTACTTGAGTTGCCGTCAAAGCCAAACAAGGCTCAACACACACACACAAGATTGGTAGAGGGAACTTTTTTGAACTACTCTGTTATCTGCAAAGGTGTATTGTGGAGGGCAGGCAGGGACTAGGAAACCGAAAAGCAAAGACTCATCTTTCTTCCTTCGCTTCTTAACTGCAATCTTTTTCTTGTCATTTAAAAGAGAGAGAGTGTAGGAAATTGTACCAGTCCCCCAGGCTATGAACAAAAAGAGATATATCACAGCCAAACACTTTTCACAGAACTAACACCACACATTCAAGGTAGGTCTGCCTACCATGTTTCCACCACCTAAAAAGTCAAGTAAGTTTCCACCCACCACCAACAACAACACCACCACACACAGAAGCACTTTATCTCTCAATATTCCAGAGGGAAGTATCTTGGCTATAACTAACAGGCTACTATAGACATTAATGTATAGCTCTGGTTTAGAAGCTTAATTGTGCACACAATGCAAAATTTATGAAAAATAGAAGAAGAAGAAGAAGAAGAAGAAGAAGAAGAAGAAGAAGAAGAAGAAGAAGAGTAGTAGTAGTAGTAGTAGTAGTAGTAGTAGTAGTTTGGATTTGATATCCCACCTTTCACTCCCCTTCAGGAGTCTCAAAGCAGCTAACATTCTCCTTTCCCTTCCTCCCCCACAACAAACACTCTGTGAGGTGAGTGGGGCTGAGAGACTTCAAAGAAGTGTGACTGGCCCAAGGTCACCCAGCAGCTGCATGTGGAGGAGCGGAGACGCGAACCCGGTTCCCCAGATTACAAGACTACCGCTCTTAACCACTACACCACACTGGCGAAGAGTGCCATATATTCCCTTTTTAATCTTCATAAATCTTGCAAGAGTAGAGATGTCACAGGTGGACAACTGGTGGACAACTGGAGTCTGAGCTGTTGTTGCTTGAGAGGCAGACATGATGGGTATGGCCAAAACACCAATGCAATTCATCTGCTCTATGTCTGTTACCAGCATTCATTAAATGTGCAACCTAGAAGTATGCTAAAAGTTTCTCCCACATTTCTGTCTGCTTTTCTCTGTCAATCATAGAATTGTAAAGATGGAAAGGACCCCAAGGGTCATCTAAACCTGAATTGTCATTCATGCAATGAATTGGCGGGAAGGGGGAGTCTCCTTTGTAATTTTCAAATGCAGAGAAAATGATCAAAGGGAGGTGAAATTCTCCTGGGTTGTTGTTTTTTTTTAAGGGGGTCACACTGACTTTATTTTTAAGGTGGTTGAGAGTGAGCATTCTTTCTTTCATTTTACAAATCATCTCAGCAGCAGTCTGCAATCTGCAGCCTCCCTGGGTGACCACACTTAAAGCCCAAGAAAAGTTTAAGCCCAAGAAAAGACATCATGAGATCATTCCTCCCATGGGGATATTTCTGATCAACAAGAATAAACAGTCAAGGAAAGCTGCAAAGTTCACTGGAAAGGAAAACAACAACAAGCCACCCTTGACCACCTGCCAGTGATGAAGTCAAACCTCTACACCCAGCAAATTCTAAAGAAATTCTAAAGTGCCCTAAGAATAAAACAAATAATGAAAATCCTGTTCTTCGGGGGGGGGGGACCTTTTCAGAAACTGAAGGGCAGCTTTCAGCACAGCACTAGTGCAACCAGCCCATGGTTCAGCAACAGGAGAAGATGCACCACAGCGCTGCAGGTTTTCACTTAATGAAAAATGCATGTCAGCGTATTTAGATCTCTGTTGTTACACCGTATGTACAAGCAATACAACTAATAATACAGTGATGCTAACAGCTATACCATCTCTTTCTTGGAATAAAGTCCATTTTATTTCAGTGGAACTGGTTCTGGGGAATGGCTTCAGGCACTCTATACAATTGCCGGTGGGATCTGCATCCCCTTGTTTGCAGGAGCACTGCCAGGTTTGAGAGCCGTCAGTAGCAGGGTGTGGTGCTGACCTGACCTCATTGGCCCACACCACTGCTGCATGATGAAACAGAGAAGGGGGAGTACAAGGTGGTGGTGAGATTGGCACGGTGGACACATGGTAGGAGCACAAGACTGGGTCTGCTGGTACCTTTCCAGTGCTCCAACCTCCCCTCTTGCCATGGTTTCTTCCTTCCTGGCTACTCACTTGGCAACCACACTCTACACTGGAGCTGGTTTCACCCGCCAGGTTTCCAACTCACGTCCTCTAGGCTGCATTTCCAAAATGTCAGCCAGCCACCTAAACAGCTATTACTGGGATCTCAGTAACAGCGCCACCATTTTGCTGAGAGATTGCTCCGTGTGGCTATCCCAGGTTCAGCCCAGTGCTGAGGGGGCGTGGACAACCAGGGTGCCTCATTTGGGCCTCACTGAGAGCTGGCCAGCCGGACCCAAGTCCATGCCTAATGGCACTGCTGTGTGTTTATACCACTTGTGGTACCATGAGAAGAGGGTGTTGCTCATTTTCCACACAATGTGAGAGCACAACCACATGTGATGTGTGATGCAGATTTATGATTAGGATCTCTCAGTTTCTTAAAAAATAATAATAATAGCAGTAGCCTACAGCAGTGGACAAATCAGATTGGGCTGTGTTTATTATTTAATCCTTTCCCATGTACAATTTCCCCAACGCTCCACAAAGCTGCTGTTTGACATCTGGGATAAAACTTACAGGCACCAATACTGAAATCTGTGTAAGATGCGTAAATTCCATGCTAATGTGCAGTTTTCCCTTTGCACATTACACAAAAAAGTGTGTGCTTTTGTGCAGCATCAAAAGCTGTCTTAAGAGTAGCCAGGATCAAATCTTCTGGCTCCTATTTTGGCATTTAAGAATTTTACAGCTTCAGTCTGGCTCTTCTTTATTTTTATTTCACAAACTATGCAATGCCATTGCTTCCTCCAGATACATCTAGTTTTCAGCTGCATTTGTCTATGCATCCCCCTTTGCAAAAACTCTACACCTTAGCCGTTAGAAACATTTTCTTCCTTCCCAGGTCGAGCAGATCTAGATGCCCTAGGTAGTGCTTCAATAGTATAGGAATATTTTGAGCTATATGTCATAAGAGCAATGGCGCCTTAACGATGTATTACATTAATACATCATCAGGGTTGAGGCATTCTTATGAAATATTAGTTTAATGCATCTTAGGAATGCTGTTGGTTTGACAACATATTACTCAAATACATAGCAACACCTAGAAAGATCAAGATAAGTTTTGTATTTTTTTCTTTTCAACTTAAATTTTGGTGTGTCTTTTTTAACATTTAAAAATAAAGTGTTTGTTCATGAAAGGGGCGGGGGAGATTTAATAAATATGTAATGTTTGCCCAAAACATTATTTGCAACAAAAATAATAATTGCAAAATGTTTAATCCAACTTTAAGAAGTGAGGACATCACCGAGTACCCTTGACATAAGATTCTACACTACTCTTTGAAACCATTTGTATTATTGTATTCTCAAGCATAGTTTCACCTGGCACTTGGTTCTCTCGTGTCTGTAAATCAAATGAAAAAGCTACATTGATAAAGATGCTCATTTCAGGCTCTTTCCTGTACCTCATATTGACATTCACAAGTTAGCTGGATATCAAAAATAATTTAGATTCCATTCTTCCCCCTAAGGAGATCGGAGCAGTATACAATAACAGCAGTTAAAAAAATAAACCAAAACCCACAATAAAATATTTTATATATATATATATATATATATATATATATATATATATATATATATACATACACACACACACACCCCTCACCCACCTGGCTGGGTTTCCCCAGCCACTCCGGAAAGCTCCCAACAAAATTATGAATGAATAAATAAATAAATAAATCTAAAAAGGATAAAACATCAGACATTAAAAGCTTCCCTAAATAGGGCTGCCTTCAGATGTCTTCTAAAAGTCAGATAGTTGTTTATTTCCTTGACATCTGATAGGAGGGCATTCCACAGGGCGGGAGCCACTACCGAGAAGGCCCTCTACAGACTATATACCGGTATATATTTATGAGAGCTGAGGAGTTTGAAGGGATGTACTGCTGGGTATCTTTTCTCTAAATGATAGGGCACTGGAGATGTAAGGTTGTATATTAACAGATTGAAAAGCAGTGTGAGAGCAAGCCTGCTGTCATGTCACCTGTAAGCTTATACTGCCGGTTCTCCCAGTTTCTGTAGATAGAAAGCAGTTGTGTCAGTTTCCCCTTCACCTGAAGCAGCAAAATGTCTTGGGCTGACCCTGGTCGCCACACAATCTACCAAGCACGCCTCTCAGGGGCCACCCTTGCAGGTGAATGAACCATTCGGAGGATCAACCACAGCCAAAGTAAGAAACAAGAACCTTCCTTTTGTCAAATTCTGGATTCTAATCAGGCAATTCTAATCTTCAAGGCAAACCGTAACGACAGACCCGTTTTCAATACCGAGACAGCAAGGCTTTCATCAATACGCTAAGCGCACTGTGAAGCCACCTCTATAAACGTTAAGATAGCGTGATGCTTTCAAGGCCATGCCTTTTTCCCATTTTGCAAAACATTTTCAGAGTCTCAAAAACAACATCTCAACATCTAGCAACAAAATTGTTTCCCTTTTGTCTGTTCTCGGCCTTCCTTCCTGCTAGCACTTGTATCCTCTGCTTGTTTATGGGTTGTTTTCTGCAACACGCTGGTTTTCTGCGAAAACTGCCATGTTTTCTGTGTAGATGTCGGAAGGGGAACATCACTGTTATCAGTAAGCCAAAAGTTCCTTCTATCTCCATCTGTGCTTGTTTGGCAGACCGGTCAGGAAACTGAAAGTTAGCATAATAGGCTGCTCAGAAGGACCAGAGAGCCACTCAGATGCTATGCACCACAAATTGGCAAACAATAGTCTCTCAGCGAAAGCCCTGAGTCTGAACCCTGATAACACGGATATTTTTAGGAGCTAAATGACAAGTTCGTATAGAAAGTAGGAAATGATTGAAAGGGCAAGGAGGGTGGGGAAGGGTGTGAGAGAAAAAATATTATGGTGTCTAAGCTGTCCACTACAAAGCCAATCATAGCAATTTAAATGTGAAAATGTAAAATGGAAGAAGTGTACGTTAGAAACTCAAACCATTCAGTGGGTCCCTCTATGTGTACATGGGTGGTGCTGTGGTCTAAAGACCACTGAGCCTCTTGGGCTTGCCATTCGGAAGGTTGGCGGTTCGAATCCCTCTCTCACTTATGAACTCCCATATTGCCTTATATTTTACCGGTATCTCCCTATATAACAGGTGACCTCCCTGGGCCTAGAAGTGTAACTTATGTATCGCCCAGTGGCAAATATGTTGAGCAAGGTGTTCAAGGAGGTGGTCCAGCTTCAGGCATACTTGGAGGAAACTGATTACTTGGATCCCTCCTAGTCTGGTCTCAGGCCCGGCCATGACACTGAAACCACCACCTTGGTTGCCCTGATTGGTAACGCTTGTCAGAAACAAGATAGGGGAGTATGACCATGATCCTTTAACAGCTTCTGATACTGTTAAATGTGGAATCCTCCTCCTCCTCATTATTATTATTATTAATCACCACATGGATCAGTGATTTTCTCCATTTCTCATGAAACCTCATGGCAAAGGGCATTTGTGCTGGTATGGAGAAAATTGCCCAGGTTGCATGGTATGTCACTACACAACAAATACGTCATCATGAAGCATCACCACCCACATGGAGCTATATAAAAATGGGCTCCAGTTGGCAGCCATAATGTGCAAGTACGTACGTCCTAGATCAGGGATAGCCAATGCAAAGTCTTCCAGATGCTTTGGACTCCAACTTCCATCATTGCCAAACACCAGCCATACTGATTGAGTCTGACAGGATTTGTAGTCCCAAACACGTTGACTACCCTTGTCCTAGCTGCTTTAAGCTTGTGTAAAACATGAAGGAAGTGTGGGATGTATCATCCCTGAAGCAGCCAAGTACAATATTTTCCTGTTGCCTAGAGTGGACACATAGGGGAATGTGGCTCCAGACAGGGAGGACTTCCCATCATACCTGCTCTGGAGTCTCCTCCCCTTGTTTGTGACCAGGTAGATGGGCATGACCCTAGCTGACCATGTAAAAGCTGACTATGTAACTGTAACCACAAGATAAAGCCTGCCTTCAGATTAATGCTGTGAACAGAATGTAAGTAAAACTTTACTCTTACTTTTAAAGAAGACTGTCGTGTTATTATTATTTTAAAGAGGAAATAAAAGGAAAACTTACCAGGAACAATCCAGACTGGACAAGCCAGTCTGAACTGCTTAATTTAAATGATTCTAACGAATCATCAACTTGCTTCCAACAAGCTGCAAGGAATGTGCTCTGCTGCTTGCTCACTAATGTGAGTGAGGAGGGATAATATTTAATCAATATATCCTCTCCTACCTTCCTCAACATTCCCACAGAAAGCTGCACTTCAAGAGAGGTTGCATTTAGGGAGCAGGATCATCCCAAATATTTGGCGGGAAGAAGCAGTTCACCTCAGACAGCATGTTTTGGAATACCACTAAAAGGCAGCAAAATGTCAATTATTTAGTTTTTATACTCAGACCACCATTGAGATAGTCTGTCTTGGGCATCAAAGTGTTTTGGCACATCACTATTAGGAAGGTGCTTTTATAATGCATGCTGTTGCAGATATGCTGATATTATCAAATGAATAAAATCTCCTCTAAACAAAAACAAAAAATTAATCTGCTGAGAAACAGCAGTCAATACAAAGGTCTTTAAAAAGCTGATCAAAAGTTTCACGGTGCTCATTACCTTTCATAGTCTCAGCCAACACTTTCACTCCTCTTATGTCAGCTTTTGCAGCAAAGTCTAGTTCAGATAGCTGCCAAAATTTATTGCAAATTTTGCAAAGCTTTTGACCTGTATCGTCTTATTAAACTTTTATGAAAAATCAATGGAGTTCAATCATGTTATGGGCTGTTCCTCACACACGTGTCAGTGGTAAACGGAGAAGTCTATTTATCCCAAAGTCTGAAGGGAAGATGTTTCAACTGATGAAGGGCTCTGTTTGTAGCTACATGTTTTGTGCTGCCTGTGAACTTCAAGCCAAGTTCTTACCAAAATGACATAAAATAATCAACTGGATGGGGTGGAGTGGAAATCAAAGTGAAGTGTGCTAGCGACAAATTGTCTTCTAATAACATGAATTGATATGTAAGTTCCAGTGAGTTTAGTGGGGCTGACTCCCAGGTAAGTGTGTACATTGCAGACTTTGAATAATTTAGGATTATTTTCCTCTTGTTTGGAACACTTACTGAACTCCATGAACTTTGTTTTAAATAGAACTTTCTTCAGTTCTTCTTTGCACAGTTTAGAAACAAAACTTAACCTCCGATAGAGACAGCTGTGTAAATGCACTGGGAAATTGCACAGCATTAGAAGTGAGGTTTAGCAGTGTGTGCATATATGTGTGTTCAGAATTAATCCACAGAAATTAAGATTTTACAGATTAATAACTGAGACTTGCTCTTTTACAAAGAACCTTACAATAGAAGTAAAACCAACATTACTGTCATCGTACATCAACTTTCCCACACGGTACTAAATTAAGAATGCAGCTCAGACTTTCCATGCTTACAGGCATAGTGTGCCACTCCACCATCAATGAAAGAGCTTTTTCTGAGGAACCCTTTGAAGCACACAACAAATTAATCTGTCTCTGTTCTCTTGCTTGCCAAACTTGGTGGATGTGTTTGTTTTCATTCCAGCTGCTTTCAGAGAGGCATCACACATCCTCATTGCAACAGAAATATAAGCATTATGACAAATGACCAGGAGATGAAAGCCGTGTGTGGTATCAGCACTAATTGTTAATATAATAGCTAGACTCATTGTTATTGTTGGTTTTACTATAAAGAAAAACAGAAACCATATTTAGCAACATTCGTTTTTCTGACCAAAAACAACAACATCATGAAAATGTTTCAGAAAACAAAGGGTGAAAGGGAATAAAAAGGGTTGCTGAACTGGTGGCAGAGTTAATGAAGTCATTACAAGATGATTTGATTTCAATCTGGATGATGTTTTCATATGAATATTCTGACACACACAAAGCACATTCTTAACATGGTCTATGATTAGGCTAAAGCATTGAAACCAATAGTTATTCAGTCCCCCAAAGCCACTTTATGCTGACTGTACTACCTCTGATGCCTATCTAAATTAATGCTAGGGTTAGCAGTACAGTCGTACCTTGTTTTGCGACTGGGATCTGTTCCGGAGCCCCAGCTACTAGCCGAAAAGGACGCAAGGCAAAGTGCCACATCTGCACACACGCGCAAAGCACGATTTAGCACTTCTGCGCATGTGCAAGCAGCAAACCCGGAAGTAACCCATTCCGGTACTTCCGGGTTTGCCACGGACATTCGCTGGAATGGACGCTAGATGAGGCAGACGTTTGCGGAGGTATTACTATATATATTAAATGAAAGTATTGAAAATTAAGCCCATAAATTTTCCATTCACATCCTGGTTCCAAAATTTTGCCAATCTGAAGCCAGCAAGCAGTATGTGGATGCCATTCTGTTTGTAATCCCCAGGAACTGCCTCTGACAGTTGAGGCAGAATATAGGCATCATGGCTAGTAGCCCTTGAGAGCCTTGGGCACCATAAATCGGTCTAATCTCGTTTTAAAGCCATCTAAGTTGGTGGCCATTGCTACATCTTGGGGAGCTCCAACTCCTGCCCAAAGAAGCTGCATGTTGTTGCTGGACTTTGTGTTATCTTTCTGGAGCCAGATAAAAACCTTTTAATTTTCCCAATCTTTTAACTGAAGATGTAACATTCGTCTTCTCAATTGGTTTTTTTTTAATGCTGCCTTTAATTGTTCTATGTTGCTTTATTACTATATTTTATTAATAAAGTGCTAATTGAAGAGGAGTACCGTATATATGGGACGCGGGTGGAGCTGTGGTCTAAACCACAGAGCCCAGGACTTGCTGATCAGAAGGTCGGCAGTTCGAATCCCCGCGACGGGGTGAGCTCCCATTGCTCGGTCCCAGCTCCTGCCAACCTAGCAGTTTGAAAGCACATGAAAGTGCAAGTAGATAAATAGATACCGCTCCGGCGGGAAGGTAAACGGCATTTCCGTGCGCTGCTCTGGTTTGCCAGAAGCAGCTTAGCCATGCTGGCCACATGACCTGGAAGCTGTACGCCAGCTTCCTCGGCCAGTAAAGCAAGATGAGTGCCGCAACCCCAGAGTCGTCCGCGACTGGCCCCAACGGTCAGGGGTCGCTTTACCTTTACAGTATATCTATATATATCTGGCAGATAAATAAGAATGAAGACAGTGATAATGGAGTGAAGTTTTTCACTTTCCACATCACCTTGCCTTTTATATTACATATGACTGTATCCAATGTTAGTCCTACTCAAAATGCGACGATATAGAAATACTTTTATAAAATAAATTAACTTTCTCTTTTTATGTATAAAGTGCCATTTTGGAGAGATTTCAATCTTAATTGTGGTAGCCCAATAAAAGTTATAGTTATACACACACACAAAAAAAAAAACAGTAAGGAAATCCCATATATATTAGCACATATAGATTTGAACAGTTTAAACAACAATTATCTTTTTTATTTGATTGATTTCTTACCCACCCTATGCCCTAAGGTCCTAGGGTGGTTTAGCAGTATTTAAAATTATATGATAAAACAGTTGGAATTATAAAGCAGATAAAACCATTCCAAATGGAATAGAATGGTATAAATTTAGCCAAAGTTACTTTCACTGCCAAAGGCCAGGGGGGAAAGCTGCTTCTTTAACATACAGCAAAGGCTGCACAGTGAAGTTGCAAGATGCATTCTATGGGGACGGAGTTCCCCAATTTAAGGGCTGCCACAGAAAAAGCTCTCTCCCAGCCTCCACAGTTCCAAAGCTGGGGAAAATATTAAGAGAGCCCCCTCTACAGATCTTAACGTTATTCAACTAAAGCCTTAGTTCTGCATAAAGGAAACAGGAAATGAAAAATAAAATATTAAGCTTCCCTTCCAATGAGTGACACCTTTTTATTAAATTGCAAGCTATGCCACATTGCCTTCAAAATCTCAGAGGACATCAGGTTTGGCAATATGCAAAGTTATTTAAATTTAGTTGTTTAAATTTAATTATTATTTAATTGGTTAAATTGCAGTTGATCAATCAAACATTATTTAAACAGTGTGGAGCCCGAACACTTACGTTTGAAAGCTACTCTATATTCATTAGGAACCTCTCTTAAGATAACACGACAGTCATTAAGTTCAATAATTATTCCTTTCTGCGTGCAAGTCTATACACAACAGCTACAATCAGAACACTCCCTGGAGCCCAGTATATTCATAGCTTCCTGTTCTCTTTTACATGATAGGAAGCTTCATTGTGCAGTCACAAATTCCCCACTGCGCACACCAAATTGTGTGCTCTTCAGGAAGACCCACACAGAAGAGAGATGGATCTGGATAGCAAACATAACGTAGTCATGTGACCCCTGAACTATGCGCCAGGCAAAATCTTTCCTCTTTAACCAGGCCTTTGGCTCATTGACATCCAATGCCCTTTTAAAATGGGGGGGGGGAGTGTTATTGGGTTGTTTTTGTTTTTATTTTGATTATGTATTTGGGTTTATATATATATATTGTGATTTTATCCTGTGAACCGCCCTGAGACCTGCAGATATAGGGCAGCATACAAAATAAAATAAAATAATAATAATAATAGAGGCAGGGGTGTGTAAAGACAGATGAGGAAAGATATTTTGGTGTTTCCATCTTGTATTTTTATGTCATCAACATAAGAACATAAAATCTATATATAATAATAAATTTATGAAATTGAGGGTAGCCTCCTCAACCTAGCGATCAGCAGATGTTAGGGACAAAACTGCCATCATCCTGGACAATAGACCATGCCAGCTGGGGTTGATGGGAGTTGTAGTTCAAAACTTCTGGAGGGACCAAGCTGCTTTAACGCTTTCCCTCCCTTCGTTGCACCAACATATTGTTCTATTTAGATGGTACAAGGACACCCACCCACCCACACCCAAACCCCTGTAGCTGGCTTAACTGCTTAGACCAATTCTCTTCTGCATACAATGCTTCCTTTGGTACTTCCACTGTAGACGGCTGAATTATTTATTCAAAAATCACTTCTTGCAACTTTGCCAGAGGCTACTGACTCTATACAAAGGGTCAGGGCTTAAAACGTGACACCTTTGCTCAGTGGTGGGTTGCCTTCATATTAATATATGCAGTGTAAATATTTAGCCTTGTGCACAACATTTGATGACAGTGTAGCATTCAATGCTGGATATTTGCTTGTTCCAATAACACTTAAAAATTGAGGTGCTGATATAGTAATTCAATTCAATTTAGACCAAGCTGCCTCCCAACATATCAATGCATATTCATAAAATCCAGCAGTAATTACCTTTAAACATTTGAAATATACATCTCTGTCCAACAATACATAGTCAGTATAGTATACAATAGAAAATAAAATGACCAATTTACAGATTGGCTCCCAAGGGCCATGATAAAAAGATCTCTAAGGACTGTGTAAAACTGCCAAGGGATGAGGCCTGACGGATCATGTTTAGAATACGGTTCCGTAACTGGGAGGCTACCTTTGAAAAGGTGTAGCATGTGCAATTACATTTGCTCACCTGGCTAACTTGTCTCTTTCAGCTTAGGCATCTTCTTCTGTTGCTTGCTCCCAGTGTTTAATTTTAGATGGCAAGCTTGTAAGTGCAGGAACAAGTACTCGTAGGATTCAGCATCAGCATCTAGTGGAGAGATTATCAGTTTTTAAAACCACTTGCAGTGTCAGCCAAAATTAACTTTGAGGTGCAAGGATACTCTTTTTAAAGGTACACAAAACAGTCATCAGCAAATTCCTAACTACAACTTAAATTTACAAGATCACACTTTCATTGATAGCAACTTGAGGTCCGTTTACAGGAAGTGCCTTTAACAGGTAATCAAAATATTGCATTTAATGCCCTCTCTGATTGTACATTGTTATTTAAATCACCTTTTCACAACACTGTATGGCCTGTGTAGTCAATGCAGAACTTCACATGTGTTAAGTGAAACAGGAATTAGCAAAATTCCAGCAGCCTGCTTAAATGATAAGAAACCATTTTAAGGAAGGGATCTCCTAGGGAGTACGGAAAAACCTGCAGCTGAAGGCAAGGAAGTCCGGATATGTAACTCAGCACAGGCATAAACAGGAAGTTGAGCAGCTTGCATTTGGATTGACAAACTGGCTCCAAGGGCTCATCTAAAGGCACGAGGTTTGACCTCTGTCAAGCATGAATGCAGAGGCTTTGGAACAATCTGATACACTTGAAGGTACAGACCTTATATAAAGCAAATGGGCAGCAAGCAGAACTGGAGCTCTCCAAGCACACAGGACTGGCTCACTCCAGAATAAATCTCTTCTATGTAATGGACTGAACAAAGTCACATTGTGTATGCAGACAAGCACGCCTATTTTAGTTCATTTCAGTTTTATCCTATTTGCTACCCTTCTTTTAACCTTTACACATTTCCCAAACACACCTACTCCTCCCAAAATGGGAAACTCTTCTTTCTTTGCTTTCATTTTTCAAAAAAGGGAAATAGCACCTATACATACATCCACACACATTTGATACAGTTTGCTGGCAAAAGTGGGAACCTGGAGCAGTCATGTCCTGGAATCATGAACTAGACCGCCTTTTTAAAAAGAAACTTGGTGTAAGCAACAAACAGATGAAACCCCCCACCTGCAAATTCATTTTTTTAAAAAAGGTAATGGAAGAGGCTCCAATAATGAAGGCACATGGAAAGCTGCCTTAAATTAAGCCAGATAATTAAATAAATAATAATAATAATAATAATAATAATAATAATAATAATAATAATAATTTATTATTTGTACCCTGCCCATCTGGCTGGGTTTCCCCAGCCACTGTGGACGGCTTCATTAGTCCATCCACCTCAGTAACGGTCCACTTGTTCTGCCACTAAGCTGCAGCACTTATCCAAGAATGGGTGGAACAATAAGCAACTTAAGGAGAAAGAGACATCTCTTCAAATCAACTTCCAGAAAATGTGAAGAACTAGTTTGGCTATCTAATTCTGCAAGAGTTTTTCCTATGTATATATTATAGCTGTATATCTGCCTGTTGGGATTCAACAGGTTAAGCTTTTTCTAGTACAGAAACACAATTATGGGGAAAGCATCATTCCTTGAAATTCCGTCCCATCCGACATCATCTTACTTGTGCACAGCAAATTTGCATATGGCACAAAGTGTGTGTAGATTTGCAAGTGGGAGGAAAAATAAAGTAAAACAAATCCTGATGGTTCACCTGTTGGTTAGAAGAATAGTAAGGCTGGAAAAGAAGTCCACAAAGGAGATCTACTTGGGAAATACTAGGGAGTAAGCAATTAGCATACAATGGACTGTTCCCTGCTGTTTAAATGCTCTGTAGCACGTACAGCATTTTCATACATAAGCAACAATAGTTTACAAAAGTGTCGGCTGGCAGTGGATGGAGCTAAGCAGCTCAGAGGTGACACAATATAAACTTCACCACATGAAATACTGGAAGTTGATGTAAACAGCTTTTAATAGCATTGAACATTTGCTCACTTTGTTTAGCCCATCTGGATGTTCCATTGTGCTCAGTTCAGCGGTGACTGCCGTTGGGTGACAGTTGATATATGTTAAGTACAAGCAAAGTGCCGCAGCCCATTTGAGGGACCCTCAGGAGAACATTTACTGTTTTGCGAAATATTCTGTCAAGCCTGCTACAAACGTCACCTGCATCCTTAATGGCTCTGTGCCAAAGTCCTCTGGCTTTATTATTATTATTTTAATCAAAGGCGAGTTTAGCTTTTACTGTTTGTAAGGTTAGGCAAACTATGCCAAAGTTCTCCTATTCTACTTGGGAGAGTATCAGCTGACAGGAATGGTTTTCAATATGGCTCGAAGAATAAAGAAAGAGAGCCACTCATTCCAAGAGACTTTGGCTCATTTGATATGTAACCGGCGCAACAAATCAAACCGTCAGGAAGCAACAAAAGAGCAATTTAGTAATAAATAAAACAACGGAGCTCTACTTAAACAAAAGGGGGAATTGATATTCTAAAACCTATAGACTGTTCCATCTACATAAAACAATGTGCTGCACTGAATTTTTGTAGCATTGAAATCACAGTAGGTTATGCAGCCCTAATAGACCTGGTCAGCAATTAGGGATTTGCTTTAAGAAATTTAGTGGTGGATGAAGACCTTAATTCCAGTCCCCATTATTGTACCCAGGGCAGAGATTAGACAAACTCAGGAAAACAGATGCTGGAGGTTGGTGGTATCACTAGCCCTGCATAATCATTCCACCTGAACCACCCTCCTCCCTCAACAAGGATAGGATAGGTTTCTTGTGGATAAAGGCAGCAGAGTGGGGGCATAGCATTTATAAACCCAGAGGATACACTTTATAGTGAAGTTATCTTTAGCCCTCTTCAGTTCTTTGTGATACGGGTCCTATCAACCCTATGGGATAGTATAGCCATGTTCCTTCTGAAATAAAATGTTCTCTTTGTGTATCTTCAGGGGCACTGTGAGTTAGTCAATAATATCAACCCCATGTCTTCATTGAGGGAACTAATGCACCTTGACTTGAGGGTGCATGTGGGGTTGCTGCTCAGCAGCAGACAGCAAAAATGTCTCAGCTTAGCTCCCGTTAGTACCTAATGCTTCCATCAACTCTTCTTTTTTTTACTTCAGAATTTAAGATTGTGGGGCCAGAGATCACCACCACTATCCTGGGGTATAATCCTGCATTCCTCACCTAGCACATCCCACACGCGGACATCCTATGTTAAGGACTGCTGTTAGGTTAATTCTCCATGAGCCAGCAGAGATTATTCATTTCCCACAATGCACCTGCAGGCATATTGTGATTGTCTTATGTGTACTACTGGGCAGATTTGGCAAGTAACTTTGTGTACAAAAGGGCTCAGGTTACAGAATAGCGTGTTGGTTGTGGTAGGAGATAGCCTTCAACAATTCCTGCGGTGTTTGCACATCACAGTACACCATAAACCATGGCTTTTTGTGCACTAGCAAAACTGCTTAATTCCACCCAGAGAAAGCAAACCACCACCTTGGATTTATCACTGCATCCAATGACCTCTAAGCCAATAATAAAATTTGGCTACAGGTTGTGATTTGTTTGGAGTAACACTAAACCAGGCAGGGACCATGTTTCCCTCCCTCTTAGGCTCTGTACACGTTAGATTGAAGATTGAATGTGGTTTGTGGGGAAAACACATCAAACTGTAGCATTTCATTACAAACGACAGGATAAAGGTTTGTTGTGGTTAATGCTGCCAGACTTGCAGCAGGAGTGCACTGGATGCCAAGTAAACAGGAGCATATACACAGCCTTAGTGTGAGCTGGGAGAGGGCAGGAACCTTGCGGTTTATGCCTTATAATGTGCAAACATTGCCATTTCCATTTTCTTCCCTCTTTGTTTCTTCTATTAGTTTAGCAAAGGGGCTGGTATACTTAGCTTGTATGTCACTTAAGATCCCGAGAAAATGTGTATTGCTGAATAATTCAATAACTGGTGCATAATCATACAGGAAAATTCAACACATCACTCTAATTGTTAAGCCATGGAAAACTAACAAGCATGTCATTTCAACAAAAGTCAAAAGGGGTGGTCAGTTAGGGCTGCAGTTCTATACCCACTTACCTGGGAGTAAGCCCTATCAAACTCAGTGGGCCTTATTTCTAAGCAGGCATGTCTAGAATGGGATTGTAAATTATCTATTTAAAAGGCACTGGTGTGTGTGTTTTTCCATTTATGTGGACCATGTAAGTAAAGTAGGGGTCACCAGCCTTTTTTTGAGGGGAGGGGGTGGTGAGTGTAGGGCTTGCCTCTACCTGGTACTTTAAGGCAGAAACTGCTTGCATCCTTTACAGGTACCAAGCAGCTGAAAAATGTTATTACAGGTTTTAGTTGGGTTCTGCTTGATGTTAGGAGTTTTTAGATTGGTTTCAATGTAATGTTGCTTTAATTGACTATATCTTATTTATGATGTACTCCAGTCTGGGTTCCCAACCAGGAGGGTCATACAGAAATAAAATACCGTATTTTTTGCACCATAACACTCACTTTTTTCCTCTTAAAAAGTAAGGGGAAATGTCTGTGCGTGTTATGGAGGAAATGCCTATGGGTGGCATGCCTACGGATTTTCCTCCTCTAAAAACTACGTGCGTGTTATGGTCGGGTGCGTGTTATAGAGCGAAAAATACGGTAATAACAATTATAATACAGTATTAGTAGAAATAATAATAGTCATTCTAAGCTAGCACTCGTCTGCAAAACCTCACGCTTCTTTATGTCATATCTCAATTGCTCACAGTGTAAAACAGCACACTTCAAAAAGAAGAAAAAGCAGTGCAGTCCCAAATTGTCTATTCAAATGTAATGGGGGCTACATTGCAAGCACATCACATAGGATTTTCGTTACTGTTGACTAGAGCACACCAGTCAAATTAATAGAAGCTGAAGCTTTCCATTTACTTACAAGGCAGGTATTTTGTGAGCAGCTGTTCTACACATTCCTCTGCATCACTCCAAACCTCAGCTCTGTGCTATATACTCTGTGTTTCTTCCTTTCCTTCCTTGTCTTTGGTCACTTTGTGTGTGTGGTTGTCAGTGCAAAGCTGTCTATCAAAACAAACTTCCATTGTCACCGGAGCCTCGGTTCCAACCATGATTGTGTTGGATTTTTAACTTCAGGCACTATTTTAAAAACCAACGTTGAGAGTAAATAAATACATTGTGATATAGCCTCACCTTATGCCAGAATTCAGTGTGGGTTTCTTTGAGTAAGCCCTCCTGAACTTACACATAAAATTAGGCTGTATATATGTGTGCATCAGACTGCAGTCATAATGCCTTCCCCAAAAAGTCAATTTTGATAAATGTACAAAATAAAATTGTTGATGCAAATTTTTTTAAAAAAGAACCTCCCTTTGTTGGCTTCACTTCAAAAGCTAACCAAATCAATGTCTTTCATGACATAGTTACCAAAACATTTAGTCCAGCAACAAGAAGAATACAAGAAATCAATAGAATACATTTCTTCTGGCAAAATTCATGGCATTTTTTGCATTAAAAAGATAACTGGATGCATAGCTTCATCCTAACTGTTTATTTTCATGCTGCCTCTTGCCTTTCTAGTATAGTGTAATCTTTTGTGCTTTAAAAATAAAAGTGACTAGACTTGTCCTTTGAAACAAATTACTATTATAAAAAAGGAAGTGTACTCAGTGACACTGAAGTTCTCCAACAGCTGATGGATGTCGGTACTGTAAAACTGAATGCCACCTAGTTGGTTGTGGGGGGGGGCTTAAGCAAAGATGCTAATTCTGCTGATTAAGATATTGTTTTCCCCCTCTTGTGCCCTATTCATTATGCAAGGCTGCAGAATATGAAGTGTGGTGTGTGATCCGGGCAATCTAATGATCTCCCACACCTGCTCATCTGGTACAATTTTAATTAACACTCCAAGGAGGTTTGTCAAGAGTAATCAAAAACATTGTCGCTTATAAAGCTGTGGCAAGAAATCAATAGTTTTCATCAGAAAAGGTAAGGTCTGGCATAACTGAACCATTTAATTGCTTCATTCCAATAAACAAAAAAACCTGCACATTTTAATGACTTGATTCTGGAGATCAATATCGAGCCGCATATTGCATTAAACAGCAACATGTGGTGGGGACGTTCGCAGTCATTTCCATTCAGAAGGCTGCATTCCTCTTTTTTATTTTCATCCTGAATGGCAATGGGTTGCTGAGCCTATGCAGTGCTATGATTTATATCAAATGAGTGACCTCTAGGGCTGTAAGACTCGAACGGGTGACTAGTTCTCAATGGTAAGCTACTGGCACTTGACAAAGTGCCTGGAGCAGAATGAATTTACTTCTCTTTTCCTCAATCATCAACAGGCTCTGCCCTGACCCCCATACTGACTCCTATAACAAGATCCCCTGTCTGGGACTGAAAAATTTACTGTCATGTCTACTTCTCATTGAGCTCAAGTGAGTACTTCTGTCACCTTCAGTGAACTGAGTCTGTAAAAGATTTAACTAAACACCAGTCGCACTTTAAAAACTAAGTAAGTACATCTCATATAACAAAGATAACCTTTGAGCACATCACTTCTTAAAAGCTACTTTGCAGCTACTGGTGTTGGCAAAGCCAGATCTATTATTGCTGCTTTGTTCTGCCTTTCTGTTACATGTGCAAACACATGCCGTGGCAATCATTTACTCTAGAATAAATTGTTCTAAAAGATACGGGATTGCACCAGAGAAAGTCCGTTCACGACTGCAGCCAGTTCTGTAAAATCTCTTAAGATTGTTTCATTGTGAAGTATTATAACAAAACACAATAAAGACCTCTCAGTAGGCTAAATACTTGCGCTGATTTAATTTGCTGGGGATACTGTTATGCAGTTGTTTTTCACATATACTACCCTGAGTCCCAGGATGATAACCTAATGCTGAAAATCCTACCAGAGTTCTTGAAGAGAAGCTTACTTCCAAATTAGTATCTGCAAGAATTGCAATCCAAGGATGAGATCCTAAACCAAGTTAAACTGAAAAGCTCAAACAACCTGCTATGGACTAGCCACATTTAAACCAATAGGTGGTTTGAAGGCTTTATCTTAAAAACTTTGTGATTGCATCAACTACTGTAGAAATAAATAAAATCACTCCCTTGGGCTGTGATTTGTGTACACACACAAAGACTGTAAACAATAAATAAATATCCAGGCTAAAGTTTAATGGGTTTGAATTTATGTAGCTTCTCTGAAATCAAAGTAAAATATATGCTTTTACTAATATGAATAAAATATGGGAATACCTTTTAAATACATTTAACACACTATATACTGCATACACAGAGCATGCTATGTCGCAGTGCTCATATGCATACAGAGAGCCAGAGAAAGAGAGAAATTGTACTTTCATGAACTTATGCATTTACGTTTTTGCAATAGCTCTTAACATTTTTAAGGGGGGGGGGTTCTAAACCCTTTTTTCACTATTTCAACACTCAATGAAACAGAATACACAAAAGCTAGCCAAATATGTAAAACACATGGGATGGGTGTGTGTGTGTGTGTGTGTGTGTGTGTGTGTGTGTAGTTGACCTACCCACAAATAGTGTGTGTTATTTAATCATTTTAACTAGACTGTTTAAAGTCATAAAAATTAAAATTTCAAGACCCCCCTACATCAACAATAAGGCAATTAAACGAGTGACATTTGATGTTTTATTCCAACCTCTCACTAAAGCCTTACACCAAATTTTCACTCCCTCTTTAATTTTCAATTCTTCTGCCCTCCCTGCTTCATAGCTCCTAGCTATTGGCTTTTACAATCTGTCCCTAGAGAGCCAGGAGTTATTACCCCTGTCGATGGAAGAGAAAGGGATGTTATTCCCTTGTCACCCTCTTCGGCTCCAGCAGATTCCTGGGTCTGATCTATAGCCTTCATTGGAGAAAAGCGTCTGACACGCTGTTAGTTCTCAGTCCTGTCAGATCCATCTACCTGTGCTACCCGCATTAGTTACTGGAGCTGGAATGACACTCAAGACTCACAGGAGTCAGACCAAAGGATTTCAGGAACAAAACTCCACAAGCACACTTTTTAGTAGTAAGTGGAATGTCAGTTGCAAGACATGTAAAATCAGCAGTGAGAGACATGTGCAGCATGTGTAAATTCACCAGACTAATTCCTGGGCAGCTGGGAAACTTATTACGTCTGATAAGTGATTTTCAAAGCTTTCATTTATTTCTTTATTTCCAATTTTTGTCCTACCCCTTCCCAAAATCCCACTCTTTAAGGCAAGTCATATATAGTTCTTTTTTAAAAAAAAGAATGACATTTTTTAAACCAGCAACTGTAGAAATAATTTTTTATTTGATTATATTACCAATGTAATTACCTGGATGTAGTTGGGGGTGTTTTTTGGGGAGGTAGGGGAAAACTGTATTTGATTGCTTGTATTTGATTATATGTTGTTCTTATATTCAACTAATAAAATATTCAACAAACAAACAAACAAAAAGATTCCACCCACTCTACATATATGTTGCAATTCATGTCCAAAATTTGGTGAATGTCAACTTGCACATATGAATGTGATCAACCCTAGCTGAATTATATGAGACCCAAACAAAGATATATATTTCCCCCCAGTTTTTAGACATATTTGAGTTAATGCTCATGATTACATTTGGGTGAAGGCAACATTCATCAGCGCTATTGAATTTTCAGACACTCATAAAAATTCAAATGGGATTGTCAATATTCACATGTGAATAGGGGCATTAACTGGTGTGTGTGTGTGTGTGTGTGTGTGTGTGTGTCTCACAAACCTGCTAAACTCTGACTGCTAAAATATAACTCGTATTAGGATATATTACAGTACTTCCAGAAAGCATAAGCGGTTGGACTTTGGCTGCATTCAAATGTGGAAATTATTGTATTTGTTTTCATAAAATAATTGAAGAGTTGGAATGGGCCCAAAGGGTCATCTAGTCCAACCCCCTGAAATGCAGGAATCCCAGCGAAAGCATCTATGACAGATGGCCATCCAACCTCTGCTTAAAAACCTCCAAGGAAGGAGAGTCTACAACCTCCCAAGGGAAACCGTTCCACTGTTAAACAGCTCTTACTTGGGTCCCTTCCAGCTTTTAAGATTCTATGAACTACCGTATTTTTCGCCCCATAAGACGCACCGGCCCATAAGACGCACCTAGATTTTAGGGGGGGAAATAAAGGGAAAAAAATTTATTTCCCCCCCAGGTGCGCTGCGCTAATCCAGAAGCTTGGGGCAAGCTGAGGTCAGCGCGCCCCAAGCTTCTGCGTGCCGGCAAGCAGTCCGCTGCCGCCCCAAGCCTCCCGCACCCGGCAGGAGGTCCCGCCGGGTGCGCAAGGCTTGGGGCGGCAGCGGGCTGCTTGCGCGCACCTAGAAGCTTGGGGCGTGCTGAGCTCAGCACGCCCCAAGCTTCTGCATGCCGGCAAGCAGTCCGCTGCCGCCCCAAGCCTCCCGCACCCGGCAGGAGGTCCCGCTGGGTGCGCAAGGCTTGGGGCGGCAGCGGACTGCTTGCGCGCACCTAGAAGCTTGGGGCGTGCTGAGCTCAGCCCGCCCCAAGCTTCTAGGTGCGCGCAAGCAGTCCGCTGCCGCCCCAAGCCTCGCGCACCCAGCGGGACCTCCTGCCGGGTGCGGGAGGCTTGGGGCGGCAGCGGACTGCTTGCGCGCACCGAGAAGCTTGGGGCCAGCTGAGCTCAGCCCGCCCCAAGCTTCTAGGTGCGCGCAAGCAGTCCGCTGCCGCCCCAAGCCTCGCGCACCCAGCGGGACCTCCTGCCGGGTGCGGGAGGCTTGGGGCGGCAGCGGACTGCTTGCGCGCACCGAGAAGCTTGGGGCCAGCTGAGCTCAGCCCGCCCCAAGCTTCTAGGTGCGCGCAAGCAGTCCGCTGCCGCCCCAAGCCTCCCGCACCCGGCAGGAGGTCCCGCCGGGTGCGCGAGGCTTGGGGCGGCAGCGGACTGCTTGCGCGCACCGAGAAGCTTGGGGCGGGCTGAGCTCAGCTGGCCCCAAGCTTCTAGGTGCGCGCAAGCAGTCCGCTGCCACCCCAAGCCTCGCGCACCCAGCGGGACCTCCTGCCGGGTGCGCGAGGCTTGCAGACACTCGCCCGAAGCAGGGGGAGCCCTCCAGAGGGCTCCCCGTGCTTCGGGCGACAGGCTGCCGCCCCAAGCCTCGCGCACCCGGTGGGACCTCCTGCCGGGCGCGCGAGGCTTGCAGGCATTCGCCCCATAAGACGCACCCCGATTTCCCCTTCATTTTTGGAGGGGAAAAAGTGCGTCTTATGGGGCGAAAAATACGGTATGTGTGGTGTAAAGAAGTACCTTCCTTTGTGTGCCTTGAAAGTTCCAACAGCCATCCTCACTAGATGGCCCTGGGTTATAAAATAGGGAGAAAAGCTTCTCTCTATCCAAATTCTGAGCTCATCTTCCCAGGGGAGTGCGCAAACCTAAGGCTTGCTGTGGCTTGCTTTTTGCTTGCTCATGTTCCACTAAACTATGGTTTAATGTGACATGCAAATGCGGTCACTGTACAACAGTGGACAGAACAGGTCTCTGCAGTCAGCAGTTTGACTTCACCTCCATTGTCTCTTACACCTTTGCGCTCCATTGTTTCTCAGGACAGACAGATGCCAACAAATTCATCACAGTTGCATCTGGAACTCAGGGCAGTTTATAAAGAAATCTGTGATTTTCTGCTCATGTTAATCTTGTAAGGAGAAAGTGACCACTGATGGAGCTTTATGGTTCTGTGAACTGCCCTAAGGGCTTATGATGAAGGGCAGTATATCAATCAATCAAATAAATAAATACATAAATGATGGAGGGAGGGGCATTTTAACTTGGGTTTCCTATGAATGCCCATCCTAAATCACTCCACTCCAATATCTCTCAAAACTGAATAATTACAAAGCCTTTCCTTTCTTTCACAAAGTTGCACTTAAATTTGTCAGTTCATTTTGTCAGTGACATTTTAGACTCTTACAATTCATGTGTTCATGGCACCGCCTAGGACCCAGAAAACTTCACATTTTATTCTTCAATCCCTGCTTAATTAAGAGTTAACAAATAGGGATTAACAAATTCATCCCTCATTTATTATAATTTTATCCCGTCCCACCCCCCACCCCCCAGAAACGCTAACTGACAAAGCGGATCACAGCAGCTGAAAGTTAATACAAATAGTTCCACATCCAAAATACTGCTTACATAGTCAAGTGAAATTTCATCTGGAGCCAACCACAAGTAGTATCTTGAATAACGTTCAAAACAGATTCCCCACAAGAATTAAATCGTTTTTCTAAACACACCAACATTAAAGGAAATTCAGCTCCTCGGGCACTACATTTCCAACCCTCTACGGTATACTCATTTCAATCTTACCTGCAATGAATACAATCTGTAAACCATTTTGTAATACTTTCCTTTTCAATTTGGCAGAAATCAAATAAAAAGGTCATTATTTGGGGGGGAGGACAATAAAGCAGCCGAAGGTATTTTTGCACATTTTTATTGCATCCAATCACCTGGCTGAACAGGTTTTAAAAAGAAAAGCAGCCTGCATGTTTCACCGCGGCTATAGTAAAAGCTTTCCAAACCACTTCTGTCTGTCTTCCTCATCCCCACATATAGATGCCTATGGGCTGGATTAAATCTTAGCTTTGCCCCAGCACCACTCCCCTACATATGATGGGAAACACGACCATGTCTCCCCTCCTCACATGTACATCCTGCACTTCAACACTACCGGAGGTCAATTCACAAGCAGGCATCATGTCCTTAATGCATAAATCCCAAGTACTGGGGCCCATATCAGGCATCCGATTCCTGGGTTTTATCTAGGATCATCTCAAATTTCATCTGGAATACTGACTAAATTATCCAGGCTTGGGCACATCTAAAACTGTTATGCCCACACATGGATATTCAATGCCGTCTGATTCAAGACAGTCAGATGGGATAGAAGACAAGGGAAGGAGCATTATTACTCTGCATAAAGGAACAGATCTGGATCCTCTGATCTCTCCTTAGTACAGTGGTGCTTAGACGAATGCCTCGCAAGATGGAAAATTCGCTAGACGAAAGAGTTTTCCGTTTTGGAGGTGCTTCGCAAAACGAATCTCCTATGGGCTTGCTTTGCAGGACGAAAATGTCTTGTGAGTTCCTGCTGGGTTTTTTTTCCTCCCCCCCCCCTTTTTCTAAGCCGCTAAGCCGCTTATCAGCTGATCCGATCAGCAGATAAGCCGCTAATAGCGCTAATCCGCTAATCCGTCAATGGGCTTGCTTCGCAAGATGAAAAAACCGCTAGACGAAGAGAATCACAGAACGGATTCTTTTCGTCTTGCGAGGTACCACTGTACTATGGATTTACTGAAAGCCAGTGTCTTCCTCAACACAAAGACAGGCTTGCGGTTTAAACAGGGTTGCCTTCTGTTCATTTATAAGTGCAGCACAAAGTAATACTAATGACTGTTAAAAAAGTTTAAATGTGGTAACAAATAATCTCATTTTGTATGTAAATGAATTAGCAGAACCTTCCAGTAAATCACAAAGGTCCTTACAGCCAAATGCTGCAAAATAATCTTTCTAAATACATGCACTGATAACATTATTACAACTGGAAAGGGATACCAAGTACGGGGAGCAAAAATCAAAACCCACAAATAATCTTAATTTCAAGAGAAGTGTGCGTCTGAGGCCCTTTAAACCTTGGAAGTGAACCTAAAATGCATTCTAAATCCTAGGTCCCAGCAGTAAACACCTCAAGTACGCCCATTACGTATTCTAAGTGGTACCAATTTATCTTATCATATAAACCTAGAATATTAATAGTTAAACAGCCAGAGTTTAAAGTACGTGGAACAGTAGAATTATTATTCATTTACATGCCTCCGCACCATCCTTCACTTCTCTACAGTATCTGGCTGCTCAGAGTCTCATATGCAATGCAACCGAGTGCTAAATTACCAAGTCTATGCACAACCAGAATATATCCTTTGTCGGTCCATTAAGACATCTATATTAGAACTAGATTGTTCAAAGTTTTCCATCTAGCCTCCCACAAGGCAGACAGAAAGGTTGGGATAGAAGAAGACTCAAGGACAGACAACACAGAGAGGGAAAATGCCATGGGAAAGGAAGGAGGTGGAAACAAACGAGATGTTACGTTGAAAAGAATGGGAGAGAAGCATATCATGCAACGAGGAACAAGCACCACTTTGTAGGCAGCAATCAATTCTACAAGGCCTTAAAAAGTGAGCGCATTAAGCTTGAAGTGTAAGGCAGAGACAAAAAGGAAATTAGTGGAAAAAATGGAAGGGGATATGCAAGGTGATCAAAGTAGAGGTGTTTTGTAGGGAAATGTGAGAGGCAAGGAGAGCAAAGGGCAATACGTGTTATGTTGGACAAGTTAGGATCAATTTGTTCAGAAGGATGCCAACAAAGCAGTGACACACTTTAGCAACCTGCAATCCAAAGCAGTCAGTGACCTGTATCCAATTCTGGTCAGTTTAGGCCACAGAAGCAGTAATCCTGGCAGTATCAAGAGTGGCTACTGGAAAAAGGATGAAGAAGAGATGGATCAGCAGCTGAAATGATCAATGAGGACAAAAGAAAGAAGTTTTGCAGGAGGTGGAGATATAAAAATAAATATAAAGCCATTGGATTTTTAGAAGCCATAAAATTCAAAACCACCTGCTGGGGCATTATTGCTTTAAGGCTGAGGTCTTGTGCATAAGTGCTTGGAAGTAAGACCCATGGCAATGAGATTTTACTTTCAGGTAAAAATGCAGAAGACTGCGGGGTGAAACATTCCCTGCACCCTCTTCCTTGACCCCAAGCTTTTTCTCTGTTGCAGAATGGAAAACACACAAAGCAAATCTACACAGCGGTCTTTTGCATCCACATCTAGCTGTTGTAATGCTAAGTAAGAGCATGTACACCAATCACTTGTTGATTTATGGCCAGTTCACACTAGATGCAAGGGCTATGGAAGGCTGTAGAGTTAGCAAAGTAACCTCTGGCAATGCACCATTCCAGCTTTTTGGCGGATGTTCCCTTCTACTCTTGTAAATACTAGAGCAGAAAGCTGATATGAAGCTACATCTCCAGAACAGTGTATACCTTTAACGGCAAGAAATGAGATTCTTACTAAACATCAGGAAGAACTTTCTGGTGGTAAGAACTGTTCAACAGTGGAACAGACTGCCTTGGAAGGTGGTGAATTCTCCTTCAGTGAAGGTTTTGTAAACAGAGGTTGGCTGGTCATCTGTCAGGGATTCTTTAGCTGTGATTCCTGCATTGCAGGTGGATGGACTAGATGACGCTTCAGGTCCCTTCCAACTCTACAATTCTGTGAAATATTAGACCTTCATGTAGAATTAATGTACTTTCTCACTACACAAGAAACCAAAATTATTAATTGTTGGGAATGCTAAACTGGGAAATCTGAATTCGAATCCAGACCATTGTGGGAGTTCTCACCCCCTTTTACGTGTTACTAATAACTAACAGCAGTAGATAACAAGCAAGATCTATCACTCCTCTCTACAAAGACAACATAATTTTCCATCCTATTCCCAATGCACTTCTACAGGCCTGTAACATAACAGCCGCAAAATGGAGACTCCATGTTCAAAGACAGTGTACCTTGAATAACACATGCTAGGGATAAAATAGTGGCTTTTTCCATCATACCATTCTTGAAAGCTTATGACAGCATCTGGCTTGCCACAGGGTGTTGGACTCAATGCACTAGCAATCCAATTTTTTATGTTCTTAACACTGTACTTTGTTTTCAGAAGCTGATCATGCAGACAATCCAGCACATCTGGTAAAAAGTTGACAAAGAGAGGAAGTCAGATGCTGAGATTGGCTTATTTTATGGTTCCATAAGGAATCAGGCTCTAAAATTCAATGTGTATTACTAAAAACAAACTGCTTTCAGTAACAGTAACAACAAAAAATCTATTTCTGGGGATTGTTTGCAGAAATAAAATGTGTATTCCCTACGGCAGTATTACAAACTGTAAAGATAAGTGGTAAACTGTTCCTGAACAGATAAATCAAGTGCTGTAATGCAACAGAGAAAAGAAGAAATGGAATATCAGATTTTCATTAGCTAACTGAGTAGAATGCTATGCCTCCCAGAGTCATTATCCCATTCTAGAAACTTTCAATCCATGTCATCCATGGTCCAAGATACACTGATTACAAGAAAAATATGAAAACTTATTTGTACATCTCTTTCTTGCCATATGCTAGAGTGCTGGCTTCTGTTGTGATGTGAAATTTATAGGACAGGTTTGGACAGCTAGATATAACACTGTCCCATTTTCAGACTTTTCAGAACCACTGTAGTCATATTTGAGCAGTCACTCCTGGCAATTAATAATTATGTGGGGAAGAATGCCACCCTCCAGTGTTGTGCCCCACCACGGATGAAGAGGAGTAAATATCTGCAGAGAGGCAGCACGTATGCAAACTAGTTACTTCCAGTGGTTACTTTCAGTCTGTCAGCACTTTAGAGCTGTACCAAAAAAGTGGTACATTGTGATAAACAGCACTACAGCACTCATGTGCAACAAATGTGCTTTTGTAAAAAAATGACTTTTTACAGTAAAAGGAAAAAGTAATGGAGAAATGTATTTTAGAGTGTGTGATAACTACCACTTGACAGTGGTATAATATAAAATCCATGCAAATTTTGTGCAAACATCAGGAGTAATGCTCAATAAACAGATCAATCTGGAAGCAATCGGAGGAAAGGTTAAGACAGCACTAGCAGTCAGTGCATTAGAAGGGAAGAGAATTTTGCTACTTTCACTTCCATGCCTTGGTGCATGGAATAGTGACAAAGGACCAGGCGCTGAACCTTCTGAACCAGCAGGAACATCCTGTCCCCAAACGCATCATCCAGTCATGACACTAAGGCTAGCTGTAGTCCCAGGAGCGGAATATTCAAACCAGGCCATTGCATGTGATGTTTCAGTGTCAGTAAGGATGGCTGCAAATGGTTTTCTCCTTGTGATGCTGCTCCTGTCACAGCTCAAGGATGAGAGTAGCATTTTAGCTGTCTTTCGTTCAAGCCAAGGTGATGTTAAATAAGAATTTTCTCAAAATGAGAAAAGGGGAGAGGTAAAAAGTGTGATTTGACTGTTGAAAGGCGGTACAGAAATTGATTGATCAATAACCATTCCTCACATGTTGATCAGAAGTAGAGAGGATTATTGAGGTATGGAGAAGAAAGAAAAAAATGAAGGAAGAACTGCAGTAGCAAACAGCAATCTGTAACAAACACCAACATCAGCATTTCAAATAAAGTAATTCAGTTCATGACAACCACTCAAAATCAACTATTATAATAATTCATCCAAATTAAAAAATGTTTCAACAAAAGCTGGTAATAGCAGCAATAAAAGCAGTACAGTGGTAACTTGGTTTACAAACTTAATCCATTCTGGGAGTCCATTCTTAAACAAAGGTGTGCTTTCCCATAGCAGCGGGGGACAGAGTTTACAAATGGAACACACTCAACAGGAAGTGAAACATGTTCTGCTTCCAAGGCAAAGTTCACAAACCAAAACACCTACTTCTGGGTTTGCAGCGTTCTTAATCCAAGTTGTTCATAAACTAAGCTGTTCTTAAACCAAAGTACCATTCTGTACATAGTATGGTATAAGAATAATTTTTCAAAACAATCCAACTGATAATCATAATTCAATTCAGTTATATATCATAACTAACACAACAAAACTATATTAAAAACTCCACAGAACTCTAAAAAATATAAGCCTTATTCACAAAACCCCTCATGAATTCAATGAATGAACGAGGAGGGTGGAACCACCCTCATTAGCCACACTCGAGCATCAGCATGTCCCTTCGGCATTCTGCTGAATGCGTGAAAACGGTTTCGGCACATGTCTTTTTATTTTTAGATATCCATTTTACTTCAAACTGTACTCCTGACTAATACTTCTGTGCAACAAAGGGAGGGGGGGACTACTGAGGGTGTTTGTCAGCCTTACTGTCAAGGAAGTCAAAGGCAGATATGTAGGAGAAGAAAGATTATCACATTAGACACAGGAGAAGAAAGATTAACTTATGAGAGCTATGAGACCAGAAAGATGAGTGGACTGCAGGAGACTGGGTGGCTCAGGGAGATTGGTGATGGGCCACAGAAGCTTTTTGCCTCTGGATCATTGGTTCATAGCCAGCCTACCTCAGCTGTGACTGAACACTATTAACATCTGATGGGCTTCAGATGCCCTCCAAAGAAACAAATTGGTAGTACCCACAAGGGCCAGTGCAGAAGTCTATTAAAAGCAGAGTTCAGCTCAAATGCTGCAGTTTTGTTAAACTGTTGTGGTGTGCCAAAACAGCTGTGTGGCTTCCGTAATCCATTTATATTTTTTGTTAAACCTGCTACCCATGCATTTATTGTGTCGGCATTCTAGTGATGGTGTTGTCATCCCCGCGGAGAGGAGGGAGAACTTTAAGTGGTTAAGTTTTAAGACTATGAAACTCGAGATACAGCAGCACTGCCACACGCATACCCAAAGCCAAAAACACCCAAGTCCACGAGGCTGCAAATCTTCCTAATTCGCTTACCTGGGAGTAAGTCCCACTGACCTCAAAGATAAAATCACAACCATAAAACCTTCCACTGTGAGTGGTTTCATCCTTGTGACATTTCAACCTCTTTCTGCATGCAGCAAAATGCTTCCTTACACTGTGCAGGACTGACCATAAAAACTATTAAACAAAATGCACACAGGTGACACCCAGTGCCTTTAAGTTGATGCAGACAATTAATTATACTGAAGGAATGGCTGCTTAAACGAAAACAACTAGACTCTGAACAGACAGAAGGATTTTCTGCAACTATCGACTGCTCAAGGCTGGGGAAATAGATTTAAAGGGCAATCCAAATCCTGCTTAGGCTGAGCTATGTGAGGCTTAGATTGAGTGGAGGTGTCCCTCAGCTCAGCTCTGACAAGTGAGTCAGCCTCCTGCTGGCCACCAAATAGCCAGGAGGCCTGCTGTTGATATCCTCATTGGGAGAAACCCAGCAAAAAGCCCGAAAGAGAAGGGAAGGGTGGGGAGAGGCTGTGCTGGCCTCTGATCTGTTGCATCCAAAGCCAATCTCACAACCATTGGCAGCTGGCATTGGGCACAGTTCAAACTCAACTAGTGCACCAGTCTGGAGATGTCACAATTGTCCTGTCTCCTCACAGGAACTATAAGTGGCTAGGCCAGGCATAGGCAAATTCGGCCCTCCAGATATTTTTGGGACTACACCTCCCATCATCCCTGACCACTGGTTCTGTTAGCTAGGAATGATGGGAGTTGTAGTCCCCAAACAGCTGGAGGTCGGAGTTTGCCTATGCCTGGGCTAGGCAATGAATGTACCAGTAGTTCCACCACTCTGCAAAGCCCCATTAGTTGCCATTTCTCACACTGAAAATGAGTGTCTTCTAATGGGGTTAAATATCAGCTGTGGGAGGGGATTTTCACAAAGACTGTGGCATAGGGGGACACAGCATGGCCCCAATCCTGATTGCCCCTTTATTCAACATCTCTGAAGGTGCTCCCAACCCAGGACAAATAATGACCTTGGATTTTCAAGAAGGTATATGAAGCTCCTTGATGGCTGCCAGAGATGATAAACAGCAATTGGCTTGCAAGTTAGTGTTGGCGTGACTTTGAAGTCAATAAATACCACTATGTTCAGTGAATATTACTTTAGAAAGGCGAAGGGACAACACTTAGAATTAATGAGCTTTCCATGGAAAAGGTCCTAGATTCAATCTGTGGTAGGGTTGGGAAACCTTGGAGAGCCACTGCCAATCAGCAAAGAGAATACTGAGCACAATAAACCAGTGGTCTGGCTCGACATAAGACAGCTTCCTTTGCGGTATGCTTGCTTTCACTTCTGCATTGCCTTATTCAACAGCAGCAAACAAGTCGGCATGGAAAACCAGGCACTGCTGCAGTTATGTGGTTCATGCTTGGTAAATAGAGTAATTTCAGTCACTGGCAATCTAGCACATTTCAGGAGCACTAAATTTATTTAAAATTTGACATGTGCCATCATCTATCATAGGCATCATTGCAAGTAGCATTATCTATCTCTCCACACTTCCAGTCTATTCAAATGCTCACCCATTTACCATGGAAATAGTTCATTTCAAAGGAAGCCCATTCACAAACAGCCCATTTTATTAAACGAATAAAGCAGCAAATGAGAACTGATTTCTATTACGTTCATTTTTTTTCCTTGATCAAATTTTATATTCAAAGAGCCAGGGAGGAAAAGCAGGGAGCACTTTATTTAGAGAGAAGCCCTTCAGTCCTTTGGAGCCCTGGAAGATTCACGGAACTACTCTGCAATTTTCTTTTTATTCTATCAATAGAGGAATTCTCAGGTACAGAAACAATGGCTGTTTGCACACCTCCCCATCACCTCCTGCATCAAAGGCATCTCATATATATATTTCTTATTTTCACTTCCCCCTCCATTCTCTTGAATCTGTAAGATATATTCCTTTCTATGTAACTACTCAGAAGACACAAAAATGAATTTCTATTTCAGGAATAAGACAGATTTGCCCATATAATTGGAACCTTAAAAACCAGATGCTTCCCAAGCCCCCCTCCGCAAAAAAATATTTGCTCTAGACTAGGGTTGGGGAGCCCTCCAAAACAGTGTGGGAGGTGGCACTGGGGAGCATCCATTCTGTGTAATGGGAACCTCCTTAGAACATAACTCGCTTCCACATATCAAAAGGGTCCTTACATTCATGAAACAGCAAGCCTACATTCAATCCATGATCTCTACGGCTCCTTTATGAAAATACAACACTTGCAGAAATTGCATGTAGTGTAGAGTTACATAAAAGCTTCACATTTTGTTTCATCATCTGGAAAAGCTGGTGCAAAGTAAATCTAGTGAAAGACACTGTGGTGCAATGGTCAGAGTGTTGGACTTGGACTGGTGGTTCTTGATTCAAATCTCCATTCAGCCATGAGGCTTATTTGTTCACTTTGAACTAACTATAGTGCATCTCATTCTAATCTACCTCCTTTTATAGGACAAAAAGAATAGTCCCATGTATACTGCCCAGAAACCCTTGGATGGGGCACAAAGCTAATAATAAAACAATATCAAGATCACAAAAACAGAGATTATGTGCTGCAGCCCGCACCATGTGTGGGAAGAGCAGGAACAACATTAGGCAGACCAAACCCCTCAATCTTCTTAAATGGGCATCTTTATTTTTATCAGGCTGTATCTGCTAGTCAGTCTTCTAATCTTCTGGACCTGGCCCAACCTACTCCCAATACTAATGTGGCATTAAAAGTGCTGGATGAATAACAAGGAATCAGACCAAATCGTACAAAACACCATAAAGCAAAAAGCAACTGTTATGCAATCAAAAACCAAACACAAAATGGCTGAAAGCCCTATTTTTTCACAGGTAGCTATTAAATTTATTATTTATTACCCTTTTCAAATGTCTTAAAATATGGCTATATTATAAATTGTTGCCGTTTTGTGGCCACCTCAATTTCTAACCCTGACTTCCTCTGAGAGGAATTCCCTTCTTTTGTGTAACAGAAAGGAATCTTTGATTCCACATAGCTTGGGAGTCTAGCCTTGAACAAAAGACATGGTGCATATTGTACTGTATTCTTTTTATTTCATCAGTTTTTATTTTTAAAAGGGATTAAACTGGCTGAAATGTAGGTTAGGGTGTGACCCTCTGGATAGTGAAGTCCTATTGAATACAGTGCAATTTACTCCCATGCAAGCACGCCTAGGATCCATGGCTCTACTTGATATAGACCTTGGAGCCCAATCCCAGTTTTACTAAGCAACAACTTTACTAAGATCTCAGAAGCCTGTTTTGTATATTTTGCAGGAAATGGGAAAAGGAACTTACATGCTTCATGATCATCTTCTCATTTACAATAACTTCCGGTGCCATTTTCAAATTGGTAGCAGGTTATCAAGGCTGTTGCTGCTGAGGAGACCTCCCTGGCCTGAGTTCACAAACCTACATTTGCTGATCTAGTGCTTAGAGAGAAGGGAAGAAGTTCTTTGCTGCAACAGGAAGCCCATCAATTTCTGCATTCTGCCACGCCCCACACAGAAATTGCTGCAGCTGCAGCTACCCTGATGAATATGGCCAGCTGGCTGGTGTGCTCATCATGCAAACATACACATAGGCAAACCAGGCAGCCAAGCAGGGAGTCATATGTGTAGAAACCATGGTGGTGTTAGAGGGGAGAAACTGTGGCCTGGGCAGAGAATGTGCTCTGGGAGGCTACTAGAACTTCAAGTAAACCAGGAAGCAGTGTGGTGAGGGCTATGGAAAGTTCATAGCCACCACCTATTTCCAAATTAAGGACTATCACTCATGCTTGAAAGTTGTGGGGGCTATATCTACTCCATTTTTTGTTTTGTTTCTTGGAGCCAGGTGGAGGAATACCCTTTAATAACGACTTGCTGAAAGATTGTTTGGGTAAAAAACAAGCTAACAGCCACAAAGTTCACATTAAGAGCTGGCAAAGACAAACAAATCCATTTTTAAAGAGATAAGATGTATTTGGCATGAGCAAGAGTTTTTGACAGTGGGGCTTTGCAAATCAAACACCTGTGTAAATTACAATAGTCAAAACGTTTGTGAAGTGTATTAATTCTGCTCATTTGGTGGCTTTAAATTAACATAACATATACATCATTCTCGTACATGGCAGGGGTTGAAATGTAGCTATTTCACTTGTTCTGCAATACTCTGATTCTAATTTAGATATATATATATATATATATTTTGAAGATTTAAAAAAAAATAGCTTTGCCATCACATTTGTGAATACATCAGGACTGCACACTCACATTCGTTAAGTGAAGATTTTCAGTTTCAAGTAAGTGTCTACTGGCTCCATGGAATTGTTCTGAGGCCTGCCAACCATGTATTGCCTATCCCTCACAAACACGATATATACACTGTTAAAACAAGTGTATGATCAATATTACAACAATAATGAGCATGCTCAAATGGGGAGAAAGATAAGGCCCAGTGAGCAACCTTAACACCTGCTATATCTAGATTGTTCCTAGTTTTCTATTAACACTGTTATTTTCCCATGAAGTGACTTTTGTTTGATCCTTCCAGTTTCCTATTTAGCATGTTTTTAAGGTGTTAAAAATAGATGCAAGAACAGGAGGAGGGGGGAAATAACAGAGGTAGATTCTGCTTTCTTCAGATGGGAAAAAATACAGCTCTTTCTATTAAACAGATTACCCAAATAAACATCAAACACTCAGATATGTTAACAGGGAAACTATTTGCACGAGATGCTTGAAAGCAGACAGATCATGCCAAGAACGAGAAGACCAAAACAATTACACATTAATAAATGTAAAAAAAAACCAGAGGCTGAAAGGCGAATAATGCATCTATGAACTCCTGGTAACTCCTTAATTTTGATGACACGCAGGGAAAAATAAAATAAAATGATGTCCTTGTAGCAAACTTCACCTAAAGGCACCAGTTCCTTACAACTTACACTGTCTCAGCCCCCCCTCCCCATTTATTTATTTTTTACAGATGGCTAATGTGGAAATATTACGGCTTATCTATGGCCACCAGCATACACTCCAACATTTCTCCAATGAAAATAGGGACATCCTATTCCATAATAATAATAATACTTTTATTATTTATACCCTGCCCATCTGACTAGGTTGCCCCAGTCACTCTGGGTGGCTTCAAATATATATAAAACATAATAAAGCAACAAACATTTTTTAAAAAACTAAACATCCCCTATACAGGGCTGTTTTCAGATGCCTGGTTGTATAGTTTACTTATCTCCTTGGCTCAGGGGTTGCATAACTCCATACCCTCCAACATTTCTGTGATGAAAACAGGGACATCCTAAGGAAAAGCAGGACATTTCGGGATCAAATCAAAAACCTGGATGGCTTCTGTGAATCCTTAAAAATAGGGACACTTGGAAGGTGAGGGAAGACTTTTAATGGGGGACCTACTTTCTGCCTTCTCCTCATTTTAAGCATTGCACAGTTTAGGTGTGTTCTCTCTCTGATAAAGAGACAGTGGAGGCCTTTAATAATCAATTTTCTTCCTCAGACTTAGGATGAGAATATCACCCCAACCCCAACCCCCCTATTTTTATATTGCCTGTGATTTTACGGAGACAAACACACACTGCATTAAAACAGAAAAAAACAAGCAAGTTACTGATTCAGAAAGAAAGCTTAAGGAAAGCTGTTTTGGTTTCTTTGACTTCCATCTTCTATTCTCCACAGTGCCTTCAGTTCTGGTAGCTGCGAAGTGAGCCCCTAAAGCTTTTTCATTAGAGTAGATTTCAGTTACTGGTTCACAGTAATTCCAGCAAAGTGAACCAAATGGAACACGCTCAGTCGCCTGGAACCCTTTTCTTCAGAATTTGCTCCCCTCGGGAATACTGTATAGGCTATAAAAATCAGTCTACTTACCTGGCGTGACAAGATCCAGAAATCAACTACTAGATAGGCCCCCCAATTACAGTTCCTTCTCAACCATTAGGGAATCCATTAAACTCTCTTAAAAGATATCAGGCACACTGCGTTTAATCCCCCCCACACATCGCCACGAAGCTTTAAACAGACTTGTTTACTCATATAGTATTTTGCTCAGTGCTATTTTTCTAGAAAAAGAGGTGCCGCAACTCACCACGAACACCACCCTCGTTCTCTTAGAATGGCAATGGCGCCCACCTGAGAGGTGGGAAAAAAGCCCTGATTTTACTATTGTAAATTAGTACTAGGGTTATTTAGTGAACCAGGAAGACTCTGGGTTAAACTACTACTTCTGCCAAAAACATGACTTGAGACAAGCTGCTTAACCTCAGCCCTCCACACACATAATAATAAATATTTATTTATTATTATTATTATTATTATTATTATTATTATTATTATTATACCTTTCGAGATGTGAACCCTCTCAAGTATGCTTGCCAGGAATAATTACACTTGCTTCTTCACTTTGTCAAGAGTTCCCGGGATTGGTTTATGACTGAGTTTAACCTGGAGATTCTTTTGCATCTGAAATACTCTATTGCATCCAATGTGCAACGGGACTTCCATTTTCTCTCCACCCCACACCTCCTATCTTCTCCGGAGAGTCCTCCAACCCTCTGTAGCTGCTTTTGAGGGCACTTAGGGGGTGGAGCTGTGTATGGCAGGAGTGGAAGAGGAAGTTCCTTTGCAGAAAGAGGAAGTCTGTTGCAGGAGCAAATATACAGCAGGGGATGCAGACCATGGTTTTGGTGTTTTGACTTATTAGCCATCTTGAGTAGGTGAGATACCATCATTTTAAATAACTAAATTACCTGCAACTTTAATCTCTTTTATTTTTCAGCTGACTGGATTGCAAATTGCAGATTCTGCCTACCTCTGAGGCTGTGGGAAAACAAGCTGCTGCTATGCTTCCTTGCCTGCTATAGAAAAAGGGCTTCTTCTTTTTTTACAGGTGGAACTCGCCAGAACCCAAGTGGATACTATTGCCATTATGAGAGGCTTTCGTGGTGAGTTCCGGCACTTCTTTTTCTTGAAAAATAGCATTGCATAGAATCATAAAATTGTAGAATTGGAAGGGCTACAAGGGTCATCTAGTCCAACCCCCTGCCTAATATGAGGCTTGATCCCATGCTCAGGGCTTTTTTTTGTGAGCCAGAACTTAGTTCCGGCACCTCTCAGGTGTGTGCCATTCTAAGAGAACGAGGGAGGTGTCCATGGTGAGTTCTGGCACCGCATCATTTTTTAGAAAAATAGCAGTGCTCATGCTGTGTGGACTGAACTATCCGTAGAAAATCAGAACAGTGAAGCTCAGTGGTACCAGCACTCTGGGTTGGAGGGGGCCATGGGCAAGGTGACCACAGCAAGGCCTCAAGTAGGCTTACCAGGCAATGGTGGGCATTAGTAGTGAAACTGGTACTAGGAAGCACTTGGCAAAGTAGCAAGAACAGCACCAGCTTCGATTCCCCAAAATGACCCAAGATCCTGGTAGAGCCCCATAATTCCTTATTTCCCTGTTTGTTATACATAGGTCAGCAGCCACCTTCTTAGCCATTTGTCTGATCAATGTGGTAGAAAAGGAACAAAACGATGCTGCAACTCTTTAATCATTTTTTTAATAAAACAGAAAAAAGCCTTCCTTTCGTTTGATCTCTCACATCCCATATATTACCAATTCTGGAACAAGCTCCACCAAGGATCTATAAACTAACATCTCAACATACCGTGCCACGCTGTGGCCATTTTCTAAGTTAACTTTGACAGGAACTAACACAATCTTCAAAAACATCGTAAACTTTGCTTCGGAGCTGACACTCTATTGCTGCTTTGTGCATTACAGAAGTCGTATCCGGAGCTGAGGAAAGCCTATCTGGTGCTGGTCAGATATATGCCTTTTTGTCATCACCTCGAGACGCTATCTTTCAATTAGATTTAAAAAGAAGACGACAGAGACGGGGGGGGGGGCGGCAAGAGAAGCAGCTATAAGGAAGTGCCTTCTGGAAATGTTCTTTGGTACTCCATGTGTAGGTTAGATCTGCTGTTAATGCTAACTATGGTGGCTAAGCAAACTGGCAGCTGAGCAGTAGTGTGAGTGTTTTGCTTTGCCATTTAGGAAGCCAGCATTCATTCATCATCATGGCTTCTCTCCCAGGTCAAGTGGGGTTGAAGCTACAAAGGAAACAAGTTCATTCAGCCCCAGTGGGACAGTGTGTTTCACGTTACTCAAGAGTGTCCTCGAATTTTCAACAAATATAATGTGCTTTATTATCACTCACTCCAGGGGAGGGCAAGGAATGGTTGATCAGCCACACTAGAAAGTTTTTAGTTATTACTTTTAAGAAACAATAACTCCCCCCATTTCTCTAAAATTGTTTCTCTAAAAATGCAAATTATGCATGAGAGGAAGGTATGGCTAAGTATAGCCCTGGTCTCAATTTGCGGGGAGGGAGCAGTGAAAGCAAAACCATCACCTTATACTAACTTGAAGTCTTCATATGTGTAGAAATACATGTATGACATTGAACTGCTCCATAGTTAAGGGCTAGGATGACCAGATGCAAAAAAAAATGGGGTGCATGTATATTTAAAATTGTAGAGTAGAGGGAAACGCAATAGATAAGATTGTCAGGCCAGGCAAGGAAAAAACCTTCCTGATAAAATTTCCTTTATTCCATTATTAACAGTGCAAGAGCCCTGTCCTTCTTTGCATTTCATCAGTGGTCAGGAGAGTATCAATATTTGGAAATCATGCTAGAATACTTTTTTGGAAGGTCTTCTTTGTTGGGAGGTAAGTCCTCCCATTATGCAGTGTGAGGCCCATGAAAGGTAAGCATTTTTTCATCATCATCTACAACAAAAAATATTATTATATTTTTAATCACAAGATAAGGCACTTGCAGGATTTTCTGGCTCAGGTACCAAAACAACTTGACCAGCTTTGGATTTTGGATGGGCTCTGTTTCGAGTTCTTCCTCAGGTTGCAAACTATATCGGGGTAGCCTAGGCATCGCCAACCTTCGGCACTCCAGATGTTTTGGACTACAATTCCCATCATCCCTGACTACTGGTCCTGTTAGCTAGGGATCATGGGAGTTGTAGGCCAAAACATCTGGGGGGGGCCGCAGATTGTGGGTGCCTGGGGTAGCCCTTCGAAACATCACAGCAAATCAAGCACCCAGGTGACTTGGCTCAGATTAAGCCCACATCAGACTTGTAAAAGAGATCTGCACCTAACTGCAACCTCTAAAAAGCAGGAGAGGAGAACCTGTAGCACTAAAGATGTTGCTGGATTCCCCATCAGCCCCAGCCAGCATGACTAATGGTCAGAGATGATAGGAGTCTAATAACATATGGAGGGTGACAGGTTCCCCAAAATGACTTCTAAAAAGTGAAATGGTTATTACTTGTCAAATCATAGGTTCACAAGAGAATTGTAGACCACTAAAGAAAAATTGCTAGAATTTTTTCTTTCTTTCCGTATTAATTTTACAAAAAAAAAGGTGGTACAACAATTCTGTATATAACATAGCATACAATTGTTTTAAATGAAGTCTTTAATACATTATCCAGCAGTGTATAGGTCTAAGTGCTCTAAGCAGTTGAAATGCACAACTCACAAGTTTAGCTACTCCCTTCTTGTTGGTCATTGATGGGAGCTTTGTTGTATCCGGGTTCTTCTTTAATAGTATATATACAGGAAAGCAGAAGGGCAATGACAATGGAAATAGTGCTGCCATCTTTTGGTCATCAACATTAATAGTGCTACATAGGAAGGCAGCACACAAGTAATCCTTCGGGGGGAATTTCCTACTAGTAGAAAATATTCAAGTGGAAAAATAATCCTGTTAAGCTCATTAAAACAACAGAGGTCAGATAATTTAAATAACGAATTGCAAGGATATTAAAAAATGTGTAATTCCTGCTTTTAGTGGTCAACAGGATAGCACTGCTGCAGCAGGAGACAGTAAAAGGGAGAGAAATTTTCAATAAAACACAGAAGAACCTGCCTTAGGACCATTCAACCCTGGAAAAGAGAAAGAAGGAAACAGCTAATTCACACACACCTGCTCGCGACATAATCTCTCTCAATTTGATTATGCAGTACATTATGATTCTAAGGAAAATGTGTGATCTGTGTCCATTGGAAATTATTGTATTTGAATTAACATTGGGTGGCACAAATATTCTGTCATTCTTAACCTGGGACGGCACACATGCAAGTCATTGCTTGGTGCAACAAAGCAGTAAGTGATGTGCAAACATATGTGATCTGGCTCTTCACTGAGCTACAACCCAGGAAAATAAGGAGGGGAGGGAATTAAAATGCAATGTATTACTTTACAATCATTATTACAATCAGCACTTGTCAATTTTAAAGATTCCCCAACTACTGATTCACTTAAAGGATTGGCTCTGGAGATCTTACTTAACAGCCAAAGTTTTTAAAAAGTGTAGAAATACTGCTTCATTTTGGATTGGCTCTTTCAAAGTTTAATTCCCCCCCCAAAAAAAATTGTCATTATACTGTGCCTTAACTCTGCTCTGCACCATATTTTGAAATATCAAATACTAATGACACAAGGGCATCCTATTGTCAGGTATTTTAAGGTGCTGCATGTTGCTGAAGAAGTATTACCCTGAACAGAGACAAGCTGCTACTTGCAGCCTAAACAACTCCAGCCAGAGCTGTCAAGAGCCCCCAGTTTCTGCCTTTTTCCTCTTCCTCAGCTTTACTTTCTGCCTCCTTCATGTCCTGCCTTCTGCCTCAGTTGAGAATTGCTCCTTTCCCTCTGTTCCCATGTTACGGAGCCAAGCAATAGCGTTTACCATATTGGTCACAGATCCAGGCCAGATGCTGGCTGTGTGTAATGTCTGCTCACACACAGTGAGGACAATTATATTACACATCCATGGTAGAAATCCTTTGGAAGGTGCATAATTACCTTCGCAGGAGAATCCATGTAGCCAGTTATTTTTATACTGGAAAATGGCAACTCGGCTACCTCCCTTTAAGGGAAGTGGCCTTTCCTGGCACAAGATTACATATGGATGGAGCAGCATGTGGTTGTCACTGAGAAATTGCCGGTAGACTGAACAGGTTTTAGGCAAACGGGGGTCTCTGTCCTGGGAGCACAATCAACATCCTGTAACATGTAAAATGTTAATGTTTTCTTTTTACTGAGGGACGACTAAGCATGCTTGCAGATGAAGTGCCAGTGATTCAACAAACTGCTAGTAAATATCCTGCTCTTTTGTGATCTTAAGGATCAGCCCTATGACCGGGATCCTCACCTGACCCACTTCAAGGCAGAAGCAGATTTCACAGCCTTGAGAGTATTTCCTCTGAGTTACACCAGTGAAGATTTTCTTTAGCTTCCCTCTGTGGTCAACATTCAAGGAGCGCCACACTTGACAATCCTGGGTGTAAGAAAAAGGGTTGATCTGCCCATTTCCACACAACTTTACCTGAAAGAAGGTATACCGATAACATTCCCCACCTTTGGGTTATTGACTTGTTTAAGGCCTTTTAATGTAACCATCCAACACCCCAAGGTGGTTTACCACACAAACATCCTAATACAAGAAAAAAAAGTCTGTTTCAATCCAGTCTATGTGGCAACCATCAAAGGGGGCTCATTTGGGAGCCATTTTTCCCTGGGCAAACCCCACACACAAATCTTTTGAATCCTCCTGAGACTAAAACTCCTGAGGGGAGGGGGAGAAAAAAGAAACAAACTGCTAGTTAGAAAGACTGCCCTGAGGCACATTAGAACAAAGCTTATATACCGGTTTCAAAGAGTCATAAAACTTAAAAATATTATTATACATACAGTCATACCTTGAGTTGAATGTGCTTCGGGTTGAGCGTGTTCGAGTTGCGCTCCGCAGCAACCCGGAAGTGACGGAGCGCGTTACTTCCGGGTTCCGCCGCTTGCGCATGCTCAAACACTCAAAATGACGCCATGCACATGTGTGGAAGCGGCGAAACGTGACCCGCGCACGTGCAGACACACCGTGCACTTATTTCACACATCTCTTGGAACACATATTGATATGTTTATTACCAAGACTATTGAAATAAAGCATAGAATAAGATGTAGCCATACATTTGGCCTTTGAATTCAGAATGCCAGCATAGAGTCCTTCCCACTACACACACATATACAAACAAAACTTTAACTGACTGAGGGGAGGAATTCAAAGGAATATCATATTTAACTTTTACAGCAATAATTTTGAAATCCTCCCAGTATGAACGGAGTTTTTACAAACTCACAAAGAACCTTTTTAAAAAAATAATAACACTGGGCTATTATTTTATTTCAAAACTAATTACATTAAGGAATTGGCAACAATAAGTAGATGGAATAGAGCAGGCAGTTTTGTATATAAATGATTTATTGGTCTTTTGTGAAATTTCAATTACCTCTCCCCCCCCCACCCTAATTAATTAATTAATTAATTAATTGGTTAACTGTGCAGTTTACAGAGGAAACAAGGTAAGGCGTTTTACAATCTAAAATTCAACACAGGAGAAACAAACAGAGGAAAGGGGGGAAGTAGAAACGGGTTAAATGAGGAGAGACTATGGTCACATCCACACAATACATCTAATGCACTATTATGGCATTTTATCAGTCATATAGCCTTCCCAAATGAATCCTGAGAACTGTAGTTTGCTAGGGGTGCTGAGAAAGGTTACACAGACAAGCTACAGTACCCATGATTCTTTAGGGGGGAGCCATGACTATTAAAGTGGCATATGAGCACTTTTAATATATTAAAAGTGACCTTAGTGGGCATGAGAACAAGGGGACTGTACCAAAGGCTTTGCGGCAAAGGTACCTTACCATATAAATATTTTGACACATTCAGGGAAAGCATTGCCAAGCATTTTTAATCATTACGGATGCAATACAGCTAAAATAATTTTAGTCTGAATTTATACCATATTTTTGCCAACGGTCTTACAAAAGGAAGGTGCAAAGTCCCACTGAAACAAATGGGAGCTGCAGAGCTGAGAACTTGCAGCAGCACACCCTCAACCCAGTAATAAGGATCTAAAATAATATTTATTCAAATGTATGCATTTGAAAATGTCTCTAAAGTTGAAAACACAATTTCCCCAAAGGACTCAGCCCAGCCAGGCATATTTACCCCATCGCTTCAGATCGAAAATGTTTCCAAGAGCAAGCAGAAAATATGGCAAAGGCAGCCTCCTTGTCTGAAGTATTTTACATGCTCTACATAGCTTAAAAATATGTGGCTTATTAATGACTGATTTTTCAACCTCCCCAATAAGCTTTTTATTATTATTATTAAGATGACACCCCTTTACTGATACAGGTGTCACACAATTCCGCTCTGTGCATGTATCCTTTATGATGTTTAATATAAAAGATAGCCCAGTATTTATATCCCTTACAATAAGAGAATGGATTGTTTTAAGGTTATACAGTCCAGCTGTGATAAAGAAAGAAGGAACCTTACAAAATGATAAATATTTTCATTAAAAAACTTTAAAACTAAAAGTTCAAAGATATGTTCTCTTCTCTTATATCTTGTCAAAACATGACTTAGGGCCCAAAACTAATCTACTTTCAATTTTATTCCATATTTCAGTGCTGTCATAGTACTCAGCAGAGAGTATTGGAATACGATCATTTTTTATTTTGTTGATGTTACCGACAGCTTTATTTCACAAAGCAATCTTATACTATGTCTACCAGTGGCAGGTCACAGAGGTCAAATAGTCTATCCTTACAGGTAGAGAGCTTATTAAATGGCACGTCTATTAAACCCAATGGACAACATAAAGAAACATTTCAGCAAAATATTTTTAACATAGTTCAATGAAAATATGAGTGGAAAGAGTAGTAAATAATTTAAAATGATGCCGGTATGAAACTTAGGTCACAGCATTTTTAGAAAAAGGGGGAAAGGAGGGGGGTCTTCAAGCGCAATCCTACTGCTAAAGTTTTTAGAACAAAATCTATTTTTTTAAATGCCTGAGGAAAATCAGTGTAGCCCATGCATAAGTTTACATTGTGTGTTGCATTTATTTATAGGTAACTGGATTCGTGACTCTGTAAACTGCCTTTTTTTTAAACATACAAAAATAAACAACAGCAAACAACCTAATCCTATACAACCATTGCCTAAAATTGTGTATTGTGGTAACATTCTCCTCTTCTTCCACTGCAGAACCTCCCTTGCTCCTGCCCCATAAAAACCTTGTGACGAATGTGGTGCAAGAACTGAGGCCCCAATCTGCACTATAAATGTAAAGCAGGAGCATACCACTTTAAACAGTTATGGCTTCCCACAAAGAGTTGTTAGGAGTCCCCCTATTCCCTTCACAGAGCTAAAGTTCTCAGGGTGGTTAAACAATTCCTCTTTTCAGGAAACTGGGAATTTTATCTTTGGAGGGAAATAGGGGCAGTCTTTTGAATTATGGTGCTGGAGGAGACTCTTGAGAGTCCCATGGACTGCAAGAAGATCAAACCTATCCATTCTTAAAGAAATCAGCCCTGAGTGCTCACTGGAAGGACAGATCGTGAAGCTGAGGCTCCAGTACTTTGGCCACCTCATGAGAAGAGAAGACTCCCTGGAAAAGACCCTGATGCTGGGAAAGACTGAGGGCACAAGGAGAAGGGGACGACAGAGGATGAGATGGTTGGACAGTGTTCTCGAAGCTACCAGCATGAGTTTGACCAAACTGCGGGAGGCAGTGGAAGACAGATGTGCCTGGCGTGCTCTGGTCCATGGGGTCACGAAGAGTCGGACACGACTAAACGACTGAACAACAACAACAACACTCAGCAACTTTAACAAACTATAGTTCCCAGGATTCTATGGGAAAAGCCATGACTGTTTAAAGTGGTATGATACTGCTTTAAATGCATAGTGCAGATGGGGCCTAGGAAATCTGCATCGTAGTATATGCGGGTCATGCTTACAGCAGCACAATGGGTTACTTTTGAAATGCACTAGTAAAAAACTAAGTTAGCAAAACCCTAACTTCACGCCAGACTCTTAAGCTGCATGGGGAGGGGACTGGATTTCTAGAGGAGTAAGCCATGTTAGTGTCTTGCAGCGAAAACAACGAGAAGTTTTTGACACCATAAAGATTAACAAATTTATTCTGGCATAAGCTTTTGTGGAGTACCATCCACTTCATCGGATGCAACAGAAATTCAGTCTCGATCAAAGCATATGGACTGGGATCAAGACTGTGTTTCTTAGAAACAAAAGGGTTCCTTGTCTCCATGGAAGACTTCTGATCCATTAGTGTAATTTCATTGGCAAAAGGGGTGAAGTACCCCATTTTGTCAGTTTTCCCCTCCTTCTGCAGTGCCCTATGTCCCACCCCTGAAAATCTGCTCCAGAGGTGACCTGAGGGACCCTCCGGAACACATCTCAGGAGTAACCCCTGGAGCCAACCCAATATGTTTGTTACTTTGCCTCAGGGATGGAGATTCTGAAGCTCCAGATGTTACAGATTACTACACCCATCACCCCTGGCCACTAGCTATGCTGGCTGGAAGTGATGGGAGTTCAAGTCCAATAACATCTGGAGGAATACAGGTTATCATCCCTACTATGCTGGATCGTCATATCCCTATGGTTTACAGAAGCACCCATAATTTAATTTCAGAGCGGCACACAAAAAGTCCCAGATCAATATTTGGGGGGAAAACACACAAAATGATAGGGCGCCATCAATCCAAGTAAAGTTCCATAGTTTCAATTGGAGAATTAAGCTTATCCTTCAGCAGTGCAGCTTAAAACAGTAGCTAAAAATGTCGGGGGCGGGGTTCCCTAGTAAACAACACTAATATTTTCTGCCTTAGGTAAATTGAAAAGGGAATATAAATTGCCTCAAACTGAGCCAGACCATCACTCCATCTACCTCAGTATTGTCTATGGTTACTACCAGTGGCTCTTTGATTTTGTTGTTCTTAAGCATGCCCAATACTGATTTTTTCAATATTGGTGGTTTCATTACTGCATTCAGAGGAAGAGGTAAAAAAAAAAGTGAGTTATGCATGGGAGCCATATATTCAAATAGCAACTCATGGTACATTGCCTTCAAACTTAACCCTTGCTTTTCAGTTTTGCTATCTATTCCAACTGACTAAATGCAACAAGCTTCAACAGGGTTATGACAACAACTATAGCATCATTTTAATTGTCCACTCACAGATCCACATATTAGCTAATGATCTGCTCTTGGCTTCTGACGTCTTTCCACTGGACCCTGCTGGATACTACGCGGTACACTTTTTATCAGTAGATTCATCTGGTCAGATAATTAATGAAAAACAGAAACATAAAACATGAGTTGTTAAAGTTCACAATTACCTTCCCTCACAGCTTCACTCTGAACGTCCTTGCTTTAACACGCGGTAAATCATCTACCTAAATGTATTTGCACCCAATCATTTTTTAAAGTCACAATCTTTGTAGTGTCAACTTGTCAAGGGTCAAAGGGAAGAACAGGCAAGATTCCCAAATCAATCTGCTTGTAGAAACTGTCTCATTTCATTTCAAATTACCTGCTGGGGCTGAAGCAGCAGGCAATGGACAAACTGCCTTCCTCCATAAACCATGACAGCACAGGTCGAACTTATGTGATCATTCATAAGGGGCAAGTCAAGCTGGGGCTGTCATTAACTACTTTTAAACTGCTGTGCAGGGTTAAGTGATCTTGCAAGGCAGCAGCAGATATAAATACTATTTGGACAGTTTAATGTCAAGAGACAACTCCTCTGGGATTAAAACTGTGTAACCCAATAGTGCAGTTGTCGATGGAAGGATTAAGGGAGTTTGGAGATGTTTCTTGAAACCCCAACTTTGCATGTTTTTGCATAGGATTTACATGCCAAAGGCAGGGCAAAGCTCTATGAACCCTAACATGCTCTTCCAAAAGCACGAAATAAAAGTATTCCTGATGCAAAACCAGTTCTCTCATTTTGCAAGAGAATGACTTCTAAGGCCTCCTTCACAAGTTTTAAAAAGGAGGTAGCAAAAACTCTCTTGGGATGACTTGACCCATCTCATTTGCTCATTAGGAGACATTAGACTGAATTAATTCTGCATATTAAAAAAAAACGGATGCCGTTATGACATCAGACTATGAAATCTTTTTGAAATGGGATTATTTTTTTCTAAGGTGCTTGTAACCTCATCCCTTTTCAAGTAGGAGCAATGTCAAACAAACCGCTTTCATTGTGAAAATGAGTCAATAAAGTCACCTCATAGAGACTTTATCATCTGAGATTCAAAACAGTGAGGCAATTAATGGGAGAGTTTGAAAATCACACAATGAGGAAGTTTGGATGGCCTGAGGCTTGCCCACTCCTCCTCTGCCATGGCCACAATAGAGCAGCTCAGGAGCTTTAGGTTTCATATTATGCTAACTAGTGTCATCCAAACCTTGACCAATTGTGGCTAATGTTAATTACAGCTTGCATAAAATAAGCTGGATAAACCATAGGTCATCTTGACCACAGTTTGTTGGTTAAGTTGACACAACAAGCTGTGGTTAATCAATGATGGAAGTGAAAGCTTCCAGAATGCTCCCCAAAGCTGTGCAGGAATAGAGAAAAGGAGCAACATATTGATATTATCCTTATACTGTAATACTTCAGAGTCTAGACGGTAGCAATGGAGACAGCAAGAAATCACTATTCATAGAAAAATTGGGAGAAGGTTAGGTTAAAATCTTGTTAGGCTTTATCTTGCGAATTGCCCTGAGATCTTTTGATGAAGGCAGTAGAAGAATCAGAATCAGAACTTTATTAGCAAAGCCAACAGGCCACAGCTATACAAGAATTAAAAATAAAATAAAATAAACATAAAGAGGGGATAAAAACAAACAAAAGGAGGTCCGTCAGATGAACACGTCTGTCACTCAGATGGTGGCCCTCAATTTCACAGCTCTCTCGATGTACCTTGCGACCTTCTCTGTTGTCTGACTGTCCGTATCAGATAAGAGAAAGAACAGTATAATGTCTTGTGGACGGCCGGGGTTGGAGAGAATGAGTGGAGTAATAATCTCATTCCTTAGGTCTTTATAAAGGGGGCAGGATAGGAGGACGTGGGACACTGTTTCCGTGTTGCCATCTCTGCATGGGCAGAGTCGTTTTTCAAATGGAGTCTTTTGGTAACGACCTTCGAGTACGGCAGAGGGAAGAACATCCCATCTAGCCAATGTAAAGGCGCGTCTGTATTTTGGGATGGTTAATTTAGACAAATATGAAGCTGGGAAATCAAAGTGGGCAGGGGGAAAGTAAGTATACCATGGACACATTTTCTTTAGAATAGTCAGGTTGATGAAGGCAGTACTGTATATAAATCTGATTAATAAAAATTTTAATTTTAATGTAGACATGTTGGTTTTCTATACGCAAGGAGAGTGTTGGGATTTTTTGTTTGTTTGCAGGGAGCATTCAGTCCTTATTCCCTACCTGCAGGAACAGTTTCCACCCCCTTCAGTTGCAGCTTTCTGCAGACCAGACTATTGTGCTTAGCCATATTTGATGGAGAACGAACTTTGGTAACCTAAGTTAGAGAAATTAAATGCAGAAATTAATTGTGCCTTCGCATTCAAAAGCAATATTCTCAAACTTATAAGACATATCATCCAAATCAAAGCATGCCAATTCTGCAAGTAATTGATTTCATGCCTAAACTTATACATAAATAAGAAATTCCAGACTCATGAAGATTCTTTACATATTCCCCAGAAGGCATCCTGATGGCTCAAGGGGCAGCAATCATACTAAAAAATCTAATTGTTCATGCTCATACTACATTTCTACTATTATCCTGTTTAGTCAACCATATGTAGGTTTACTCAGAAGTAGATACTGACTTCCATGGAATTCAATAGGGCTAATTTCCAAGAACAGACTTGCAGCATTGCAGTCTCTAATGAATTTAATTACAGTGGTGCCCCGCAAGACGAATGCCTCGCAAGACAAAAAACTCGCTAGACGAAAGGTTTTTCCGTTCGCGATTTGCCTTGCAAGACGAATTTCCCCTATGGGCTTGCTTCGCAAGACGAAAATGTCTCGCGACTTTGTTTTCTTTGTCTAAAAACAAAGACATGTTTTGTTTATAAAGTTAATTTATTTTCCCTTCAATTTTTGAACTGCTCTTTACAGTATGTGTGACTTTAAAGAGCAGTTAATAAACTGTTGTTGTACCAAATTTGGCTTTGTTTGGACTTTTTTTGACCATAGGAACGCATTAATTGATTTTCAATGCATTCCTATGGGATTTCGTGCTTCGCAAGACGAAAAATTCGCTAGACAACAAAAATTGCGGAACGAATTAATTTCGTCTTGCGGGGCACCACTGTATTTTATCATTGTCTCTTCACTAGTAGCTTAAGAAAATTATATGAAAGATACATGCTGACACTTTAACTAAACAGGACCTAGCAATAGATTGAGTTCTCAGAATAAATGTCTTGAAATTCACATCAAATGCTTTTAAAATAGGTATTGCTGGAGAGACTTCATCATGAGAAGCAGAATGTTTTCTACAGCCCAGCCAGTGGTGGCCAATGCCCATTGGGACTGGGAGGGCAAAGGCTGAAAGGCCAGTAGGTGCATCCTGAGCCAACTACTTTAAATTTTGCCCCATCCTCCTATTATTTGATGATAATGGCAACACTGAAACTAAGGAGGAGGAAGCTGACCTGGGCTGGATTCAAGCAAGAAAGTGGGCCAGTGGGCAATGCCCCATTTGCCCTAAAGGACAAGCCTTCACTGTATACCAAGTTTGGGTCTCCAGCTGTTTTTGGACTACAATTCCCATCATCCCTGACTAGCTAGGCATGATGGGAACTGGAGTCCAAAAACAGCTGGAGACCCAAGCTTGGGAAACCCTGGTCTACAGAATGAGCTCCAGAGTAACAGATGTAAGTGTGTTCTCATTTTATTGGATCTTTTTTATCATTATTGTATTTTGCTATTTATTTTTTTCTGTGCTCCTTGGGGAGCTTTGCCAAACCACCAAAAAATAAAATAAGAGAACTTGACTGAATCACACTTCCACATGGGCTATTAATTATAGTTGTTGTTATTACCTGCCCTTTACTACAAGGTGCCAGATACCACAGTAAATAGGAATCCTAGATAGGATCCTTCATCAAAGCTGAGACAGCGGGCTAAATTTGGAGGTCCAGGAGTGGCCATGGCTGGGGGCTCAAGAGCTGTACCTGCTGCCCCTGAACATCTGCCTCTTGAGATGGTTGCCTCACTCTGCCTAATGATAGGGTTGGCTCTGCAAAGGTCAGCTGCAGAGCACACGTTTAGCATGCACAATGTTCCAAGTTCCATTCCTGGCCTTTACATTGGTGTGCAATGTTGTGCCCTCCCGATGTTTTGGACTACAATTCCCACAGCCCCGGCCAGCAGTCAGGGATGGTATGCTGGCCTGACAACCACGGACAGAAAGTTTCTACAGAGGATGATGAATACAGCACATGGTATCATGGGCTGTCCCTTGAGTCCGCTAGATGACATCGCAAGGGATCGTTGCCTTAGGAGAGCGAGAAAAATTCTCAGGGATGACTCACACCCTGGCCATCACCTCTTTAATCTTCTACCCTCGGGCAGGAGATATAGAAGTATAATCAGCCGTAAAGGTAAAGGGAGCCCTGACCATTAGGTCCAGTTGTGGCCGACTCTGGGGTTGCGGCGCTCATCTCGCTTTATTGGCCAGGGGAGCTGGTGTACAGCTTCCGGGTCATGTGGCCAGCATGACTAAGCCGCTTCTGGCGAACCAGAGCAGCGCATGGAAACACCGTTTACCTTCCCGCTGGAGCGGTACCTATTTATCTACTTGCACTTTGACATGCTTTTGAACTGCTAGGTTGGCAGGAGCAGGGACCGAGCAACGGGAGCTCACCCTGTCACGGGATTCAAACCGCCGACCTTCTGATCGGCAAGTCCTAGGCTCTGTGGTTTAACCCACAGCGCCACCTGCGTCCCTGTATAATCAGCTGTACCAACAGGTTAAAAAATAGCTTCTATCCGTGAGCGGAAAATAACATTGACTTGCGAGGTGGTGTGGTGTTCAATAAGAGATTGAGTATTGGGGGGGGGTCGTTTAATTTCATTGTACACAGGTTGTACAATGACAATAAAGGTATTATTATTATTATTATTATTATTATTATTATTATTATTATTATTATTAAAGTTGTAGTCCTTTGGTGTGAGTGAATGGGCTACACAGTTACTGTGACCACTGCAGTAACCCTGAGCTTAAATGCATGGTTGGATACAGGTACCTACCTTGCCCCTCCCTTCAGGGGAGGTGACCTATGCTAAGCTCTTACTAAGCTGGTTACTTTGAAGCTCCAGTCATCTGAATCTACTCTAGGTAACAAGCGATAGTTTGCTACAATAGCTGGCAGAGATTTTCCTATGTAATTTTTCATACTCCGACACTTTAAAAAGAGTACAAACATGTCAGTTTAACATGGCAAGTGCTTGAAATTAATGCCCGCTAATTAAGGATGAGCAGATTGCTAAGATTTACGTGGCACTGATGATACATTCCCACATGGAATATGAGGCAGCAAGTTGCCCTGATAAACTGCAGCTGTGCCCCCCCTGCTGCGGAAAACATTTCAGCGGCTCCTGCATTATGTTTCAATGAACACACACTACTTCTGTTTCACATGCACCTGCCATTGTTTTATATTCAGACAAAGCCTGGTGGGTCATGTCTCTGGGAAGAACATTTTGGCAACAACATACGTGCAAAGGATTTCTTCAGCGAAGCAACTGAAGTTGAAGTGGTATTCTATACTAATAATAATCAGGTCGGTGGCCCTGGAGGAATGTCCACAGAGATCTTCAGAGACATTGAGGAGTTTCGATGGGAGCCATTTTCTTTGCATTAATCTAGTAATTCAATGAGTTAACATGCAAACCGAAAAGAATGCCTTAGGACATATACTTAAGCCCTGCAGAGAAAGAATTACTCTTTAAGAAGGTTGCATGAAAGTTGCTGCTTTAATAATGATCAGGGTTTTCATTTGTTTGGGGAAGGCAGTGAATTGAAGAGATCATGCAAATACACACACAAAAAACCACCACCATGATTAAGATGCAAAAGTGAGAGAGGCATCCCATGCGTTAAAAGGAAAGCAAAAGCTGATCTACAGAAATATTATATTCACTATATCTATAGACAGCTCCATGACAGTTAAAAAGGTAAAGGGACCCCTGACCATTAGATCCAGTCATGGCCGACTCTGGGGTTGTGGCGCTCATCTCGCTTTATTGGCTGAGGGAGCCGGCGAACAGCTTCCGGGTCATGTGGCCAGCATGACTAAGCCGCTTCTGGCGAACCAGAGCAGCGCACGGAAACACCATTTACCTTCCCGCCGGAGCAGTACCTATTTATCTACTTGCACTTTGGCGTGCTTTCTAACTACAAGGTTGGCAGGAGCAGGGACCGAGCAACAGGAGCTCACCCCGTCGCGGGATTCGAACCGCCGACCTTCTGATCAACAAGTCCTAGGCTCTGTGGTTTAACCCACTGCGCCACCTGCGTCCCACCCATGACAGTTACACCCATATTAATTTGGAAAACAAAAGAACTCAACTTGCACCTAGGTAGCAACTCCAAAGAGTTTGAATCTCGCACTGATTTATTTATTTATTTTCATTTATATGCCACCTGTTTTTTCCTCCCAGGAACTCAAGGTGGCCCGCATGGTTCTCCCTCTCCTCATTTGATCCCCACAACCACCCTGTGAGGTAGGCTGGCTGAGAGGCAGTGACTAGTCCAAGGTCACCCAGTAATAAACTACTGGGTGGGCACAGACAGGGCAAAGTGCATCTTGAATGGGGGTAAACCTTATTCTACATATTAGATTTCTGAAGGAGAAGTAAATATAAAGGGGGAAATGGCAAGCACCCACTTAAGTCTCGCTGTCTAGCTTGCATAAACAGTAAGAGTTGCAAACTTTTTTTATTCTTCCTGATCCTATGCCTTGCACAGCAGCAGGCACCCAGAAATAAAGCAAGTCTTTTCCTGCAAGGAGGATGAAGGGATTATGAAAGCTTCACTGCCATAATTTCTGCATATCATGTTGCAGTTAAAAGCACAGGTGCAGGCTAGTAAATAAAATAATAATAATAATAATAATAATAATAATAATAATAATAATAATAATAATAATAGGCAGCAAATATGAGCAGACCTCAAACACTGTATCCCATAACTAGGTACATTTGAGTATTAATAAACACAGTGTTACCAGCAAATATACAGAATAATTTATTTTTCTTAGCTAGTCTTGCCAACTATTGTTTACTTCTGTCCCTGTGCTTTTAAACAGCAAGCTGGCAGGGGAAGCAGTCAAACTTTTCCAGGTGTTGGAGATGTGGTAAAAGCTTCATTTGTGTGCTTCAGGCCTGAGATCAGGGCAAGTAAAAAGGAGCAACACTATTTATAAAAGTTGTAACTATTGCAAAAGGGAATTTTTTTCTTCTCTGGACTATTTTAAAATGTACACTGTTTATTAAACATTCCCAGCTGCCACTCTCGTTTATGATGCTGCTGAAGTAATGCAGTTGTCATACCCTGTTATTTCCACCTTCTGTAGGTTGACAGTGTGGCAAATTAACATAGCAATTGCCTGGAAAAACAAACTATAGTGTTACTATAGATCTAATGATTAGGTTAGCCAGTCAACTGACATTGTGTCATCACCTTTATGATAGAATTCACTAAAGCAATCAGCAGATAAAAAAAAACACACCAGAATTCCTGAGCAGATAAATCACTATGATAACATAAGAATGGCTGCAGCTATAAATTGGAGGAAAGCGATCATAATTGAAAAACAAACCCAAGAGGTGGCAATTGCACAAGTTCAGCCACAGAGATTTCCCAGAAATCATGCATGAATCAGGAATACTTAATCAGGGTTGAAAACCTACCTCATAACTTTAAAAAAAAATTTAAAAATTAATTGAAAACTATTTTATGATGCTAATAATATGTAGATGTCACAGACTGGATGTCTTTGCACAAGATTCTTAATTATCTTCATGAAAAGGTTGGGATCTAGATGAGAAGTGACAAGCCAGATAAAAAATAATAATTCAAGTTTCATGTAACTAATAACATTATTATATGTACTGTGAAGCAGAAAAGAAAATAGTCACAACAAATGCCCTTTTAAAATACCCTATATTTTATTTATTTGCAATATAAACTTGAATATAATCCAAGAGAGGGCCTTTGGGATTTGCTGAATCTTTCTACTACGTGGATTAAAATCTCTCTGCCCATCTGAAATCTGAAATGTTAGAAAGTGCATTTTCCTCTCAAATACTTCTGGGTGCTAGAGTTTACTCCTCACAGAGTAACAATTCCAGCAACCCTTCACAAACCACAGTGCCCAGAATTCTTTGAGGGAAAGAATGGGCTTTGAATGTGGGAAGTGGAAATTAGCATTGATACTAGTGGTTCCCAAACTTCCTCCCCAGTCCCCAAAAATGGCTGAGAGTCTTAGAAGACAGTTTAATGTCCCCACCCTGCCTATTGTTGAGCAATTGTAATGCACTGTTCTTTTTAAAAAATGCAATTCAAAATGTCAATACAATAAGAAATAAGAGAAATTACACCACATTGCAGTACCACTGTGGACCACTTCATAGAAGCCCATGGACCACTGGTGGTCTGAAGACCTCACTAAGGGGGTTTAAATCACCTTAGGAGCAAATGTAAGTTGGATAGCTGCTCCAGAGATGTTCATAGCTGATCTAGGTCAGAAAAGGGAAGAGAAAGGAGAAGAAGTAGGACTATATGCTTACTGGAGTGGGAATTCTAAGGGAAGAGGGAAGCACTTTTATGGTTTTGTACATGGGTACCTGAGGGCTTGTCAACACCAACATGTGCCTGCCTATGTCCTCAGGTAATCATTGGAGGTCCTCCTCTAGGTGTCTTATTGTCTGAAGTGATGATGGCAGATGACACTTGGAGACAGGGACCTCTTGGTTGTAGCACCCCATTATGAAATGGTTTCCCCATGAAGGTCTGCCTGTGGGGCCTACATTGTTGGCCTTTCAGCATCAGGCTGCCATTTTGATCCCAATGATGCTGGGTAGACATTGTGAAGAACGAACATATATGAGGTATCCCAATCCCACAATAAGAATACTAGAAAGGAAGGGACAGACATCTCAGGCTCACAACTGCTCCTGAATAGTTTAATGGCCTGGTGATTTCAACAGTCCTGGAAGACAGACCAAAAGTATGGTACAGAATGGGCTGAGGTGGAAAGAATGAGGCTTACCTAAGGTCATTCATTTATTTTGGGATGTGATCTGAACTAGGCCTTTCTCAACACACTCTCTTAGCCTGAATTGTAGCCTGACATGCCTAGGAATAGGTCTCATTGACCTCAATGCATCTTACTTTACAGCAGACATACCGTATATAGATTTGCACAGTTAGTATTACACCAGTCACAAGCATCATTTAGAGAGGCCAGGGAAGAATTACGCCAATCTCCATATGGTACATCTAATTTTTTTTTCTTAAGATGATTTACATTTTTAGCTAAAATACACTAAATGGCAGTTGTTAGAAACCATTATTTAGACGTATGAAGGAAGAATACATGCCAGAGACTTTAGTCCCTTTTCTGAGCTGGGTGGAGGAGTGGGAGTGGGAGAATTGAATTATCTGTGCTGCTAGCCTTGCTATATCCTTCTTTTGGAGGCTTGAGTCCTAAAAATGGAACCTCAACAAATGCTCTCAAAACACACTGTGGTATTTTTGTTTCGTTTCACTATTTAATCTCATTATTTATCCAAGTACAAGGCAGTCAACCCTTTCTGAGAATCTTATCCTGACTGAGATCTCTGCACCCCATCTGATATATGCCACACCTGACAATGGCTCTCAATTCAATAAGAAATACATTCGAGGAACTTCAGTAATAGTGGCAAGGTAGATATAAGAAATTAGATATATTAAGAATAAGTTTAATTATGATAAAAGTATGTATTGGCAATAAGTACAGTAATATGAAATTGAAATATGGAATAGACAGGTCTTTAGTGTTAAGACCAATATATGTTTTATTGTTTGCTAAGAAAATTATGTGTCTATGGTTATTTTTGTGTGTAATTTGGTATTTGTGTGTTTTTTTCTTGTTGTATCAATAAAAATCTTTTTTAAAAAAAGGGGGGAAAAAGAAATACAAAACAAAACCTAAGCTGATGCATTAAGAGGAGGGGAGAGGTCAAGGTAAACCTCCTCTCCTTGAACACACACAAGTGCACAGGGACACACATGTACCTCTCTTTTTGAGAATCACAAATTTATGAAACTCACATATATGAGCAAAGGCAAATTTCTTGTTCCAAAGCGGGGAAGAATGTTGTTCGCAATCTGATGACTGCATGCACACACACCACTTCTGTACTAGAATAAGACATTTTTCCATGTATCACAGAAAGCTGTCAGGCCACTGGTCCATCCAGCTCAATATTGTCTACACAGGCTGGCAGCATCTCTGACCTGGAGATGCTGGAAATTTGACTTCTGCATGTAACACGGTTGCTGTACCATTGAGCTATAGCCCTTTCCCATGGATACTCAACTCTGAGTAAAACTATTCGTTTTGCATAACTTCCAATTCCCACATAGTTAACATATAAATGTAATTATAACATCTGCGCAAAAGTGAAAGACTGGCATTCACTTTAGCCGTTTTGTTCTTAATTTGAAAGTACACATAATCCCACAGCAATGCAGATGATGCAACACCGAGCAGTGACCTCAAGGCACAGGGCTGTAGCAAGCCTCTTTTGCTGTTTTTGTTTTTCTGCTTCGTTAATCCGCAAGAGCTTGGTCACTGCAAAATTATGTCTGAGTCATCAGAGATACCGTAATTTGTGCAGCCCAATCCCATTAATCTTTACTAAGGAGAGAAAGGTCTTCCTGTGCTTGTTGCTGCTGGGTAGATGTGCATAAGAATGTAGTCTTAATCTCCATGGCGCACCATCAAAGTTACGCAGCCGAATGTGCAGATAACCAATCTATGGTTGACATCTTTCCACAGGGCCTGCAAGACAGAGCTGTTGCACCAGGCCTTTGGCCAGGGCACAGCCTGACTCCCTCCTTTGGCAATCTTCACAGAACTCTAGCCCAATGGTTGCCATCAATTTGATTTGAATTAATTTTATAATGAAATGATTTTAGAATGTTGTATTATTTTATTGTTGTTAGCTGCCCTGAGCCTGGCTTCAGCTGGGAAGGGCGGGATATAAATAAATTATTATTATTATTATTATTATTATTATTATTATTATTATTATTATTATTATTATCAGAGCTTCTGCATTTCAAAACTTGCAGTGAAAAAGCCAAAAGTCAATGGCAGAGGGTGCAAATCTAATGCAAGCGCACAGTACTTCTCTGGGGAACACATACCAAATAAAATATAGTGCCCAATATAAATTTAGGAAGCTGACATATTGAGACATACAATTGGTTGGTCTACAATAACTGGCTCGTTGGTGCTTTTTCCAGCCTTACCTAGACACAGAAGAGATTGAACCAGGGTTTTTTTCCGGCATACAAAGCATTCTTTAAAAGCTGGTTGAACGTGAGAGCTGGCAGAGACCAAAGGAGCTGCATTCAGTGAGATTGTTATACTGTGAACAGCAGACCGGAGATGAAATCGAAATCTTCCTCTCTTGGGCCACTATAGCTCACATTTACTGATTATGAATGTCATAGCAGAGGCGTAGTGAAATTAAAGCTGCAATCCTATACACATTTAATTGGAAATAAGTACCACTGAACTCAGTGTAAACATGCATAGGATCAGAAAGTAATTTCATAATTTTTTCTTTCTCTTGAAAGAAAAACAAAATATATGTCTTCCTAATTTCTTCCAGCTGTGGGTCTAAAGTGGAACAAAACTATTTAAGATCTAGCAAAGCCACATAATTTATTTCACTAAGCTCATGAAATTTAAAACATAATTATAAAATCATAGCAATGCATTGTTCTTCGTCAGAAAAAATCTGGCGAAAAAATGCATCTTTAAACATACATTCTTGCTCTGTATTGTCTAGCCCTCACGAAAACCACTTTTGTGATTTGAGAAGTAGGTAGCACTAAACAATATTGTATCTTTATTTGTTGATAAACCGGCAGACTTACAATCTACTTGGCTAGTGTGGGGTGTGGGGACTTACACTGACATATTTTTAAACCATTTTCCGCTGATGTATCCATCCTCATGTATCTCTGTGCACTTCAAGGCCAAGGCATTTTGAAAGTTTTACATTTAGCCTGAATAGGGTGCTTTGAAAAGATTCCCCCTTGAATGAGAACAAAAGAAAGCACAGAAATGTTAATCAATTCTAAGTGTCACTAAGCATTTTCCAAGAAATAATTTATGTGGTATTTCTTCTCACAATCAGCCCACTTTTGATAGTTTCCCCCCTCAGCTCCCCCTTCCCCAAACAAAAGGAATTTTCATGGGTGCTGCCTTTCACAGGGCAAACTTCCTCGTGAGGTGAAAGAACAGGAGACTTGTGCCTTTTACAAATACGTGAGTTACTTGGGGAAGAAGGCAAACCAACAGACATATAGTTGGTATTTTTAAAAGCACCAGTCCCCCCCTCAAAAAAAAAAAAAAAAAAAAAAGGCAAGGCAAGGCAACATCAGGGCAACCACAAAACCCAAAACTTCCCTTCCCTTTGTTAGCTACCTACCTATGCTGATTTTTCTCTCTAGTCACCCACACTTACATATAGACAAAACACTCAACCTCTGTGTTCAGTACATGTGGCCAGCAACCAGCAGCCATCAAAAGTCATTGAACAAGCACCCTCCAGAATAGATTAAAGGTAAAGGTACCCCTGCCCGTAAGGGGCCAGTCTTGACAGACTCTAGGGTTGTGCGCCCATCTCACTTAAGAGGCCGGGGGCCAGCGCTGTCCGCAGACACTTCCGGGTCACGTGGCCAGCGTGACAAAGCTGCATCTGGCGAGCCAGCGCAGCACACGGAACGCCGTTTACCTTCCCACCAGTAAGCGGTCCCTATTTATCTACTTGCACCCGGGGGTGCTTTCGAACTGCTAGGTTGGCAGGCGCTGGGACCGAGCAACGGGAGCGCACCCCGCCGCGGGGATTTGAACCGCCGACCTTTCGATCGGCAAGCCCTAGGCGCTGAGGCTTTTACCCACAGCGCCACCCGCGTCCCTTCCAGAATAGATTACCTGTTGGCATCAACCGAGGGAGCATCTGTAGGTATTAACTTAATAAAAGACTGCTGAAAAGATAATCAGCTTGCCTGACAGCCCATTACAAGGGTTTTAGGGATTTGATTTGATTTATTTATTTTAAGCTGTTTGGAAAGCAAGCGCATTGCTTAGGTTTGCTGTTAGGGTGGAATCACTTCGACCACTTCCAACTCCTTCCATCTCAACAAAGTCAAGTGGCTGCAAAAATGCTGCCCAAGTTATATAGCTGTGAATTGATCTCATAAAATAACTTGTTCCCACCCCCCACTTCTTAGTACAGGTTACTTGACATCAAGATACTGAACTTGACTTAATTCGGCACCAGTGTCCTCCCTTTAAGATTAATCCACGTGCAATAAATAGCAGACTCTCACACTGTTCTCTTCCACATTCAAATTTCATCCATATAGGACTCCGTATCACTTGTTACCTCATCATGCAATTCACCACCGAAGTGTTACTGTTGAAATGTTTTTGGGTTGGGGTTGGATGGATCCAGAAAGATCTGTGAGCAGAATTCCACTGTATATCAGTTGCTCGGAGTCCACAAGTGTGGAAAGAGCTGCTGCTTTCAGGTGCCGCTTGTGGGTTTCCCATAGGCATCTAGCTGGCCACTGTGAGAACAGGATGCAGGACTAGATATAGTGGTACCTCAGGTTAAGTACTTAATTCGTTCCGGAGGTCCGTTCTTAACCTGAAACTGTTCTTAACCTGAAGCACCACTTTAGCTAATGGGGCCTCCTGCTGCTGCCGCGCCGCCGGAGCACGATTTCTGTTCTCATCCTGAAGCAAAGTTCTTAACCTGAAGCACTATTTCTGGGTTAGCGGAGTCTGTAACCTGAAGCGTATGTAACCCGAGGTACCACTGTAATCCTGCAGGTCTATTATGTTCAAAAGCAGTTAAAACAGTAAACACAGAGTAAAACAGTAAAAACAGAGTCACCATTTAATGCTAGAGTATTCTGAAATTTGATTAGTTAATGGCTAGCCCCACACCATCCCCTTACGGACATGAACAGTTGCAAAATAATGATTTCTCCTTTTCTTCCTCCACACGCTATTCTGGTTGCAAAATGTAGTAAGTGTGAAAGGGCAATGTGCTCATTTCCATACATGTGACAGACATGTGCCCGGGATTTGTGGCTCAATTGCAATTGCCCAGAATTGTTGGCATCCATCTGTCCTTTTGAGTGTTTGGGAATAGTTCTCTTCCTTTCCCATTTTATGTGCTCCATACAGGAAAAGTCTGCAGGGTATAAGCACAGCAACCATGGTACTATCTAGTCTAGCATTTTGTTCCCATAGTGGCTGACCAGATGTCTATGGGAAACCCACCAGCAAGACATTACTGTCAGCTGGTCATGTGTAGCTGCAACTATGAAATGGATTATGATTTTGGCAAATACTATAATAGAATATGGACGTGGTTGGCGCTGTGGGTTAAACCATAGAGCCTAGGACTTGCCGATCAGAAGGTCGGCAGTTTGAATCCCCGCAACGGGGTGAGCTCCTGTTGCTCAGTCCCTGCTCCTGCCAACCTAGCAGGTTGAAATACGTCAAAGTGCAAGTAGATAAATAGGTACCGCTCCGGTGGGAAGGTAAACAGCGTTTCCATGCGCTGCTCTGGTTCGCCAGAAGCGGCTTCGTCATGCTGGCCACATGACCCGGAAGCTGTACGCCGGCTCCCTCGGCAAATAAAGCAAGATGAGCGCCGCAACCCTAGAGTTGGTCATGACTGGACCTAATGGTCAGGGATCCCTTTATCTTTACCTAACTTAGGCTCATTAATTCCAGTCGGTATACTCTGAGTAGGACTTTACTGAATACAATCAAAATGAATAAAAAGCATATTGCCTTCATGCTATGATGAGTGTGCTCCTTAGAGCTCATTGGCTGAGCACTGTTGAATCAGAATTCAGGAATCAAAGACTGGACTAAGATGCTTTTAAATATGCTAAGTAAACAGCTGTAGTAAATCACTGTTCCCTGATAACAATAGGTATACACCTAATATATAATATAAGTGGCCCTTAGACTCATACTGTATTGCTCCTTGTTTTCATAAAGTTATGTGTGGAACTTCGCATCCGTCAAACTAATTTTTAAAAGATGATTAATTCATTTGGTTTTAGTTCTACAGATTTTGGTACTTTTATTTACCTTTTTTTTTTTTTGCTTCTTTCATTTATATATATATATATTTCTTTTTCGTTGTTAAACTACTAAACCTACATTGCTCAAAAATTGTTCAGACCTTAGGTCAAGGAAATTGCAGCATTACATCCCAATAGAAAATGTGTTTCCCTACTCTAAAATAGCCACTTAAGCAAGAATGTGGAAATGATTTATTTGAAGCTAAATCTTCACCTCAGCTGTGGCATGACTGCACAATCATTCATAGAAAGACCGTTACACTTTAGATTCAAAGAAAAGAATACTAATGACCAAAACAGTTGTGTGTATAAAATTTTAAATTACATTCAGGGGAGACGAAATTAAAATTACAAAAATCACATGAAACTGTTCCTGTCATCTATATGATTAGAGCAAGGGGAGGATTTTTACATTCTCCAAACTCTCTCACACCATTCCCCATAGGTTTTACTTTTATAGAGAAGTATCAAGTATACAAAATCAGATGTACAAAATCAGTCTGAGAACAGGAAAATTTTTATTTCACTGTTAACAGCGGCCATAGCTCAGCTTTAGAAGTAAGCGACTAATCTCTCTTCACTTGTAGTTGGGAATATGGAAACACATTCCAGTCTGCATCAACAGATGCATCTAGGCTGTTCAATGTTGTGAAAATAAGGTTTAACTACCTGAACGTGCAAACTGCTCTTGCAAGGTGTGCCTGAACCCTTATATCCCAGTTTGATCATTGAGATTATCTGGCTGGTCCCAGAGTTGGTGAGGCTCATTTTACAAGAGAAACTGAGCCGGTCCTATGGGACACCCTGCCAGGAGAGATTCAGTAGGCACCTTCTGTGCCAACATTTCAACGCCTGCTGAAAACTTTTCTATTCCGCCAAGCCTGTGCAGGCAATTAAGAGTACATCCCCCACAACGGTCTACTGTTACTTGTTTTTAATTCTTTTGGTAGCTTTTCTGTATGGCTTTACTACATGGTTTTATATTGCAGTAAACCGATTTGATATATTTCTATGATAGAGTGGTAGATAAATTCTTTTTTTATAAATAAATAACTACCAACAGATTTTTGAAGTAGGGCTGACCTCAGCATTTAGCATCATTGGGCAGCTGCTGGAGTCGACCACTGATGCCTGCCCAGGCTCCCTCTTTATGGAAACAACCTCAGATATGCAGATGGCACAACTTTGATGGCAGAAAGTGAGGAGGAATTAAAGAACCTTTTAATGAGGGTGAAAGAGGAGAGCACAAAATATGGTCTGAAGCTCAACATCAAAAAAACGAAGATCATGGCCACTGGGCACATCACCTCCTGGCAAATAGAAGGGGAAGAAATGGAGGCAGTGAGAGATTTTACTTTCTTGGGCTCCATGTTCACTGCAGATGGTGACAGCAGTCACGAAATTAAAAGACGCTTGCTTCTTGGGAGAAAAGCGATGACAAACCTAGACAGCATCTTAAAAAGCAGAGACCAACAAAGGTCCATATAGTTAAAGCCATAGTTTTCCCAGTAGTGATGTATGGAAGTGAGAGCTGGACCATAAAGAAGGCTGATCGCCAAATAATTGATGCTTTTGAATTATGGTGCTGGAGGAGACTCTTGAGAGTCCCATGGACTGCAAGAAGATCAAACCTATCCATTCTGAAGGAAATCAGCCCTGAGTGCTCACTGGAAGGACAGATCCTGAAGCTGAGGCTCCAATACTTTGGCCACCTCATGAGAAGAGAAGACTCCCTGGAAAAGACCCTGATGTTGGGGAAAATTGAGGGCACAAGGAGAAGGGGACAACAGAGGACAAGATGGTTGGACAGTGTTCTCGAAGCTCCCAGCATGAGTTTGACCAAACTGCAGGAGGCAGTGGAAGACAGGAGGGCTTGGCGTGCTCTGGTCCATGGGGTCACGAAGAGTCAGACACGACTAAACGACTAAACAACAACAACATCTAGACCTGCTCTCTGTGCAGTGCTAGGCAGCTAGGTGCAGCCACCATTTTAATCTCCAACACTGCTCCTGATGCAACTCCGAGAACACTGCTGCTTCCCACTGGGATCCACCGATGAAGTGGCTCTCCAGGAAGCACTTTGCCCAAGGGCTCCCTGTATTGAAGGAAACGAAACTCAAAACATTACCTAATCTAGCCAATGATACTGATCATTGAATCAATCGCTGAATTGTAGAGTTGGAAGGGGCCCTGAGGATCATCTAGTCCAGCGGTTCTCAACCCAGATGTTGTTGGACTACAACACCCATCATCCCTGAGCTCTGGCCTTGCTAGCTAGGGGTGATGGGAGTTGTAGTTCAACATCTGTGGACCCACAGGTTGAAAAAGGCTGATCTAGTCCAACCCCTCTGCAATGAAGGAGTCTCAACCAAAGTGTTCATGATAGATGGCCATCCAACCTCTCCTTTAAAATGTCCAGTGCAGGAATATGCAACTGTCTGATATGGGGATCAAACCTGTGACCTTGATGTTATCAGCACCATGCTCTAATCAACTGAGCTATCCAGTGCCTAGGGAAAATTTTGCATGCAGATTAACCCTGCTAGGATTGCAAAAGTTTACTTTATTGAGGAACAAGCACAACAGAGGAACCAGGCAGAGGGCCTTCTTGGTAGTGGCACCCGCCCTGTGCAACGCCCTCCCACCAGATGTCAAAGAGAAAAATGACTACCAAACTTTTAGAAGACATCTGAAGGCAGCCCTGTTTAGGGAAGCTTTTAATGTTTAATAGGTTATTGTATTTTAGTGTTTTGTTGGAAGCCGCCCAGAGTGGCTGGGGAAACCCAGCCAGATGGGTGGGGTATAAATAATAAATTATTATTATTATTATTATTATTATTATTATTATTATTATTATTATTATAACACCCAGCAGATCTACACTTTTAGTGTGTCTAAGCAAGAAGTCCAGCCAGCTCCACACATACATATCTGCATGTGCCTCCCCATCTCTCCCTACAGCTGAATCAGTCGCTTTCTCTCATTTACAAGTGTAATGTAAATGATCAGTCCAAAAAGCGCTCTGTTCTCGCAGTAGCCATGTGATGCCTGCAAGCAGAACTTGAGCAGAATAGTACCCTCACCTGCAATTCCCAGTAACTGGTATGGAGATGCATCCTGGCTCTCCCCCTTAAGAGGCTCAGTTGTTCAAAGGCCATCCCTTGCTTGGATCTCACAGCAAGTGATTCACTCACTGCCAAGAAAATGGTTAACTTTTGCCTCTCTCTGGTCTCCAAAGGGAGTGAGCCAGTAGGTTGAAAATTAGTTGCCAACCAAGACCTTAGAGACAATCTTGTTCAACACACTCTTCCACTGGAGATTTTCTTACACTATAATGAGAAGATACTCAGGCTTTCAACTCACCACATAAAGCTTTAGCTGCACCTGCATAATAGTGAAAAAATATTTGGCCTTTTAACATTCTTATTGAGCTTACCATGTACCACTAAAAATAAATTGATTTGAATAGTAATGAAGATGGAAATAAAAATACATTCTCCAGTGCACAAATGTATCCCGAGTCTCTGCAAAAGTCAGATTTGAACTCATCTGCTCAGAAATTGATTGCAATCTCATAAAAACGAGAGGTTCTAACCTTTCAGGGGATGAGTAATGGAGCTAAAATCCCCCTAGGCTAATATCACGTGGAATTGATATTAAAGCCAAATTTTTAATTAAGAATACTCAGGTGAAGCATTTTTATGCTGCAATATATAGAAGGGGAGTTAGAGAAGGAAGACCAAGAAGATGGAAAAGAAGTCAGAAAAGAAACTATCATTCACTTTGAACTACAGCACGGACTGCTTGGTTTTAAAAGTTCAAGTTACAACTTTGTTGGTAAACTGCTTAGAGATTTTAGTTACAATTACCTGTAAGTGGCTTACAAGATCTCTTAAATAATATTAAAACAAAACAAAAACCTTTTTAAAAAAATACACGCAAAGGTTTGGTCCATTTCCAACTTACCCTGTGTCCTTTTCAGCATTCTGCCTTGATTAGAACAAGTAAATAAATTGATGAAACAAACTGTGTAACAATGCAAGGGATGATTATTAGGTCATTGTGCGGCTGCATTAAGAATATTGCACAGTGAAGCTGAAGCAACTAAAATTAATCTGGTGACTGGATATATGCCTTGTGAACCCGCACAGTGAATAGGGGAACAATTATTCAGACTCTCAAAATATAAAAAGCCAGTGTCGTTGGCCGAAGGTGATTAATCATACCAGGGAACTCACTGCCACTAGATGTTGCAATGTCATCTAACACAGAGAGCTTTTAAAGCGGAATGGATGGATACATGGAAGATCCTAATTGGCTCAGCCAGAGATGCAATCCAGTTTTCAGGCACTGAATACTTTGGAATCCCAGATATTGTCACCATGGTCTGCCTGTGAAGCTCACAAAAAAATCTGCTTTTCCACTGCCAGATAGGTTGCTTCATTGGCATAGCCAGAGGTCAGTAAACCTTTTCAGCAGGGGGCCGGTCCACTGTTCCTCAGACCTTGTTGGTGGGCCGGACTATATTGGGGAGGGATGAACGAATTCCTATGCCTCACAAATAACTCAGAGATGCATTTTAAATAAACGCATATTCTACTCATGTAAAAACACGCCAATTCCCGGACCGTCCGTGGGCTGGATTGAGAAGGCGATTGGGCCGGATCCGGCCCCCGGGCCCTAGTTTGCCTACCCATGGAATAGACCACTGGTTGGGCCAGTCATAGCCTTCTTATGAGCTGCTTTCTTAGCATTAAAGAATGAAAATGCTAACAACCATTTTAGTTTAGGGCTGCTTCTCTGATGGCCCTAGGAGGTCATTTCCAATTTGGGTTGCTTACAGACTGCCCTCTTTTAAACCAAGTTGCTGATGCTAAAATCCAGTAAAACAATGAATGTTAAACCTCACTCAGGGCAGAACACACTAGATTACTTTCCAGCCTATTCTAATTTATATACTCTTCAGGTAGCGTCCAAATATTTAAAGCAATTCTGCCCTTGATTCTGGTACTTTTTGAGCAAAGCACAAAGCAGTGCAGTGAAGTTATTAGACTGTAGAGTTATTAGTTCCACCTATAACTGCAAAGTTTGGCTGCAGGTAGTCTATCTTCTAAATGGGACAGAATGGGAAAGAAAAGAAATAACTATTGAAAAAGTCTTATTCAAAAGCTCAGATAAACTTTTTTCCGCTCCTTACAAAAGCCTTGTGAATCTTCTTCTAAAATTTTGTTTTTGTTCTCTGCTCAGCTCTCCATCCTGAAATACAACTGAACAGCTGGAAAGTAGTCATTTATATGAATTTGGAGCATACACCGATTGTAATAATGCAATCATTTGCCATTTTTGCAACCAGACTTACAATCTTTACTTCAAACATACTGAAGAAAAAATATTTTAAGCCACTCTAGCTTTAAGAAACCATTTCACTCTGATGTAATTTTAGTGACCAAGATCGAACATGGAATCCCCAGTTCAAATCTTACTTCTTTATGTCACATGATACAAAAGTAAGTTTATTTTGTTGTTTTATTGCTTTAATATTTTATAGGAACCACCTTGAGCGTTTTTAATGGAAAGGTGGGATATATTTTTGAATAAAAATATAACGCTGACCTAACCTTGAGGGTTGTTTTTAAAGAGTACAATATACTGTATGTGAAGCACTTTAAAAGCATTATTATTATTATTATTATTATATACAGACTAATGCAAACTGGGTGGCATAGTAAGTACAGTGGTACCTCAGGTTAAGTACTTAATTCGTTCTGGAGGTCTGTCCTTAACTGAAACTGTTCTTAACCTGAAGCACCACTTTAGCTAATGGGGCCTCCTGCTGCTGCCGCACCGCCGGAGCACGATTTCTGTTCTCATCCTGAAGCAAAGTTCTTAACCCGAGGTACTATTTCTGGGTTAGAAGAGTCTGTAACCTAAAGCGTATGTAACCTGAAGCATATGTAACCCGAGGTACCACTGTACTACTTTAGGCATACCAAAAAAGGCTAGGAATAACTTTGTGCAGTAGACCCCCTTCCCATATCATGGATCACAAACAACCTTTTAACAAATTCCCCAGTGTATTTGAGAAACACAAGTCCAATATTTCTTGAGCATGTATAACCAGTTGCATCATTCTTGATTTGGGCATTAAACCTGTGCACACCAATCCAATGTAAGCATGCACCAAACAGTTGAAGCTGCAGACATGGAATCTCTTTTTAAGAACTAAGTCCTGCAAAAGCTTTATGGTGGGTCTGGGGAAGCAAGTGAAACTGAATCTAGCTCTTCACTTCCCTGCCTATTTCTGGGATTTTACATTTTAAAAGTAGGTTCTGTGTTGCTGGATCTGAGAAAGGTTGTACGTCCACTTCACCTAGTTGCACATGCTTAAAGATCCAGCTTAAGATTCAAATGAAGAACCCCACAATTTAGACCCCAACTTTCAACAGGTTCCCATGGAGCCAGAACTGATCTAGGTTTCTTCCCAACCAAGTCACTGTGTGAGCAGAATAGCTTTTGCTCACACAACAGAATTTCCCCTCCCTCTCCTGCCCCTATACCAAATCTGCTCTGGGGTGCTCCCAAACCTCCAGAGCAGATTTGGGGTCGGTACAGGGAGTAGAAAAGGAAGTTTTGTTGTGTGGACAGAAGTTGGATTTAACCTGTCATTAATTCAAAATAACATCATCAAATAGAAAATTTCCAACCCAGACATCACAGAATACCCCAAAAAATTTAAATCACAAAGTAACGAAAAGAGTGTTTTTATTGTTCACCTAAAGAAGTTTTACAATAAAAATACCTTTAAAAGCAAGCAAGTTATCCTTCTATTGTTCCAGCAATTTAGTTTAAAAACATTTTACGGAATTTTCTTAACAAAGCCAGAGGTGTAACTGGATAGATAATACAACATCTTCTTTCCTTAGATTTTTGTGAATAGCATTTTTAATTGGTCACAGTCTAAAGCAAACAATCCCAGAACATACACACTATCCAGTATACACAATATAAAAGAAAATAAAACCATAACCGCTGTGGAACAAAATACTTAAAAACCAAATTAAAAAACCCATAGTAGAACAACACAGTGGTTAAAGTACACTCCATCCCTTGATAAGTTGTGCTCTATGCCTAGATGGCAGGGAAAATTAACAGCACTATTTTGAAGAATGGAAAATACATAATCAAGTACATATCAAGTTTTAATAAGTGGGATTTAATTAATTATGCATTAGTAATAAATGTGGTGGTTCATTTGGTGAAATAGTGTTCAGGTTGATTTGGTGGGTAGGGGGAAGAGAAAATGGGTTTTAACATTTTGTAACAATTTAAGAATTCATAGTTCTTTTAACACCATCTTCGTAACAGAAGTGTTTTACACTTGTACAATGTTAATTACTTTATTATACATGGAAGCCTGCAAAAGGCCAATTACACAATAAGACTGCAAACAACCACTGGTACTTTTCTGCCTTCAGAAAGTACGCAAGACAGAAACATCACCAAAAGTACATTTTTAAAAATCTGCGGAAACATCACCAAAATTACATTAAAAAAACTAATTAGGAAAAAAAATACATCTGCAAAAAAAAAAGTGGTTCTGGGCAGTGCAACTGCTTTTTAGCAGTTATTAAAATAGCCACTAAGTTTTCTATAGGTTTCCGTGGCTCCACAGGCTCTAATCAAGATTCACATATCATAAATAATGTACCACAAAATATACATGAATTTGAGCAACAATTCCTTGGAGATTCTGGTTACAATAAACCACGTACATATTGGTCACATGGTTCATACATTTAGGCCAACCTCATTGTCCTTCTACACATCATTTAGCCACATGTAATCTTAACCCCACCCCCACCCCCCAAAATACTCAAGACTGCATGTGGGCATGGTTGACTAAGCTAGTAGATCCCAATGCACTTTGGAGGACCTCTTTATGTACAACTGAGTATTTTTTCTTATCGTATCTTCTAAGGAAACCTTTATGGCCTTCTAAAATAGGAGCATTCGCCTTTAAAAAATTGTTCAACTTTTGATGCCACAAGACATCAGAAAACACATAATAAGTTATGCAATCTTCTGGAATGTAAATCTTCTAAAATTCCAGCTGTTGAGCTAAAAGGAACTTGGAAAGGATCACAAACCATGGAGGGTGAGCTTGGCATTGAAAATGGATGAAAAAGGAAAAAGACCCAAGACACTAAACAGGAATATTTAAGTAGGGGGAAGAGAGGGATTGGTAGCCAATTGGGGATATTTTTTTTATTTTAAAAAAACCCCATATTTAATAAATAATGCATTCCCAAAAAGTATATAAATTAAGACTGCAATTTCAGATTGGGGTTCCAATGACATCAAAATGGCACTTTAAAACTCCTCTTGTGGATTATGCCGCTAAAATCTCTTTATAAAATTACAGCCTTCAGGGGGAAATGGGGTGGACATTATTGTTATTATTAAAGCTATCATTCCAGGCTTATACCAAGGATCTGAGACTATCCCACCAGTCTGGAATGAGTATCATCATCTAGAAGAAGAAATAAAGAAGTATGTTAACAACTATAACAAGCTGTAGGTAGCTAAGTTCTCAGAATTTTTGTATCACCCAGATATGAGACAGCAATTTCTGATGTCTTAAAATCCCTTTGTTAAATGGTGAAGTAGATTTGCCACTTATTTGTAAATTGGAAACTCCAATACACCAACAGTGCACAGAATCCCCTTGCTTCATTACATTTTCCTGAGAGTAAAGCAATTAAAATAAACCTTAATCCTAGGAACAAAGGTTTTTTGTGTTTTTTTCTTTCTTTTTTCCCTTTTTTGCATTTTCAACTTTTTGGGCTATTCCCTGACAATCTAAATAGGTAAGTTTGATTGCTAAACACTGTCACATGAACAACAACAAAAAAGTGAAGTATCAAGTCTATTAATCTGATTTAAAAACCATAATACAAACTGATCTAAAATTACTTTAACAAAAACTAAATATGAAAAGTTGCATTGAAAGGGCGTGTTACATTATTTGTATTAGGATCGTGTAGAAACATTCCAATGGCAGTGTTATCAAAATAAAACTAATACATTAAGACCACCCCCAAGCCTAGTCATACTTGGAACTTTACCTATAACTTTGGCTAGTTGGGGTCTTTACTCTTGTACTACATGGCTCACTTACATCAGACATTATATTTGTATACCCTGAGAAATCTGACACTGAAGTCCTTACTCTATGGTCCACTTCCCCATTAGAGTTAGCAATGAAAGTCATTGGCACCCTGCTGCCCGTCTTAAACTGAGAACCAAATGCTTGTGCAAAGGTCTCTATCTGGTATGTTGCTCGATGATCTAGGTCCTTCTGGGGATCTATCTGGTTAGCTAGTTCCTGAGAAGGAAGTGGAAAGCTTGATGAAGATTCTAGATTTTTTTGTTCCTTCTGGCTATTCAATTTTTGAGGTGTGGACTGATAGCCTGATGAAGTGTCTATGTTCTTCTGGGAGTCTATCAGATCATCTAGTTCTTGTGAAGGAGTCAACTGTTGATGCGTTGCTTCCAAAGCAGATAAATAAAAACCTGGCTGAGATCCAAGCAACATCCCAAAAGGAGGCTTTGACAATGCAGATGGCAACACTGAGGTAACAGATTGGCTGAAACCACACTCAAGTGGAGATGTAGTGTATATTTGTTTGTCTTGAAACAAAGTATGGTTATGAAGGCTTGAAGACAAACTTACAAATTGGAAACTGGGTCCAAAAGCAAAACCAGTGCTATTAGTTGTTCTTTCAAAAGCATGCTGGAGGTATTTTGAGTATTCTTGCAACATGTTTGCTTTGTCATTTGAAGCTGTTTGGGAGCTGGGGCTCAAGTTCTCCTCTTGAACCATCTCTGTATGCTCTCCTGAGGCATGTAAGTCCACACGCTGTTCAGTAATGCTGAAGGGATCTTCCTTCTGGCCTTCTGATTTGTGAGAGTACTGCTCTAAAAGACTTTGCAAGACTTCATCAGGAATGCCAGACTTATCGTGGCAAGATTTGATGTCAGCATTTAGAGATGATGAGTCAATAAGAGATAACGGGGTTTCACTGTCCATAACACTCACACCTGCAGACTGTATTACAGACGGTTGGGAGGCCATATGCCCAACATTTATAGAAAAGGCACTGTTACTGCTGGCAGTTTGCAAGTATCTTCTTTTCTTTGAAAATTGCATGGCATCGTCATAATTGCTACTTATTTGACCTGGTTTACTATTTGCAGCTTGAAGGAGGCCAATAGCATCCACACTGGTATTTGCAACTATGCCAAGAGAGCCACTTGGTTTTCCAGACAATTGTTTTTGACCAAGAAGGTCTGGTAATGGTGACACAAAGTTAAGAAAACTCTTGTCTGTACCTTTCCTGTTTCCTTTTTTAAAGACTAATTTTGGCACCTTTTTCTGCAGTTCTTCTATCCCAGTGCCAATTAAGCCACCACTGGAAGACACTATAGGAATCTCCACCGCATAATTCTGCAAGGTCATATTAGATGCAATCTGAGAGTCAGATACTTTATGAGTAGGCTTATGCTCTTTGTTTTCAGTGGATACACATTTTGCTTTGCTTTTTCTCCTTGACGAACCTGTATTTCCCTGAGACAACATAGACAAGTTGCCCATGCTATGGTTTGATGGCCCAGGATCCATTCCAGCACCTGCTTTCCCTATGGCTTCTCCACATGTACGTCTGTGCTTCAACAGTCTATCAGTCCTTGAAAAATACTGCTGGCAGGTTTCACATTTGTATGGCTTTTCTCCGCTGTGCGTCCTCTTGTGCCTCTCCATGTGATACTTCTGGATGAACTTCATACTGCACTGGTCGCACCCAAACGGCTTCTCCCTGCTGTGGATCTTTTCGTGCCTCTGCAGCAAATACTTCTGAATGAAACCCATGTTGCACTGGCTACACTGGAAAGGCCTCTCGCCGGTATGGATAAGCACATGCCTGCGCAGGTGGTAGGAGCTCCTGAAAGCAGCGCTGCAGTGCTCACAGACATGAGGTTTCTGGCTAGGGGACAGCATGGCAGCTTCTCCATCTCCCGCTGCAAGGGGCTTGGACGAAACGCTCGGCTTCCTCTTGGCTTTGATTCCCTGAGATTCCGACTTTGGCCTCTTCATCTTCCTGGCCTGGGTGTCAAGCTTGGGGTCGTCCGAGCCGCCAACACCCATCTCGCCGCCGCCGCCACCTCGGATGCCCAGCAGCAAGTCTCCTCTGTGGGGGTGATGGTGCAGGTGGTGGAAGAGGCTGAGGTCTTGGATCACGCTCTGGCTGGCCCCTTCCACTCCGCTTCCGCCACCTACAAGGTTGGGGTGCCTCTCTTCCCCGGCTATCCCAAAGAGGCCCCCATAGTGGTGGTGGTGGTGATGGTGGTGGTGCTGTTGTTGCTGTTGCTGCTGCTCCTCTTCCTCCTGGTCGCTGGGCTTCTCCTGCTTGATATTCATGAGCGAGTGGAAGAAGCCCCAGGAGCCCCGCTGGGACGACGACGAGGAGGCCGTGAGAGGGAAGCCCCCCGCCGGCTCTTTCTTGAAAGTCATGCCCTGAGGGTGAGGAGGAGGAGGCGGCGGCGGTGGGGCGGGGGGCTCGGCGGCAGTTACGGTGGTCGCGGTGGAAGAGGAGGAGGAGGAAGACGACGACGACGACGAGGCGGCGGACGAGGACGATGAGTTGGCGGACGAGGCGGAGGCCAAAGCCAGCCCGCAATGCTGCGGGGGCGCGGCGGGCCGGGTGAAGCTGGTGACGGGCGGCAGGCGGTGGTTGAACATGACCATGCTGGGGGGGAAGGTGGGCTCCATCGCCGCCCTCTTGGAGGAGGAGGAGGAGGAGGAAGAGCCGCCGCCTCCCAGGAAACCGCTGCCGAGCTTCATGTCCCCCTCGGGGCCGGGAAAAAGGAGCAGCGGAGGAGGAAAAGAGGGCGAAGGCGACGAAGGGGAGGCGCGGCCCTCTGCGGCGGCTCTTGCCGCAAGACCCCGCTCGCTTTGCAGTCACTCACCCGGCTGCCCGGCTGGCCGGCCCGGCCCTCTCTCTCCCTCGCCGCCGCTCCTCAGCGCCCGCTCGCCGCCCGGAGCATCCTTCTTCTTCTTCTCCTTCGCGTCCGCCGCTCGGCCCCACCCGGCCCAGCCTCGCCGCCTCCGCCGCCGCTTTCTACGCCGCCTCCAGTTAAAAATATCGCCGTCTCCGCTCCACAATGGAATTAGCAGAGCCGCCCCCCCTCTCGCTGGAAAGGCCCCGCACTGCCCATGCGCCACGCGGGGCATGCCGGGAAAGATTGCCCAGTCAGGGTAGCAGCCGCGGCGGCGCCGGCGGTGGGGAAGGCGGGAAGGGCGCAGGCGCGAGTGGGACCCCCTTGCGCGTCTCTCTTCCTTGCGCTCCTTTCCCGCCCCCCCCCTCCGCCCTCGCGCGCATTACCTCACGGTCGGGCCGCGTTTCCCGCCGGGCACCTACTCAGAAGAGGCACGGGGACCAGCCAGTGCCCCCCTCAGCCCCCCACCAGAATAAATAACAGTTGTTTCTCTGTGGGTCGCAGTGGGGGTGGCAATGGGCACGGGGCTGCGTAGGTCACATAAGCACAGTTTCAGTATCGTGTGTACGCGCGCACACGCGAGTTGACACGTCTAGATAATACTGTACAGATTGGGGCAATGGGTCCACATTCGGGGGGGGACCTATTGGGTTCTGATGCCTGCCATGGTAAAAGTTAAGCCCCGCTGGTTTCAGTGGGACCTAAGTACACCCCACCCCCCAATAAAAGTGTGCGCCTGGTGCGATTTCAGCTATAAAGAATGAATGGCGGGGCGGGCGAACCAAATAGGGAGAAGGCGAACCTTTCGTCGCTCGCGGCTGTTTAGTAAGCCAGATATCTGCTTGAATGTTGAAAAGGCTGCCCGCGGGTTCAAGGGGATACCGGGAAATGCTTCCTGCCCGCAAGGCCAGAATGGAGCAATAGATCAGATAGCCAGTGGAAGTTGTGAAATCTCCCGCGTTCCGCTGCACCTGGTGGAAACCAAGGCGTTCCCTTAGTTCCCTGCCACTTAAGTTCTCCAAATCAAGTCTGCAAACACGCTTCTTTAAATAAAATATATGAGATGTGAAAATCCATAGTCAACAGATGAATTGCCTCCATCTTTTTCTTTGGAGACAACTGCATATAGCATGCCGTGTCCATTTTGAAAATTAAAACCCTTTAGCAAGATATGCCAGGTTCCCCCACCCCCAGTGCATATGGCACAGTTGCATAGATAATGAAAATAGGGTTTAAGGGGGGGGATCTATAGGCTCCATTTCCAGCTGTTCTGCAATTTTAAAACAGCAAGGCTGAAATCCTATGGTCACTGGCTTCTGAGTTGTCATGCATAGGGTTGCAATGTAAATTATTCTGGCTCAATCCTCAAATAGGGTTCACTGTTAATACAGTTTCACGGAGCCATTTCTTCCTATACAATAGATGGGAGTGGAGGCAAGTTGTGCAAGTAATATGCTTGTCCTTCTTCACTTTCAAATTAAACATCTGTAAAATTAGGGGAAATGGCAACAAAGTGACAACACAGATCTGAGGTAGGTATCAACAATCTTTACTAAAGGATACCAACTCCCAATGTTTCAAGCTTGAACATGTCACCAGGAAATCGTTAAAAATAATTTTAACACAATTATTTGATAGACCGAGAAGTATCTGTCTTCAGAATTATGAAAGTGCTTGAATTCTAAAGTGTTAAACACTCATCATACCACCAAATAGCTGTGTCAAAATCATTCCCAATTCATTTATGGGAGGGTGTACTTTTCATTATGAATTTTTAATACTCAGTCTTTGTTGTTACTCTTAAGATAGATAGATGATAGATAGATAGATAGATAGATAGATAGATAGATAGATAGATAGATCTTCTAATCATCTGCACAGCCAAGCAAAACTCACGTGATTGTGGGGCATATGAAAGACTGTGTCAGATCTGATACTCAAAAAAATTGGATGTATATTCACTATGCTCAGATGACATATAAATATTTATATTACTCTTTCTGCACCATAGCCACAGGGTCAACATTTTCTGGTGTGATGCTCTGTATTTGTGGTCATTTTAATAAGTTTCTAGCCCTTATGGAGATATGGGGTGGGGAGACATGGACACAGAATCCTGTCTTTCAGTATTCTGGCAACTGAGTACAAAGCACGGGCATTACTCAAGCAACAAGACTTACTCTTCCTCTCTCAGTGAGACCCCAATATCTGCTCCAGAGGGACAGCCATCTGAAGCAAATTTTTAGGGTGCATATGAGGCTGCAGAAGAGAGGAGGGGAGGGAAAACTTCTGTTGCACAAGCAGAAGTCTACTGCAGTAGCAGAACAGCAGTGATGAAGTTTTTGATGTTATAAAACTGAATATAGTGTTATTAAATAGCCTGTAATCTATTAGGCTACTGGCTACCTGTATTTAGATTCTGGATATTCTGTATTCAGATTCCACATGTTCTGCACACCATCCCAAGGAACGTTAGTCCCCCTCACAACATTTCCGACTATGACTCTGGCACAGATATCTATATTTAATCACATTACTTATAAACAGGAAGGCTTGCCCCAAGGGAAAGAGAGAAGAAATAGAAACAGTTTGGTGAGATGACACCATCTAGCAAATGGTGGTCCCCACCTCCCAAACTTCTGCAGAACCATTTTGCCCTTAACACAGGGTAGAAGCGGCAAAAACACAAAAATGTTTCTTTTCCCCATGTGTATTTTTTATTGCATAATTGTTATTGATACTTATCGTTCTTATAATTTAACGTAAGCCACTTTTGTGAGGTCTGCCTGGAACATAGTATATAAATACCTTCAATAAATAAAACTCTTCTGCACTGGCTTCTGTCATTAACCAGCAATGATATCAAAATCTAATCCAGAGTTACTAGTTCAAGTTGATAACACTGCTGGCTGCTAAATATGGTACATATGATAAACTTTTTGCACTTAAGTGTAATGGAATGTTCCCCTGTGCCTTGAAGGAGTTGGTGTGGCCACTCCTGAAAAAAAGAATCTAGGTTACTGGAGGCTCAACTGCAGAAGCTCTTGAAACTTATTATCTTGACCCATTTCAGTCTGGGTTCCACCCATTTTAGGACCTAATCAGTTCTGGCCACCCTGAGAGATTTTCTTCAGATGGATGGGGGAACACAACCCTACTGATTCTCCTATTGAATGTCCTCATGACTGCCTCTGAGTTGGTGATTAGGGGTAGTGGTTTTGCTCCTACTCCTGGCATCAGTTCATGAGAGTACTATTGAAAGACTGTGCCTCCTGACAATTTAACTACAGGGCACCAGAGCATGATTTTATTCCAGATGCTACTTAATAACTATATGAAGCTGCCAGGGTGGCACCAGAATGCTGACGATACCCAGCTCTGTTTCTCTGTATTGCTGTATCCAGATTAGGAGAGGTTTTGCATGCCTGGATATAGCCATGGGCTGGATGGTAGCTAATACATTGCTACTGAGTCCTGACAAGACCTTATGGATGGGTGGATCCCAGGTGTGGAACTGGGTTGTGAAAAGATGCACTCTCTCTGAAGGAGGAGGTGTGTAGTTTGGGGGATGCTTCTAGATCCACTGCTGCCACTACACGTCCAGGTGAATTTTACCAACTTTGGTTGGTGTGTCAACTGTTCCGGTTCCTGAACAGAGATATTCTTGCTGTGATTGTCCATACTATTGATAACCTCTCAATTAGACTATCATAATGTGCAGTTTGTGGGGTGTTCTCGTGCCCAGTTCAAAAGCTGTGCAAAGTGCAGCTGCTGTTATAGTTAGCAGGACACCCAGATTGACACATATTATACTGATGTTGAAAGATCTGCACTGGCAACCCAGTGCAAGGTTTTGTGATTGACATTTAAAGCCCTAAACAGCTTGGGACCAAGATCCCCTGGTACAGACCAAGACAATCTTTGAGATCGTCCAAGGAGACTATGCTGGTTGTTCCATGAAAACACAGATGCAGGCCTTCTCAGTAATAGTATCCACCCTCTGCAGTGCCCCCCGTCATGAAATTCATAAGAATACACTAATGACCTTTAAAAACCTCTTAAGTACATATTAATTTACCCAAACTTTCCTGGTCTCCAACTCCTTAGTTCTGGGTTATTTTTATATACTGGTTAGTTTTATTTGTGGTATTATACGGTTGCATTTTGTTTCTATCTCCTATTTAGGAAATTTTATTGAATGTTACATTCTTACTGTTTTAACGTAAACAGCTTACAGATTTTTGTTATGCTGAGCAATGGTTGCAATTAAGTTTCTATGCATATATTAGTTGGGAGTAAGTCCTGTTGAATTCAGTGGGACTTACATTTGGCTGAAAGTTATTCCCCCCCCAAAAAAATCTACCAGCTTTAGTTAAATAACATTAGAAATAATGTAAATTTTTGATTCTAAAGATATCTAGGAGCTGAAAATGTGCAATCTTGAATCTATGCAATCTCTTATGCATTTCAAAAGTAACTTCTCCGGCTGATTAGCAATGAAAGGTTTAACTCTGCTCTTTTATCTGCAAACAGAGATGATCAAATCAACTTGCAGAAGGCTGTCTGCCATTCTCACAAAACAATGAAGGAGTAACGAAAAAAATCCCCAAGTTGATAGCATATGTAAAAAGCTACAAGTAATGTATCCTGCTGGATTTGCATGCTGATCAATGCTATTACTTTAGACTTTATGAAAATATAAATGACACCCCCACCCCCTTTTAAACAATATGAGAAACTCCATCTTTTACTGCATATAAACTGCAACCTGATTTGGGGAAGTTTTAACACTGTCGAGTGTAGCCAAGTGTTAAAGAGAGAGACTAGGAATTCAAAAACTTAAAAGCAGCAGTAAAATATTAGTCAATGTCTGTGAGAAATGAGTCTGTCCCTTTATTCAGGGTGTATGTGTTTAATGGTAAGCTGGGATGCATATAAGCTAGTCCAAGCATGAAGGGCAGTAGGACACTCATATGGAAAGCCAACTTTGTCCCTCAGTTATCAAGATAAGAAACCTGTCATTTCTCTCATTCACTCTGTCAGCCTTGAGATACTCTAAGCAGACTTACCTCTGTGTTGTACACCCCATATATCAGGAAGATGAAGAGACCCTGTAAAATAAAATGGAGGGAAAAAGCTGTTAACTCTAATCATTTCAGCAGTAGAAATACCTGAAATAAACTTTCCTGGGAACAGACAAAAGAAGACACACTTCATCAAGGTCAATTTATTTTTCTATTTTTCAACATTATAAGCTGTACCTTGAGCATTTATTTGATAACGTGGGAGTGCACTGCCTACCATACCTGTACTGCTAAACTATTTGGCATAAAAGACATCCAAGACCTAGAATGTCAATTAGAATACTACATGTGATATCAAATTCATTATTAGTGCATACATTATAAAATATCAGACATGCTGGACTGGGGTTGTTTTAAAAACAACAATACTGTATACCTTTCGATTTTTAAATAGTTAGCAAATACATCATTGTAGCACTTCATTGCTGCATTTCAAAATAGATATAGGAGCAAGTAATATATATATATATATATATAGATAGATAGATAGATAGATAGATAGATATAGATATATTCAAACTGTTCTTGACATTTTTGGTGATGCATATTTCAGATATTCTAAAGCCAAAACTAGGATCCGATGTAGCCAGTTTTTCTATACAGTACAGGAATTCTCCCTGATCACACATTAAATGCTTAACAGATTTTCTGGACTGACACATTTCACAGATGCAAAATATTTTACAAAATGGTTGACTTTCCATCAAGAAAAACTAGCATTCCCTAGAATAAACAGATAACAGGGCATTTCAAAATAAAAAGGAACATTAATTGAATTTATTTTGAGTCTTTTCCTAATAACTGCCCAATGCTCTTTCAGAATAAAGTCTTCAAGAAGTGTGAAACAGCGCTAAATTTAGCTAACCATAGGCATAGCATAATAATAGTTCTTAAAAATACTCAATCAGGTTATTCATCATTTCTCTTTAGGAATAATTTATGTATTTCAACCATGTGTCTTGGCAATTATTTTAACATTACTGGTTTTCATATACAGACTCTGAAATAAATACGTACATGAAAAGATACTTGTTATAGATTAAGCAGCTCTCTTCCATTATATGACACTTTTATTTTCTTTGGTGCGTATATCTGTGCCATCTGTAACACAACACTGCACACGTTTTCTTTTCCTAAATATAAAAAAGAGACAGCCAGTAAAACACATTAAAAATCTCCATGAAGCAATTTCAAATTATTGCACTTTTTTCTTTTTTTGCAGTTGTCAGAATTTTGCAATTACTTCAAAATCAAGAGGAAATAATCGAAAGAAAATCTACAAAAGTGCATCTACTCTCAATAAACACTGCAAAAGTTTAGCCATTTGCAGAAAAGTGTACCTATTCAAATATAACACTGTTATTTTGCACCTGCAGGCATAATTATAGCTGCATATTAGCAAAAGCATATTCTGACAAAAGAACACAATGATTATTTCTCATATACATTGTATTGTCACATCATCCATTTGTTCTTGTTGCTTCCTTCGGGCTCTGATTCTGCAAAAGCCAGCAAATTACACAAAAGATAATATAAATAATGCTGTGCATTGATTTCATGTATCTCAATGTGTTTAGCATCAAGGTGTTGAAAGGCTTACAGTGCAGTCCTTTACATGTTTACTAAGTTCCACCTAATTCACTGGGGCTTCCTCCCAAATAAAGGTATGTAAAATTGCAACATTAAGCATCACTGCTGAATTAGTCTGTACTTCCCATATGTTCCTTGTATAAGGGAAATTTCCAGTGAATTGTGTTGTCAGTGACAAAATTGCTTTTGCTTAGACGGCACTCCTAAACACATTTTCTAGGCAGTAAGCCTTGCCTTATGGAAACAGTGTGATGTATGTGTCAACATATATAGGACTAAACTCTTCAGCACCGAAGTTATAGCTAATTAAACACACACACACACACACACACACACTATAAACTTCATTCAGCCTTATGACTTTGAGCTTTTAATAGAAAGATTTATTCTATACTGAAGTTTTGCTTTAAGCATAGTTTGTATATTTCTGGTTAGACAGTAAGTCCGCAATATTTTAGATATTGAATAGATCATTTGCTGTGGCTTAATAAGGCTGTGTAGGCTTAATTCTGCTGCAACCAATGCAGGAGCAGGGTTGCAGTCATGGTATGATCATGTTCAATGAAAGTGATAATTCAGGCTGCAATCCTATGCATATTTAGGACTGGATATAAGTTCCATTGCACATAATGGGTCTGGCTTTCAGGTAAACATGAACTGAATTAAACCATTAATTTCATAAAAGTAAATTAAAGCTAGTTGAAGGGCAAGTCATACTGGCTACTTCAGATGCTGTACTAGAGACTCCTGTGCCTTTCAAAACTGCCCAGAAGGACAAATGCTATCAAATGCAATTTCTAACAATAATGCAGCCATTCAAAAAACTGTGAGCTATAGGCATATAGGAAGTTGTCATATACTGCGCTAGACCACTAGCCTATCGAGTTGACTATTTGCCTTACAGGGTTCCAGTCTGAGAGGCCTTTCTCAGCTCTGCTGAGAGATAGCAGGATTTGTACTTGGGGTGTTTCCCAGCTGAAGCATCTGAGTTCATTTGGGAATTTGCTTTTTAAAACCTGGAGATCCCATAATACAGGAACAAGGAACCTGTCAACCTCCAGATGATGTTGGACTACAACTCCCATCATCTCTGACCACTGACTATGCTTGCTGGAGTTGGAGTCCGGCATACAGAATGCCACAAGTTCCCTGCCCTTGCTGTAGATTAGCAGCCGGTAGATATTGAGCTGTATTGATAGGGCAACTGGGTACCTAGAGGATCAATCAGTTTCATTGATCTAATGGGTATTTCCACACAAGGCGCACCTTGTGCATTAGCTCAGACTTTCAACTAACTGGAGTCATTCCTGATTAGACAGAACATAACAATAGCTCTTAAAAGGAGTTTATCTTCACTAAAGTAACATTAGAAATTCTGCAATAGTTTGTAAGCTGCAGTTGTCAACTCTGCAGGAAAGCCTAGAGGTAGTTTATCAGCCAAAACTGCAGACTGGTAACATTTCAGTCCAGCCCTCCAGATAACCTAACCTAACAGTTCCATATCTAAAAAGCACATTGCACAAGACAGAACCATGTCCGGTCCCAAAAGCCATGAGATAGAGCATCAGTCTCCAAGCACCACCTTCTGAGTTTAGTCTTGAAATAGGAACTGAACCACAGATCAGTGGAACCATGTGTACCAATCCTAATGAGATTGTCAGTACTCTGATGGTCTCAGTTGGGTCAGATGGTTGATACTAAAAAACCTCTGAAGACAAAGTGGAAGTACTGAGAACCTTGGGAGGAAGTGATTGTGTCCTCTTGGGTTTCATGATATAGAGGCAAGGGAAAGCTGAATTCCCAGTCAGCACACTGGGCTCCATTGAAAACGGCTTCTCCATGCGAACCAGGAAATGACCTTTCCAGACTATGGAATGCCTCTTTTCCCCCTATATCTTCACTTGTGATCTCCTTGGTGACACGGATGCCATTAAGGCAGTTGAATGCACATGCATACTTTGTCTCCCTTCCACACCCTCCTCATGGCCCCGGGCTCTGGCAACCTATGCTATGCCACTGGTTAGCTGACAACAACAGTATATTCATTGTAGATTAAAAAGGCATTTTTAATCAGAACTATCCTTTGCCAAGGTTTTCAGTGGCTGGGATATAAAAGAGCCCCTTGCACACAGTCAACATCTTCCAGCCCCCTATGGATTTCTGAATGCTGTATCAGAAGCTGCTTTGGAGGATTCGCATGACTTTCTGGTGGAGCAGCTCTTGGTCACAGTGGGTAACCTCCACTGTCAAAGATAGTATACTTCTGAATATCAATTGCTAGGAATCACAAGTGCGGCAGCTAGACTGATGACTGGGAGTGGCCGCCGGGACCACATAACACCGGTCCTGAGAGATCTGCATTGGCTCCCAGTACGTTTCCGAGCACAATTCAAAATGTTGGTGCTGACTTTTAAAGCCCTAAACGGCCTCGGTCCTGTATACCTGAAGGAGCGTCTCCACCCCCATCGTTCAGCCCGGACACTGAGATCCAGCCCCAAGGGCCTTTTGGTGGTTCCCTCATTCTGATAAGTGAGGTAACAGGGAACCAGACAGAGGGCCTTCTCGGTAGTGGCGCCCGCCCTGTGGAACGCCCTCCCTTCTGATGTGAAGGAAATAAGCAGCTATCTTATCTTTAAAAGACATCTGAAGGCAGCCCTGTTTAGGGAAATTTTTAATATTTAATGCTGTATTGTTTTTAACACTCGATTGGAAGCTGCCCAGAGTGGCTGTGGAATAATTTATTATTATTATTATTATTATTATTATTATTATTATTATTATTATTATTATATTTGGGTCCTGCTTGTGGGTTTCCTATAGGTATCTAGTTGAATACAGTGAGAACAGGATACTGACCTAGATGGGCTTTTGGTCTGTTCTACTGGGGTGTTCTTATGTTCTTAAGGAAGGTATAATGTGGGCAGTACTGGACACAACCCAACAGAAGCCAAGGTTATGTAGACACCCTTGAACTGAAGTCATTACATAGAAACTCTTATTCACATCAAAGAAATATGCTCCTAAGAAATGACTAGTGAATTGTGCTGTTGGTTCTAAACTATTTCCATGCTTCTGTTCTTTGAAATATCTTTAAAAATGTCATCTCAAAGGAGGAATTATTTTCTTGTCTAAAGTTTATTAGATATCCTCAAGAAGTTCACTTGAGCTGAGAAGCTGCAACAATATTTATTCTAATTGGTGCATTAATTGGCCAATCAGTTAAAAACGAGGCAGTTTAAGAGACTTGAAAGCCTCTTAGCTGTTGACAGCTATAACGTTAATGCTTACATTTTTCAATTACTAAAAATAAAACAGGAAGGAAACATACAAAATCAAGATTTCACCCTTAGCAAATAAACTATTGATATGAACAAATAAATACCACTTTAACATATGCATCCAATATTAACAACCCTAATAAAACTGTTTATTAGAGGAATAAGTTCCTACACTGAATGATACTTACAGTTATATACGTATAGCATGGGGAGATAGACAAAGAAAGAGAATACTTCATACGAATGCACATTGAATTAATTGTGCTCATTTATTCCATAACAAGTGTATGGGCATGCTTTGCCTTAACATTTGTCAAATGGAATATTTTATTTTATTTTATTTAAATCCCTGCTTAGATTAGGAAAATACTTGTCACATTATTTACACAAATAATACAACTGAGATCATGGGGAATTATATCAAATGTTGTTTTTGATGAAGATATAAAACATTTTATCATTTCCGGACCAGGCACCGCACTCCAAGGTATATCCATCTATGGTGCAATGGTAACAGGACTTCTATCCTAATATACAGGCTCAACATAAATATTTATTCATTAAAAAAAAATATCTTCTACATTTAAAAAAAATCATGCAAGTTTTTCCATGTTAGATATTAATTTTGCTCCTCAAAGATGTTACTGAAAACCATAGTATATTGTGCTGAATTATAGCCAATGTCCACATGCATTATTCGCTTAGACCCCAAAACTTCACGGACAGCAGCCCTAATAGTACTGTGCATGGCGACCTTCACATTCACTCACAGGGTGCATGGTATAGATGCTGGACCCAGAGGCAGGTGCCATGACACAGACATGGAAATCCCACCCCTAACACATCCATTTACTACAGTCACTTTCCAGGTACAGATGCTGGCCTGATCTCACCCCTTGCTGTTTTAGATGGTTTTATCATCTTCCTGATTTTGGTAATTATTACATGTTGGCTTATATTACACAGTACTTTGGGCATTATATTGAAAAGCAAGATTAAAAAGCTCAATATAAGCAAACAGCAAGTACCTCAGTGAGTAAAGGAATAAGGAGGAGATGGAGACATCTTTCATTCCTCCCCTATCTCCCTGTCTATTATTCCTGCCATTTTGTCAGGGGCAGAGCAAAGTCAAGAGAGCTTTCCAGAAGGGTGGAACCCCTTATTATAAAAAGATTAATGTTTTCTTTTACTTTGCGATAAAAATCACATTTTTAACATAAATATTAGGGTTTTTTTAAAAAAAGTAAACTAGTGCTTGATTATTATCTTTTAAGAGTGCAAAGGTGTTGTCAGGAGATGGGCATGGGTGATTTCACTTTTACAAGAACTGCAAATAATAACATCTTATCATCTCCCCCACCCCAGTTAATTCTTCTTCCCCAGCAGGCATATCTGCTTGACTGAAAAACAGAGAAGTCCAGGATTCCCCATTACAGCTCCTTTTGATGGGCATTTAATATATTGCCTTTACTTAATATATTTAATATATATTGCCTTTACTTAATATATATTGCCTTTACTTAATATATTTAATATATTGCCTTTACTTAACAGAGCTGAACTGCTCCTTCAAAATATTTAGAATAACCTTCTTTCTCTCAACTCAGAAATACAAGCATGCCCTGTATATAAAGAAGTGAAGTGCTAGAGTCTAGAGATGTGAAAAGCCCAGAAAAAATGAATTATTTGCAGTAAACACATAGGCTTGTATCCAATGCTAGTCCTACTTAGAGTAGATGCATTGAAATTAATGGGTGACTAGCTTAGGTCCATTGATTTCAATGAGTCTGAGTAGAACTTGGCTGGGATCCGTGTTAAATGGTTTGGAGATGTGCAACTTCCCTTCACACTTTGTCTCTTTACCATAGCAAACACAGTATGTACCAATGATTACTACATGAAGTATAAAAGTAGCTGCTAGTCTTTGTTTCAGAGCCTTATTAGCACCCCTGCTCATGCCCTACCATCTCCACTTCCTATTCCATTATTAAATATTCAAATTACCACAATAATTGTTGTGAAACATCTGTGCATGAATGCTCTCCCAATTTTTTTCAACCACCTATTGGAACCAAAATGTGTAACTGGACCACTTTAATTACATTTGCAAATATGCATAATTTATTAATTGGAATGTAGGCTCCTTTGAGGTACAAATGACAACTTTAGGAGGGCAATTTAGCTTAGGGAAATTGTGTAGAGGGATAGGGTTGAACAGTCCCTTACAAGCATCGCTAGACCTATCAAGACCGCCAGGATGTGTGTTTTAAAATGAAATAACCCCATATCACATGTGACTTTATTCCTAGGTTATATCCACACCATACATTTAAAGCACTATTATACCACTTTCATCTCCTGCCAACCTAGCAGTTCGAAAGCACATCAAAGTGCAAGTAGATAAACAGGTACCGCTCTGGCAGGAAGGTAAACAGTGTTTCCGTGCGCTGCTCTGGTTCGCCAGAAGCGGCTTCGTCATGCTGGCCACGTGACCCGGAAGCTGTATGTCGGCTCCCTCAGCCAATAAAGTGAGATGAGTGCCGCAACCCCAGAGCTGTCCATGACTGGACCTAACGGTCAGGGGTCCCTTTACCTTTATACCACTTTCACAGTCATGATTTCCCCCAACAAGCTATGGGAACTGTAGTTTGTTAAGGGTGTTGATGATTGTTAGGAGACTCCTCACAGTTCAATCTTAATTCTTTCCCTTCACCACTGATCATTCCTCCAAACAGGGGCATTTGCATTCTCCCTTGGCTAAGCCTACAGTACCCACATGCTGGGGCCAAAAGTGGGGTGCGGCCAACCCACACGCTCATGTGCACAGTCTCATCCATGCACACACACACAGAACACATAGCCCCCTTCACATCTTATCCATGCAGATTATCCAAAGGGGGATTATCGCCCCCACCAACTCATCAAATTATCAATCTGATGATTGGCAAAGGATGATCTGCATACCCACCATGTGTCTATTACTGACAAATGGGGGGGGGGAGGAAAAAATTGGTTGGGGCTGACACTCCTGACCTAAACCGTGTCCATGGCAAAGGTACTTTTTAAAAAAAGTGATATTCCACAATGGATCTGGGCCCATATTTCAATAGGTACCAGTTTATATTATCAGATGCATAGTCCCTATGTTGGATAAGTCAACGGCAGTATTAGGGGCATCATAAGACACCCTAATAGAGAATGCAGTGCCCATGACATTTCAAGTACATTTTCTACTCCTTGCTTTAAAAAAAGAGTATCAGCTAGCACCGAGGCAGCATATTGGCTGTGTTGACAAAACACATCAAAATGCTAAAAGAAAGGGATCTACGAAGTCCTCTTTACCAGAGCACGCTTAATATTCCTGAGATGGCACCTCTCCACATTACTGATAATGGATGGACAACATGTTTTGGTATGTTCGTACCACACAGAGCGCTAATTGTATTCATGGAGTAAAACACGCATCAGGGTTTTCTTTGGCCAATGGACTGAGAACAAGAACCCTTACTTACATGGTTACTCAGTTAAATAATAATTTGATGGTTAACTCATTATGGAACGGCTTCTATAAAAATGCTACAGTACATCTATTCTGGGATTGTAGGGTTCCGGCAGAATTCTCTGTGATTTGTTTATGATGTAGTGATGATTGACTCTGTCACTTACTAATAAATGGTAAATAAAAAAAAGTAACCTATGATATTAAAGTACTACATTAGCTACATCGCGATTAAATTACAGTAACATCACCAGCTATAAACCTTTATAGAATCTTCTCAACCGTGCAGTAATTCTCCTAACTATACGATTATGTAGAGCACAAATATTTCTTTGTAAGTCCGAAGCAATACATCAGGGGAGCATTTACTGCTAAAGCTAGATTGAGAGTAAATGCATCTTGGGTTGCTATGAATAAAAGCTCTAGCTTCTCATTACTTTATGACAAGACACAGAAATTCACTTTACTTTTCATTTAAGCTTTTCTGCTCCAGTTTATAGATGTATGCCTTCACGCTTTTATTCCCTTCTCGCTTCAGCCGTACGTAATAAATGATTATAAATTTTCACATTTGACCACCTCTCTGCTAGTCTCATGCTTAATGCACAAAGTTAGGAAGCTGCAGGTAAAAATTTCACAAACACTTTTATTTATGATGTTGTCCTTGGTAACGGAAATTTCAATGTACTGAAATGAAAAGTATGATTAAAAGGATACGACGACCTGACAAGGATAGTAGAGGGCAGCCTTCTATTTCCCACAGAAAATATATAATACTTTTTTGACATCAATTTCATAGAGAATAGACATGGGCTATTCATGAAAAAAAAAGACACAAACATGTTTCTGACTTCGGCGCTCTTGTCCTTTAAATGAAACTTCTGCCAAAGTGCATCAAGACTGAATTAATGTCCTTTAGATGTGGAAATTATTCAGTTGGAATCATAACTAATTTTCAATAAGCATAACTGGCAAAACAATATAAGATAAATAGTGAAAAGCTACTCAGGCCTTAAAAATCAATTTATTTAAAATTCAAAATAATTCAAGTCTTTTTTACACCACCCACTTGGTTTTAGGTGCTTAATAGATTTAATTATTTATTGTTGCTGTTATAAAAAATAAGAAATAACTGCTACTAGATTATATCTATTTTATTTTTTATTTACTATTTACAGAAATATCTGCTGAAATTAAAACAAACCTGCTTCTCTCTATATATGTATTTTAATTTTATTCATAGGTTTTACGATTATTCATTATTTCTTTCTGACCACAACAGGTTCAAGGCAGCTCACAATAAACTCCATATAAGGAAAAATAATTGTTTTTATAAAAGACAGTTTTTAAGTAAAATGAACAGAAAAAACAATATGTACAATCAGCCTTCCTGAGGGTTCTTTAATCATTTATGCAACGTTTGTGCAATATCATTGTCAAAGTTTCACATTTCTAGTCTAGTGTTTCTTGTTGTCCATCATCCCTTTGTGGATGTGGTGTTAGGTCGGATTTGAAGATATCTTTACCATGCCAAACTTTGTGCATGGTTCCTTCCCATGCCTACAGATGCATAAACAAAGGGGTCACCTTTAGTCATTTCCTTCCAGTAAGAGAGAGATAAACATCACTGCTGCTGCACAGCAGCCACCACTTTTGGTATCTCTATTGTATTGTTCTCCTACGGGCTCAGGCTCTGATTAGCTGAGCTGATTCAATTGACTTGCTCCAAGACCTTAAGAGTTTGCAGTTCGGCTTTTGTGAGAGAAAAGAATGTTGTCAGTTTGGGTGGGACCAAAACTTCATGCAGAGGCAGTCTGGGAAAATGGGGAAAACTGGGGGAGAAATGTCCTGAAAGCGGGCAGAGACAATGAGGCTGAAGGAAATAAATATGCTGAGAACAGAACTGACTGTGAAAGAGGAATATTTAAGGTAGGTGGCTGGAGAATAAGAGGCAGAAAAGACACGGAAGTGAAGTAAGGAGGGTCGGTGAGGGAAGTCGGCAAGGGAAGCTGGTAGACCCGGCCCTACTATTAGGTAGAGTCAGGCCTCAAGAAGCAGACTAAAGTGTTGAGAGAACAGAGTCGTGTCTTGAATCCCCAGCTAACCTTTTGCCCTCAAATATGGTCGAACAGTGTTCTGTTGCTAGTGCTGAAGTCAGATTTAACTACCGGTCCAGTCCGCTTCTGTAGGTGGAAGTAGGGTGAGGGGCACCATCTTGTCCTTTGCCTCAGGCGGCAGAACATATTGGCCCGGCCCTGCAGGCTGGTCAGGAGGCTTAAACCCTATACTCAAAACGAGCAGCTAATATCCAACTCTGGGCCCATTTGCGCTATTCATTTACAGCAGTGTCCCAACACTTTAAACCAGTCATGGCTTCAGTCAAAAGAATCCTGGGAACTGTAGTTTGTAAAGGGTGCTAAGAGAGTTGTTAGAAAACCCCCTATTTCCCTCATGAAGCTTTAATTCTCAGAGTGGTTTAACAGCCTCTTTCCTCAGGGAAACTCTGGTAATTGTCGCTCTGTGAGGGGAATAGGGGTCTTTTGGTAATTCTCACCACACTTAACAAACTACAGGTCCCAGAAATGACAATTCACAGTGATATGGTGCTGCTTTTGGTGTGTAGTGCAGATGGGGTCTCAGTCATTCAGAAGACCCAATGCTAGTAATGATCACTAACAAATATATTAATTTCAATGGGTTTACTCTATAACTAAATCAGATACCACCCTGTGTTTAGTGGGGGAGGAGCTCAGGATAATATATAGGCTCATAAACAGAAATTTTGTTGTGAGGTGCCTAATTGGAGCAGTGGATCACTGAATAATAGCACCATCAAAATCTTGTCATTACCCATTTATTTGTATCCCACTTTTCCACAAGATGGCTTGCCAAAGGCAGCTCACAATGTATAAAATGAACAGCAACAAATATAAGAAAAATAGGACCAATTTCGCATAAGTAAATGTATAATAAAGAAAATCAGCTCTGAATAAAACAATGCAAATAAATTGACCCAACAAATAACTTGACCTAAGCCAACAGCTGAAAAGTGTCAGGAGCCTGAAGTCTAAGATAGAAATAAAAAATATTTATTTTATGCTCTCTATAGAAATATATGAGGCCAAATAGATCTTCATTCTACAAAGGCAACGTGGGATTCTCCACAGTTTACTTACATACATGGCCTGGCAATCACACCTCTCAATTTGAGGCATCCTTCCTCCCAGTTTTCACCTTGATCTCTTCTCTTACTCCCTTCCACATCTTTCACTTGGGAAGGTAAAGATTTCCACTCCTCCTTTAATTCCCACAGACGCTCACTTATTTTTATCAACCAGAATATAAAGCAAATCTCTCTCTCTTTTCTTGCTTTCTCATAAACATAGATAGGCCAATATGTTCAAAATGATTAAATTGCATTAGTTCTTGGCAAGCAATTAGGCTGAATGGGAGTCAGGCTATATCCCTGATATAGGCCCATTGTTAAATACTTCTGCACAGAGGCCTACGTGCACTGGGATGCACACAAAATACAGACCGCTGTTTGGCAAAAAAAAGGCACAATCCTGATCTCCCCTCTATTCTGCCTCATTTGTCCCCTGTTTGACAAATGGTAGGATAGCTAAATGAAGCAGTTTCTAGGTTTAGTAACAGTGAATCCTGCTAGTTGCAGTTTTTCCTCTCACTGCAGCAGACCCAGCTCCCTATCCTCCAACATTTCTCTGATGAAAATAGGACACCCCAATCCATAATGATAATTTTACTATTTATACCACACACACCTTACTGGGTTGCCCCAGGCACTCTGGGCAGCTTCTAACAAATATAAAAAATATAATTAAACATTAAACATTTTTAAAAAAATCTTCCCTATACAGTACAGGATTGCCTTCAGGCAGCTCAGGGGTCGGATAACTCCATACCCTCCAACATTTCTCCAATGAAAATAAAGACATCCTAAGGAAAAGTAGGACATTCCACACAGAATAGAAAACTGGGACAGCTTCTCTAAATCAAGGATGTCCTTGGAAAATAGCGACACTTGAAGGGTCTGCAACTCTCAGTTTGTTGTAGAGGGCTTTGCTGTACCCTGGTGTGCTCCCAGCAGGCTTACCTGATGCCAACTGCAGCAGTGTGCCAGAAGACTGAGATTTGTTGCCATTTTAATTTCTCACTGTGGCCATGATATAGCCTTGCTTGGGGCATTGTGGGAAATTTAAAAAGCAGCTATACTGGCAAACTGACTTGGTAAACCAATTAACAACATGTAATGTGATTATAAAGCAATCCAAGGTGTCAATTCAATCCACAGGTGATTGCCCTGAACCACCTGATCTTTGTAATTGAGCTTTTTTGTATTGCATTTTTCCTCTGAAGTTCTTCTCTTCCAGCATGGCCACCTTAAGGTCTGAGTGGCTGACGTGTTCTTCCATTGGTTTTTTCAATTTTGTCTTTTTATTATTTTGTGCAGAGATTGGCCTGTTTGTCATATGTAGAATGCAGAAAGGCATCGCTGGCAGATGATGGCATATATCACGTTAGAAGATGAACAAAAGGTAAGCGAGCCTCTGATGTTGTGGATGACAGTATCCTTCTGAGCATATGCAGAGCACTCATCCAGTATTTGTGGGCTGGGTTTTCTTCTCAAGAGGTATGGGCCCCAGCACCTCTTAATCACTTCAGGCAATCTCTATCTCACTGGTGCCAGTGTCAAAATATTAATTCTGGATTATTCCCAAGGATTGCATCAGTTCCAGCACATCTCAGCAACGCTTATGTTGCAGAATGCAAGAGGTACAAGTAAGAAATATTGTGGAATGTATCTGCTGTTGTCGGATAATGACAATAAGCATGAACGGGGCTTATTATACTATGTATGACCCTAGTTATTATTACCTTGTTAGGGAAATATTTCATGGATCTCTACACTAAATAATTTGCAGTATGCACTTGTGCTTCACGAGCATTATAACCTTCATAAGGGGGAAGCTGCAAATACTTTGTGACAGATTCCATTTGTCGGCTGGCAATTGCAAAACCCTGAAAACATATTATGTCTCATGTCAGCCATAAAAATAACACCACAAATTACAACCTAAACAAAATTATGTAGCAATTATCATTTGGGGGTCCATTCTAATCCATTTCAGATTTACTGTTAACCTGGGTGTTTTTTTCCTTTCCCTCCACCTTTTTTTCTTTTTACACCTAAAGATCTGATATCGGGTCAGGCAATTATAAGCTACTGTGGCCCTTTAAATTGCAACTCTTCGCAATCATTGCTATTATAATACCAGCAATCTGCATTGCTGGGCATTCTGTCTAGTGTCCCAGCCTAAAAGTGTGCTCCTTTCTAAATAAATTTGATTTTTGCAGTTTGAAATTTGACAAGAAATGCTTAAAAAGCCAGCATGTGGGATCAATTATGGAAATTCAGCAAAGCACACAGGTTAAAAGTGCAACACCAGAGCTCGCACTCTCTTTTAACTTCCTAATGTCTCTGACCCCCTTTGTACAAAAGTACTTTAATCAACATTATATATATTATATTTTAGTCTCACCATTTAGCAGGCTGTAAAAAATGTTTGCTGGTCAATTATAGACATCAAGTTGATATGCTGCAGGACCATGGGCCGTTTTAAGTTTGCAATTATAGCTGAGAGGGATTTGGGGAAACCCAGAGAGGGTAAAAACTGATTCCCCCCCCCCTCCCCTCTTTAAAAAGTCTTAAAGTTTGCAAGCAAAAACGATGAATATTAATTAAATAACAACAAACAGAGACAATTATTGGACCATAATGCAAGGTGGATTTGAATTTAATGCACATGGCATTCTGTCCCAATATTTTCATCCCCTGCCACAGTGTATGCCACTACAATGACCAATAACGACAAAATTGTCCAAATAATGTAATTGCATTAGATAAATTTGAGACCAGATTTCATTTTAAGGCCCTAATACACTGTTGGAACAATGACCTGAATCTGGCTACCGATAACTGGTATGAGACATGGGTCAATGCACATAAGTGCTCTATTTGTAACCATAAAAGCAAGATAATGTATAGGATGCTAAACCACTGCTTTACATTCCCTTCACCCTCTGAGGAAATTGATGGTCCATGTTCATTCAAGGAGGATGAGAAGAGAGTGGTCATTTAGAAACTTGATGCTTGGTCTGGCAACAGGCACTTTTAAAGCTCCCTTTATTTCATGTTCTTTTGAAACTGTGGCTAGAAGTTAGCCGCCACCACTCTCTTGGTGGGGTGGCAGGAGATTACAGGAAGTAAACTCTTCAGCATCAAAATGTGCCTTAGGAAACCTCTCGAGTTCCTTATTGGAACACCCTCTGTGTGTTGTAAAGTGGTGACCGCTCTATGGTGCTATTAGCCACCATACACGTTTCTTGAATATGTAAAGTTTACTCTTTTATTATTTTATATTTGAGTGCCTAGTTGGCTGGTAGGTTTGTGAAACCATATCATCCTAACTCTTGAATAATAAGCAGTTAATGCGTAAATATCCTGTCTTGGAAAATGTCTGGATGCATGAGTCAAACTATGGCATGGTACAATACTGTGAACTACAAGTCCTAAAACCCTTAGTTGCCCTGCGTGGTGTGAGCCACCAGGGCTGTAGTTTTCAACATCTACCTGGGCAGTGGATCTGTTTCCAGCCAGCCAACTTGTCCACTGCATTTCTTTAACAGGAGGAGCTATAAAGCGCTTTTGTTCAGGATGAACTTCACTTGGGCAGCAATTGCCTTCTGTGCTGTACTCTGTTCTGACTCCTGGACTTATTTTCTTTTGGACGAAGACACAGTGTAATGTACAGTTGTGAAGCAGCTGTGCCTCCATAACAGCCAATCTGGCTGAAAACTGGAGAAGATAGACACAGAGCGTTTCCACACTTACATTCAGCCTCAGTGGCGGATTTATACAGATAGTTATGTACAGATTTAGGGCTCCCCTGTTCTTGAGGGCCCCCTGTGTTATTAGTATACTTTGTTAACTGAGAGGATACTTTTGAAACATGACTACAAATGACGAATTGCCATTGTTGAAATCTAGCATTTTAGGTTTTTGCGTGGTTTCCACTCTTTGTTTATCTTACTCTCCAATTAAAGTTGGTGGAGGCTGGTCCGTTTAGAGCATGGGAGCCATGAAAAGCTTCATTGGCATGCCAGAACAGGGGTGCCAGACTCTGGACTTCCTGTTCTTTACTTAACTTTTTAAACTAGGTCTCTAGCCCTTCTAGAAAGAAAGTTATAAAGCATAATGTGCAGACTACCTTCTAAGCTGGAGGAGTTCCTGACCAACACAAGCTGAGTGACAAGTATAACACTTATCCTGACTTTAAAGTGCAGAACTGCTGTTGGAAACGGAAAGGCCCATCCACTTCCAGCTCCAGTTGCCTATGATGTGAACTCCCCCTCTCCTTTCGGAGATAAGAGTGGAGAGGAGAGGCAGGATTCTTGCCTCTACTTTGGGTTTTGGGAGGATGTTGTGGGTTGAGGGAAATGCCAAAGACATTTCACCTGCTCTGCTCTGGCTGCCCATGGAAGATCTTTTTAAAAGGATGGGGGGAGCCAAGAAGTGTTGTGCCCGTTTGCCTTCTCTTTGCTCTGCTGCCCATGGAAGGGCTTATCGAAAAGGGAAGGGAACAAGAAGTACAAGGGCTTGTTTACCTCCTCTTTGCTTTGCTTCCTGTGGGCCTTGTGTGTGTGGAGTACTGGAGGAAAATCTGCTGCTGTCGGCTGCTCTGTTAAGTATGTTTTTATATTTAAAAAAAGATGTGTATTGGGGTATTAGGAAAAGAACAGGAATTCCCTGTCACTTGTTTGCTGTATATGGCAGGCAGCTGCTTTAGAACCCTGTGAGCTTTAGAGCCCTGATCTTCTGGTGCTCCAAATCAGAATCATTCCTGCTTCAGAGGTTCAGCTCCTAACGTGGGGGGGGGGGATGTGACAGCATCAATGGTGATGCCAGGAATAGGGTGGGTCCAGGAAGTGCACCATGCAATGGTAACTGTGCAAGGTTTGTGGGAAGCAAATACATGCATAGAGTTATTGTGTAAATTAGACTTTGGCACAGCTACTCTGGAACAGGGGAGATCATTTGCCTAGGTAAGGTCCCAAAAAATCTGAAACCAGTTCTGGTTTCCTAGTACAGTACAACAGTCTGAAAATTCCATATTCAGTTGCTTTTTGGTTTGATATAGCAACAATAACCCTTAATTCTTCTAACTGGGGGAAGTATTTATCATAGTTTGCTCAGGTTTCTAGCCCCTAAGTATATAGGGTTTGTGAGAGCACCCATTAATCTTCCATCATGGGAAGGCTCTTCAACATTGTGATTTTGAAGTCGTATATCACCTCCTGGCAAACAGAAGGGGAAGAAATGGAGGCAGTGAGAGATTTTATTTTCTTGGGCTCCATGATCACTGCAGATGGTGACAGCAGTCACGAAATTAAAAGACGCCTGCTCCTTGGGAGAAAGGCGATGGCAAACCTAGACAGCATCTTAAAAAGCAGAGACATCACCTTGCCAACAAAGGTCCGTATCGTTAAAGCCATGGTTTTCCCTGTAGTGATGTATGGAAGTGAGAGCTGGACCATAAAGAAGGCTGATCCCCAAAGAATTGATGCTTTTGAATTATGGTGCTGGAGGAGACTCTTGAGACTGCAGTCTTGGACTGCAAGAAGATCAAACACATCCATTCTTAAGGAAATTAGCCCTGAGTGCTCACTGGAAGGACAGATCGTGAAGCTGAGGCTCCAATACTTTGGCCACCTCATGAGAAGAGAAGACTCCCTGGAAAAGACCCTGATGCTGGGAAAGATGGAGGGCACAAGGAGAAGGGGACGACAGAGGACGAGATGGTTGGACAGTGATCTCGAAGCTACAAACATGAGTCTGACCAAACTGCGGGAGACAGTGGAAGACAGAAGTGCCTGGCGTGCTTTGGTCCATGGGGTCACGAAGAGTCGGACACAACTAAACGATTAAACAACAAGAACAACAAATATTTTGAAGTCAAAGTTTGTTTAATTTGCGGGTTGGTTTTTGGTATTTTATTGTACTGTACTGTGCTTTTTGATTAAATATTCTGTTTACCGCTTTGGGAACATTTGAGACCAAAAACAATATATAAATTATCAAAAGTAGCAATTGCTACAATAATTGTAATCCCAAACTAGGAAGTTGTCTCATACTGAATCAGCCCATTGGTCTCTGTATTGTCTACAATGACTGGTAGAAGCTCTCTATGGTTTCAGGCTGGGGATTCTCCAAGCCCTACTAACCTGGGATCTCCATGAAAAGGGGATGCTCTGCAGCTCTTCCCCACTTCTGAAGATGTTCTCGTTCCTTTTTGTGGAGACTCATAATGGGGATTACATAAATTTCTAATTTATTTCCTATGTACACACGTGACTTCTGCCCAAAAGTTGCCAGGGTTTTATAAGACAGCAATAAAGCTTTCTTGGCATTAAGTAGCCAAGCACATAAACATTTTAATGAACTGTTTTTACACGGTTCATTGGAAAGCTCCCAGTCTCCTACAATACAAATCACTCCTCTGTCACATTCAGTCCTCTCATATGGTGCTTACATTTCAGTTTACAAAATGGCTAATTAAAGTATAGCACAAGTGGAAGTTCAGCAAATACCAAAGTTAGGGAGGAGGGCAAGCAAAACCCTCCTTAACTGCAGATCTCAAATAGTTTTAGGCAGGCATGGTCAACCCACAAACTGCAACCAACTCTTCTGATTTGTCACAATCCACCCTTTATTGTTTCCCCCCTTGGCAGTGCCCAGTTAGAAGGTGCTGGCCTGGCCAGAGCCAATCCTTAAGTAACTTCACTCAGAAATGACATCAGCCAGAACAGAGTCTGGGCCTGGCTGGCATTTTATGTTATCACAGTGGCCTCTGGAGGAGTTTGATTCTCAAGTAGCTAAGCTTGGAGAAAGCTAGCCCCGCAGCTGTCTGAAAAAAATTGACCATCGCTGGTTTAAAGGACTGTATACTGAGGGTGTGTTCTCATTACTGCCTTGGAGCACAGTGAAGTTGTGTGTGTGTTTTTGGTGCATTTCATGTGTGCGTGTGTGTTTATTAGTTTTTTACATGAAATATAACATTATTCAATTTATTTTAAATATTACGATTTCTTACATGTTGACTTCCCATCCTTCCATGATATTCCTGTTGTATTCCTTTATCCTCTGCCATAACTGCCATATATTTTCTATTGTGTTATAACTTATATTACAATCATTTATTTATTCTCCTTCCCTTGCCTATTATTCAAATCCTGCTCGCAATTTCATCTGACTAATTTTTTCCTTAAATAGTCCAAAAAGAACCATCACTCTCCAACAAAGTTCTCATTTCTTTTTCTGCTGTCAACTTTGCCATCTCTGCATAGTCCATTTACTTTAAAATCCAGTCTTCTTTCATTGGGACTTCTTTTCACTCTGCGCAGACAGGATTGTGGCTGCAGTAGTAGCATACACAAACAAATTAACCATTTCTTTTGGAACCTCTACCCCTATAATCCCCAGAAGAAATGCTTCAGGCCTCTTTGGAATGGCTATTTTACACATCTTTTTTAATTCATTATGTATCATTTCCCAGAAGCCTGACACCTTTCTACAAGTTCACATATGAAAAAGGACCCTTCTGTCTGTTTACATTTCCAACCTTTGTTTGACCCTGTTTTATACATTTTGGCTAATTTATTTTGTGTGAAATACCATCTATGTATCATTTTCATATAATTTTTCTTCATTGCATAAAGGTGAAGGGACCCCTGACCATTAGGTCCAGTCGTGGCCGACTCTGGGGTTGCGGCACTCATCTCGCTTTATTGGCCAAGGGAGCCGGCATACAGCTTCCGGGTCATGTGGCCAGCACGACTAAGCTGCTTCTGGCGAACCAGAGCAGCGCACGGGAATGCCGTTTACCTTCCCACAGGAGCGGTACCTATTTATCTACTTCCACTTTGACATGCTTTCGAACTGGTAGGTTGGCAGGAGCAGGGACCGAGCAACGGGAGCTCACCCCGTCCCGGAGATTCGAACCACTGACCTTCTGATCAGCAAGTCCTAGGCTCTGTGGTTTAACCCACAGCGCCAAGCAGTAAATTTCATATCTATTTTCCACAACTTTTCCCATGCTGCCATCTCAATATTGTGCCTCACATCTTTTGCCCATTGTATCATTGCTGATTTGACCAATTCATCTTTTGTCTTCCATTCTTACAGCATACTACACATTTTTGAATTTCTCAGCTCTTTCTCCCCAGCTGTTCACGTCGGCATGGTTTCAATTCTCTTCTGTTTGTGCATACAACAGGGGCATTGATGGGGTGGGGGTGTCTTTATCTTATGCAAAAGCTTAAGAACTACAATCACATACCAGACAGTTGTATCTTATAATAAAAAACAAAATACATATGCATTTGGGACAATAACATGTGAACATGGATTAAATACCCAGCACTGGAAAGGCATAAAATGGGTGTGTGAAAACAGCCTGAAACAAAGTTCCAGTACCACCAACTCCTGCAACAACAGGTTTCAAAAGGTTTATTGTTGTTTGCCAGTGCAGTCTTGCTGTTGCCACGCTACACAGATGAGGAAAGAAGTAAGTGACAGTATTCTCATACCATGTTGGGAAGCTAAGTTCTCATTAATCATATTTGAAAAGGCTATCTCCCCAGGCAGGTATTTATTTTATAATAACCCGCAGGCAGAAATGAATTATTGAAATCAACATCAATGTGAAACTCTTTAGAATAATTAAAGCACGTTAACAGCAAACATTTTGGCACATTCTACTTAACCTTCCAAAGCTACATATCAAATGTTTATTGTCATTGTGTGTGTGTGTGTGTGTGTGTGTGTGTGTGTGTGTGTGTGTGTGTTTATATGTGTGTTTCAAATGAGGTATGTACTCATTAGGCTTTCCAATATGGAACCAGAATCTTAGTGCTGCAATCATTAAATGTTGGGCTGTCAAAGCCATTAAATTTCAGAATCTGCTGGTCTTTCCTCTGTAGTGTTCTTGGTCCATGTCTGATTGCACCAGGTTCCGCCTTTACTTTCCAGATTCCTTCAGCCTCCACTCCTGACCTTGCAGGTGTGCAGTTGCTCAACAGATGACCCTCAGGATCTGCTTTGGTCCTTCATTTCCTGAGCAGAATTTTTAAAACCAAAAGTTGCAGTCCTTTTATGCATTTAGCATGAATTTTAATCGACAAACACAGGATTAAGTAATGATGAATACACATTATAACTGAATATTTAACAAAGCATGCCACATTTTTATGTCTTCACATATCTCTCTCATTAATAGGGACTGAGTGAGAAGTGGCTTTCATGATGGATCATACAGCTGCCTGAGGTTCTAGCTTTTTTCACCTTGAAATGGCCTTTAAAAATATTAATGAATTTATTATCATTGAAGAAGTCATGTGCTAACAGAACCATGCAAAACAAATAGAAGACTGTTTATGTCCAATCAGCCATGCAATAGTAGGGAATATTTATTTTGTTAACGAATATATTTGGCCATTTAATTCTGGGGGGGAGATATAGACTGTTTATTTCTAAGATGAGCCCAGGATTAAGTGGTACTAATGGTACTATAAAGTTGTTATATGGTATTAATATAACCTGAGTATTAAAAACATAATGGATTCACTATTTCTGAACCATTAAGTTTTAACTTCACTCCTCAAATAAACTTCATATCATTATTGGGCTATTAATACCTTTTCCTTTCTGTCTTCTTTTCTTATTCAATCCATTGTCTCTTTTCTCTCTCCCACCCTCTCTCTCTCTCTCATCATATATAGCTGGCATAACTGAATACAGCAGGATGTGGCATATAAAATGATGTGATGAGTTGCTATCTGGACATGTGTTAGAGCATTCATAAGATCCAAAATTCATATTCAACAGATACAAGCTAGTAATATAGATGAGCCTTTAGATAATGAAACTGAGGCACCAGGAGGTTGAGGTTCTGGAGCTCAGATCAAAATACATGCCTTGGTCACCAAGAGGAAATTATTGTGTCTGGACTCCCAATAGAAAATCACATCTGTATCCCAGGCATCTGGTAGAATTCACAAATTTCTGTGTTTGGCTTCATGCCATACTCTCCCCTGTAGCTGATGGGAACATGGGATGAGCATGTAGAAATGCATCCCATAATAGCGCCAATTCACATGGCAAGCACTTTTATCTATTACAGCTAGGATGGGAATGTTATTTCTGACAATATCCCCTTGGCAACTATATTATATGTCCTACTCTCTTCACAATTTCTGGAGAAAACGTTATTGAAGTGCCCAAATATATTTCATTACTATGGAATATCACATGGACTAGTTCCATTATTTTTTAAAAAAACCTCCTATTCACTTCATTCCCAGGTAGGGATGAAGAATGTGACACAAATGCACTACATTCTAAAAGCTGTTCAAGCATCTTTTAGATTTCAAGCCTATTGGCAAGGCCTGTCTTTCACAATATATGCATGGGGCAGCATTAAAAAATGGCATATGCACACGGCCCAGAGTGTTACGGTCTCCTCTACAACCACATACTACTGCATGTTGTAGAGCAGAACTCAGACTAGTGACCAAAATATGAGAAGACTGTCCTGATGAAGTATCCATTTTAAGTGTATAGGTACTGTAAATGTAAATGTAGGTGAATGTCGCTGACTGAAAGGAATTAGGGGGTTTATGGTGGGGAAAGGGGATATGTATTACTCTGAAGAAAGTGGAAATCTGCTTGGGATAATGGAAACCTGCTTTCCATTGCAGAAAGCCATGCATAGAACTTGAGGTCCAGATTAATTTCCACAAATGTCAGCAGTTGAGACTTCACATGATGAGCTGCACTTGTCTCCTCTCCAACTGTTAAACATGCAGCAGCCCTGTCCTCCTTTGCTTCTGCTACCCTAAATGTCAGACTCTGACCTGTAGTTAGCGTCTGTGTCTTTAACACTGGTAAAAGGTAAAGGGACCCCTGACCATTAGGTCCAGTCGTGACCGACTCTGGGGTTGCGGCGCTCATCTCGCTTTACTGGCCGAGGGAGCCGGCGTACAGCTTCCGGGTCATGTGGCCAGCATGACTAAGCCACTTCTGGCGAACCAGAGCAGTGCACGGAAACACCATTTACCTTCCCGCTGGAGCAGTACCTATTTATCTACTTGCACTTTGACGTGCTTTTAAACTGCTAGGTTGGCAGGAGCTGGGACCGAGCAATGGGAGCTCACCCCGTCGCGGGATTTGAACCACCAACCTTCTGATCGGCAAGTCCTAGGCTCTGTGGTTTAACCCACAGCACCACCCTCGTCCCATTAACACTGGTACTAGCAGTGAAACATTCGGTGTAGGACCAGTCCAAGACATTTTTGTCTAGAATTTCCCAGACATTCTCAGCAAAAGAAGCTTGGGGGGGGGATTCAAAAAATTGGCAAAATGTTGATTTTCTCAACAAAAAAAGCTCAACAACTTTTTTTAAACAGATTTTTAGTTCTTGAAATATGGCAACCCTAAACAAAAACCACTTCACTACCTGAAGGGACAGGGATTTTGGTGAGATTCAAATGATGCAGTGGAAATATCAGTGTTATAAACATTTCATAGTTGCATTTGCCCATATCCATACTTCTGTTTTAAAGTTATGGAAGGGAAGCAAGAAAACAATGCAAGAAATAAAAGAAAAGGAGGGGGGATGCAATCCCTTCCAAAATAAACTGTTCAGTAAAACAGAAGCCTATGTAAGGTACAGTCAGCATTATACCACTTCATTTTCTTTGGATATATTCTGTCCTCAGGAAATAAGCAGCTATTGAGGGGAAAGTGGGGGAGGAAACAGGTACATGAGCAATTTAGATGTAAAAGGTAGCACTATTTGGACTCAAGTGGCACGCAAACAGCAGACAAGGATCCGACAGTGGCTTCATACGAGCAGCAATGCTTTCAATATTTCTATATGCAGCCTTAGGAATGATGGAGGGAGGCAAGGGGGGGGGGGGGAGGACATTTTCTACCCTGAGGTATAGACAAAGAAGATAACCTCCCTGAGGAGCCTAGCATGATAAGTAGCCACAGCGAGAAATGCTGTGATCAGTCAGAAAGGCAGAAGAGTTATTAGCTTAGCCCTGAACCTCCTACTTAATGTAGGACCAGTGGTGATAGCTAACAGACCCTGGCTAAGGTGACAAGCTTTGGACCTGCTCGAGGAAATCCAATTGAAAAGCAGCCAAGAGGAACAACGAGTTAGAAACAGATGTTCCAGCCAGGAGGAGGTGCACACATTTAAACAGTACATGTTAAAAATATATGTTTTCTAAATATAGGATTTCATCTCTTCCTGTGGCCCTGTTATTGTCAAGTACTGTTATTCTTTGAGCAGGGAGGGGAGCTAGGTAAGGGGAGCAGGCAGACAGAAGCATCCTTCTAATTGTGGAAAGCATCTTAAAACTATCTAGCTGCCTAAGTGACCATCTTCCCTAAACTAAAATTTAAAAACAGTAGCCAGGTTCTTGATTGATCCTTAGAGATAATTACAGTGTGTTGCACATAAGCAAACACAGACACACAAAACATGGTTATGTTCTATTTTATGAGGAAGGAAAAAATTGATTTCCAGCACAGGCAAAATGCTTGTTAAAACTTGTGCTTAACATACAAGGGACAAAAATAGTACCTTATTTTCCTTTGGCTCCCTGGTTATTAGTATAATTTGGGGGGGGGGGACTTGTGTTGATTGTGTGCTGATACACATCAAAATGTTGCCAACCCCCCCCCCAAAAAAAAACAAACGATTTTCAGAAAGAACTAATTATACTCCAAGGAGAATCATATCAGAGACACAACAAAAGAAATGTCATTGCCCAGGGTAAGTCCTTTGTGCATCTTTATATTCTATACCATGTCCAAGAGCACATATACGTCTGGCAAAGATGTTAATATCCAGTACATAAAACATATATTGGGCTATATTCTCCTTTGGCTGTATTTCCATAATTCTCATTAACATTAATGGGAATTATATATGTACCCCAGGAGGGGACAGTGGTCCCACTGTGTTGATTTTTACAACATATTTGCAATTCTCAACACAATATATCCGGTACATATTTCGAGCTGTTTCTATTTGAGTAAGTGCAACATTCCAAATGAATTTATCTGCAGCTCTGCACTGGAGAAACAGAATAAGAAGAAAGAGGTTCAGGAAAGAATAGATGCTAATAGCTATGGGTATTAAACTTAATTAAGATAGGAGCTATAATTGTGGAAGGGCCCAGATGTATTCGCATATATGTTTGCTGCATCTCAATTTGGCACACGATTTGTGAGGGCGAAGAAATTAATATTTTCCTTCTTTAATTCTTCCATCTATCTTTTATATTTAAAATTTATCGGAACATTCACAATATAGGCAATCTAAGGAACAAAATCAAAGACTGAGAACACAAAGACTGCAACTGCGGTAATGTTTGTGAAGTGCACTAGGCGCTTGAAATTTGAAATATAAATCCAAATTATTATTTTTAGAGAGCCAGTGTACTTTAGCAGACAGTGTTTTGGACTTGGTGTGGAGGAACCTAGAATCGGATTGCTGCTCAGCAATAGGAGGAAGAACTATAAGGGGCTAATAGCAATGTTGTTTTAGTACTGCTAAGTAATTACCAGTATACTTTTCAGTGTTGTTTTCATTGGGAAAGATTTGTTTGCTCAGACACATGAATACCACCTTATACCCATCATTTGGCAAGAAGTGTTTTGAACTTGGTGACACAAGCTTCTCTTGTCAAATACTGGTGGAAGGTAGTATTTGTGTGTCTTGGATTCATAGTTCATGGGAGATTTCCCCTAATACTGAAATACTAGCTATGCTAACAATATTGGGAATTGCTTGACAATATTGTAAACAATTTTTGTGCACCCTTTGGCTTGGCTTTTTGGTTCATCCATTTGCCCGCACATGACAGACACTGTTCAGTTTTACATTTCCATTGCAATGCCAACCTCTTCTTTTCTGCACTTACAATTATTTTCCCACCGAATATGCACCGGTATACATCATTTTTTGTATTATTCGGTGTAATATTATGTGTAATTTGTGTAGCATCTTCAAGCCTGAAACCTTTTCGTTTTACCCTTTACTTTACAAAACATAACATGACTTGAGATACACTCAAGTTTATTTAAAAAACATGCTGTGCTATGGCCACAAATTTAAGAGTGCTTGTCCAATGGGAAAATATGAACTAAAACAGACATAGCATGGCCCAACATTTTTTCTTAATACTTTAAAAAATAACCTTACAAATTGGAGGGAAGTCACTGCTATGCCAGTTTCTGAAACTAAATGTTTTCCCCCAAGGTGCAGAGGTATGGGACAAAACAACCACAATACAAATTTGGGGTGGAATCCAAAGTTACACTAGCAGACTTCCACTCAAGCAACAGGGCTTTCTATTCTGTCCTGCAGTGCCCCCAATCCCACCCCCATACATGTTCTAGGGCAGAGTTTACATGTTGGTGACAAAATTTTAGACATGCATCATTTCACGACACAGTAATTCAGTTTTATTAGCAAACCAGAAGTTAAACTAACCCCTTTCCAGCTCCAAGAGGAGCACAGTTGAGTGTTTGTGCGACACACCTACACCCTGCAGCCAACACACGTGTCACGACACACAGTTTGGAAAGCTCTGTTCTAGGGTGTTACTCAACCCTGTAGAACAAATTTTGGGAGCACCGGGTGAGCTGCAGGAAGGAAGAAGGAGAGGAAGGGAAGATCCCATTCCACTCATGGAAGTCTCTTCCACTTACACATGGTCACCATTGGACACAACCCTCTGTGGACCTTATTGGCTTCAGAAACAATTTAGATTTGAAAAATAGAGGGGAATTTAAATACTCTTCCTCAGTGCCAACGGTTTTGACCAAACTAAGAGTCTCCATATCATGTTTGCTTTTGACCCTGAATTGGCCTTTTTTGAAATTGAATGTATTTAAATTTTATCAATACATTCAGCTTTATCTTAGGAGCCATCCTAGTTTTAGTATTACATGAACTTCATAGATAAACCCAATTCTAATGTATTGAATACTACCTCCAATTATTTATCTCTCTCTCTCTTATTTGAACTCCACAGATTATTTTTGGTGGGGAAGGAGGGCAACTGGAGCAGAGCTCAGGGAAAGGGTTAATCATGCTGCATTTCTTTCGTTTTTTACAAAATGGTGTCAGAGATCCACAACATATATTTGTGCATAACATATTTATTCCCAATGCCAGACATAATTAAAGTGACAGTGCAAAACCATTTAAAAGAGGTTTATGGTTAAGAGAAACCATTGCAATGTGTTGCTTCACTGAAAAATCTAAACATATGTGACATTGAAGATCCGTGATCTTAAAAAGATTAAAAAGCCTTTAAATCACTGCAGGAGGCTCCAGTTTTGATCTGAGCAGCAGCACTGGGGCACAGAGTGTTTAATGGTTAACCCTTTGCCTCCTCAATCTTTTCCTTACCAATGAGCTGTCCCACAAGGGGAATAAAATAAAGGCCTAATACAAGTACTTGTATTTTTTTATTCACTACCTAGCTAATAGCAGCTTTGGGGAGCAATTTAAATCAGGAAAATGTGCTTCGGAGAGGATTAAACCTCCCCCACCACTATTGTTCTGATCAAAATCAGGGCTGGTAGGAGCTTCTTTGAAGTTTAAAGGGTTATATCATGAATCTGCTGCATCATGGCTGTTTCAACCTTGAGTGTATACTCTGAGCTTTATTTAAGGTTCAAATGCACTCACATTTGGTGTGTTTAACCCAAACCCACCCCATCTGCACCATACATTGAGGTGAGCTGCGAATAGTGCATCATCTACCTTTATGTTCACTATCCATATTCAGATGAGTAACCTGAAGTCCAGGTTGTGTATATTTTAGGGTGATTGTAACTAATGCTGACCCAGAACATCCCTCACTAGTGGTGGAGTGACAGATTTTGAAATATGGGAACTGTCATGATGAGCCACGCCCCCAAGTAGAGTGCAAAAATGCAGGCACCTTTTATTGTCCATCCACATACACACACATCCCAGTGGTACATGTTGAGTTTGACATGGTTACAATCCTCTGCATAATTTACTCAGAGCTTTCTTCTGACTATGTAGGTTCAACTTGTAAAATACACTGAGCCTTAATAAAAGAGCTTAGCCAGCTAAAATGCGACCTTTAGCTTTTAATTAGAAATGAAAACCATATTGTAAATAAATTTTACTATTGAAACTGCTAGTGTGAAGCAGGGACCCCAACAAAGAAAAGGAAAGACATACCTAAAGGTAAAGGTAAAGGTATCCCTGCCCAGATGGGCCAGTCTTGACAGGCTCTTGGGTTGTGCGCTCATCTCACTCTAGAAGCCAGGAGCCAGCGCTGTCCGCAGACACTTCCAGGTCACATGGCCAGCGTGACAAGCTGCATCTGGCGAGCCAGCGCAGCACACGGAAACGCCGTTTACCTTCCCGCTGGTAAGCGGTTCCTATTTATCTATTTGTACCCGGGGGTGCTTTTGAACTGCTAGGTTGGCAGGCGCTGGGACCGAACGACGGGAGCGCACCCCGCCGCGGGGATTCGAACTGCCGACCATGCAATCGGCAAGTCCTAGGCGCTGAGGTTTTACCCACAGCGCCACCCGCATCCCAAGACATACCTAGCCTCTGCTTATTTTCCTTGTTCTCTGACTTCTTCTATCTACGCCTTTCTTTCACAAACTTGAAGCCTCATTATCACCTCATTCACTTGCCAGAGCACAAAGCTCAGGCAGATGATGTCATCGCCCCTGCCTTGAAAAAATGTCCTGCAGCTGCGCTCCCTGTGGTTTCCCTCCAATACACCACTGCCCCTCACATTCATTATGAAGCTGCATATTGTTGCTGTGTTCTTAACTGTATACCTCATGCCAGAGAGTACCTATAATTCAGCCACTACACTATCTGGCTTAGAAAGGGATTGCATATGTGTGTGTGTTGTATGGTTTTATAGGGATATTCTGGGTGTTGCTGCAGTGCGGAACCCTGTACATTTTCCCTATTCAGCAGTGGTGTGTTCTAGGCGGCATACACACCATAAGAAGAATTCAGTGCTTTGGCAACCATTCCTTCAGCAAAAGCTTTTCAGCTTGCCAGATGGAATGACGTTCCCTCTTCTGGCCCCCCAGAGCAACTTTTAAGTGGGGGCTGGGGGCATGCAGGGAGAGGAGATCTGTTGCACTGGTGGGACTTGTTAGTTGAATCCTGCCCTATATTTTCCTTCAAAGAATTCAAGGCACTGTAGTTTGCCCTTTACAGAGTTACAATTCCCAGCAACTCTTAGCAAACCAGAGGAGCCACTCCACACTCTTTGTACTTGCAGGCAAAAATTTGCAACCCATATTAAAAGAAAACGCCTCTCTGAATTACTTTAACCCAATCACAAGAGACTATCATTGTTTGCCAGTATTTGTAGATGCTTGCCAAATTATTAAATTTAATAAAACACTTCAACTCTTTGGATATGCTTCACATATTATGCGTAGATGAAAATGAAAATGTAAATCTCTTGCAAGTGATTGGTGTGTATAAAGTATAAAGTTGATTGACACACGCTTTCACTTAATGAGGGTAATTACAAAGAACAACAATTCCAAAACACATCTGTTCAATGTAACCGTCTTGTAGAACCATGCAGAATACATTGAGAGCTATCAGAAATGCCAGTTTTGCCACAAATCATGCACAAGCACACTTGTAAGACAAGAAACAGATTAATAAGCATCAACACTTTCCTATAAACACTTGTTGAAGAGAATAAAAGCTGTTCGCACTGAAGGAAATTATTCCAAAGTGGACGCTTTCTCTTGGGGCAGTAACAGCGGGTGTGGTGGGGGGTGGAACAGTGGAAGAAGTACAAATCTCCATGAGTGAGAACTTATAAAAGAATAGTTTTCCTAGCGAAGGACCTAAATACTGGAATTGCAACATCTATTATTCACTTGAACAAACACAATATTTGATGTGGTAGCTTGTGGTATTACTTTAGCTAACCTGGATGCAGGCATTATTATGTTCTCCTCAAATAGGCCATGTCTTTAAGTTGATATATATGTAGCTTTGAGAGGGAGTGAGAAAGCTTGCTAGGAAAAAACCCAACACTTCCTGAATGTCTTAGGACTGAACTACATATTACACTGAATTCCAAGCAATCTTCTCCCGAGTCCCTACTTCCTTCCTAATAGGAAGCAGCCATTGGAGACTGGAGACACTATAGTGTAGAGCAGGCATCCCCAGCCTGCAGTCCTCCAGATGTTTTGGCTTACAACTCCCATGATCCCTAGCTAACAGGACCAGTGGTCAGGGATGATGGGAATTGTAGTACAAAACATCTGGAGGGCTGAAGGTTGGGGGTGCCTAGTGCAGAGGAAGGGTGGTGTTTTAACTGACCCATACTTGCTATAGTCCCTCTCAAAATCATCTGTACTCTATCCCAACCCCTTGCAATGCAGACCCTCCAAGTATCACTATTTTCTAGGGACGCCCCTGATTTAGAAAAACCGTCCCAGTTTCTGATTTGATCCTGGAATGTCCCTCTTTTCCTTAGGATGTCCCTATTTTTACTGGAGAAATGTTGGAGGATATGGAATTATCCAGTCCCTGAACCATCTGAAGGCAATCCTGTATAGGAAAGTTTTTAATGTTTAATGTTTTGTTATGTTTTTATATATGTTGGAAGCTGCCCAGGGTGGCTGGGGCAACCCAGTAAGATGTGCGGGGTATAAATAGTAAAATTACCATTGTGGAATGGGACATCCCTATTTTCATCAGAGAAATGTTGGAGGGTGTGGCAATGTTGCTTTTCTCACCGCAGAAGAAAGTGACACAGGAGTCTGTGCAGTTTGACCCAAGAACCAGAGAGAGGCAATTTTTCTTTTCGGAACATTGAAGGCTATTTGGAAGAGGAACCACTGTTCATAGGGTGTGTACATTCATAGTACTTTTGAATCTAGTAAAAAGGAGTTTGCTGGATTTTGTGTTGTTTTAAAAACCCACAGACCCTAAGGTTGCACTCCTAGGCACAGTTACTTGGAAGTAAGGCATACTAAATTCAAGCATAAACATGTGTACCATTGTGCTGCACAACAGTTAAAGAAAAGAATATATTTCTATCCGGTTTCAACAACATTCATAGGAAACATGAGATAATTTTCCAACACACACACACACACACACACACACACACACACACACACAAAACAACAAAATCGTAAATAATTTCATGAACTTTCTTAACCATGTCGAAAGTGTAGGTGTTTTTATTCAAATGCTGTTTAAGATTCAGGGTCATGTTTATAATAGCAAAGGGGCATGGAATTATAGCCAGTCAGTCATATGATCTCAGACAAGTCATTAATGTAATATGACTTTGTTTGCTTTTATATGACAGAAGACATTACAAGACATGGCTGACACATGGTAGTATCGTTGAATAAATAAATAGCTTGATTTTGAAATACAAAGGTTCTTAGATATGTTTTGTAGAGCAATGTTCTTTTTTATATTTCTTTAAAGCCAAAGATTTATTCGCTTGTTTGATGCAGAAATAGTTTTCCATCAAATGTGTCGTGCTGAGCTACAAATAACCAAAGTAGGGTTTGTCATATATAAGTGTTAGCATACGCTACGGAAAAGCCAACAAGCAATCTTCCTTGAAATATATACATACACACAGAGACACTTACACACTCACTTATATTTTCTGACACTGCCCCTTATACAGCAGCAAAAATATGTGGTGAACGACTGGGCATCAGGTTGTACGCAGTCTGAATTAGGTTGAGTGTGAGGGAGATCTTTGTATCATTTGATTAAAATCTTAAGGTGTGACATGGACAAAATGAAGCTCTAGAATTCAAGTTCCATTAATTTAGAAGGAAAAAATGTAGGGATATGCCTAGCTTTCCCACTGATTATCAATGGAACATCAAAGGGGTTAACTATGGATGGATCATGTCCTCAACTTTGAATAACTCATGGGCAGGAATCTAAAGAGCAATTTATTGTGCCCAGAAGCTTGGCTGATTCATGAGCTTTTTTTAGTTTCTTCACTTTGAATAAATCATCACCCGCTCCATCTCCCACCATGCAATAGAACAGTCCGCTTTTGAAAGACCCCAGTCCCATCAGTTTCAAAAGCAGTTTGTTATGTATTTTTGGGAGAGGGGCACTTTTTGACAAAGATAACTTTACTAGTTGCTTGCTCTTTGGATTCCAACCTGACTTTTCAGAGAAGCACCCATTAAGAAAAATGCTGACAGTGATGAAGATTCATGCTTACTTTAAATCGTTTAAAAATAAATAAATACTAATGCAGTATAATTATACAAATTCACCATAATTTGCATTTTACAAGCTCTTTGATATTTACCATAATATTGAACTGCGATACATCATATGCTCGTATATGACTGAGTTTCAGAGCAAATGACTCTGAAAATGAGGTGGTTCATTACTCATGTTTATACTTTGGAGTTATAATTTCCACCAAGCTTTCCAAATCCCTCACAAGCTCACAACTCACCTGTTCCTTAAAGAAATTTGGCATTAGGGTAGGAAAGGCAGGTCCAAGATTGCAAAATAAAAAGTAATCGTAAACATTCTGTTGTATAAGCCTAAGCAGTTCTTTGGATTGCCTTATTTCTTACATCTATACAGGGCCACTTACAGATGGGTTCAAGAGATTCATCTATACCAGGTCTCTAGCACATATAGAACAAAAATTATGAAGCCAAATGCACAGCTGCTGCTCAAATTTATTTGCAAGCATGATCTCTCAGTGTTTTAGTCAATGGTTGAAGTTAGAGCTGGGATTGGAGAGTCATATAAGCCCAAGGGAAGACCTAAAAACAGCTTCAAAATGATCCAGGAAGTTTTGGGTCTTCCATGGTGTGTGTATCATCTTAATTTTTCCTCTCTAGATTAAGACAGTGGAGAAGGACTTCCTGGCTCATTTTGAAGTTGTTTGTTTTGTTTTGTTTTGTTTTGGTCTGGTCTTCTCTGATAAAGAAGTGATTGTTACTTAATGAAAGTAATTAAGAAATCCAAACACTGTGTCCAACTAAGCCCTACCAACCCCCATGGAAATCAATGAGCACAACTAATTTAAACATATCAGTTTCATTGGGTCTGCTCTGAATAGTTGGATACAGCGTAGTCATGTCTGGACAGTAGTATGCCCACCCAAAAGCAAAAGGTAGCAGGAAATGCAGGAATTTGTGTTCTTTCTAACTCAACAGAATGGGTATTTAGTGAGTAGAAACATAAGAGTGCTGTGTTCTTACAAGTGGCTCTACCGACCTCAGTAGGACAGTTATAAACAAAATTAAGCATCATGCTGAATTGAGCCATTCTCCCTTTGCACCATAACTTTTGCTATTGTCCTTTGGCACTCACCTTATGACGCTGCCTCACAGATTGAACACCGCTCACTTTCACATTACATCTAGCTACATTTAAAATCATTATATTTTCTATTCCCAACATTTCACCCCGTTTTTTCAGTGTAGGCAGTTCACATGTTCAGCTGCAAGTCACTTAAGCATTTTTTTCCCAGTGATATGCATATATTATACTATATATCGGATCCAATAGAGATGATCAACACCTGTCTTCTGGACCTCTGCCTTTCACGAAACCACTCCAATAGAACTTAATCCTCTGGGTCCTATCACCCTCTGTTCACTCTGTTTCCGCAGGGAGGAATTGCCACTAGCAATATTCTTACCCATACCAAATATGTAAGCCTGCAGCAAATTTCCAAAGAACCAGCTGTTTCTGGGGTATCTTGGCATCTGATTAAATGATTTGAGAGGGTGGGGGGAATCCAGAGGGGAAGAGGTACTTTAAAGGCTGCCGGAGAGCATGATAGGGTTAGAAGAAGAGTGAAGAGGCACAGCTGTGACAGCTGAAAGCAGGATAAGCCGCCACTGATCTGTTTCCCTGCTTATCACAACACCCATTAATCAATTCCAATCTCAGCAGGCCCACCAAGTCAACCACCCTCCAACTCTCAAAAAACTGACTGCTCAGCCTTGTAATCCACTTGAAAAACTGTTCATCTGAGGAAATGGCAGAGGAACTGTTGCCCACTAGCAGTAGAAGTATCAATGCAATACTTTTGTTTTGTTTTTGTTTTGTTTATAAAACACATTCACAAGTTTCTACCTTGCAGGACCCTTTCGTCCCTCTTTGCAAAACATCTTGTTTGATTTTCACACAAGTGGCGCTTGTCTAACTTTCTTGTACGTGTTCCTACAGACTTTTCATTGTAGGCAGCCCAAATCCCATCTGTTTACTGTGACTAAATTACAAGCTAACCTTTACCCTAGCCAGAATGAAGAGAGTCATTAAAAATATATCCTAGGGGTATGTAAGGAAATTAATTAAGACTCTGGGATCAAGCTATGAAAATAATATCACAAAAATATGCCGGCGATTACACACGGAGCAATGTCAGCCCAGCTGAAATTGAATATACTGAATAATGGACTGCAGACAATAGCTTTTTTCAGATGTGTTCAAGGTGGTATGTCAGAGGTACTGCTGCTTGCAATGCTAATGGCCCGTGGACTGGAACCAACCCACAAGACCTTCCAGAGTTGTCCATCAGCCTTATCACGAGTTGTTGTTGTTTTGTGAGATCAGCAGCAACATTACAAGTAAAAAGATTCCTGCTGGGGTGGGTATCATTGCCTGGCACTAGTTGTAACATCTGCAGCGCAGCAGCAGTGCTGGGCAGCTCAGAGTGCAGCTCAAACAGTATCAGCACAAGCACTCATCGACTTCCATCCTTCTTAGCAGTGTTTCTCAGGGCGCTTCCAGGAAGCTTAGAGAACAGCAGAGGTGCATCACGCACTTTCAGACATGATTAGAAGCTGTGCTCCTACATCTCCCATTTTGCAGCTCAGGGTTAACGGGTTTGAGCCCCAGAACCTGATTTCTCTATCAGATATTCTCTGTTAGAACTTTGAAGAGGGGAGGTGTAATTTGCACTGGTGATCTCCTGCCCTCCTCTGCTGCCAAACTGATCCAGTGTGCGGCTTGTGTGTGTGTGTTAGAAAGAGAGAGAGAGAGAGAATCTGTGTTCATACATATGCATATATGTATGTACGCCCATGTCTAGTGTGTTTTGTATATGTTAATGTGATGTCCCCTTGCCTGCATGGTTTGTGGTCCACGTGAGAGTACATGGGGTGTATTTGCATGCATGTATATGTGTGTGTGGTCATGCACACAATGGCCACACCCACTGGTGGCATGCCCCACACTTGGAGGACTATCAAAGAGGGAATGCAGCCAAAAAAAGGTTCCTCATCCTCTACTGTACTGTGTAGATTAATTACATTACATACTTAACAAGCAGCCAAAAATAATATTTGCAAGTGAACAGTAAGTTACAAGAACACAGCTCCCATAACTTTTAAATATATAGTCTTTCTTCCGAATGCTATTCAGTGTTGTTGTTTTTAATTACATAATTAAATATCTAGCGTAAAACATAATTTCAGAATAATTATCCAGTTAACTGCCTGTTTATTAGCCCAGTCGTCATTCTTACTTGCACATTTATATTTGTAGCTTTTTTTTTAGGTAAGGGGCTGGGGAAGAACAAATGCATTTGGACAGCATTATCCTTTCTCAAGAGTTGGATTCATGTAGTGACAATTACGGGACATTACTCATTCCTCAGAATTGTTCTTCAAGCACTTTGTAAAGATAGTATTGCAAATTCATGCTGCTTTTAGTGCTTTGTAACATGCTTTATTAGGTAATTTATGCACTAGATTCTTGTTTCCATGCCACCAACTCAGCTGACATTTAGAAGAATGAATAAGGACTCCAACACACTGCTCAGTCATAGGTCAGTCACATTTGTATCACTTACACTGGTATTACATTCCACATAAAATCCATAGAAGCCCCACCTGTGTCTTGGTGAATTTTAGGACTGCTAACATGTGCAAAGTTCATATCTAGACCACAAGCTCTGTGGGGCAAAAGCCTCTATTTTTGGCTTTTTCACTTACATCAGTCCGGCACTGTGGTTGGGATCCCAAGTACAACTATTTCCATCTTCCCAAAGCAGCTTTTGTCTTCTATTTTCTGAACAGCAGCTATCCTTTTGCTTCTATCACTTGGCAAACATCTTTTGAAACCAAGGGAGCGTCTCAAGCAGATTACATGGCATGGCACAATCTGTTGTTCAAAGAAGAAGTAAAAACCCACTGGGCATCATCACCATCTCTTTCCTATTAATGTTCAATATTTCAGAGATGGGTGGGGGTTGGTAGAATAATTTTTGGTTAAGAACACCCTCATTTGCTTGATACTCACTGTGTCCATATTGAAATGGACTGATGCATACTTTAGTGCAAATTGTGGCGTGCATCACATCTAAAGTCGGCAGTTTTTGCACATTACTAGTTGTTCACAAGTACAGTTGGATCAGGGGGCTGTGTAATTCAATGCTAGTAGTGGTCACCTGAAGGTCTTTATGGGACCCTTTTTGCATTGGCAATTTTCCAACCCACCTCCTTCAACTTTATCAGGATGTGTGTGCACATGTATATCTTTGCACTTTTTCACCAGAGATCGCTCCCAACTTTATCTGAATTTAGCTATTCATCTTATACTTTAGTGCTGTATAAGAAAGGGTACTATAAAAGACTATTGCCTCTCTGAGATTTCTATATTGCTATAAGAGTGAGTGGAAAAGGAAATCAAAAGGGGACTGATCGGTGGGGGATGCTACGTTTTCAGTTAAAAGACTTGAAAGAACAGAAATGGTAACAGATTTTAATTATTTACTTATAAACATTTGTTACTGTCAAACATAGACTTATCCTGATTCTTATTAAAAATTGCTTTCTACCTGTTGTAGAGTAGGTGCATCACCCATATGGAAATACCTAAGAGTTACATTGAAACTTGAATAAATTACCCACAGACTTATTACTTATCTTATTACTAACTTTAGTTTATAGGTTATAGGGACCCCTGACCATTAGGTCCAGTTGTGGCCGACTCTGGGGTTGCGGCGTTCATCTCGCTTTATTGGCCGAGGGAGCCGGCATACAGCTTCCGGGTCATGTGGCCAGCATGACTAAGCCGCTTCTGGCGAACCAGAGCAGCACACGGAAACACCGTTTACCTTCCCGCCGGAGCGGTACCTATTTATCTACCTGCACTTTGACGTGCTTTTGAACTGCTAGGTTGGCAGGAGCAGGGACCGAGCAACGGGAGCTCACCCCGTCGCGGGGATTCGAACCGCCGACCTTCTGATCGGCAAGTCCTAGGCTCTGTGGTTTAACCGACAGCGCCACCCGCATCAACTTTAGTTTACCCCCACCTCTCTTCAAAGTCCATCAACCTCTCTTCCAAGTCCATCAAGAGATCAAGATCCTCTCCCCTTTTTAGAGATTATGTGAAATCCACCCAAATTTCAACATCTTTTTAAATATGCTTTTTATTAGTTTTCTTACTTAACACACACAAGAAATTTAAAAAATAAATAAATAACAAAAAATAACAAAAATAAAAAACAAAAATAAAAAACAAAAAAAATCCATCCATCCATAAATCCATACATTCTTGCAAAAGAACTTATGCCACCATGTTCTTAATTCCCAGTCCTTATCTTCCCCAATAGACTTCCGTCTTCCTCAAAGCGGGTCTGTCTTAGCTGTTTAATAAACTGCTTCTTTAATCATTTTGCCATTTCTTCTGTTATCTGAATACTATACTTATAATCCATATTGTGGTTTGCAAAAATTAATCAAAGCATGTCCAGGTTTTAATTTGAGGGCACTGTTTTTTAAAATATTCTTTATACATTTCCCACTCCTTTTGAACTTTCGGTTTGGCTGTCTCCTAATTGTCTCTGTCATTTTTGCCAGTTTGAGATATTCAAATAATTTATCCTGCTATTCCTCTTTTGTTGGTACTAATTCTCCTTTCCAATTTCTGGCAATTAATATTCTTGCTGTTGTTGTAGTATGTAAGAATATTCTCTTTTTTCCCATTTGGAATATTTGAATCTAAAATGCCTAAGAGGAAGGCTTCTGGCTTTTTTATGAAAGTTTGCTTAAACATTTTTTTCAATTCCTCATATATAATATCCCCAAAATTCTTAATTTTTTTGCAACCCCACCACATATGAAAGTGTCCCTTCTGCCTGTTTACACCTCCAGCACATATTAGATCTTGTTTTATACATTTTGGATAGTTTGCTGGGAGTTATATACCACCTGTAAAACATCTTCAAAAGATTTTCCTTTAGTTTATAACAGGCCGTAAATTTCCATTCTTTATTCCATAATCTTCCCATGCTGATAGTTGGATATTTTTACCAAAATCTTTACCAAATTTCAACCTCTTACAGCTCTTTACACACAAAATAGCCACATCTCTCCTATACTAAAGAGGCTCCTCATGAGGCCGGAGGAACTTTGCCCAGCTACTGTTTTATTGATTTAATGCTGTACACCGCTTTGAGGTTTTTATTAAAAATATTAAGTGGTATAGAAATTAAAAATAAATAAATAAATATGCCTGTAGACTGTATTGCCATTGCAGGAGCGAAGACAAATATGTAGGTCTTTCCCACCTCATTGATAATTCTTAGGGGAAAGATGAAGTTCCATGGCTAAGCAATTACACTGGCTGTGCCACTGCCTAAGCAAAATGTTGGTGGAATGTGGCATTTGGCACCAAACTATCTTTATTCCCCCAAACAATATAAAGCATGGATAGGATAAGAGGAGATTAAGGGCAGACTAAGAGGAGATATGATTGCCATCTTCAGATATTTAGGGTTGTCGCATGGAAGATGGAGCAAGCTTGTTTTCTCCTGCTCTGGAGGCTAGGACCCGAACCCATGGATTCAATTCACAAGAGAAGAGATTCCGACTAAACATCAGGAAGAACTTTCTAATGGCAAGAGCTATGGAATAGATTCCCTCGGAAGGCGGTGGACTGTCCTTCCTTGGAGGTTTTTAAGAAGAGGCTGGACAGCCATCTTTTATGGAAGCTTTAGTTGAGATTCCTCCAGTGCAGGGTGTCAGACTAGATGGCCTTTAGGGTCCCTTCCAACTCTACAATTCTTTGATTTTATAGGGAACCTATCACCCTCCAGATGTTGACTACAGCTCCCATCAACTCTTGCCTGCTGGCCATGCTGGCTGGGGCTGTTGGGAGTTGGAGTCCAACAACATCTGATGGACAAGAGTTTCCCCATCCATAGCATAAAGCTTCTGATACACTACAGCTGTTTTCTATTGCTGCTCCGCATGTATCATACCCAAGTTTCATCCTTGCTGGCCCATTGCTATAAGCATTAAATAAAAGCCTAGTATTTCATATAATAGGGACGCAGGTGGCGCTGTGGGTTAAACCACAGAGCCTAGGGCTTGCCGATCGGAAGGTCAGCGGTTTGAATCCCCACAGTGGGGTGAGCTCCTGTTGCTCGGTCCCTGCTCCTGCCAACCTAGCAGTTCAAAAGCACGCAGTGCAAGTAGATAAATAGGTACCACTCTGGTGGGAGGGTAAACAGCATTTCCGTGCGTTGCTCTGGTTCGCCAGAAGCGGCTTAGTCATGCTGGCCACATGACCCGGAAGCTGTACGCCGGCTCCCTCGGTCAGTAAAGTGAGATGAGCGCCGCAACCCCAGAGTCGTCCACGACTGGACCTAACGGTCAGGGGTTCCTTTACCCTTTACCTTTATTTCACATAATAATGAAATGGGTTGGCTGTCTTAAAGGGAAACCCAACCAGCAGAACCAAGGGAAAGAAACAGTGCTCTTCCTACATCTGTCAGTAGTTTTATGGGGATTTTAACCAACCTAAAGTCAGAACAAACCACGTGCCTGTTGCCAGATTCCTGCAATCAGCACATTATATTATGACCTTATGGGAAAGTCATGCCCATATTGTTTGACAGCAAGTATTCCAAGACAAAGACCCTGGATATGTGGCTAGGGCTGCTTGAAAGAATGAACACACACTACAATGGGGGGGGGGGGAGTGTATGTGTGTGTGTGTGTGGAGCCAGGCATTTAGAGATAGTCATTAGCACCGTTTTGTTAACATAAAAGCAGGTCCTCAAACCAGTTTTTGACCTATCTCCACAAGTGCTAATGGGCCATGATACCACTTGCTAGCTCCAAGAGAGCTACAGTTGTATAAACCACATGCTCACACCCTATTATAATGCTCGGGGTGCACATTAGCATTTGCATTGCAACGAGATATGAACATCACCCCCATCCACACCTGACAACTGCGCAAATTGCCTTACTGTGAGCGAGAGTGCTTCCCTAGCTGTACACTTTAGGCTTATGTCTCCCCAGACCATTGGCAGACATATTGGTTCTTACGATACTCCCAACTGGACAAGTAAGCTTACAGTTGCATCAGTATTAAACTTCAGGGAACATTTTGTCATGAGACTTGTCAGCCAAAATTGTGGCTCACCTACAAAAGAGGACATGCTGTCTTCAGCTATTTTGGCATGGAAAATTAGTGCTCAGAAGGACGTTCTCTAGGACACAAGTCAGTTTGCAATTTGGAAAGATTAATCAAAATGGGGAGAAACATCCTCCGCACTCCAGTAATAAATTCTGTACAAATCATTGACCTGTTAAAACCAAAACTTTTGTGAGCAGTAGAGTTATCAACACAGTACACCACGATGAAAGAAGTATCAATAGGGTGGCCTTTGATGAAGGCAGCTCCAGATGCTGCCAACAGTTGCCCCACTTCTGGAGTTGCTCCTCCGTAGAAACATCTGCATCTTTTAGTAATAGGTAATTTGGCCCTTCGATAGATGGTCCTATGTAGTTTGATTTTCTGAAGTTAACAGGCTGGATGGCATCTTTGATTTAGGGTGTGACATATCCTTATTTGTGGATTAGTGCAAGTTGCTCACTCACTAAGGCCAGAAATGTATTTTGCTTTCAGGGCTAGTCCATGTTAAGAGAATGTAGATGTATTTGTGTTGAGACATTTGGAAACACCAAGATTAATAACACGATTACGATGTAAATTTCATTGGTCAGATGGTTATGGGGTTGAATGCTGCCTTAATTAAACAGATGAAGTATTAGATGCAAATGCTCCATTTCCTGATAGAGAAATCTCCCCTTGCTGTTTTTCTAATTCTCAACAGATACGATCATGAATAACCCACACATTTAAGCATGATCTCCCAAATAGGCAAAAAACATAGGTAGTGCTCATTCTCCCTTGGGAAGAAAGTTACATTGAGGCAATACTTTCCTTAGGACCAAGCAAAGTGTTGTAAAGCCATTGTAAGAAAAACTAAGTGTGTGTGTGTGTGTGTGTGTGTGTGTGTGTGTAGAGCCTTGTGCTTTACTTAGTGTTGGAGATGGATCTGAGTAACTCCTAGCTTTGGTGGCTCAGGAACTGCAGGGCTTTGGTTTTAAATGACGATCCTATTTAAAATAGCTCTGTTGGACTGTAGTTTTTAAACAACTCATTTTTCTTTACTACAGGTTAGAGGTGGTAAAACCCAAGTAGGCCTGAAGAGGTTACCACTGGAATGAGGACATCGGTCCTATATACTAAAGCATTTCTGTACAAATTAAAAAGAGCACCGTCCACTGAGATAGAAGTTCTTGTGTGCAAAGCCTATCAAAAAGTATGGGAACTCTGCAAGAGCACCATAGTTATTTTGCACAACTGCCACTTATTTCAGTGGAGATAGCACCCTAAACAGGAGAAACATTTTCTCATCTGTATATCTCTACATCAGAGTAGATAATTCTGGGACATATGGGAAAATAGTATTACCTAGTATAATGTGCATCCATGTAATGATCTATATCTCAGGAAAGGGCTATTTCTGCTGAATATGTAATTTGGGGGGGTTATATTTGGGGTTTAATTTTTATTCAGAAACTCCTCTGGAATATGTTGGGGAAAAGGATGAGAACTGGTAATTTTCACACCTTGGATGGTATTCAACAGTCCTTAAAAGTCCTACAGATTGTAATACCATTGTGAAACACTTCCATCTAGTGGAAGATGAGGAAACTGCATGCTACTGAAATAAGGCAGAATACTAAAAATTGTACTTGCATTTCCATCCCACCCCCACCCCCAAAAACCCCCAACTTACTTTATAAATACACATCATCATGTTGGACTGCTCTCCACTCCCCCCACCCGAGATGTTTTGTGTGCTCCATGAAATCCAATTAGAATTTTTTTGTGCTTGTTGAACCCATCTCTAAATTATTGAAAGCGAAGTGACATTCTAAGATAAGCAAATTACTTATTCATTGTCTTCAATCTACAAATTCAAATTGACTATGTATATTTTTATGCCAATCTATTTTTATTTAATATTTGGGCCCCATTTCTGGCTCCTGCAATCTTGATACTGTACAGCTGATTTTGATAAATATTGTACAGACACCGCAAGCAGTTTGCAGATCTGCAGCTGAGCTGTTTTATGAACCACTGGGAGAAAGAAGTAATGGACAATGTTTGGCCTTCTACCACAATGCACAAGCCATGCTCGGAAGCCCAATTTAAGAGCAGAGAGGCTCAAGTGCTAGGCAATTAAAATACTTATGTCCTGTAAAACCCATAAAATTGCCCATCATTGCTGGATTTGGGACCCTTTTTGGCTTATGCAGAAGACACTATTGTTGGTGGATGAAGCTGTAAGCTATAGTCAATACCGTGCAATTATTGTTAAAGAAACATAACCATCGAGTGGTTCTACATTAATTACAAGTACCAGTTTTTAAATTTAAAAATGCTCATGCTAGGCTTGCCAAAAAGGAAATGGATTTTACTTCAAAATGACTTGAAATAAAAGCAGATGAATGCTTTCCCCTTGAATGTATAAGCATTAAAACAAATACATGACATCACTATCCTTGCATTTCCCAGTAATTTTTTCCAGGATTGAACTTTTGTGGCTGCAAAGTTAATTTTTTAAGGAATACCAGCTGCACTTCAGCATTTTTAAAAAGAAACATAACCAACTAGCCACCCTCAGGCTTGTAAGCACTGAGTAATAATATTACTGTAAAAAGAAGGGTTGCTTTTGCTAATTTTCTGTCATGACCGTTTTAAGACTTTTCTATACTTCCTGCAGCTGAAAAAAAATGCTTCTTTTCTTTTATGATCCACAAATAAAAGTGAATGTTAACAAAGTGGGCCTAATGAACCTGAAGCAAAATCAAACCCAAGGTTTAAGGTTTTTAAAGCAAATCAGAATTCAACCCAAACCTCCATTATAACAAATCTGAGCAAGTTCCCAAATAGTTGGTTCATCAGGTGCTCAGATTTTTGGGGAGGCAGCAAGAAAGGGCCCCCAGCTGTTCACGCTGTAGAGAATCAAGCAAAATATACTGCTATCCAAGAAGTCGCCCAAGAAGAGAGCAGAGTTGGAAACAGAAGAATAACTATTGCTCCCAACATTTATATTGGGCTCCGTTACAAACCTTTTTCTCTTAGAGAAAGACAGAGAACTAAACGCGCAGAAATTGGTGCCAATTTGGAATTCTCAGAGCCTTATATTTTAATGAATAAACTGAGCATGACTGATTTTTTTCAGTCAGAAAGGTCTGGGTGGTTAAGACCTTGGGTCAATTCACACAATCATTGGCTACAAATCGCATGCACAACAGATGGTAAGGGGCCCATACGCACAATGTGTGCACAACAGCCTGCCTTTGTGAGCAAGAAAGCCTTTGACAGAACCAAATGTAGTTCAGCAACTCTGGCAGCATGTTTGTGTGACATATTTGCATACATATTACAGACATATACATGCACTGTGCAAAACCTGGACAGAGATATGCAGTTAAAATTCAGCTCTTAGCATTCCAATTACTGTACTATTGTGCAGAAGTTGAGAGGCCTGTATTTTGTATGATTATTTACAATGTAAATGTCTGCAAGGTTTCCTTTCTTTTTGTAGGGGTTTTAAACACTAAAATATAAATAGCCAACTTAACAGAAATATTTGCTTCTGCCCAGAAAAATGTCTGAACATTGTATCCATAAGTAGATTAGAAAGTGAATAGTACAGTATATAGCCATGTGCTTGTGGCACAACTGTTTTAAGGAGGAAAATAACTGTGATTCTCTCTCTTACCTGCGGGTGACATTATTGAACCAAGTGAAGACGGAAGCTGTACATCAGCTATGCATATTGTATTTAGTGTTCTTTGGAGAAAGCAAGAATATGCTCTCACTCTTAATGCAGTTTTTTTTTTTTAAAAGAAACCTATATGCAAATTATGAGTTATAGAGCAATATAGTTTCCAGAGGACTCCTAATACGACATTCTTAACAATGCTATAGAAGGAGGTGATTCAAAATAGTGGAAATGGAAGAAAATTATTCGAGACACTTACTGAAGCATTTTAAATTGCTGGGTTATGAGGCACTAACTAACCACACAGAACATAAGTAGCTGGAATCCATTTCTTCTCTTAAAAATGTTTTAGAATCAAGAGTAAAGATCAGGTACAGAGTTCAAAACAGACTCAGTGGTACACTCTAAGCCAGTGTTTCCCGAACTGGGGTCTCCAGCTGCTTTTGGACTAGAATTCCCTCATCCCTGACTTCTGTTTCTGCTAGCTAGGGATGATGGGAGTTGTAGTCCAACAACAGCTGGAGACCCAAGTTTGGGAAACACTGCTCTAAGCCAGATATCCAGAGCCACTATGGAGTCACATTTGAGTGGTCACCTAACGTATCTCTTCAGGTTCCAGGGTGTGGGAGAATTGGCATGAGAAACAAAATACAACTTTGGGGGGGGGGTAATTTTGAGAGAACCAAATCTAATTCTGTCTCAGCTGGCAGAAATACTCTGTTAAGAGCTTAACAGGATGTGTCTGTGAAAACTGGCCCATCAAGATACATCATAGATCTGAGGATAAGAACTCTCCTTTGCATCCTCCTAACCTATTATGGAGCAACTATATCCATAATCTTTTCAAGTTTGAGTGTAACAATGAACATAGCTTGCTTACTCACCGAGGGAAAAGGAACACGAGTGATAGATTGGGAATGTTTTCAGCAAAATTAGCCGGTGTCGGCATGGAAATTGACTCAGATACATTGACAGGAAAGGTCAGTGTTAGTTCAAGAGGAAAGAAGAGAAAAGGCAAGACCTATGTCATATATGCAGGAGGAATAAACGAACAGCAGAGTCTGCAAAGCACCATTTTTGGCACTGATGTTAAAAACGGCTATACTATAGGACAAATTCATATTAAAGGGGAGGGGTTACAGCTCAGGCCTCAATTTCACACATAGCAGAAGTAAGAAGGGCCTTTGTTTACGAGGCTAGACAAAAGCTGCTAGATGGCAGCAGGCAGAAAGAACCAATCATTTGAATTTGTGTAAAGTGGCTTCATGTATTTCATGTTTCTTTTACAAGGCAGCTGTAGTCCTGCATTAGGAGTTTTGCTTGTCTTCTGCCAATGCAATGTAATCTACTGGCTTAAAAAAATGTAAGTGCTGAACGTTCAAGAAAGCGGGGGACAAATCTTCTGAAACCTAAAACATAGCAATTTAATTAACTCTGCTTGGCGTGCGAGTACATGCGAAAACACTATATTATAAATAATTAGTGGCTGGAATCTAAAGAGCCATATGTAGTGTACTGCCCAAGGGCTTTTTAGCTTCCCTGTTTTGAGGTGGGTAGGAGGAGTCCTGCCCCGTGGCACCTTGAAAAGCAACCCTATGAGGCATGAGGAACAGGACATAGGAAGCAGGGAATTGTCAACCTGTTACCCTTCACACACACACACACACACACACACACACACACACACACAGCAGGTGAGCTCCAATATATGAATATATAGGTTTTTTAAAATGCTCTAAAAACATATACACTTGAATAGAATAGTTTAATATCACTTTTGTACAGCATTTAAAACTCAATATATATGGCTCAAGGCAGATACTTGTTTTTAAAAAAGAACCAATAATGTTTACATGTACCTTATGCTCTATTTGCAAATCTTTACAGTTCAATTCTGATCTTTGTAAGCACCTTATATACAAATCTGTGTATGTAAATAGATGTGTATAGACAATACATGATTAGAAGGAGTTACATTTACAAGCATCAATCAAAACTGGTACTATAAAAATGTGAAAGCCAGCACTGTGTTTTTGTTTTAAGGGATTTTTAAAATTCTCAACAACTGAAATAGTTTGTGTCCAGTCAACGATCATTTTAAAGCCTTTTAACAAATGATGAATGAGTTCTGTTGTACTGTGTAGTGCACCGTTAAAAGTAAAGTTGACTTTCAGGTGTCCGAACAACTCTGTTGGCAAACCATAATTATACTGGAAAAGCTCTGCTAAAACGAATTAAATATGTTATTCTTAAAAAAAAACAACCAAAACAAGTACTGCATATAAATTACAAAATAATGAAAAGCTTGTTCTTTAAAATTAAGGCTGAGGGAACTTACCATATTCAGAAGCTACATCCCTTTCACTTGTTTGTTTTAAAAATCATCGTCACCAAACTGAGAAGAAGCTGTTACTTTTTAAATCACTTTACCTCATACCCTGTTATTCCATGTAATCAAATGGAATCCAAAGGGCAGTCTTGCCATTTCCTTTCCTCTGTGCCCTAGAAAACCATACCTAAAGGTTGGGGTCCTTTGAAGTGGCTTCTCACTAACAATGAGCAGCTACTGCTGAAAGGGAAATTGGCACACATGTTTAGACACCCTTGTGGTGCACACAAGCCATTTGCATGAGTGCAGACATGAGTCTCTTTGGAGCTTAACCATCCTGAGGGTTCAGTGGCAGCAAGAGACCTCTTCTAAGCCTCTTGTTCTACAACTTGAACTCTGCCCAAAGAATGGCTGCAAAACAGGGGTGCATTTTTAAAATTATTCATATAAAACGACACATCACTACCCAAGCAACTATGTCCCCATTTTCCAAGAATTTCGCTTTAAATATATTTGGCCTAGGTACTGCGACTGCCTACCAAACATTAAACATTTATAGACCCCAAGAGCTAAGAAATATGACCAGCAAGGTTAATGCAACTCCTTCGATGTTGAAGCATGGTTTTAAAATGAAGCTATTACATGCATGCAGAATGAATTAAATTTTAACGACTGAATTTTCTGACTTGCCCCACAGCTTAAAATATGCGTCTTGGACTGGACTTCCTTTAGGTGTGAATTTGCAGCTTCTTTAGGGACCAGTGACTACATCACCCAGCCAAGAACTGTCATTCCATGATAGAGGGAGCAGGCAAGACCACTCCTCTGAACAGTACATATAAGATATTTTGGGAACCAGGCACCCTTCTCACGGGATGATTTGCAAACTTTTACTTACACCCTAAGAGATAAAAATTTAGTGAACTGAGACTTCATGAATGGATTTACACAATGCCTTAAATATGCAAGTAAAAGAGGAAGACCTGCACTTATTCCATTCACCACAGAAGGGCAATCTTGGCTGGGTGAGCATGTGAACCGGCCCAAAGACTTCTCGTTCCAAGGCTCCATTTTTTCCAGATGCCAACACAATAGCCAACATAACCGTTACAGTGTTTATTTCCTGCATTCCATAAGTTAAGCAATAATTTATACCCAATGGATTCCACTAGGTGAAGCTTCCCCTAAGCTTTTAGGTAGAGACCAAAGTAGATGTTCCCATTTTGGGGCTTCTTTCTGCTCCCAGATGTTTAGAACTTCATCCTCTTCAAGTTGTTTTCCTTCAGAACAAGAATTTTGCATACAAGTGTCCTGAACATTTGATGAATTCTGTCCCTGTTCAAGTTCAAAACTTATAATGAGTGACTTTGCTACGGAGTCCAATTCTCTGTGGTTCACAGAAGGCTCTGGGATTGTGCAAACAGGATTGTTTGCTGTATCAGTGGATAATACAGATGGGTTGCAGAGCGTGTTAAAATTCCCAGTTAAGATGCAAATCTTTTCTATGAAATACCTAAATGGACTTCTGTTTCTATATGAGCCTGTGAAAAACAAAGGTTAAAAAGCCAGTAAGTTAAAAATAATTAGGAAGAAATTTGAATAATCTGCACATCGTTTGAAGAGACTCAAAAAGGAATAACAGATTTGTACACATAGCTTATTTTTGTTTTTCATTAAAAAAAGTTCAGGAGGCTTAGAGCATGATTGCAGAAATATGATTGTTTACCTTACTATAATTTGTTCCACAAGGTGGGGATATGTTCATGGCTTCCACTGGCAGAATCAACCATTGACATAGCATAAAGTGCTGCACTTGAGGCACCCAGAAAATAATACTGCATGCAAGCTTTGTTCAAGTATTAGGTATCCTACTACATGCTTTTTAAACTTTAGATGTTAAGAAGGGAGAAGGGCTGCCATTCACTGTAGAAAAGGATTGAATGGCGAACCCTTTTTCAATCTGATGGTTGCATTCCCTAATAGGCATCCTTAGCTAGTAGAAAAAGTTGTCAAGAACAAAGACAGTAGCCAAACAGAGCTAACCTTAATAAAAACAAGTGCAGATTACTTATCATAGATGCAGCGAGAGAAACTGCAGGGATCTAAATTTTAAATACACTGCATACAGAAGAAACAATGATGTTTCTGGTCGGAACACCATGAGGTCCCCACAAAATTCTCTCTTCACTCACTTTGCTACCCTCTGGTGAAGCTCTAGCAGCAAATCTGCTTTCTCGTTCTTGGCTTCTGCTTTCAGTCAGTAATATGAAGTTTGTACACTCCATGCCAGGCCTATATCTCCGTCACAGTCACTGACTTTAGCATGAGAAGGACCACACGATCTAAGCAACTTTTACAAGTTACCAATGAAATGTGGGAATGCTTGCAGAAAAGCAGTTCTGCAACAGCAAGACTAAAGAGCTAATGTGAATTTGGCCTTGATCAAGGAGGCAATAAGTTTACTCAGAAAGAAAAAAGATCACAATGGCCATTTTCCACCATAGACATTGTAAAGCAAATGGAGGACTCTGGCACCAACTGATGTATCTCTTTAAGCATACTCTTAAAATGGTTTTAAAAATCCAGTCATTTATCACAATACCTTATAACGAAAATTAGCATACCTTCTAATGAAGATGTAACCATCCGACAGACTTGATCTAGGCAATGGTGTAATTCCAAGAATGCAACAGCTTTGCTAGTTACTTTCTTTAACTCCTGATCAACACTTTCTTCAGTCCATGATATATTTGCTGCTACTTTCTGTGGCAATTAATATAATGGTTTTCAGAAAATGACAGACAATAGAAACAATTTTATCCCTGAGAATACTGTCCCTTAGGGTTGCCTATCATACTGATTTTGAAAAACAAGTGGCCTTGGTTTTTCAAGAACTATGTAGGTCTTTTAAAGATCTGTAAAGATGCAACCTGTGTCCAATAAGGCCCTCTTCACATATTACATTGTTAGGTAAAAAAAGGACCCCTGACAGTTAAGACCAGTCGCGAACGACTCTGGGGTTGTGGCGCTCATCTCGCTTTAGTGGCCGAGGGAGCTGACGTTTGTCCGCAGACAGTTTTTCTGGGTCATGTGGCCAGCATGACTAAGCCGCTTCTGGCAAAACCAGAGCAGTGCACAGAAATGCCGTTTACCTTCCCGCTGGAGCGGTACCTATTTGTCTACTTGCACTTTTTTGGCGTGCTTTCGAACTGCTAGGTTGGCAGGAGCTGGGACTGAACAACGGGAGCTCACCCCGTCGCAGGGATTCGAACTGTCAACCTTCCGATCGGCAAGCCCAAGGCTCAGTGGTTTACACCACAGTGCCTCCCACGTCCCTACATTGTTAGGTATATATATATAAATATAGGGTAGCATCTAATTGTGTCCTTCCACTGACATGGGCCTCTTAGAAAATTTTGCTAAAGTGGAACACGGAGGGAGGCATTTTTGTTTAATCATAATTATTTTGCAGTTCCCCCTTCCCTATATAGCCTCTCACACTAGCTCCTACACTGTTCCAATGAGATTTGAGACAGAGTATGCATTTGGGGCTGCGGATGGGGCGGGGCGGGGGGATTGGCAAGAAGCACCAGCCTCTTTGTTCCACTAAGAGAAGTAGATCAAAGTGTCTTCCATCCACAAAGTGAGACAGTTGGATACAACCCATAACGTGTAAATTGAGGAAGGAGAACTTCTGGCCTTCCATATATTGTTAGGCTACAGTTCCCACCATCCCTGACCATTGGTCCTGCTGGTTGGGGCTGATGGGAGTTGGAATGCAGCAACATCTAGAGGCCCACAGGGTTTCCCATCCTTGATGTAAGCAAATCCTGGAAACCCCATTTATTGTTGGCATTGATTGACTAAATATCTCTTCTGAGTGCCCAAACTTCAAGAATAACAGGAAAATGTTTAATTTCATTTGAATTTCACTGTAATATGTAAGCAACGTTATACTACTCTGCTAAGTCCAAAGTGAAAAATGTAACTAAGCAAGAGCTCCGTTTACCTTTTTACAACCAGCTATTATATTTTCAAGGATTTTAGCCAAATCCATAGCTTTAGTCTTTATTTGATTCTGAACCTGCAAAGAAAAGCGTGAAGACGTTTTAAATTATTTTCTACTTAAATTTAAACCATAAACATAAAATAGTTTCTAACATAACACAAGCTGAGATATGCAGAAACTTTGGCCTGGTTCATGAATAATAGCCTCTACAATGTTTGGGATGTAGCATAGTGGCTGGAGCCCATTCCCCTTTGTCACCCAACAAATGTAACGTTCTAATATCAACAGGGAAAGGGGAGAGAAGTGTATATTGGGGCATTGCACATGTGGATATCCACACAGAACGCCCATTTCAGACATTACAAAATTTGTGTAATGCAAGTGAAAATATAAAAGGTTGCCCCTACTACTGTACCACCATATGAAGGGGATCACAGCGGTCAGTGACCTCATTTACATGCAATGCCATGGCAAACCATAGTTGTGCTAATGAGTAGGTACCACTGTAGTAGCATTTTGCATCTTGGACAATATATTTTGGAATATCAGCTGTCATAAAAAAAATGCTTCCCATTTTGCCACTTACGATTCCTTGTTAATTTTACAGCATAATTAAACAGAGAGTTTCAATGCATTTAAGATTAACACTTTAGCTATCCCCTCTTAATGCTACAGTCTGTCTGCCAAGGCAGCAAAGACCAATAAAAAAAAATTGAAATATTGTTCACTACAGACAGCATTCTGGTTTTGGTTTTGGTTTAATCTACTGCCCTTGTAGCAGACACACTGGTTTAAAGAAGCCAACAATTTAACCTTTCAGCAGTCAACAGTTTCATTATGCCATGTGTTTTAAGTGTTTCTGTGGTATGTGTAGCTGTGAGAAAAAGTGTAGTGCAAATGCTGATTATATATACACAAGTCTGTAATGAATATCACCAGTTGCAAATATAAACAGTGTGAAGCTTAAAACTGCACTATTAAATTTGTGACATAGTAAAAAATATGCTTCCCTCCTCATGCATAAAGGATAGTTTATAATTATCCCCACATCACCTCATTTTGTGGATACCATTTTAAGAGTTCATTCCACATTGCCCTAGATTTTTTCTGTATGCAGTTTAAAAGGTGTTCCAGTCCAGAGACCATTCCATCACAGATGTCTGGTATGAACTGCTTCTGAAAACAAGAAGAGATTTTTTTTAAAAAAAAATTAAGCCAGTTACAGTTTTTAGAAGTCTCATCATCTGAAAGGGCCACAGATTCCCCATCCCTACAGTGGTCTGTTGGTACTTTCTTTATCCATTGTGTTGCGTCCACCCTATCAGATCTTTTTATCCACAGATCTGCAAAACCATGGTTTGACTTACTGTGACATGTGAACTAGACGTCTCTGTCTCTGTCTCTCTTACCTTTGAGTTGCTTGCATCACTTTTATTTTCTGCAGAAAGATGTAGGTCTGAGCCAGTAAGTACCACCAAGTGTGCTGTGTATTTTGCCATTTGTTTCAACATCTGCATTATTTTCTTTTGTGCTTCTACTACTACTGAAGAAAAATCTGAGCAACCGCCCTGAGAAAACAAAAATACAGTTGTTGCATGCATCTTTATGATGAATTCCTATTCATATTGTGGCAACAGTACAGTCATACCTCATGTTGTGAACGCTACGGGTTACGTCTTTTCAGGTTGCGTCCCGCAGCGACCTGGAAGTACCAGAAAGGGTTACTTCCAGGTTTCAGCGCTTGCGCAGACGCACAAAATGACGTGATGCGCATGTGCAGAAGCGGTGAATCGTTACCCATGCATGCACAGATGCGGGTTGCGTTCCATTCAGGTTGCGAACAGGGCTCCGGAACGGAACCCGATCGCAACCAGATGTACTACTCTATAGTCTTGTTCCAGCATCAGAAACATGACATCATAATATTTGCAATGTACACTGATAGATAATACAGTTTTGGCCAATGCAGTCGCACCTTGGTTTTCAAACAGCTTAGTTCTCTCCCAAATGCCACAGACCTGGAATGGCTGTTCCAGTTTGCAAACTAGTTTTGGAAGCCGAACATCCGACGGGGCTTCCGCGGGTTCCGATTGTCTGCAGGAGCTTCCTGCAGCCAATCAGAAGCCGCCCTTTGGTTTCCGAATGTTTTGGAAGTTGAACGGACTTCCGAAATGGATTCCGTTCAACTTCCAAGGAACGACTGCACTTCCAATTGTTCTCTTTCATTCCTAAAGGATGGCCATAATAAGAAAACTTACCCGCAAGAGCAATTGCAGATACGCTCCCAGATGTTTTACACTCTCCCTTAGTTCAACATGAATCATTACAAATTCTTCATTTTTTCGAAAACTGTTCAGCCAGTGCTTGGTTAGAACAACAAGCTGTTCGAAAGCTGAACTAATATTGATGCTGCAGGACTGAGCAGTATAGTTAACAGCGAAAACTGAAAAGATAGAAAGAAGGCAAATTATTCTGGACTGAAGGAAATGTGCATTTGTAAATAAATTATATGAGGTTCAAAGCTAGAACTCAAAAGGGGGCTACTAACTCAGCAATAGAACTTACAGTTCTCTTGACTTTGTTCAGCTTGCTCATAAGCCTTTATCAAAGCAGAGACTCCAGCGTAAACGTTAAACAATGTCGCTAAAAGGCTTTGTGCTATGCTCTCTTCCTCTTCTGTGGTCTGTCCCAAGACATCCAAAGCTGAATCTATCAGTTCCTTACATATGCCAGGTAGAGATGATTCAGGTAGGTCTGGGCCCAGGCTGCCCAATTTATTTGCTGAGTCTGTGATGACAGAACAGTGTGATGAAGGCATACGTATAGTTAGACAAAATGGAAAACTGGACTTAATTGTGAAGTGCTCTTCTAGTTAGCTGAGAGTGAAGCATACAGGAAAGGGTTAACTTCCCTTACAGAAGTCAGGGGGTCTAGTCTAGAAATCAGTCTAGTTTTGACTGTACCTTCTAGAAGAGATTAACCCTTTCCTGTATGCTCCACTCCTCCACTGAGTAAGTCAGTATTCTGATGGATCTCTTACCCTACTTTTTAAAATACTGTACAGAGCGGAACTATGACAAATAAGTAGAGCCCTTTTGAAAAAGCAGGTTTGCTCTTTGTAAATAATGATGATGATATAATAATAATAAATAATAATATAAAACTAAATATGACTTGAAAGAGAGCAAGATATATTTCTTTAATGAAATGATTTATATATTGCTCTTTATTAAAATTGATCCCAAAACAAGTTACAATATAAAAAGTAAGCAAATATTACTAGTAAAACCAGCTCATCATTGCGTATAGTAAACTGACAAATCAGCAAGGGCAGGTTGCCTACTCCACATCTGGTTTGACCAAAAGTGTAGGCAAATAAGTGTGCTTTCAAATGGCACCAAAAACTCACCAGTCAAATTTGTGAAGGGAGGGCATTCCACAACCAGGGTGCCAATATTGAGAATGCCCTCTCACGTGTTGCTGCACACCTGGCAAAAATATATAAAGGAACACTATCCCCTATAAATATGGGAATATTAAAAAAAAAACACTAGTTTTTTTTAAAGAAAAATCGCAAACCACTAAAAATGAACACAACATTAAATATAGCTTTTGAAGGTGACAGGATTATAAGTGCATACACACCTGATAGGTATGAATTGTGCAGTCTCATCTTTACCTCAGACAAACATCCAGAAATTCTTTTGCTCCTCCTCAAACTTCTATCGAAATTGACCAAGTATGGAAGGGGAGAAAACAAAGCAGCACAGGTGTTTTTAAACTTTTGTGGCTTCCACTAATTTTCTGAAACTCATGCATACATTTATTTACATCTGGTTTCTAGTGAGAAACACTATTCATTTATCTTGCCACTGTAGGATGAACACAGCAACAGTTCAAAGGACGCTGGAAACCATCGCTTTCTAAATATATTAATCTGGGCTTGTACTGGCTCCCCCAGCAGAAACCTTGGCTGCCCCATTTTTCCCTTTATTCACCCCCCCAAATAAAACTAGGTGCGTCCTATGGGACGGAGCGTCCTATGAGACGAAAAATACGGTACTTCTCTATAGATATTTTTTGTAAAGAGGCAGGATTTAACATTAAATTCAAGCTAGAAATTATTTACCTCCTTGAAGAAATAGAAGAGATGGATGCATTTGAAAAATCAGGTTCCCATTCATCAGTGGGATCATAAAAAATCTCATCAGCTTTGTTAGTATTGTTCGTCTGGAAAGGAAAGAAACCCGTTTCATTAAATGTGTTGGACAAGGGAAGGCCTAAAACCTTCATCAATCGGGAAAAAGCTGTTAGCTCCAAAACAAAGTCTGTTATGTGGGCAGCACAAGAAGAAAAAGATATTACCATCCCTTAACTTCAGGATAGGGACTGAAGTTTGGACCAGAATCTTCTCTCTCTCTCTCTCTCTCTCACACACACACACACACACACACACTCTCTCTCTCTCTCTCTCTCTCTCCCCACTACACCCCTGATCCTTTGGCTAAATCCTCATCAGTTAGGCTTTCCTGCAAACACCTTCTTTCTCCATGCTTCGGTGCACTACACTTTCTAAACATTTTTCCTCCAGATCTCTTTCTCTGTTCCACTGCTGTTTGCTCCTCCAGCATCTCCTCCCTTGCCTCTGTCACTCTCCAAATCCCCAGCTTGAGGTCACTGACTTCTGCCCTCCCCTACAACCATAGGCTGTTTTGGGAAGTGTCGAAACCAAACCCCTCACTGGGTTCCAGGGACACTGACACCCAACCAATTCTGAGTCAGCAGCCTTTGGCAACATGGACAGATACTTATATTGGATGTGGTGTCTTTTAAATCAGATTTACTCAGGCAAATCTTAAAACTGCCTTTCTCATAAAAGCAATATTTTAGGAAGCAAATAATGTTTTATTCCCAAACAAACCTCATAGACTTCTTTCATTGCAGCCAATTTATCTTCAAATTTTTCCAAACTCCAGAATGTTGCAACACCAAGCCTGATGTTACGGACTTGAACTTGAAGGGAATGGCCAGGACCACTTTTATTATCCATTGCATCATGCCTGATGGAACAAACAAATCAATTTACTCCCAGAACATGAAGTATCTGTAATTACTGGACGTGTCCCTTGATTACCATTATCTTTCTGTGGTGTTGGGGTACTTTACACACAGATTACAAGACAAAACACCTTACAAATAGGTGCTTGATTTTGGAATGAAAAAGCCTGCAACTAGCCAGGAACATTATGTTAGCCTTTTCAGAAAAAAACACGAGTACAGGAAATCTCACTGAATTTTCACTAAACCCTTGTCCTTCCAGAATCACATTTCCCCCTCTTTTTTCCTTTTCTTTTTTAAGAACTATACGTTCTTAACAGAAATGCTATATTTGATTATTCAAAGGAAGTCATCAAATCACAGAACATAAGAAGCATATGCAGTACCACTTCTAATATTTTAGTTAAAATACTTACCTACAAAAAACTGTGTGTTTCTCCAATTTACTGCTAATAGTGTTGGCCTCCTTGATCATCATGGACAGCTTCAAAGAATTCCAGTTTGGCTCTGCTAATTATATATTTTTCAAAGAAAAAGATAATGGACTTTTCTTTAATTACTGGTTAATAATTATGCAATCAGTCATTGAACTGGTAATCCCTGAAATTCTTTTTAAATTCTATACAGGACAGGACAGGACAGGATGACTTTTGTATTTATGAGGAATGCACAAAAACATTTAGACTATTGTCCGCCCGTACTGTATAATTTCATACTGCTCCCTCCCAAGTCTGCTCTCATAACAGGTTTGGAAAGAAACTGATAAGCAGTATATTCCAAAGCTCCCAAGTGAATGGATAAGAAATGTGGGGGGGGGGGGTGTTTTTTAAAGGGTAGCCCTCCAAGCAAACAGTGTTAGAAACTGAGATATGAAAACTAGGAGCCAAATGGTACCTCAAACCTAGTTTATGGCCGCAACAAGGGAATGTCTAGGTGTACATTTCTATAACAACAATGCAAAGCTGAAAATGAATGAACTGCAGCTAAAATATTTCGTTCATTTTTCACATGGTCTAGTCCTTCCCCTGCCCACCCCCCTAATATTCTTAAGAGGGTCTCTTCTCCAGTCTTCAGCTGGAGTAGCTGGAAGTGGGGAGGCAGAAAAAGGTCCTCCTTTCCTTCCACTCTGCAGTTTTACTCTGAAATCTTAGGCACTGTACTGCGCCCAGAGCTCAGAAATTGCTGGCGCTAATGAAATTCCCTGTCACAAAATGCGCCTAGAACACTGGGAGTTTCGAACACTGCAAGCAAATATATAAACCCTTAAAAAACCAGTATGCCCTCTCTCCCTTGCTGCAAGGAGAAGATATATTTTCAACACAGAGATGAAGAGGGCCTTCCTGGATTCCTGCTGAAAGAAAAGTCTTTATATAGACACTCTTACGTTAGTTTGTGGTTAACCACCATACAGGTAGCTATATATAATAATGTAAACATACCTTTATTTCTGTTTCCATGAGTCTGCTGAAGCATCGCCACTTCCTGAGCAATTTTCTGCTTCTCAGCTTCCAAAGCTTCTAGAATCTTGGCACGACGAATGACATGATCTTCTAAAACCTACCACAAAGCAAGGGATTATGAGATTTTTCAGCAAAAGCTGCACAGCTTCTGAGATGGAAGGGGTGTTATTTAATACCATACACATAATATTCTGTTCAGGCTGTTGATCCTATATGAAATAAATTCTATTAGTTACCTTGCCTTATCCATTACCCTCAAAACATATACAGTACACAGATATAGTTGTGAAACAATGCTCCTTTCATTTAGGCTTGAGGGGGAAAGCACAAACTGATTTTAGAAAACAACTAATTAAAACTAGGATGATTTTATCTAAGGCACGGAACCTCTAAGTACCAGCTGCTGGGGGCAAAATGACAATTACAAGGGATGGCCATCACTTTTATGCCATGCTTACAACTTTCCAGAGGTATAGCCGACTATGATCTGATTCAGCAAAGCAGATATTATTTTTTAAAAAACAACAACTTTAGAGTTACGTAAAAGTGACTCAGACAAACTTGCAACTATTAATCCTCAGCTAAGTTAATATTCCATTCACAGGGACAGATATGCCATTTTCTTTACTCTTCACATTTGCCAAGCACAATTTTAAAAAGAGGTCTTCGTTTCCTTCCAATATGATTGCAAATATTTTACATTGCAAAGAGTGATTACACAACACAGCTTCGAGGGATGCCTTCCATGGCTGTAACAGGCATATCAGCAGAGTACCCAAAGTTACATAAACTATCATTTCCCAAATATCAGTCGATCTCATGAAAGGGTAGAGCTAGAGGGCACCTATGCTGCATAGAATGTATAGATTCAGAGAAGCAATTCTAGATCACAGTACACTGTCCAATTGATAAGACAAGATGCTAGGTTTTATGTTTCGTTTTTTAAAATTTACCTCCCTGGCAGCCAATGTCTCCATTTCCAAGCGCTTCTTGTTTACGTGTACCTCTAGCTCAAGGCCCCGTTTTGCTTGCTCCAGCTCTTGAATTTTGTTTACAGCTATTTTATTATTCATTTCCTGCAGTTGTTTCCTCCGGGATTCTTCTTCCTAAGAAAACAAAAGAATTAATAATATGTGCCAATAACAAAAAATATGCTTGACCCAAGCAAAACCATTGCCCCAGAATAAGCAATATTCTTTACTTGCTCACATAAACACACACACACACATTTCACAAAAATCTTGGAAGCTCTTTCATTTTCTCTCTCACTCTATTTTCTTCAGATTTCCATACATTCCTGGACCACCTCCAGACAAAGTAGTGACAGTGCTTTGGGTATACTTAGAGACAATTCAAACGCGCAGAAATAATTTTTAAATTAAAAAGAAAAAAGTTCTAAAGCTGAGCTGAAACTGAGAACTGAGTATGCTCATCCTTTTTCAGAAGCCAGCACCTAATCTGAACACTCTAATGCTATATATTACAGTGGGGAAGAGGTTTGGAAAGATGAGGAACAAGAAAGATATCTTTTTACTTCCTGAAGATACTATATTTGTGGGTTTTATATGTTGGAAGCCACCTTCGGAGAGCCTGGCCCTAAAAGATGACCTAAAAATAAGCCAAATGCATACATACATACATACATACATATATGTCGTATAGGATAGTGTTGGGAACCAAGATCCCAGAATATTCACAGTTGAGTTGCTGTCATTAGGACATGAAATTAGCTGGTAGAAAAACATAACAGCCGGATTGTGTCAATTGTTTCAGTTAGAGCCAGTGTGATGTAGTGGTTAAGAGCACTGGACTTGTAATCTGGCGAACCGGGTTCGATTCCCCACTCCTACACATGCAGCTGCTGCGTCACCTTGGGCTAGTCACACTTCTCTGAAGTCTCTCAGCCCCACTCACCTCACAGAGTGTTTGTTGTGGGGGAGGAAGGGAAAGGAGATTGTTAGCCACTTTGAGACTCCTTAGGGTAGTGATAAAGTGGGATATCAAATCCAAACTCCTCTTCTTCTTCTTAGGGACAGCTCAGTTTGAAGAGCATGAGACTCTTAATCTTCCAACTCTACAATTCTAAGAGGGTTTTAATAAAAAAAAAACACCTGGGTGCCATTCTCTAACAGCCCAATTCACAACCAGTTATAGTAAACTACTAGAATGTAAGTGGATTTCACTCCATTAGCCTCCAGCTTTAGCACAGAGAGGTGATGTACCATGAAAAGCTGTCCTGTGCATGTTTATTTATTCCTTCCCATCCTGAAGGAAGTCTCTAATGCAAACCGTCTGTGTAAGCAGGGATACACATTTGAATGCATATCCTCATCTACACAGCAGTGTACATGCAGGCCTCTTGAATGGAGCAGTTACATCTTTTGATGCAGATAGCAATGTAACCCTATCCTCCCCATTCAGTGTTACTTTCTATGGGATCAAGTGTATTTAAAATACTTATTAATGACTCACCAGCTGTGCTTCTAATGATTTTATCTGGCTCTCATAAATTTTCTGCTGAGAACTAAGTTCTTCTTGGGCCATTTCTTTTGCGATTTGGATACTTTGCATCATTTCTTCCTTAGCTTTCAGACGTGCTTCTTCTATTTCTGATTCAAGTCTACAGGGTGTTTTAAAAACCAAGTTAACTGATATAACCTATATCCAACTGCCTATGGGTGTTCTATAGCATTTTTTTTAACACAAAAGAAAAGTAGTACAGAAACACACTAGTTATCCCAAGTCATTAATACCACTATCCTATATATCTATACCCAGAAGTTAGATCAGTGAGTTCAATGGGGCTTATTCTGAGATAAGAGGGTGCAGGATTGCAGCTTACTCTTTCCAGTCCCCAAACATATGAACACCCAAATGTAGGAGCTTCAATCATCTTAATATGCTGTGCAGGACCTTTAAACAATCCTTTCACCTACATTACAGTATAAATGCAAGTCTGAAACTCACTACTTTTCCAAAAGTGAAGAGATTAGTTTTTCAAACATAAACGTAATTTTTTTCTGCTATTAGGAGACCCATTTGTTCCAAAGATAACATGAAAGAAGGCTACATGGTAATGTAACTTGTCTTGCCACTCATCGCTTTGCTATATTCCTGTTAGCACCATAACAAAATTTAATGCTACTTTTTGCTTGAACACCGATGAAACTTATCATATCAGCTCTAAGAGCAACAGTGGGCTCTAAGCTATCTAAACTTAAGCTTTTAGTGGCAACAGGATTTCTAGATGTTGGTGGGAATTTCGTAAGACACCTTTCTTACATAGAAAGTAAATGTTTATTCATTTTAGTATCTCCAACCTATACAAAAATCAAAGTTCTAAAAACTAGGGTGCAACATTCATGTCACACACAAGAAGGAAAACACATTTACCATTTAAGTCAGAATTTCTACTAGTACTCACTGAGCCCTTTGTGAAGCCAGCAATTCATTCTTCGCAAATTCAAAGCCACTTGGACCGTCCTCAGGAAGGGAAGTGCCACAAGAAAGACTTTTGACTTTCTGAACTTCTACGGGATGATTAAACCGAAAATAGTGGTCTCCTCCAAGAATGACACGGTCACCCTAAAAACCCAAGATATATGTTTGATGCATGTTAAAAATGAATTTTTTGTGTGTGCTTGCATGCAAGCGCTTAGGCACATGAGTGACATCAAATAGTATCATGCTTAGTCATTCAAAATCTACACTAAACCAGCATATGACACATGAATTTAAACTTCTGTCCCAATTTGACATGCAAATAAATCTCTGTTCCAACCAACTCACGTGATGGAGAAATGTAGGGCTTGAAATGCATTTTCCGTTAACGTATGTATTCGCTCCTCCCAGTGGAATAATACTCACAACACCATCCATGTGTTTGATAATACTACAAATAAGAAATATGTTATTATCAGTAAAGCTTCAAGTAAGGAAAAGTGTGACAAATCACTTTGGGATACACACGTATACCAGGAATCAAACAGCTGATTCCTACCCCAATCGAATTTTGACCCCTTTGCCACATCATGACATCCTACTTTGGAAACAAGCCTGTGTTTCAAAGGCATTCCACATGAGAAACTGCTGCCGGGGGAGAGGAGAGAGGAGAGAGGAAGAAGCAGTTTTAACTTCTTTGCATTCACGTAACTAGTTTCTTTGGATCATAGCTTCAGCACAGTAGCCAATACGCTTGAAAACAAATAGGATTTTAAAAAATGATTATGCTGCATTACAAATATAACATGAGAGCACAAGAGAAATTATACTGCATCAGACTTATATGAGCAGGGATAGGAAGGAGGTGTTTTTCACCTCCATCTAGTGCAGCATCCCGTTTCCTACAGCTGGCAAATAATTGCTTGTGAAAAATACATAGGCCCTCGTCCATTGTTGCTTGCCAGCAATTGGTATTGAAGGGCACACTGCCTCTTAATATGGAACTTTCCTATAGCCTTGACTAGTAGCAATTGATAAACTTATCCCTCCATGAATCTGTCTAATCACCATCCTTATCTGTCAACCTAAACACACAATGTCTGCCCCATTTACTTTCAGCTAAATTTGTTTTAGCCTGGATTATAAATCTACACAAGCTAATGCACCTATTTATTTTAGTGGAGCTGCATATTAACCAGAGGAATCGTGCAGAGCAAAAGACCCATTTATCATTATTTGTTAATTTAAGAGAAACACCTACCAATGGTCGTCGGCAATCAGGACACCAGACAGCTGAATATCATGACGTGAATTTGGCTTGCATTTCCCAACTGTTGTTTGTCCTTCCTTGATCATATATAGCAACATCTCAGAGAGCTGGGGATCTTCATTGAGATTGACTAAATTAGGCAAACTATTGTCAACCTTGAATGTAATGCCAGCTTTCTAAAATAAAAGATTCAGAACATTACATATTGCATGCAAATGAAAGCAACTTTTTGTTCATTTGCTGTTGTAGGAATATGATGCAGGTAAGGAAGAAGAACGACACTTGGGAAAACTATTATTTTGCATCCACAATTGAATTTACTTGAAAAATGGTACCTGTAACTCCATTGTTTCCTCAAATTTCTTTTTTTCTGCTTGTTCAAGTTTTTCTTTCCAGGCCCTTTATTTATCAGGGGAAATAAAATGGTGGTTCAGCTTATTATCATTTTGCAAATGTAATTCTGAGGCTAACAAAAGGGATACATAATCTAAAGAATTGAGTTATCACTGAATAATATTTATATCCTTACATACTATTGGAAACAAAGTTTAAGCAATTAAAAAAACCATCATTATATTTGCATAACAGGAAATTTACTAAGATCACTGGAAATACATAAGAGCAGTCTTAAATCAATAATTGCTTAGGCGAATGTTAAAACTATCAATTTGAGTTAAACAGTCTGGCCCCAACATTGTTATTCTTATTTATTTAATTAGTTATTATTTATGTGTAATCTTTATGCAATAATGCACAATTAATTGTATAGACTATATTTCAATAGTAAAAAAAAACAAAAAATAGAGGGGAACCTTCCATTAGCAATCTGTATTTTTGAGAAGACACCAAGTACCTTTGCATCTCTGCCATCTCCCTCTCTTGCTGGTATAGCTTCACTCTTAAAGATGTTATTTCTTGCATATAAAGCTTTTGTTTTTCAGGGTCAACATTCTGAGCGTTTTTCTGAGCCAATTTCAGTTTCTCAATTTCAGCTTTCAATTCTACATTTAACAAGAGAGTTCAGCAGCTAGTCAAAATGGCATCTCTTATATTGGCAAATATTCTGGATTGGCATCTATGAGTCTCACAGTGACAAATTTTATAGCTACACAAGCATTTCAGCTTGCCAGACAGAATGGATCTACTCCCCTCCCCCTCTCTGCTGTTCTGGGAGTTCTTCTGCCCTCCCCAGCCAATTTCGTGGAACACAGGGGGAAGACCCATTTTGCAAGTGGAAGTCCTTGTGCAGGGCTTCTGCTGACAGGGTTTGTTAGATGAATCCTACCCACAATGTTTGCAATTTAAAAATTACCTGCATATTGAATAAATGCAAGTATTGTTGTTTTTTTTAAATGCAGCATATCAACTACACACCTAAAAATTACAGTATGAATGTAAAAAAAAACCCCACATATTTGCAAACATGTAACATACAGACATGCTTGTCAGGGAGCTGTGATCACCTCTGAGCTGTTTGAAAGTATTTTGCACTCCAGGCTACCAATAAGCAATTTCATCACATTATCATTAAAATAATGATTCTTGCCATTTTTGTGGGTTTCAATTGCAAGCATTTGTCCATAAATTGATGCAGCTTTCTTTTGAATTACTTCCTCTTAGTAAGTGTATACTTTGTAAGAAACCTAGGAGCAACTTGGCATAGGGCTATTTCGGCAAGAAGCAAAATAGTTCTCAGGCTTACCTCGGATTAGTTTTGCATTTATGTCTTCGTTGACTTTGGCAATGTTGATTATGAAACAAGCTTGTTTAGCATATCGAAGGGTACTCAGTGTTTCTTCTATATTGCTTGCAGCAGGGCTAATTGTGGCGATCATAGCAGTTTTCGAGTTTCCACCAAGACTTTCCTTTAACAGCCTACATTTGAAAGAAAATAAATGCACAATGATTTTCCCCAGTCTGGATTTATTTTAAGACTATATTCTCTGAAGATACAACAAAGTACAGTACATGTTTTGAGCATTTTGCAGGATCCAATTCTTTATGTAGATTAGAATAAGGATGCCTAAGTTCTTCACCTGTGGAATCAGATCCAGGTCATTCACCTCGCTACCCAATTGGTTCCCTTCCTCCAAACAACATGTCACCATTCACCTTCCACTTCCCCTTGGACTCCTGCTGGCATTAGCGGAAAGGATGGACCAAAGGAGTCTGGAACAACACCAATGGTTTTTTGCAGGGGGCATCTTCTCATCAGAACAGAGTTGGGCAGCGTAACTCATAAACCTCCCATCCCTCCCAGTACTGGAACAGGCAGATACCCAGAGGTGTGTGCACCATTACAGAGGCCTCTTGACTAACTTTCCCCAAAGTGCTGAGAAAACTGTGTGGGGACTGCAGCAAAAGTCAAAAGTGGTGCACAACTGTTAGGCGTACTTCATTCAGCTTGGCCTGGGCTGTTTCCCAAAGACTTGTTCAGGAAACAGTGCAGCCCGGGCCAAAGAATGCATGCCTCACCCCACCACCCCTAGTGCTGAAGAAAGGAATGTTTTGGGGGGCCTTCAGAACTCAGAAGTCTAAGCACTAGCTGGCTTAAAAGCCGTGCCTTTCCCACAGATATTAGCCGAAGGTGCTAGTGGAAATAGGCCCCAAATATTAAGGCATTATCCATTTTTTTCCTATATGCAAGAATAACCAGTTGAGAATAAAGTAAATGTACTCTACCAGTTGCAGTTTTATGCCCTACAGGATCAATCAAAATCACTTTGAAAATTAGCTCAGTTCCATTGTCAGGAAATAGAAAAGCAGAGGACCAAAATGAATGGGTGGAGAGGGGGAAGAGTGGTTTGATTAATGTGGTACATAACTGGATCTAATTCCATTTTTTACCATTAAAAGCTGTGTTTCTATGAAAATCTATTAACTTTGATAATAATTAAATGCTGCCAAGAAAGAAAGGATCACTACAAAAAATGAAGCTTTTTTTTAAAGCTGTTATGGCACACAAAATATGTACATACCATGTAAGAACAGATTCACGGTATGGAATGAACACCTTCCTCCTGCTCTGATTTTGCTCAGACAGTGCAGAAATAACTTTCCCCAGAGTTAACAGGGATTTATTTATACTCACACCTTCCTATATTGAGAAGGAAAGAAACAGTCAATAGCATCAACATATTATGCCCTAGTTTTTCCTACAGGCGCCACAATATAGGTGCATAAACCCAGTTACATTATTGCACAAGGCAGAGGAATATCCACTTCTATTTGCTGTTCATTTCAGAGGCATGGGACATCCCCATCATTTAGACCTAATTCTGGGCCACTTTTACAATTAATTATTTTGATACCTGAGTGTATAGGGCGGTATACAAATTTAACAAATGATGAATTAATAAATAATTTGCCTAAATATAACCAAGGCATTCTACTAGTCACCTCACCATCTATATATTCCAATACCCAAATCACTACCTGTATCTAACAATACTAATATTCCATGTCTTAAAGTGTGCACAGGCGGAAGATGCTTAATCCATCTAGTTCACACATTTGTTACAGGAAGAATAGTATTTTACAGTCGGCTATATAGATGCACATAAACAGGGGGCATATATATTGAAGTTGCAATCTGGCACATCTTTTGTTACGGCGTCCCAATACCAGTTCACGGTGTCACCTTTCCCAGCCACTGTATTCTCAGGAGCTGCTACTGAAGAACCATAAACATAACTGGGGTCAGGTCAAGTCAGAACCCATGGCTGGTTGTCCTGGGAATATGGGCCCCAGGATGGCTGAACTTGCCCATAGTTTTTTCTTTTCTTTCTTGAATCTGATCTAGAAATGGGATAAAGTGGCAAGAGGCTGTGGGTGTAGAAAGGACTAGTAATGAGCTAGGTAGACCAGTAATCTGACACTGTATAAAAGACCTTGTTAAGTGGTTCTTCTTTGTGTTTCAAGTTCAATGCCATAATATTGCATGTTGTGTTGCAGTACGATTTGCTTGGCGTGGGGATTAACAAGGTGGCTCCGCTGGACAGTTGCCCAGTTTCTGAGAATATAAGGCCCAGCAGAGTACCTTATATACATTTTACCTTCAGTCTTTCTCCACTGGTTTGAGCTGTAGAACAGCGCTCACTGCCTGCAAGGTCTACCAGGTTCACACGACTGATAATTCTGTGTTCGCGTTCCTCCTTTTCCACAATATCCGTCTAAAATAAAGAAATGGCTACAATTGGACATGTTGGGAAGGGATGCAGCTTGCGAGGAAGGGATGTAGGTAAGTGGTAGGGTATCTGGCTTACATGCAGATGGTCTCAGATTCAATATCCGGCATCTCCAGATAGGGCTGGGAGAGTCCTGCCTAAAACTCTGGAGCTGCTGCCATTCAGTGTATACAGTACTACTCTAGATGGACCAATGATTTCCTATGCTCCTGTGCTATACCTGACTTGCAGCCTATGAACAGTTTAAAAACAAAGCCGGAGATCATGAATATTTGTATAACCTAAAAAAAAGAAACCTAGACAATCTCCCCCTTAACCTGCTCTAATTCTCTAACATTTAAAACTTCATAAAACAAGTTAGCAACCACATCGATAGGAAGCTAATGCTTTCATTATGTTTACAGTAGAAAACAAAAGTATAAAGAAAAATGGGGAGCATAGTGTGCAGTCACTCTGCCCATACATAAAATTACTTTATGTAAGATTAAACAACTTTTGTTGGTGCTTGAATTAAGTCTCTCCACTTGTGCCAGGCGCCTTGAGATCCAAACCATTATTTCCCAGGCTTTATATCAATAAGTGAATTTTCTGCTCAACGTCTGCTGCATTATTGAACATTTTTTAAAAAATTAAAAAGTTCCCCTTTATGCAAAAGGGAAGAGAGGGGGTGAATAATTTTGTTGAATTTTTGACCTGCGTTACAAAATGTTATAAAAAAGTAAGTTTAAAAGCAAACCAAAATACCCAGTACCTTTGTTTGTGTCATCACCAGGGTGAAAACAGAGTGAGATCGAGAACTCTTGTCATTCATTCCTGTGGCAGCAGTAGCTCTGTGTTTATTTCCTAACTGCAGCCAATTCTGATAAAAAGAGAGGATGTGAAATTTTTGAGAAAACAGTTGTGAGCACCATGAGGGTTTTTAAAATAAAATAAAATAAAATAAAATAAAATAAAATAAAATAAAATAAAATAAAATAAAATAAAATAAAATAAAATAAAATAAAATAAAATAAAATAAAATAAATGCTTCTAGAACAACTTGTGCTAACACACACAAAAGCCACTTATAGAATCATAGAACTGTGCAGTTAGAAGGGACCTTGAGGATTATCTAGTCTAACCCCCTACAATACAGGAGTCTCAACCAAAGCATCCATGACAGATGGCCATCCAACCTCTGCTTAAAAATGTCCAGTGAAGGAGAGTCCACATGATTTATCTAGATTTTCAAGCTGTCAGTAAGTTAAAAAGCCAAAATGAAGTAGGGCATTGAAATATTAAAAATAAACACAGATTTGAAATCCATCACTCATCTGCTGCTGCTAGTAGTAGGGTCTTACTATAAATATAGCAAGTGGCTCCACCTCACAGCATAGCTCTTTCCTCCCCTACTGGGTTGCAGCTGTGCTCTGCTAGTCATGTATTTGGACTGTATACTCCAAGGTGGGGCATTCTACACACATCTCCCGCCAACTCATCCTGTGCAAAAATAAGGAACCTACTGTGTATAAAACATACACAAACAGAAAAAAGGGTTCTTTTTCTTTTATAAAAAAATATTTTTCACAATTAAACATTATCTTCACATACCATAATAAACAGATGCAATTAAAGTAAAAATAAATAAAAACATTTAAAACATTTTCATACCATATTAAATCCGTATTTTGGGATTCCTCAGATCCCTTGACTTCCCTCCATTCCCTCCCCCGGTTCTTTTATAATTTCTTATATAGTACATGTCTATAATTTTCTTATCCTTAAATATTTCCAATTTTAAACATTGTCCTTAAGATTACAAGTGTTTTTTCAAAAAAGAAAAAACAGGGGTTCAAGCTAGTATACAGAGACACAATATATGGCAAGCAAAGTACAAAGCAGCTGTAGCAAACATGACAGGAGCCCAGTGATCCCAGTTTCGAAGAGACAGCTAGCAGCTGCCCCAACTTGTACCCAATGTGGGGCCTTGTTAACTTCACAGGCTGAAGAAGGAGTTTCTCTTTGAAACTGGGATCACCAGGCTCCAGTCCTGTTTGCTACAGCAGCTCTGCTGCTTCCAATAATTTTCGTGCGCTGGATATAATGAAAATATATCATTAATTGTACTTATTTTGATGATTCTGGAGTACCGCTTGTATGTACCACATGTCTTGTAATAGCGGTACATTGTGACGAACACATTCATTGTACTTTGCTTGCCATATATTGTGTCTTTGTATGCAGGGACTTGCATGTGGCTCTACTCCTGTTTTTCCCCAGCAGTATCTTGCATGTCAGAATTCTGGGGGATGGCAAGAAGCTAGATGCTTCCAGCGCAGGTGTGGAAGATCTCACCTTGGAATACTTAAGATTTTCTGTAACACTACACACCTGACAGGAAGTCAGTGGGGGAAGCAAGGGGCTATACTGTCCTTTATGGCACAACTCTGCACACTGCACTAAGTGTGAAGAAATGGCCAAATCACTACCCAAAAGCTTACCCAAGTCCTCATTATTTTGGAGTAGACATTTTTATCTGAGCTGCAACAGTTACCAACTATATTGGTAACTTTGATTTTATGGCAGAATTGGTTGGTGGCCTTTCATTTTGTTTATATTTAAATGATACTTCTATCATTAAGAGATATACATCAGAAAATTAAACATACTATAAATTAAAACAAAAGTTTTTACAATTTCTCACAGGAACTCTGGAGAAATGGGTAAAAGGAGAAATTTTGATCCCGCAAGTAATTTTCTATCAGCACAAGGATCTACCACAAAGAAGTAATTGCTAGTTCAACTATTTTCAATACTTATTTGTCTGGAAGAATTCAATTACTCAATAATCTCTTATCTACCATCACTGAAAACTAGAAATCAGTTTTTACATGAGACTTTTTATGAGATACATACAACAACAATAACCTTACCTGAATATCCAAGTAAGAGCTAACAACATTCCTAGAAGAAAAATAATAATTTTTATCTCTTGTGAAGGGGAAAAAACCAAGTTCTACACATATAAACACAGACCCAGTCCTACAAACCATTCAGCTTACAATTATTCATCAAGAAGCTTCAATGAAGCCTACAGATACCTCAGAAATTATGGATTTACCACAAAATTCTAGCAGTATTATGGTCCAAATATGTACACCTGAAGGAATGAAAACCCACGCTTTATTATAGGCTCAACAGAGTTTACAAGAGAATCAATATTATATCTTGCTTGTGATGGTGACACCTTCAGTACGATTGAGGTGGTGTTACAGAATGTGAGAATGCTTAGCATCAGAACATTTGTAGTTACCCATCTGAAAGAAAAGGGCAAACTATATCTTTGAGATTCATATAAGACAGAAGAGGAGAATTGTTTGCATGGGGCAGATTAAGGACAAAAAAACTGAGTAAGAAAATGAAGGGGAAGGGGGGCTGGAGGAAGGCTGGAGGACAGGCAGTGGAACAGAAACGAGTCTGAGAGGACAGTAGGTGGAGGAAACTGCATTCCGGGGGAAAGCAGAGAACGGAGGGACAGGGAATTAATGAGAAATGATACTGTGAAAAAGTAGAGTCAATAGCCAGTTTGGTTGGGGCTTAATTTCACAATTTGTTTGAAAAACCCAACAATTTCCTTGACTGCAGGCTTCTTGTTATGTGAATAACTAATAGGTCCATTTTAAGTCAGCAAACAGAGATTTGTAGAAAAAATCATAAAGTGAAATCTTACACAGTCAGGTCTTCCACATAGGGTCCAAAGATAGGATGTTCTCTCACACGAAGCTGTTAATCAGAAAAGTCAATGTTGATCAGTTTTAAAAGCTTCAGCGATTTAGAGCACATTTATGGAACTATCTAACAAGTTATTATCCGTAAGTAGAAGGACTGAAACTTCTCCAACTCAGTGTTTGCTAATCTGGGATCCCAGAACACCAGGGACATTGGTATCCTTATCCATATTTGCACATGTGAACCTGAGGGCTGAATAATGTGCCAAACAACTGGACATCACAAATGAAAAAACTAAAAAGGGCATGGGGACAGAGGAAAAATAAGAGACTGAAGCGTTTTATTATAACCATGTGAAAACCCTAGTAAACCAGAGATAACAAAACAAATGGTTTTTGTTTTATTTTGCCACAAAATAACTTTTGAAAACCCTGAAAACAACAGAATGCATCTTTATGATACATTTTATTTAAAAAAAACATAAAGAGCAATAAAAACTTTTCACTGCAAGCATCACACCATGCAAAACAGTATGCAAGCACAGCTTAAGAAGCAAAACCTACAAAAACAGGGAATCAAAACAAAATAGAGATGAGTAAAACTAAAAGTCTGCAAGTCAAAGTAGAAGCTCTTTAAATGGCCAGCTGGAAGTCCCATACGGGGCTGAGAGTGCCGTGCAGCAGAAATGCTGCCAGGATCGAAAGCGGCTATATACACCCCTATATAACCTCACTGAGGCTCATACATTAGCCTTTGAACAGATGCCCATCTTTTTCTATGCTTGTAAGAGCCAAGAACAGAAAGGATCAAATTCCTTATGGTTATGAGACTAGCCCACATCCGGAGAGTTACTGTTTTATACACAGACAATACTTCAATGTTCAGAACGTAATTAGTTACTTACAGGCTGTTTCTTCTGTCCATTTTCAGCTTTGTAGACTAGCAAGTCATGAATTTTTTCATTGTAGACTTCAAAATAGCTCATCTCAAGATGAAAATCAGTCTAATTAAAAAAACAACAGCTTTATTGCTACCCATACACCCAAGAAACACAGTACAGCAATAGAATATATCAACAGTTATTAAGGTGTAAGATCAGCCTCGCTAGCCAACAGAGGAGCTGTAGTCTGTACATATTGATTTCTGTTTTTATTTTATGGTAAAAAACAACAACCCAAAAAACCACAGAAATATCAAGTACTTTAGAAATATGTTGCTCTGGCAATTTGCTTCCTACGCACAGCCACATGGAAGCTGTGATGAAATCCCACCCTGCTGGTGAGTATGGGTTGAATGAAGCAGCCACAAGGATGGGGCAAATTTCAGGGTCGGCTTTTACCCAGTTCAATCATTTCTGAGGGAATACCAGTAATATATATATATATAGAGAGAGAGTACTATTCTGTACCCCTCCACATGCCTGCCCTCAAGAAAAGCATTGAGCCAATCAGCTTAACAGCATTTATCACCCAGTTCAAAAAACCTCCATGCAATTGTTGCAGGATACTTCCAAAAAAGCACTGCTGCCACTGTGGAAATCATTGCAATCACATGTAATGCATCTATGTGGAAGTGTTGATTCACATTAACAGTGCCTCCACAACAGTGATGCCCAAAAGTGAACCCAAAGGTGGTTCCATGTACTCCCGAAGAAAGTGGAGCAGCCTCAATAAGTTCAGAAAGAAAAGTAATGCTGCAGCAATACCTGTTGCGTTTCTTTTTCTGCAATTTGAGTAAAGAGATCTTCGCAGAATCTTGGTATTATTCCTCTTTCGTCATCATCAAATCCCATCATACTGTAATGACAAATATTGCAATTATAGGCTCAGGTTATAACTCTGCAGAATACGACGTTCACACTTCCTAACGAGGCATTAATACAGAGGGAGCACCAGTTTTAAAAGACAACTAGAAGAAAATTTCTGCATAATATTGTAAAATCTAATAAGATTCTTAAAATGGATTAGCTAGGAAAGAGGACAGGTGACTATGGTGTTCTTAACTGCATGGTTTGAAGTTGAGACAATCCACACGCCATATGGCAAGCTTTGGCTATCGTGTGGCTTCTGGTCACCTAACCATATTAATTGTTTTATTTATTACATTTTTATACCACCTCATCTGCAAATCTCAGGGCAGTTCACAACATAGAGTTGCTAGGAGAAGATATTAGATCCATATTATTTTTTATAATACCTCATGTTTATCTTGAACTTTCTACACACTTCACAAGTATCATCTCAGCCATTATTCCAACAACCCTGCCAGGTAGGCCAACATTACTGTCACCATTTTACTGAAGGTAATATGAAGTTCAGTAGAGCCACTGCCTTGCATGCAAAAGATCCCAGGTTCAAACAGGCATCTTGAGGTTGGGCTGAGGGAGATACTTTGCCTGAAACCCTGGAGAGCTGCTGTCAGTAGTAGACATTATTAGGCTAGATCAGTGTTTCCCAAACTTGGGTCTCCAGCTGTTTTTGGACTACAACTCCCATCATCCCTAGCTAGTAGGACCAGTGGTCGTGGATAATGGGAACTGTAGTCCAAAAACAGCTAGACTAGTTTTTCAGCTTTCCAGCTAGTTTGGGAAACACCAGAATGGTCTGTCTTGGTATAAGAGAGCTTCCTATGAGCCTAGTGACTTAACAGCATACATGAGATCTGAACAAGGAAATTCCTGCTTCGGATCTTAGTCTTCTAGTTACTGTTACCCTAAAGCACTAGATAATCACAGTCCTGAAGATAGGTGGTTTTTCTGTTTAAAACATACCAAAATTTTCTTCAGAGAGATTTAAATAAAATGTTCTCTGTACTGTTAGTTTGGCTTCATTCAAGTCAGTCTTCCATTTCAATAATAATCTCATTCACTTAAGAAACAAACATACAACAAAAAAGCATCTGGATATGACATGTATTGGGTGTCAACAACAGCAACAGAAATGGAACACTTCCAGTCCAACTTACGTGTATGACTTTCCAGAACCAGTCTGTCCATATGCAAAAAGGCAGGTGTTGTATCCTTCAAAGGCTCTTTCTAGGAGAGGTACTGCCAGAGACTGATACACCATCTCTTGGCTTACAAAATTATGACATTTATCAAAAGACCAGAATGAGAAGTCAAAAGTGAAACTGAAGATTTGTTTTGTATTTGGATGGTGCACAACAGTCTCTTGCCCTGTCATGGAAACCACTTGTAATGTTTCTTCATTCTTATCTCTGAATAAAGGCACAAAAGAAATGTTAGTTATAGGGGGCGAGGGACGACAAAACACTGAACACATTCAGCTTTGTAACTGATCTTATAAACCAAATTTAATCTAAATTGTCTAATTGATGTTGTAACTAAATCATTATAATATGTGGCAGTCTTCAGGTTAATTGTGCATCAGCCATATGAATTTTCTATATGAATCTTCTCCTTAAAGGTTTTTGAAATTTCATTATATGTAAAATGTTAGCATAGAGATAGACTGTATTGAAGTTCAGTATACTACATCAGCCATTCATAGAACTAATGTACAAAATACACCTAGATCAAAATAATTCATAAATATACTGTTTAGGATCCAATGCTAACATGTGTAACAAAAACCAATCCAGGATTACAGTAAATCAGCCAAAGAAAATAATTTATATATTTATAAAACATATAGTTCCAAGATCAAAGACTAAATTAACTACTAATATAAACTCCATGGCAAGTGTCCAGTTTCTAAAATGTAAGCTAGCATCTGCAGATGTTGCCTAAAAATCAGAAGACTGATAAAAAATTCAAAAGCCACTGTGCTGCATAGCATTTCTTTAAAAAATTTATACAGGGGGACAAAAAGCTGGAGATTACTGTGCATGCAGAGTTCCTTTTGCAACAGGACTTCCCCTTCCTGTCCTCTTGAGTGAGCCCTCAAATTGTGCTCCAGAGGGTCTTTTAATTCCCTGGAGCAGATTTTGTGAATGCATGGTGGGCTGCAGGGAAGAGGAATGACAAGTTCTGTTGCACAACTAGAAGTCTGCTGCACAAGGGAACAACAGTGCTGGATATGACTATACTCTTGCCCCCAAAATCTGAGGTTTATTAAAATGGAGTTATGCAAAGGGAATTGGATTAGCTTCCCTTGCAAGGTGGGCTACTGAGCTAACAAAGTATCAACTATCATCCCATTTTATTTATTTCATATAGTTGTTAAATTGTCTCAGCCTTAGTTAGAACACACAGATCCCTTATAAAGTGGACAATGGAAGTAAAGAGAAGTGCAGCAGTTTGTATACAGACACAATGGAAATTAAACTGGGTAATATATCTAAGTGGTTGGAGAGCATGTTATGCTACTCAACATCATGGTAACAACTTGTATAATTTCAAAAAATTATATAATTTTGTATTAGTCAAAAAAAAAATGGTTATATACCTGACACTGAAGGGTCGTATTCGCACAGCTACAGTCACTTTGCTGTTTTCTATTTTGAAAGGGTCTTCTTTACCACATATGTTCTGCATTAGAGTATCTTCTTTCTGTGAAGCAGTTTGTTGAGTATATGTGGTATTTTCTTGCAACCTTCTATTTAGAGTAAACTCATTAGTACCAGATTTCTTGGCTGATATTGTTTGAGGACACAGAATCTTATTCTTTATGCTTGGGGCAGCAGGAGTCTTGGCATGCTGAGCAGCTCCACATCTGGGGGTGAATTTCATTCCTTCTGTTGAACCTTTCCTTGGTGTCTTCTGCTTTTCCAGATTTTCATTCTTAATAAATCTATTTTGCAGACTTTCAGTTCCATTTTCCTTACTGGAATTATGCTTTTCAGCTAGTTTTAATACAGACGTCCTTTCATCAAGTTTTCCTACAGTTAAGAATGATGGTCTAGGAACTTTGTTTTTACTCTGAGAATCACCAACAACTGTCTTGTATCTTAAAGGTGTGTAACTACCAGTAGCACTTGAACCATTCTGATTAAAAGGTACATCACTTTTCATATCAGGATTTCTCTTTCCATCTGTGAGGCCTTGAAGTGACAAAAGGCCAGTCTTAACAAATGGAGGGTCACTGCTGCCAATTTTTGGTGGAAACAATGTTTTGCCACTCTTCTGAGGAAGAGGGTCTCCTTTTTCTGCTCTGGCTTCGTGAATATTTGTTTTGTGCTTCTCAGTTGACGCAGTCCTTGTTCGGCGCTGCAGCGTCAATCTTTTTTCCACTCGTGTATTTTCACTGTCATGTGTTGTATTTGTATCAGATTGTTCTTTGCTCATCACAGTTCTTCGTTGGAGTGTCAGCCTGCCTTCAGTCGTGGAAGCAGCTGAAGTGTCAGCCAGTTTGTTACAGGCTGAAAGCACATAGGTCGTATTTATTTCTTTGGTCTTACTCAGGGACTGTGACTGAGGATTGCTTCCCTCATTCTCCAGTGTGTGGGATGTAAATGTCTGTGCAAACCTGTTTCTAGCAATGACATTTTCTGGAGGATGCTTTTGTGAAGATCCACCAGGTGCACTAATATGGCTTTTCTTAGGAACAATATAAATAGGCATTGAGACCTAAAGCAAGCTGCAACTGCAGGACTGAAACTATTATACAAGCTCTTCCTGAAGAGTATACTTGACTTGTAATCTTATTTTCTCTACAGCACAGAATGTATCACTATGGGATCTGTTAAAAAAAGAGAAGCCTTTATTATTTTCTATTTATACTCAACTACTGTCATGCGGGTAATATACTAGACCCTATTTCCGTACCTATGCTGAAGGTAAAGTCTTCCTTGTAGGATGGATAAATCAACATTTAAAATAATTACTTTAAATAGATTTTTAAATGATATTTTAGCATCAATTTCATTTTGTTTAAATTTCAATTTACACAAAATGCCACATTTAAAAAATAACTTAAGTGATTAATTTTATACTTCTCTTAAAACTCAGAATTATCACTCTGTCAAAGACAACTGAATTTATCCCTACCTTTCTATGGTAAAGGTGGATAAATAGAAACAAAATAGTTTACTTACTTTCATATATTACATGTATTGCAGCAAATTATGAATATTTAGAATTAAAAACATAACAGCATCTTTCCATCTCATGGATAATTGTTTTGCTCAGTCATTAACATAAGTTGTTCAAGAGGGTTCAGAGTACTTGGCTTACAATGCAGAACATAGGAATCTTGATCTTTGACATCTTACCTTGCTTGGTTTCCTTGTATGCATACAGAAAGCCATTGTTACATTGCCTCTTACTTCTAAGTATATATAATACAGTGCCAAAAAGTCACACAAACTACTTGCCTCAACATTTTAAGATAGTGGTTTGATTTAAAGCCATTATTTACATAGGTCTTTTTCATCACTTTAAATCAGTGCTTGACAGTTGGTGCTGGAGGGGAGGAAATTCCCAGGATCTGTGTCTGTCCATAGACAGCATTACTAAAATATCTGTCACTGATGTCTAACCCCACCCAGCCTTTGCCATTACTTGGCAATATTGTTGCCAAAGGGAAATAACGTTTTCCTGCCCATCTCATGTAAATCCTCTACCCAGAGAAAACGGGCGTCAAGCTGCCAAGAGGAACCCATTTTTTTCCTGCCCACGTCCAGCCATCAGTCCAATCCAGGTTCTCCACCTCAAAACTTATACAAATCCTGTTCATATTCAGCCTCAGCTGCTGGGGGGGGGGGGGGAGGTAGTGCAAAGTGGAGTAAGTATTGGCCAAGTGAAGTGGTGGAAGACATTTCAGCTTAGCTACTGACACTTGATTTGCAGGTGAGAGGTGGGAAGCTAGCAAATTCCATCAGGCAACTTATTTCTGGTGATAGAAATGCTTGCTGCAGGTTTCAACAGGCAGGGAGCTGAAACAGCAAGATACAATTTGTGTGTGTGTGTGTGTGTGTGTGTGTGTGTGTGTGTGTTGTTTGTTACTGTTGCTTTAAAACTAAAAAGCCACCTTAAGTAAGCATTGGGAAAGAAAAACGGGGTATGTAGAGAGAATGACTGTACTTTCCACCTGGTAGAGAAGTTTACAGTCTGTGTATAGAGTGAATATTTCTTCCATTTCAGGGTGAGGTGGGAATTTTATAATCGGTTAGGGAATGCGACCAGGAAATATCTGGCTTGAAGTTTAAGAGAAGGATTAAAAGCAAGCCTTTGGGGCTGCTCAGTGTTTGTGCCTTCGGGCGGGGCGGAAGAGCACCTATTAAGAATATCCGTTGAAGTAAACGATGCTTAGTTTTTGGTCCCTGCAAGAATAGCGTCCTCCCTCCGCATCAAATAGTAGGCAGAAGCAAAGGAGCCCCTTTCTTAAACAGGCACTAGACTGCAGGAAGCAGAAGACCAACCCTCTCCACTGCCAAAAAAAAGCCACACGTCCCGCATTTTTAAAGCAGGAAACCCAGGGGGGAAAGGACGACCTGACCTCTCGGAGAGAGCTGATACCTGTCCAGGAAGGATACCTGTCCAGCGACTCACCTGTCCTCAGGAGATCGACCAACAGCCCGTCCTCCTGCGGCGCCTCCTAAACTCTCCATTCGAATGCGCCGCCGCCGCCTGCTATTGGTTGAGACGGACGGTGAGGTCACACGCAGTCCCGAGAGGGAAGCCGGAGCAAGCCAAGCTGCTCATGACATCTCCGGTTCTCAACGGAGCTGCGGCCATTTGCGGGGTGACGGATGCGCGGGAGAAGAAGGCAGGGCGCCGTCGGCTTTTGCAGAGCGGGTGGGTTGCGTTTAAATGGAGACTCCGCTCCTTTCTTAGTGGGAAGAGCATTAAACGGAGGGCCGCCGCCACACTAATAGACCGAGAGGAGCAAGGTGGGGGGGAAGCAGTGCCGTTCGTGCTTGCAAATCTAAACACTCTTAAATTGGAGAGTTGGAAAAGATCCCAAGGGTCATCTAGTCCAACCCCCTTAAATGCAATCTCAACTAAATGATACTAGATGCGGGTGCTGTTTGTGTCTCCATTACGGAAAGTCTTCTTGTTTTCAGTTCAGTTTTTCCTGCTGACAAGATTCTGAGATTATTAAATTTTATTTATTAAATTTGTCGGTCACTTGCCCAGGGCAGCCCAAAGCAACATGCAGCCAAACCTTTCAGCCACAGCACGTACAGCTATTCAGTCGGGTTTCCCCACCCTTTTCTGGTACCTCCTGGTACTCCTCAAAATCCTGCCTTTTAAAAAAAAAAATTATTCAAAATTAAAACAAAACATTATCCAAAAACATAACATCCTTATTTCCCCCCCATTTTTCCTCCCTCCCTCCCCCCACCCTCCCACACAAAACCCACCCACCCCCACCTCACCCCCGACTTCCCTCAGTTCCAGTCTTTGGTTTCTGAGAATGCAGTTTTCTGCATGTTACAAAGTTGCATAGATCCTCAAACTATTTAGCTGATTACTATCAATAAAAAGTTTGTGAATGTTTATTCAAAACCTGTCAAGGAGTCCAGTTCGTTTTGTTGCATCTTCAAATACTTTGTAAAGGGTTCCCATTCATCTTTAAAGTCAGTTATCCTTGTTCCGTAGCTTATATGTCAGTTTTGCCAGTTCTGCATAATCCAGTTAATTTTTCTTGCCGAAGGCGCCCTGTGACTCTTAATATGAGAAGACAGAAAGTTGGTTGAGGTAGCAGCTTGCCTGCATCAGCACTCCCAGCAAGTGATGTTGGAATGCCCAAATGTGGGAACTCTTCCTTTTGGGCAGAGATCATGTCTTGCAAAGCTTACCAATGAGCTACAACTTCTTATCCACTTCTGTTGAACTTCTTATCCACTTCCAGAGTGAAGAGACTACTCCTCACTGTCAAGCTAGTTAGCTCATGTGTTCTCGTTATGTATTTTTATATTGTGAACCGCTGTGTGATATTGGGATGAAGGGAGGTATACAAATTTTTATAAATAATTATAATGGTAACTCCTGACCTCACAGCAAGGGTAGTAACCTCGGTCTCAAGATACGATACATACGATATATCTTTATTGTCATTTCCCATACAGAACGAAATTGGGGAAAAACTACATCAGACATTCAAAACCAACAAGCCTGCTTTCCCAGCCTGGTTAACCCCCTAAAAACTCTGGTACCCTATAATTAAATACAGTGGTACCTCGGGATGCGAACGGGATCCATTCCTGAACGGAGTGCAAGACGCGATGGTGCGTCTGCACGTGCGTGGGTCACGTTTCGCCGCTCCCACGCATGTGCATGACATAATTTTGAGCATCTGCGCATGCGCGAGCTGCGAAACCCGGAAGTAACATGCTCCCTTACTTCTGGGTTGCCGCAGAGCGCAACTCAAACGCGCTCAACCCGAAGCACATTCAACTCGAGGTATGACTGTACAATATACTTCCACAGAGACTACCTTACACTGCATTTAAAACCAAAATCGCATTTGGATAAAATCTGTTTCTCAGGTGGCTAGTCCTAGTCTTTATAACCCTGTACCTTCTTCCAGAAGGCTGAATGTGACCCTGAGGCACCCCCCCAGGCCACACCCATTGTGCAGCCCTGCTCTCCACCCTTCCCAAGTGCTTTGGGGCTGGCTGGAATGTGACCTTGAATTGTGATGACATCTCTTGCTCGCCTGAATGGAGCGGTGTGTAGAAACCTGAACTTTTGCAGAGCTGAACATAGCCTACTATACAAAAGTAAAAGTCACACCTGCTGCGCTGCTCACTTTTCTTGAAATTGCTGCGTACTGTTGACAGCATCTACCCAATTTGCCACTTAGACTAGTTCTCACCTAGGGTTAATGTCTGGCTATACCAAAAGCAGTTTTAGGTATGCTTTCAGATGTTTAAGGTTTTATTTTTAATTGCATGGTTTCAGTGAAAATGTGTTTGCCACCCTGGGTTCCTTTTGGGAAGAATATAAATTCAATAAAGAAAGTCTAAACCATAGGAGCAAACTTCTAGTGGCTGAGGTCCCTTTGCCCCTCTCCCAATAAAACATTTGAGGGGACTGGGGCCCCCTAAAGTTGATGGGCATTGCCATTCAAATGGTGTCCATACACCACGTCATGTGATTGATTATGCAGGATAGGACTTACTTGCCCCCCCTCTAATATTTTATTCAAGTTGGCACCTCTAGTCTAAACCTACAGAAGAGCTCTTGGAATATGATCGTTTCCTTTCTGCTACAGGCCTAGGTCTACTACCATTTTGGTTCCTCCCATGTTTCATTACTCTTCTTGTCTTTACTTTGTATTATGTTCTATATATAAAACGCAAAAGGTGAACATATGATCAAGAACAAGATAACCAAATTAACCTAGAAACCAATTTCATATGCATTATTAAAGTCCCTACTAGAGTATGCTGTACCCCCCCCAAAAAAAAATTCTCACTGTGGTAATTCAACAATATTGTCTGCATTTATCTGATTTACAGATTAAATCTGACTGAAACTGAAAGAAGTTACCGGTACATATGAATGAATGAAGCCATGTTTCATCTTGGTTAATAAACGCATTTTCATTTTCAAGCTGCCATTTGTTCCAAACCTCTTCAGTTTTGCCCTGCCATTTTTAAAAATAGAACAATGGACATTTTCTGCTTTAAAAAAGACCCCCAAAATGTAGGAAAAGCATTTATTTAGGCCAATTAAGTGTCCAAATTTAATTTATTTGAAGGAAAATTATATGAAATTGATTCATAGATAGTATTTAACACTGAGCAGATTAGCTAAGATGTACAAATCGGAATCTGATTTGTGCTGGAAATCTAAGGAAGCAGAAGGAACTTTTTTCATATGTGATGGGCATGCCAAAAAGTTAAAGAATATTGGGAAATTATATATAATGAGATAAAAAATGGTTTAAAACAACATTCCCCCCAACCCAGCCCCCAAGGCATTCCTGTTAGGAACAGTTCAGAAGAGGTACCCAATTGTCAGAAAAACCTATTTATGTATATGACAACAGTGGCCCGGATTTTGTTAGCCCCAAAATGGAGGGTGAGTGGCAATTTAAGGTGAAACAATATGCAGAGTTAGCAGGTCTAAGTAGAATAAGAGAGCAAGAAGAACAGGTATTTAAAGAGGAGTGGAACTTTTTTGTTGAGTATGTGGAAAATAATTGTACACAGTTGAAAACCCTGGTAGTATTAAGGTAAATTCAACAGTATAACATGCTTAAAAGGGTGTAAAATGGGGAAAAACTGATTTAGATGGATATACAAAAATATGCAAGAATTATGGATAAATAAATAAAAAACTTGGAAGAGGAAGCAGGGAAGTTATTGAATGTATGAGTCTAATGAAAGATGCAAATGTAGAAATGTAAAACCTGAAAACTTTAATTACAAAATATTTTATAAAAAATATTAATTTCTCATCTGAAAAAATGTATCACTAAAGAGAAGAATTAGAGTATTTTGAAAAAAGCCGGACCTAACACTTTTTTTGTGGGATGAGGTTTCACAGATGAGAGTTCATGATATCATTTGACCAGTTGAATTAGGACTTCCATGTGACCAACATTTTATTATTTAAAAAAGTTAAAGAGATTTGAAAGAGGGGCAGGGAAATTGCTGCATTCTAATAAGGAACACTTCATGTGAAACTGCTTTATAGCAGCTCAGACCATCTAACCCAGTATTATAAATTCTGCCTGGCCTTGTATTTTATTTTTTTAAATGATTTTTGGCCCTATTTTTACCATGGGTAGTACTGGGCTGACTAGAAAGTGAACTTCAAGTATCCAGCTATACTTCAATTTCCTCGGAAAGCCTCTGGACTGCAAATGGGGATATTTTAACTGATCTTCCTAACAGTTAGACTTTAATAAATAATAATAATAATAATAATAATAATAATAATAATAATAATTTGCCGCCCATCTGACTGGGCTCCCCCAGCCACTCTTGGCTGCTTCCAACGAATTAAAGCACAACACGACATCAAAAAACTTCCCTAAACAGGGTTGCCTTCAAATGTCTTCTAAAAGTCAAATAGTTGTTTATTTCCTTAACATCTGATGGGAGGGCGTTCCACAGGGCGGGTGTGACTACTGAGAAGGCTTACTTGAGTCTCCTCTTTCTTATTCTTTCCTTGGCCCTCCTCTTGGACATTCCTCAATGCCTCCAATACTCTCTTGCCAACCATCACAGCAAACAACCTCAGAAGAGACTGGCATGTCACATACCCCACAGCCCCTCTGCTTGTCAGGCACATGGCTAACCTCCCTTAGTTGGACAAGGTCTAAATTTAAAGAAGTACAGAGCATCCGGAATCAACTCTTTCACCCTTGCTGTGCTCAGCACTGGCCATTTTGGTTGCCTGAACTAAAAGGGCCTGAGTGCCCAGTAACCATCTTTATGGTATGCTTTATCCAACTCTTGTCTATAGCACGTTTGCTCTGGTCTCCTTATCATACTTGTCCTCTGCAAGGACAGGAGACCACAACCTTTTGGGTTACTGGATGGTAAATGGATGGGAGGCTAACCGATTGCCACACGTATGCTGCTTAGGGTTCCATAGCAAAAGGTGATATAACAGTGAATTACATGTTACATTTCTTGCAAGGGAAACCCAGATCTTTAAGATGTGCATATTCCGTTTAAAGTTCATGATGTTACGTATTTTACTACTTAATACTAAGTACAAAATATGAAGTATAAAAGCATTCTCATAACAAAGCTTGCTGGACGACTTAAGTCACTCTTTCAGTCTAATAACCTTGCAAAAGGCCCATTAAATTTCAAGGAAAAATATTAAGCTTTTGCTTTAACTCTACAATCAAAATCAGTAAGTCTTCAAAATGCTAACATTTGGTTAGATTACGCCCCCAAAGTTAAAAATTCATCACTTAGTCGTACAAGTTGTACAAAACAGTTGTATTTAGAAGGACAGTATCACTTGTTACTTCTGAGAAGAGCTTTTGCTGTGTTTTCTAATAACGTCCATAAGATTGTCACTCGTTACAAGGCCATTCTGAGATTGTTTACTTCGCTGCTGTTCTTTCCTCTTCTGGTCATGTAGATATGGGGAATTTAATAACTGGGGTGGGAGAATAGTGCCAGTTGGTTTAACACGCTTCACAACATCCCAGAAAAGTTTCTTGCTGCTGTTATTCACAAAGGTGATTGCAGTTCCACTGTGACCCAGCCGGCCTGCTCTTCCGACCTGAAAATAAACAACTGTATTTAAATTTGGCCCAATTATCTCTCTCATGAAACCAAAAGAATCTCTCAGGTAGCTGTAATCCTCAGATTATCAAAGTTTACAATCAAAGTTTAGTTTCTGTACAGTAAGAAAACCTCCCTCTCTTATCTCAAGTAGCAAATTCTGCTACCTTCCAGAAGGGCCAGAAACTCTGATGAACAACCAGTCATTCCACCAGAGGTTGCTCAAGAGTAGCAGTGTTAACCACTGATAATCAAATGTTTTTCCATTATTTTGTATGCATCTCACAGAGTTTATAGAGTTAAAATGCAACCAATAACTATTAAATTAAATAGTACAGCAGAAAAGTATATTTACCTGGTGTACGTATTCATCCATACTTGATGGCATGTCAAAATTCACGACCAGCTTAACGTTGACAAGGTCAAGACCACGTCCCAGGACTCCAGTGCTTACGACAACTTCATACTTGCCTTGAAATAATCCCTAATGCAAAGCATATAGAAACATTATTTCAGCTTCCTTGAAACTGTCTTGTTGTTAAGGTGCGAGATGTAACTAGAAATAAATATTAAACATTAAGAATTCTGTTGCTTGTCTTGTAATCAAAAGTTACACGACAAGATTTCCAACAAAGGAAATTAAGCCGCAGAATTCACAGTGAAGCCAAATCCTGAACATATTTCAAAAGGAAACAAAAAAGAGCAACAGGGCAACAAGCAAAAAAATAAAAAGGAAGAAAAATAACTTTAAAGTATTTAAATAGAACTAAAAGCTAGCTCCTCTCAGATATATACTCTGAACTTGAACTCACAGTCAGTCTAGCTGCTGCTCTGAATGTTCAAGTATGTTTAAAAACATTAATGATAAACTGCATCTAAAACTAGGTGGGTAAGCTGTGGCTCTTCAAATGTGGTTGGACTCCCATCAGTCACAGCCTCCATGGTTAATGGAATTGTAGCCAAACATCATCTGGTTGGCCACAGGACCCCCATCCTCTAAAACCAGCCTTACTAACATTACTGCACACTAAAAGCCCCAGGCACCCTGTTCCCCCTGCTGACCACTATTTTCAATATACCCTCATGGAATATGGTTGTAGCCCTAAAATTGTACGTGGATCAGATCAAGTAATTTTCCCAGACCACTGATGAATTCCCAGAATGAGCATGGCAACAGGGTCAGCAAATTATTATTATTATTATTATTATTATTATTATTATTATTATTATTATTATTATTATTTCTGTGGATAGCTCAGTCCATAGAGCATGAGACTCTTAATCTCAGGATTGTGGATTCAAGCCCCATGTTGGACAAAAAGATTCCTGCATTTCAGGGGGTTGGACTAGATGACCCTCATGATCCCTTCCAACTCTTCAGTTCTATGATTCTATTTATTAAAATCTGTAGATCTCAGAGCGGTTCATAACATAGAAATGCAAGATAAAAAACACAAATACGTAATAAAAACAAAAACAACCCAATACCCCCCCCCCAGCCACATTTAAAAGGGTATCGGATGTTAATCAGCCAAAGGCCTAGTCAAAAAGGAACATTTTAACCTGGCACCTAAAGGTGTACAATGAAGGCGCCAGCCAAACCTCCCTAGGGAGAGCATTCCACTGCAGAAAAGGCCCATTCTTAGGTTGCCACCCTCCGGACCTCTCGTACAGGAGGAATACAAAGAAGGATCTCAGATGATGATCTCAGGGTCTGGGTAGGTTCACATGGAGAGAGGCATCGCTGCTTACAAAGTACAGCTTAATTTGGTTGGAGAGCAGCATCTGTGCAGCAATCCAGAATGCTGCACAGAACAGAACTGTGATGGATTGGAACCTATACAAAGCAATCATGACATTCACAGAAAATTGCAACCTGTTTTAAAAATGTGGCAAGAAAGTACAAATAATTCAGCGGTAAAAGCCTATACACATCTACTCAGAAGTAAATTCAGCAGAGTTCAATGGGACTTACTCCCAAGTAAATGTGTACAGGACTATGGCCTTAAGAATAGGAATCTTTTAGAAAATGGGCATCAGAGATATCTACAAACCTGTAATATGGCAGTTCTTTCTATCTGTGATTTATCAGCATGCATAGAAATTGTTTGCAAGCCTGTAATTTTATGTACAGCATCGCTCAGGAGATCTGCACCCAGTTTGCATTCTACAAATACCAGCACAGGAGGTTTGAACAGTTTCTTATCCTAAAACAAAGCAAAGTCTCATTTAAAGTCTTGCATGATCAACACAGTTACCAATGGCACTTACAACTCTTTCTCTTAATTAGTGTGTATACATTCTACTGAAACGATGTCAATTTAAAAAATGTTACACATTTCCCAATTTCACATTTCAGATATATATCCTTTATTATCAAATTAAGGGATGGTTTCGAGTGCAAATATAGATTTTTTTTACTTAAATTACAATATTCATTGACTCAGCCATGGAAGGTTTTAAAAATCATCAGTAAGAATTGGAGGCAGAGTAATATTAGATTGTCCTTAGACCCAGGAACATAAGAAGAGTCTGCCTGCTCAGGCCAATGGCCCATCTCGTCCAATATCCTATTCTTACAGCCGTCAGTCAGATGCCTGTGGGAAGCTGTAAGCAGGACCTGAACACAGGAGGTCCTGCAGTTTCCAGCAACTGGTATTCAGAAGCATACAGCCTTCAGCCACAGATGCAAAACATAGCCACTGTGACTAGTAGCCACTGAGAGCCTTCACCACTTCAAATTTGTCTAATCCTCTTTTAAAGCCATCCAAGTTGGTGGCTAGCACTGTCTCATATGGGAGCGAATTCCAGAGTTTGACTATGAGCCGTATAAATAACTACCGTATTTTTCACTCTATAAGACGCACCAGACCACAAGATGCACCTAGTTTTTGGAGGAGGAAAACAAGAAGAAAAAAAAATTCTGAATCTCAGAAGCCAGAACAGCAAGAGGGATCGCTGCGCAGTGAAAGCAGCGATCCCTCTTGCTGTTCTGGCTTCTGGGATAGCTGCGCAGCCTGCATTCGCTCCATAAGAGGCACACACATTTCCCCTTACTTTTTAGGAGGGAAAAAGTGAGTCTTATAGAGCATCTTTCAACAATTATGAGAGAGGGAGAAAAGCATTCCTCCAACCACTATATTCATGCCATGCATAATCTTACACAGTTCTATCATGCCACCTCTTACTTGGTTTTTCTCTAAACTATAAAGCCCAGAATACTGAAACGGTTCCACATTAGGGGAGTTGCTCCACTCAATCATTTTGGTTACCCCTTTTGAACATTCCTTTTGACCTTCATAAAACAAAAATTCTAATGAGAAGGAAACTTTGCTGTCTCACATGACTACAGCTAGAATTCTATATGGTACGTACTGGAATGTTAAGCATATTGCTAAACTGAGGCAGCTGTGGGAGGTGGCAGAGCTGAACAGAGTAACGTGGCCCTTCCAAGTCTGCCAAAGCTTGTGTAATATTAACAAGTTTAAAGTAGATTGTGCAGGTATCTTTGAAATGCCATTAAAAATGGAATTCTGTCAGTGATATTAGCATTACTGCAGCTTTTGCACGGTTATTTCTATGTATTTACCAAAATAAAATATCCTATTTCTGGCAAGAGGATGAGAGTATAAACAATATACTTGCACTAGGATAATAGAACTGGATGCTTTTTCTTTTTCACTATTCCGTATCACAAACTGCTTTTAACCCTCAGTTTAAAAAGCAATTTGCCATATAACATGCTAGGGCTGCTGTTTGGGGGGGAAACATAGGTAAGGGTTGCTACCGCTACCTCCTTTACCTGGAGTAAGGTCCACTGAATTCAATAGAACTTAATTCTGAGTATAGATGGTTAGAATTGCAAAGGAACTTTTCCTTGGATCCCAGCCATGATGCTTTGGATCCTGGCTATTCTTTCTAAACACGTCAACACTGGGTTACTTAAATACCTCTCAGCATCACAGATTCTAAAGTACTGAAAACACAATAATAAGCTAGTGAATATCACCAATAATATTGAAACAATAAACATTTTGTTTCTTCTTCCACAAGTTTCAACAAAAGCATTGGCTAAACTGAATTGCAGGGACGTGTTTATGCCTCTCTGCTGGGGAGCTCTCAAGAACAAAGCTGCATCAGATAAACAGCCATTTTCCAGTTTCTCTCCTCCAAATCTGCAAAGAATCACAATTTGTGGAAGAAAAACAACAGATCCTCCCTTCCAAGGATACTAACATTTAATATTTCAAAAAGCTTTTTCTTTTTGGACGGCTCTTCTACCCACAAGATAATCTGGCGAACGTTGGAACATGGCTGGTTCTTTTCTCCGATGGTTATTTTCACTGGATTTTGCAGAAGTCGATTGGCCAGCTGTTCAGTGCCGAAAGGCATTGTGGCAGACACCAGAATAGTCTGACGGTCTGTGGGGATATTGTCCAAAATGTCTAAAACCTGCTGCTGGAAGCCCATCTTTAACATGGTATCAGCCTATGTTAAAGAGAGAGAGAGAGAGAGAGAGAGAGAGAGAGAGAGAGAGGAACAGACCAGTAAGCATTAACATTCCATTGTAGGAGCAGAGGTGAGGAAATAAAAGATTAATTCACTTTCCTTGCCAGCATAGTCAGAAGAACAGCCTTGCTGGATCATTTGGTGCAGCATCCCATTTCCTACAATGGCCAGCCTCTAGGGAGCCTACAAGCAGGAAATGATAGCAATAGCCCACTCTGGCTGTTGTCCCCCAATGATTTGTATGCAGCCACCATTCCCACCATGACGAGTAGCCTTTGATAGCCTTATCCTCCATGAGTTTGTCTATCCCACCATATGCAGCCCTTGGAAAGGATATGCAGCCCTGAAAAGGATATGCAGCCCTGAAAAAAGGTTCCCCAACCCTGCACTATGCCTATTCGCAGCACCTTCCAGTTCTACTTTATGCTTCTCTTTCCTGCCAGCAACTCACTACTGTCCAAAATGCACACTCGTGTCTGCAGCGGCTGCTCCCACTTTGCAAAAAAAGTGACCTAGATGCTTAATCCTCAGGTGTGCTCTCATCTCTTCCTTCCTGACACATAAATGGGCCAATACACCATCTGAACTGCATTCCAAGCATACCATGCACTAGCCAAAGTACATACGCATTGCATGTGCTTGAAATCTACTAGTGGTCACCAGACAGAAATCAAGCCATTTCAACCATTGTTATTTCATATTTAAGTAATACCCATATATATATATTGTGTTTTGTCCCACCATGTATACTTACTTCATCCACTACGACAATTTTAATATTATGGACATGAACGGAGCTTTGCTTTAGAATTTCTAGCAACCTTCCTGGTGTAGCTATGATAACCTAACAGAAAGAGGGTGGAGGCAAAAACACCAACATTAGAAATAAAATCAATGATCAGTGCTTCATCATTATTATTTATCATTTTTTATCCTTCCATTCCTCCCAAAAGAACTCAGTGTGGAAAACAACAGAAGGTCAAAAAGAATCCTTTTTGCCCCTTGCAATAATAAAATAAAATATCCACTCTGCTAAATATTTTCAAGGCTGCAAGAACCAGTATTTTCCAGTCATCAAATACTTCGGTAAACGGGAATGTTTTTGAATTCTACCTAAAGGTTAATGAGGGCATCCCATAAGCAGGGAACTATTACTGGCAAGGCACTATAAAGGGGTCAGCACCCAACACCAAATAAGGCCTCCCCTGCCAACTGTAAAGCCCAATATGGTTGATACTGGGGCAAGCAATTTTTTAAGGACTTGAGACCCAATCTCTTCAACAAGAGCTGAAGTTCTAGAAGCCTTAAACAAAGAAATCAGTATCACCCCTAGTTCTTTGCCATATACTTTAAAAAACCCAGAAATCACAGCAGCAGATTTTACCTTAACATTTTGTTTCAGGCGATGAAGCTGCGGTGGTAATGGCAATCCTCCAACCAGAAGAACAGTTCTCATATTTGGCAGTCCAATCATGAGCTCTTTAGCTTGTTTCTCTATCTGTATAGCTAACTCCCTCGTTGGCGTCAGAATAAGAGCAGATGGGGTTTCTGCCTGAAGCAGAAAGTGGGAAAAAGTTGTGAGTTGCCAATCTGCATTCACAATTAAAAGTATCAGATTAGGGGAAAATAAGAGAACAGTTACTGTAATTCATATCAGATTAGCTCAACAACATCCTTTTCATTCAGATGTCAATGGAGACGACAGCAAATAGTCACAGTGTAACATTAGAAACTGTGGAAATCTACTCCCACCCTACTAAGACTGTTAAGCACAGAAATAAGAGTAAGTGGACAAACTGTTACAGAGTATTTCTGAATACTAGAGCACTCTTCAGTGGTTATCCGTATGAAGAGGTAAAGCAAATGAAAAAGGGGCTGTGGGACAGGGCTTTTAGGTCACTGCCCCCTGCTTGTGCCAGTTGCTCAAGAGTTCAGCTGTAATTTCTGCAGCAGAAAACCTTTTCTTCTTGTGGCTGCTGCCTGTGTATTTAGAAGCCTGAAAGGGCTTGAAGTCACATGGGGAGCCTCAATGTGTATAAAAAGATCCCCACTGCAGAATTACAGCTGAACTCTTGAGCAACAGGTGTAAGCAGGAACACTGAGGACCTTTTTAGGACAATTGGCAGATTCAGTAATTGTATCATTTATCCAGTCAACTGACAGAATATCTAATATATTCTTTCAACTGTATATCTATCAGTTTGCACTGTACTGTTTTCCAAACATTCACTTTTTTCAAGTCAGCTGACATAAGTTCAAAGAAGAAACAAACAGCTAAAAATAATTTCTCTAGAATTCTCAGTGCAACTAAGGTTGAAATTCAATGCAGAGTTTCCCAAAGAGAAATCCCCTTGAATGCACTGGGATTTACTTCTAAGTAAACATGTACAGGAGCGTGCTGCACAATTCCCACAGCTTTTTGAAAATGCAGGTTTAAACTTTACCTCTCCCAAGGCTTTAATTACAACAGGAAGCAGGAAAGCAGCAGTTTTTCCTGAGCCAGTGTCAGCCGTGGCCATGATATCCCTGCCCAGTAATCCAACTGGGATCATCTGCATTTGGACAGGAGTTGGGACTTCATAGCCTGATTTTTTCAAATTGGTGTTTAAAATTTCAGGGAAGCCACAGTGTTCAAATTCTACAATAGGTCTTGCAACTTCTTGACCCTGAACAGCAATGCCTAGTTGCTGCTTTAAGTTCTCAATCTGCTCCTCTTGAAGGCTTAGCACAAATGGATTCTCTTCATAGACGTAAGTACCATCAAGTAACGTGGACCGAGTCTCTGCTTTTTCACAACTGCTAGCAGATTTTGAGTTTTCCTTTTCCTCTTTGATATGTAAAAGGTGTTTGGCTTTGCACTCCAAGCTACAAACATCTTCGTCAGTCTTGTCACAGATGTATTCCCCATAACGACCACAAACCACACAGACAGGTTCCCCAGGCTGTGGCCAACGCTGCATTTTGCTGAAAGATTTTATGGGATCCTCAGCAAGAGAAGAGTCCTCATTGTTTGCATTTTCCAATGTTGCTTCAGTAAGAGCTGCAGCTGAATCCAGAGAGATGTGCAGCTCAGTGTCTCTTTTCATTGGTTCAGACAAGTCACTCTCTGAGCTTGGTATGTCTTTTGTATCTGACTTAGCATCTCGGAAGTCTGTGGCATTTTCAAGTGAGGATTCACTTGGAGATGGCTTATTTTTCTTAGTTACGCAGGTCCCCTCATCACCAGCATTCCTCTTGACTTTAATAGACCTTGGAACAAACATTCTTCAACAGCCTGTAATGAAAGCATAGAATATGTATTACTGTTCAAATCTGATAAAGTAGGATTTCAGAATAATTCAGGGACTACTAAAATGCACTCCAATAGTCCAAAACTTAATTATGAAGCATAACAAAATATATTAATGCCATCCAAATGGGAGTTACTGCAACGGCTATCTGAAAGCTTCAACTAGTACAGGCTGTAATTTTCCATTTCCTGACAGAGAACGTTCTGTTGCAGCATGATGCTGCAGTCATCTGCACAGTGCCCCTATTCACTTATGTATTCATAATTTGGGTTTTTAATTCTTAAAACAATTTACCCAAACAATAGCTCCCGAGGGAGCTATTCACTGCACAAGGCTGACAAGTTGTTCCCTGCCGAAATCGCCATAGCAGCCTCAAACCCAGACAGCATACTGCTTCTTAGAAAGGCTTAGGCTGTGTGAGGTACATTTAAATGACTCACCCACACAAGAATCCTGGAAATTATACTTGACACACTGACAAACTACGGTTTCCAGGGCGTGAGATTTAAACATGCTTCGAATGCATGGCGTGTATATGCAGCCTTACCTTACTTCTGAGCAGACGAGTGCAGGACTGTTAGCAGCAAAGAACGACACAGCCCCGAAGAGCTGGGTGTTTGTTTGTTTTTGTGGCACAAGCTTTTCCGAACTACTAGAACCAGTTCACCCAAAAGCATGCATTATTTACAGGCTAGACAAGCTCGCATAGAAGTCTATGGGGCAGTTTGGGACGATTCTGTTCAAAGCTAAGAGCAAGCAAAGCGACTGTTCCCGATGCAACACAATCACCTACGTGGTCTTGGTGGAGAAGCAAAAGCCTCCGGGCTCTAGTCCGACATGCCCCCACCTCCCTTGACCCTGACGCCTCCAGATACCGTAGCTTGATGGTCTCCCGCCGCAGCAGATGGTCCTCCGTGGGTTTTGCAATGTTTTGTGGCCGCTCTAGGCACTCAGCACCGGGGCGGAAGAGACGTACAATAAGCTCCGTACTTCCGGTTCCTGTTTGAATGTGCATGGCAGGAGCTGCGGGGTGGTGGAAACCGAAGCAGATGGATAAGGTTCCTTTGCAGTGGTTTCGGGATGGTCGTGCCCATTCTCCCCCCGCACCCCCCGAAAGTGATTTGGGTGATTGGCTTTTGGAAGAGAGAGGGGGCTGGAGTTGGGGGTTTTAAAAGGAAAGTAGCTGGGTATGGAAGCAAAAAAATAAAGAAGGAACTGGGTATGAGGAAGGTAAAGTTCAGCTTACAGAACTGATTTCTTTTTTAAAAAATTTTTTGAAAAGTTTTTATTATTAAAATAATTCAGCATTAATACAGACATATTGCGAATATACAAGCATACAAACATACATTTCATACAATACTTAAAAATGTTCAAACATACCTACACTCAATCCCACAGATAATTCCTTTTCCCATCACCATCCATCACCCCTCACCCCACCTTTGTGTTAGACTTCCAATCTACTCAATTGCAATTTCTTTCCACTTCTATTACTTTCTTTCACACCTTTCTTTCACCTTTAACCTAATTTCATTATTCTTTTTCTATTACACATTGTTATCGATCTTATTTAGTATTTCAGTATTTAAAACGGAACTTGTTTATTCTAATAGGAGTTCTTTGGTTCACAAGGAGGTATCGCAATGAGTGTGGGCTCCTGTGTCTCCTCAGCCCCAATCATACTGGCAGAAGTTGAGCCCACATTCAGATTATCTAGAAAAAAGGGGGGAAACCCCAGAAAAAGAGGGGTTGTGAAAGGGGCAGTTGGAAGGAGGGACTGCAAAAGGTAGCTGTTTGCTTGGTCAGAATGAAATGGAAAGGAGTCTGTGGGACTGATCTTTTGTAGACTTAACAACCTAACCATACACACTTTGCTCACAGGTAAGGCACACTGTGTTCTTTGGCCCCTACTCCTAGGTAAAATATGGACACTCCCTGGAAAGGAAGCCCAGCTGAACACAGTGAGATATTTTGAGTAACATACTAGGTCTGCACTGCATGCATAGCATATATGTTTGATGCCTGTGACAAGGCAGATCTGAAGCAAAGGTTTTTAGAAATTCAGCATCACTGTATCTCCATAATGGTCGTTGTACCTGTTTGGACACTATAGGGCCATCTGACTTAGCTTGTGTTCTTGTCACTGGACTGTTGCTTTAGCTTCCTTATTTATGTGTGTATTTCAGGCTTTCCCCCTCTGCTTTTTCAGTCCAAAAGACATTCAGAGTGGCTTTCAAAAATCAGTAATAAAAAGACAGTCCTGCTTTTGGGCTTGCAACCTAAAAGACACAACACAAAAGTAAAGAGTGTTGAGAGAGAGGAGAGTAAAACAAAACAAATTCGAGCATTTTTTTCTTAAGCTGAAATGGAAGCAGTAGAATGAAAGTAGGAATCGACCTGCTTCAAATCTGTTCCTTAGCTTCCACAGCCTGATGAAAAGGCTCTTTCCAGGTGAAGCTGAAGGATGGAAGAGTCTGTTAGAATTGATAGTTGGGCATGGATGACACTACTTTGCTCAGGATAAACTTCTTAAGCACAAACTTTCTTGCTTTCCTTCTGAGGCAACCTGATGGAAAAGATAAGCATAGATCCTCAGATGTTTTGCTCTTTGTTGCTACTGAGTACAGAATGCTCAGTCTTCATTAGATTATTTTGCGGAGTTCTGCCTTAGGAGGTTTCCTTTATAAAATACATGGGTTTACCTAGGCCTGCCAGTACCTCCCTCTTGTTCATGGATGACATGGTTTTTTTGCTACATGGTTTTGGTACTTGGAGAATGAGTTTGCTGTTAGTATACAGTATATGATTATGATTAAGTCTTCTACTGCAGATCAAGCTCTCGACTGCCCTTCTGCTCACTGATCATATACTTTCTAACTGGGTTGTCACTGCCTTTTCATTCACAGACCAAGGCACATTATCTTTCTTGCTTAGGACTCCTATATTTAGAGTTGTTGGAGGAACACTGACCCTAAACAGATGACCAATTTATCAAGTGCTAATATTTTCTAGGGCCGTAGATCAGTGGAAGAAGAGGTTCCCAGGTTAGCAGAACATAGTTAGCTGTTTTATATCGAGTCAGACCATTTGGTGCATCTAACCCAACATTGTCTACAATGATTGGCAGTGGCTTTCTAGGGTTGTAGAGTTTCTCCCTTCCCCGCCAAGAGATGCCAGGGATTGAACCTGGGACCTTTGGAATGAAAGGCAGATGCTCTGCCACTGAGCTTCAACCTAATTCCAACCAGGGCTGGGGAAAACTCCCCTTTCATAGAATCATAGAATTGTAGAGTTGGAAGGGACCCAGAGGATCATCTAGTCCAAGCCCCTGTAAATCCAGGAATATGCAGCTCTCCCATACGGGGATGAAACCTGCAACCTTGGCATTATCAGTAGCATGCTCTAACCAACCGAGAGCTGCTGTCACTCAGTGCAGACAATTCAATACAAGCAGCTTCCTTTAGCTATGTCTACCACAGATTTGTCTACTAATCAGAATTCGTTTTTTAAAAAATCATGTCTATAATGTATAATGTAATGGGGGGCAGTTATCAAGTGGCACGGCTTCCTCACATTTACCACTGGGTGAACTGGTCATCAGTAGTCACTCAATGTAATAAATGATGTAGCGATCTGCATTTGTTTCCTTTGAAGTTTAAGTAAAAGCAACAAAGAATCTTCTAAGCTTACAAACTCGCATAATGGCATATCTTTTTTTGTTGACGAGTCTACTTCCATCAGTTGTTCTTAGAGCTGACCCACCATTAGGCAGAGCAAAGTGATTGCTTCATGCAGCATATGAGAGTATGTGTGAGGATGAGTGCACCTACCTCTAAGATGGCTTGATGTACTCAGAGAATAGGAGAGGACACTAATTTGTCCACATTGTTGAACTAGGAGTTAACTGCCCATCTGGTTGACTTGTAGTTAAATGGAAGAGAGTGACATATTCTCATTTGCCTCGGGCAGCAAAATGCCTTGGCTGACCCTGGATGTTCAACTGGTTTCTTGCTTTCTAGCTCCAAAAACACATCTTTTTGGAGCAAATTTCTGTATAGATTGTACACTTGTGCAGTTCTTGTACTTTTAGAAAGCCGGTTGTATAAATTAAGGTATTGCCATACTCAGTTTTTGCATCTGATGAAATAGGCTAGCTGTTGCCTTGGAAACCCACAATTGCTGTAATGATTCAATTAAAGGTGCTACTGCACTTTATATATTCTTTACCCGTATTATCGCTCTTGGCTTATTTAGTTTAGCAGGGCTTACAAATGGACCTTGTTTTGCACCTCCCACCCTTTATCTCTAAGTAACATATGTTTGCCACTTTTTTCTCCTTTTCACTTGCCTACTTGTTCCTTTAGCAGTGGCATGATAGGAAGGAAGCCAATAGGAGCTGCTTTCTACGTCTCCATGCCAGGACATGTTAAATTCATTCAGTGTGGGGAAAGCAAAAAAACCATGCTCTAAATACAGGTACAATGGTACCTCAGGTTACATACACTTCAGGTTACATACACTTTAGGTTACAGACTCCGCTAACCCAGAAATAATACCTTGAGTTAAGAACTTTGCTTCAGGATGAGAACAGAAATCATGTTCTGGCGGCGCGACGGCAGCAGGAGGCCCTTTGCTAAAGTGGTGCTTCAGGTTAAGAACAGTTTCAGGTTAAGAACAGATCTCCAGAACGAATTAAGTACTTAACCCAAGGTACCACTGTATATATACTAAACTTAGCTATGATGCTCTGTATATATTAAATAGTAGCAGCCATATATTTAATATTACATTAATTTAGCCTTATTAATGCTTATTTTATTTTTCTTTGACTGAGTCTGTTACTTTTGTGGAATGCTCTCCCCAGGGAGGTTTGTCTAGTACCTTCCTTATAGCACATTCATTCCTCTTCAACCAGGCCTTGGGCTGATAAATATTCTACAGCCTTTTAAATGTGTTTGTGGGAGGGGAGTTATTGTTTTGTTGTTTCTGTTTTAACTATTTCTTGGTACTTTTATCCAGGGCTTTTTTTAAGCCGGAACTCACTGAAACTCAGTTCCGGCACTTCTCGGGTGGGCGCCATTGCCATTATAAGAGAAGAAGGGAGGTGTTCACCTTTTTCTAGAAAAATAGAACTGCTTTTATCTCTTGTTTTTATCACGTGAACTGCCCTGAGATCTTTTGATGAAGGGTGGTATATAAATCTAATAAATAAAAATAATAAATAAATAAATATTTGGATTAGGTTTAGTCTTTGCATAGTGGATTTTATTCAAGTATTATCACGTACTTTATTGCATCTGCCAGGGCTAGATTGTTGAGAGAGGGTCTAGTCCTTTCATTTTCACACAGAACATCTACAGTGGAAATGGTTGGCTACTCCAGTCCATAGCCTCAGAGATGCAATGGAATCCTAAGCAAGTTTACTCAGAAGCAAGTCCCATTCTGAAAGCATGGAATAAGTCCCACTGAACTCAAGAGGACTTTGTTCTGAGTAAATGTACATAGGACTGCACTGTACATTTATTATTAGTTTAATTTGTTAACCTGTTCTTCACGCTGAGATCCTAGGGTGGATCACAACTATGTAAATACAACATTTAAAACAGTTTTTATCAAAGGTTAAAGGTAAGTATACAGAGGTCAAAGGCCAGGATAAAGAGGCGCATCTTCAGCATTCAGCAAAAACTGTGTAAGTTACGTCAGTGTTTCCCAACCGGTGTTCCGCGGCACACTAGTGTGCCGTGAGACACCGGCTGGTGTGCCGTGGGAGGGAGGCGGGCGAGTCGGGCGGCGAGAGGCGGCGGCGGTGAGGATCCGCGTCGAGCCGGGGGCGGCTCCGCGGTGCTGGTGCCGAGCGGCGGGGCAGCGCGCGCAAAAGGGAGGAGCGCGAGACAGCGGAGGAGGAGGAGGCCGGCATGTCCGGGCAGCAGCAGCAACAGCAGCAGCAGCAACTCCCGGCGACGGCTCCTCCTCCGCCCGCTATCGCCGCCACCACCACAACAGCCACTGCCGCCGTCCCTCAATCCCTCGCTCTGCTGCCTCCTCCCACCCCGGCAAGGGGAAGGGAAAAAACTTTCACTTTTGTGCGTCCCTCCCGGCGTGACGCTGCGTGCTGACGTCACGGGGCGGGGCTTTAATGGTGGTGTGCCGCGAGATTTTTTCCCGGTAAACAGGTGTGCCGTTGCCCAAAAACGTTTGGGAAACACTGAGTTACGTTGCCAGATGCAAGACTATGGGGAGGAAGTGTGATAACTTAGGGGCTGCCACAAAGAATGTCTTGTCCCAAACCACCACCACCCTGCCAAGCTTTTAAGGGCAAGGGAAATGCCAAGATGGCCGCCTCTACTTATCTTAATACCCAGTGGGTCTATAGAGAAGGGGGTGGTATTTCAGATATTGGGGGCCTAAGTCATTTAGGGCTCCAAACACTAACATGAACTGGGCCTGAAAACGAACTGGCAACCCATTCAGCTGTTTTAAAGCAGTGGTTATATGAAGTCTAAATGGAACCCCAGCCGGTAATCTGGCACTGCATTTTGGACTGGTTGAAGTTTCCTGAGTTTTTGTTCAAGGCCAGCCCCACATAGAGTGCATTGCAGTAATACAGTCAGTAAGTTACCAGAGCATGGCGTATAGAGGCCAAGTCATTTCTGTACGAAAGGGGCCATAGCTGGCAAACTAGCTGGAGCTGGGGGAAAGTACTCCAATCCCAGTACTCCAGTGACATAGTTGAATCCAGGAGCACCTGCAAGCTATGGACTGCATCTTCCAGTGGAATACAACTTTGTCCAGGACTGGTCATCTCGCCAGACTCGAGAACTCTGAACACATAACACATGTCTTTGTCAGGATTTCTGCTTCAATTTGTTGGCTCACATCTAGCCCATCACTGCCTACTAAGCACTAGTCATAACACCTCAACAGCCTCTCCTAATTCATAAGGAACAGAGAGATAGAGCTGGGTATCATCTACATATTGATGACACATCACTCCAAATATCCTGATGACAGCTCTCAGCGGCTTCATATAGATGTTAAATAGCATAGGGAGAATCTACACTCCTAGCTTGCTCTCCTTTCTCCCCAGTAAATTTTGTATTATTTCTCTCTCCTTTTTAAAAGATAACAGCTCAGAGGGGTGATATTTGTTTTAACACGGTATAAATTTAAAATTAATTATTTAATAGTCAAGCAAAAAAATCAACAGCAGTTTAATGAGTCAAATAGTACACCTTCCAGGTGCACTTACTCAGCTGGCATAATATTGCACGAGGAAGTTGCTAATTGGGATAATAAATTGTAACCTAAGGGTAGATACTATCTGCAAAATGTACCTGTCTAGCTGGCATAGATGACAGTCTGCCTGGGACCCTGGAATACAGAGCTTTTGTGCCTTGTGTTGGATTTTGACCTGTGGGAAATGAGTATTTTTTTTCTCACAAGAAAAATGGACAGATCACAAATAGAATGAATATGCTTTTTGCATAGCAAAAATATTAATGGACAGAACCCCTCTTTCCCCAGTGAGTTTTCTCTCTCTCTCTCTCTCTCTCTCTCTCTCTCTCTCTCTTTTTTTTTTTTTTTTTTTTTTTTTGCATGTTCTCAAGAGGTTCTTTGGATCCTAGCAAAAAAAAGTTGAATTTAATTGTTCCAAAATTAATGTACAATAGGTATGTATGTTCCTATAACATACTGAGTAATGGCATGGGTAGACAAACTAAGGCCCGTCTGCTGGATGCAGCCCAATCGCCTTCTCAATCTGGCCCGTGGACAGTCCAGGAATCAGTGTGTTTTTACATGAGTAGAATGTGTGCTTTTATTTAAAATGCATCTCTGGGTTATTTGTAGGGCATAGGAATTCGTTCATGTTTTTCCCCAAAATATAGTCTGGCCCCCCACAAGGTCTGAGGGACAGTGGACCGGCCCCATGCTGAAGAAATTTGCTGACCCCTGGAGTAATGGCCATTGGAATAGATATATTTTTCATCTTACTTTTTTGTATATCCAAGTGCTTCATCTTTAATGGTCACAATTTAGCCCTACAGTGGTAGGTGTAGTGGTTAAGAGTGGTAGTCTCGTAATCTGGGAAACCGGGTTAGCGTCTCCGCTCCTCCACATGCAGCTGCTGGGTGACCTTGGGCCAGTCACACTTCTCTGAAGTCTTTCAGCCCCACTCACCTCACAGAGTGTTTGTTGTGGGGGAGGAAGGGAAAGGAGAATGTTAGCCGCTTTGAGACTCCTTAAAGGGAGTGAAAGGCGGGATATCAAATCCAAACTCTTCTCTTCTTCTTCTATTCAGGTGTTCTAAATTCCTCGCATGATAAGGAAAAGTGAGGACAAGTATGCAACTCTGTCCACCCCTACCCCCCTGCTCTGGCATTTTCCCTCCTACTTGCAGCAAGAAATCTTCAAAAATAGATGCATCATTATATTTTCCTATGCAAAAGATACAATAAAAAGGGAACATTGAAAACTACCTAGCTTATATTGCAGCAGCTGCTCAGATGCTATATGCAAAGTATTGGGAATGACCAAAAATACTGCAGATGGATGAATGGATTAATAAAATGTGAAAGTATACTGTAATAGCTAAATTTACGAACTCTGTGAAACGGAGAGGAACGACGCCAAACATTAGATTTATTTATAATTAAGTGGAAACCATAGGTACAATTTTGGACTCAAATTCTTTATTTCCAACAATGCAATATTGCAATGATGAGAGAAAATGCAATAGTGATTAGTTATGACCTTTGTGAAGTTAGAAATCTCAATATTTTTCAGTGCCCTGACATACATGTATTTTGGGGGTATAGCATCTCTTTTGCAGAAGTGTTATACAGTTTGTTTTGGAAGAATGTCAGGTAGTTTTTCAGTACCATATAACAATAATAGAAAAACAACATTTAAAAAATGTGTCTCAAGTGTTGCTCTCCTTTAGCTGTAAATTTGCCAGAGGAAACACCCTTTCTCTTATCCATACCCCACTGCCTGAATGTATCAACGTCTTCCGGGCATTGCCTGTGCCATACTTTATCTGTATTATACCTAGCTCAAGAGTAGCTTTAATAAGTCAGTCCACTAAAAGTATCAAAGGCTTCCGTTAACAAATCTCAGCAAGTTTGGGCATTAGATCGTTCTGAACTATCCCCTCACAAAAGTGAGGCTTTTTTGAAGCCAGAATAAGCTGATCCTAGAAAAGCAGGTTAAGGCAAGTATCAAATGGTTTGTCAGCTAAATACACTGCAAGGGTGGAGGATTACATTCATAATATGTTGTGTATTATGGGCTAAGCTACCCATCTCTAAGAGGGAAACAGAGATTATTTGAATCAGTCATCTTAACTCTATTTGCAGTGATGAAAATTATATGTTTCAGCTGGAGTAAAACTTGGAAACAAGATCTTACGTGTTTTAGAAATCCATTCTTATCTTACTCAGTTTTGTACCAGTATACAGTATAAAACAAAGTGTTTTAGAAGATGAGTTGATAGTCGGATAGTGGTGTGCTTGAAATGGTTTGTCCATTTGATTATTTGATCTTGTGAAACACAGTAGCTCAGCAGCAAGCATCAGCACCAGTTCAGAAGGATGGCAACAGTCGGGAGACTTGGGTGAAAGCTGGGGGTGCAGCGACAGTATCTGCATTCTGAGGCAGCTGCCTCACTTTGCCTAATGATAGGGACAGACCTAAAAGATTAAGTTTGAGAAACAAAATTAGGCAGCAGTGTATCTTGACATGGAAATGACTTGATGTTGAAATTTAGTAAGGCTAAGGCTGAAACATTCAATTTAGCAGCAGTTTTCACTTTGGTATTTAAGATCCCATAAGTAATAATAATAATAATAATAATAATAATAATAATACAGTAATAATAAATTTTATTTATATCCCGCCCTCCCCAGCCGAAGCCGGGCTCAGGGCGGCTAACAACAAGTACTTCAAGGATTACATGAGGAAGGTTAATAACACTGCCTGTTACAGATAAAAGGTGTGTGGTAGTTGTGATTATTGTGTAGCAGTCAACACATTTTCTAGTACAGTATGTGTTTGAGGTTTGTCCAAGGGAAATGAAATGAATGAGTGCTTTCTGTTCTCAAATAATTGGTGATTCATTCCTGATGGAATGCATTTCTATTTTTGACAATGTGCTGCATACTATTTGAAAATAATGACAGTGAATTATGACATTTCTACATCTCTTATTTGCATGGCAAGCTGGAAAAATGTTACGAAAGGACGCATTCAAGGTTTCATTCATCTCACCCAATGAACTTATTAAATTTATGTGTTTGCTCCTACTGTATTGATATATATATATTAAGGTTCCCATTTTAAAAATATCATAAAAGAGCCCTGTTCAATAAGAGCAAAGGCCTATCCAGTTCAGTAGCCCATTTACCAAAGAAAACAACTTTGTGGGAAACCCACAAGCAAGCACAATAGTTCTCAGGCAACCCATATTTACAGGCATGCTATCTCTGATCCTGGATATACTATCTAACTATCATGGCTAGTAGTGTTTGATAGCCTTGTCCTCCATGAATTTGTATAGTTTAACTATGTGCTGTGTGAAGAAGTATTTCCTTTTGTCTTTTTTAAATCCTCCAACATTTAGTACCCTGGATGACCCCAGGTTTTAGTATTATGCCTCTCTTACCTGGAAAGCCATCCAAAATTCACCTCTAGCTTTAATTTCTGCTGTTTGCCCAACCAGGACCTCATGCTTTTTGCTTAAATTATGGGAGACATGTAACAGCTAGGTTTTATTTATATATATATAAAAAGAGGAGTGGTGATTGCTTCTCTATTTCAGAATCCTAGCTGCTTAATTTGGTATTTCAGCACTGAGCAGAGACTTATTCAATCTCTTACCTTGGAAGTGAGTCTGGAGGCTGACCTTATGGCTGCAACATCCAGCCTAGTATTTGTATTTTATTGTTTTATATTTGTCCTCATAACCCACCCCCATTTCATAGTGTAACATCTTGCCTGATGATGAGTATAGTGGTACCTTGGTTTGCAACTGTTTTGGATTACAACCACGTCAAACCTGAAAGTGTGTGTCCTTTTTTTGGATTACAACCCCCCTTTTTATTACAACCCCCCCTTTTTTTGGAGGCCCCATTGGCAAAAGGGCACCTTGGGTTACAACCTGTTTTGGTTTACAACCAGACCTCTGGAACGGATTATGGTTGTAAACCAAGGTACCACTGTATTGGATAATTAAAACTCTTGTCACGATTTTGTGACATTTTGTTTTTTTGGACCTGCTTTTTTATGGACAAACACCTCTTGCTTTTTAATATAGTTTTTAATATTTCCAACAGAGCAGCAATTGCTGTGCCTCATGATCTGTCAACATCTGCAGTAGTGATTCCTAGTTTTCTCATGAAGCAACCGTTTAAACCCCGCCCCCAATGTGTTATATAGAGATCAATAAAATATTACATGGCTCCGAGCAAAATCGTTTCTATCCAATACACAAACAGTAAAGGTAGTGGTGTTGGCCCATAAGAAAAAATCCATACAGTGGTGCCCCGCAAGACGAATGCCTCGCAAGACGGAAAACCCGCGAGACGAAAGGGTTTTCCGTTTTGGAGGTGCTTCGCAAAACGAATTTCCTATGGGCTTGCTTCGCAAGATGAAAATGTCTTGCGAGTTCCTGCAGGGTTTTTTTTCCTCCCCCCCCCCCTTTTCCCAAGCCTCTAAGCTGCTTAACAGCTGATCTGCTAAGCCGCTAAGCCGCTAATAGCGCTAATCCGCTAATGGGCTTGCTTCGCAAGACGAAAAAACCGCAAGACGAAGAGACTCGAGGAACGGATTCTTTTCGTCTTGCGAGGCACCACTGTACTACGGCACAACCTTTATTAGGCTCAACAAAAGGTCACAAAATAGTGTGCAAGCCTTTGGGTTATCAGGAACTCTTCATTAGGCTAGGTGATAAACAGAGCAATGGAGAGAGGGGAAACAATACTTGTTTGTTTCATGGAAGAATGGAGAGAAATCAGGTTGACAGTTGGATTGTATATTTTCAAAGAAGAGGCAACAACCATCGTACGTTCCTTCTCTGTAGCAGTGTTAGGTTCAATCTGAATCCTGCAAAGCTCCTTACACAGCTTCCTTGGAAGGCCCCTTCCTTCCTCCTACTTCTGTCTTAAGACTATGACAAGATGCAGACTCCATGATCTCACCATTAGCCAACTTCCTCACCCACATGTTGCTTTCTTTACTGGGATTTACATGAAAGTGATACGTGTATCACAAATTTTGCTAGTTGATGTTACAGTGTGCCCAGATTCTGTGCAGGAATATTTTTAAATAAATCCCACTTAATTCAATGGGGCTTAGTCCCAAGTATATTGTTGTTGTTGTTAGTTTATATACTGTTTGAATGGGGGGGGGGACCTCAAGAGTTATTTATGCCATAAAATTTCTATACTGCTTGGTTGTGGAAAAAACCTCAAAGCAGTTTAAAAGAAAGCCTATAGATTTTACGTAGAAGTTTAACTGTGTTGAGGGCAGATTTACTCCCATGTAAGTACATAGAATTGCAGGCCTATAGCAACATCCTACTGTGTACAATGGTACCTCGGAACTCAAATGCAATCCATTCTGGAAGACCGTTCGACTTCCAAAACATTCAAGTTCCGAGGCATGGCTTCCAACTGGCCGATAGCTAGGTTTTTGCACAGCGGAAGCTGCATTGGACATTTGTGTTACGAAGAACTTTCGAAAACTGGAGCACTCACTTCTGGGTTTTCGGCGTTCGGTAGCCAAAACGGAGCCGTTCGAGTTCTGAGGTACCACTGTACACTTATTCTGAACTTTATCCCATTGTTCTCAATGGGTTTTATTATCCTCTTTCCTGGGTGTACGCGCCCTTGAAATAAATTGTACATCTATTTAAGTAGACATATATAGGATTGCACTATTAGCCTTATTTCATAGATGTTCCAATTAAGGTTGCCAATCTCCCCCCCCCCCCCAGGCCTTGTGTGCCTTTAACAGCTAGTACAGTATAGGGGCAAGTTTTGTGTGTTTAATATTCTATCTTGGAAAGTGGACAGTGCACTTTAAAAATGAAAGGAATTCAGAAACCTGCAAGTTGTCTTACATTTCCTCACTAGAAATGTACAAAAGCCATCTACCTTAAAAAGCCTCGGGCAAACATGGCATTTGGATTTCTATTCCAGTGGTTGATAAATTGACTTGGGGGCAGAAATTAAAGACATGAGTGTCTCTGGATGTAGCCACTGGAATATCTTTCCTGTATAAAACTAACAGCCTGATCTTATACACCAGGCATAGGCAAACTCAGCCCTCCAGAAGTTTTGGGACTACAACTCCCATCATCCCTAGCTAACAGGACCAGTGGTCAGGGATGATGGGAATTGTAGTCCCAAAACATCTGGAGGGCCGAGTTTGCCTATGCCTGCTATACATATTAATTTAGAACAGAATTGTTAAAGACTTTCTCTTTAGTGAGTGCTGCTATTATAATTATAATTATAATTATTATTTACAGGATTGCAGATTTCGACTTTGCCAATTTTTGTTTCAGTTCATTTTTTTTAAATACTGTAATGCTTCGGGCCACGCCACCAGGAGGGAAGAGTTCATGGAGCCCACTCCCCGCACACTAGGCTATTTCTTTTTAATCCCCCTTCCCTCTTTCTATCATATACACTCAGCTCCAGCTCCATTTTTCAGCCCTAGGTAGGGCAGGGTAAGAATGATCTCTGTTAACTGAACATGGCAAGAATGTTCTCTTAAAAGTGTACCCTAGGACCCTTGTGATATCACAAAGGATTCTGGAATTGACTTTCTGTTAAAGCAGGGAAGCCAGCCAAGTTGGAAGCAGTGTAAGTCATTAAACACACAGGGTGGTACAGTATTCAACTAAGTTTTAATCATAGTAGATCTACTAAAACTAATGGACCTAACTTAGTCATGCTAATTAATTTCAGTGAAACTGCTCTGAGTAAAACTTAGTTGAATGCCACGCATACATTGCATCCAGCAGGGGAGGAACCCCTACAGTAGTAACTACATTAGGCAGCTGCCTAACCTGGCTGTATGATTGGGCTGGAACAATGTTTACCTGGCACAAACTGCTGGGAATTAATCAGAAAATGTTTAATTTTATAGATGTATGGCCTAATACATTTTTAGTAGTCATAGCTAGAAACCGATTTTAAAAGCAGAAGTGATTTATGAGTGTGGCAGGCTGAAGTAAAGGATTTACATTATTCTCCTTTTCATGTGGATTCCTAGAAAAAAGACTTTCTGGCTGTAACTTCAAGGAGGTGGTAGGGAGGTAAATCTTCAAAGCATAACAAACCTCTGCACTCTGAATTACTTTATTGGAAAGAGAGGAACATAGATAAAGGCACATGATGCCCAATAATTTGTGGTCTCTCACTCATCCTATATAAAAACACTGAGGGTTGGATATGTACTTATCCTCATTTACATCACACTGTTCATATCCAGCACCCCAGTTCTTGTTATGAACCGGTCTGTGAGAATGGGGCACTGCTGTCTTTCAGGCACCCAGCCTATTTGCAGTTATAGTGGCAATCTTAAATACCCTTGAGGAACAAATACAAGATCACTTAAAGTGGATTAGTTACTCCTTGGCGATTTTTAGCTGTGCTGTTACAGTGCAGAGTGCTCAAGGGCTGCTTAAAAGAGGATTTCCCTCACTCTTTTAGATCCATGCTTAATATAGATGAAGCGGGGATTCTAATGCATGTTAGTAATAATAAATACAAATCATGGAAATGGGAAGTTATTCCAAGTTCAAACAGGCCACAAAATTCACTGGAAAGTCAAGACTAATGGCAGATTTCATTTGATGACATATACTGGTAGTCTGGAATGGGAAAGACTTTGGGTAGATATACACATGGCCTGCAGAAGTCCTATTTCAAAATTGCTGCTGGTCCATACTCTTGCAGCACCTGTCACATGAACCATGGCACCTATAGCCAACAAATTTATGTAAAGTGTAAGTTTTTGGGTGTTCCAGTAAAATAATAATAATAATAATAATAATAATAATAATAATAATGACAACCACCACCACCAAAATATGTTGAAGAGAAAAAGGCACTAGGTGTGATCACCAGATATGTTTTTAAAATTACTTAATGTAATCCTACCTTTCAACGATTCCTTTTCTTAGGGATGTTGCAAAGACTAAAAACTAAGTGCAACAAAATCGGCTGTATATTTTGGAAACTTGTTTGTTTGCATTTAGATACTTCTTAGGATTGCATAACCAAATTCTACATGATGGTTTTTTAAATCAAAAGCAGTTCTAAAATAAATAAATCTGAGTCAAGATGACAAGCTGAACTTTTCAGTCTGCTTACATATGCCCCATTCAGTCCCTGATTAATGAGCAGAGTCAGGACCAAACTTTTATGTTGCTTCCATCATGACAGGCACACCTTGTAATGGGTCACCCAATCTGACTCCCCGGTCTGCCTGTATGGCAAGAGGGCCCTCAGTTTGTTTAGGCTTAGAATGATTAATCTAGGTTAAAAATGTTTCTGGTTCTCAGACAGAAAATCTTGGGACTTATTGCTGCTTTGAGAAACCATAGCCAAAGCTCCAGGTCAGTGACTTCAAATTACATCAGTCTCATCCTTGGTACATGGAGCATTAAGTGTTTAAACTTATAATTTATAAATCTTTTTTTTAAAAAAACTAGTAACCTTCACAGGGAGGATGACTTTGTCCTCTATCTGCACATCATGGCCTTTGATATTCAATACACTTTTATAAATTTTGCATTTGTGCTACATGGTGTACTCTTGTATAAACTGGCGCTTCTCAAACAAAAATGGATTAAAACCTAGCATGGTGATTCAGACCCACTCCCCCCATCATACCTTAGGTAAAGGTAAAGGGACCCCTGACCATTAGGTCCAGTCATGGCCGACTTTGGGGTTGCGGCGCTCATCTTGCTTTATTGGCTGAGGGAGCCGGCATACAGCTTCCGGGTCATGTGGCCAGCGTGACTAAGCCACTTCTGGCGAACCAGAGCAGTGCACAGAAACGCCATTTACCTTCCCGCCGGAGCGGTACCTATTTATCTACTTGCATTTTTTGGTGTGCTTTTGAACTGCTAGGTGGGCAGGAGCAAGCACCGAGCAACGGGAGCTCACCCCGTCATGGGGATTCGAACTGCCGACCTTCTGATCAGCAGGTCCTAGGCTCTGTGGTTTAACCCACAGCGCCACTCGCACCACTCCCCATCATACCTTGTGTCAGGGCTGACTCAGGTCCCAGCTCACAAAGGACCAACGCCAGGTTCACTTTATATACAAAGATGTTTATTGCAGTTCATTTTCCGCTCCACAGCCGCCTCGGCAGCCCCACGTCTGTTATGCTTAGACCGTTGAAGTCCCCTCTGAGTCAGTCCCTCCCCTGCACCAGTTTAAGAAGCTTTCTCTCCTTTTCCGCAGGGTCTTCCTGCCCGCTGAGGTTTCGCCCCTCCTGGATTCCCCTGACGCTGAATCCCCAGACTGCTCTCCCTCCCTCCTGCGGGCTTTGGGACCTGGCTCCTCCTCCGGGCTCCCTGTTCTTCCGCGCGCCTGCACATTTGAACTTGGCGCGCGCGCCCAACTTCTAACCTTTCTCTTGACAGTTACACTACTCCCTTCACTACTCCCCCCCCCCCTTCCGGGAGGATGGCTTGCTCTGACCTCCCCTCCTTTTCTGCTGCCGGAGCTGCTTCCCCTGTCACACTGGAAACTTCCCCCCCTTCGCTGCGCTCTGGTGGGGAAGCTGGTCCTGACTCCCAGCTGCCACTTTGGGATCCCCTGCTGGCCCCTTGCCCTTGATGCGTCCCCCCTGGGACTCCCCTTGTCTTGACCACAGGCGCCCCCTCCTGGGAATCCTCTGATTCGCTGGAAAGACTCATGGAATCCCTTGAGTCATTGTCATCCTCCTCCTCACTGTCCTCGGACTCTTGCCCATCGTTGTCCATCTCCTGCCTGCTCTGTGCCTCTCTCCCTGAACCCCTGACACCTTGCTTTGTCCCAAATATGCCCCAAGTGTTGGCAGTGCTTTCATCAATTCCTTTATTCAGTGGTTGAATCCTTGGATAACTATATAGCAACTTGCAACGGAAAATGCCTACGTACTTTTGTCTAGGTTCATGAAGTTGCTATTGCTTCTACGCTACACCTTGACATCCCAACACAGTGGGAAACAAAGTAATTGTAGGTTACCCCATACCGCCTCAGTGATATCCCCAATACTGTACTGGCAACTTTTCAGGTCAGGCCCAGCATCAGTACAGTACAGCATCCTTGAGCACTTTTGTGGCAACTCCTATCCTGTGCCTCCACAGTGGATGGCCAGTTCTGGGAGCTAAATTTCCCATGATGCCCTGGTGTGATGCTGTGTCAGGGACATCATGGAAATTAGAATGGCAGCTCAAAAATAACAGCACTGACTGTAGATCTTCTACTGCTGCTGCCACCAGGGCCCAGCAGTAGAGGAGGGGGTCCAAAGGAGGGCATTTTACTGAGGGCCCCCTCAAACCTGGAGTTGGCCCTTTCTCAGGTTATCATCACAGGTCTGAAAACTCGGTGAACTCCAAATTTTGTTGGCTCCACCTGGGATGCACCAGGTCCTGCTACATTTATCAAGAACATGCCACAGTTGGTGCTGCCTCCACCCTCTAGTAACCAGACTGAGGGCTTGGCCACACTTGCTTACCTTTCCCCCCACTCTTTCCAGGCAGAGGTCTGTGTTTCAACACTCCATGTCTGAGCATGGTAGGGTTTTTTTGTTCCAGGCTTTCCTCCCAAAACATACTCTTTAAAGCTGAATCAGAGCAAGCATCAATTAAGATTTCCCACAGAGCTTTAAAAGAGCTGGTTTTCATGGGGAAAGTTATGGAGCAAAAAAGAGTGCTCGGACATGGAGCATAAAATTGCAGACCATGCCCGAAAGAGAGGAGGAAATGTGTTTTGACTCCACCTTCCCAAGCTGTCCCCAACCTCCTCTGGGGCTCCCAGTCTTTCTTCGTTTTCTAACCAGATATTTGCCCCCCTCCTCCTGTGCCTGCTGCCTCAATTCTTGACTCTCCTGTTTCCCTAAACCTGTCCTTACTATAATGGCCACTTCACACAAAATAATTGTCTTAACTCCGTGTAGGAGGGGAAAGTCATGCCTGAAGCGACTTTTATATTTACAATAATGGAAATACTTTGGTGTAAGTTTTGGCCAAAATTTGATTGCTAATTTTCTCAAAATTGAGGTAACATGACTCTTCTTCTTCCGGTCACCCACACCTTTTCTTATTGCTTGTAAAAGTCTACTATTAGCAGATAAGCCTGACTGGTAGAAGTGGTACAGTTCCATCCTTAACATTATTTCCTGCCTACTCTTGCAAAAGCCATGTTTTCAGTTGTATCACTCTCAAGTTAAACTATCATTCTCACTGCTTAGTTGAATTATGGTCACGGAATGCTGTTCCTCAGCTGCCGATCTTACAAAATTAATAAAGCTGGCTCTTTTGCCTTCCTCTTTTTACAGTTACGTTTTGTAGGGATGAAATATTTCATGCAAAGGTGAATATCTTTGACCTTTGCTTATCACAGATAATGTGAACAAATCCATGCCGCTGTTACTCTGCAAGGGTTTGCTTCTGGAAGCGTGTATTTGCTTCCATGTTTTCCTAAGAATTGCTATGTTTCCTTTAAAAAGGCAGCATTTTGCACATATTTTACTTGTAGATAGCTTTGAATTTCAGCTAGGATGACCAGATGCAGTGGCACACCACCTAACACTTCACAGATAAGAACATTCTTCTTAACGTTATACCTCCATTCTCAGATCAAAGAATGTCGTCTCCTGTCCCTGCCTATCTTACCCCATTGAACACTGCCAAACTACTGAGTTTTCCTGAGCTCTGTTTTGTTTACTCTGCAACAGTAGTGGCTGCTGAAGCAAAACATCTTAATAAATGGACTGTGCCAGTTTCCCTTTCATAAGATCTAATCACACAGTGGTTCTTGCTGTACATACTACAATATGCTACGTACTAAGAGTGAATTCATTCAATAAGCATGAATCCTTATGTAGCAAAATAGCACCTCACACAAACAAGGAAGGGGTATCAGCAGGCTTGAGAGGTGGGGAACCAATGGATTGGGGGGAACCAAAGACAGCTCAACAAAGACTGAGGTGTGTGTATGGAAGAACCAACAGAAAAATGGAGGGATGGGATGAAGTATACTCAAAGAAGGCCTAGCTAGATAGTTGGAACTCTTCATAGGAGCACTCCAGCCTGCAATATTTCGTTGCGGGTCCCACTTACTGCAAGTAAAAGACATTCAGCCCCATGTGCTATTGAGGCAAGTAGTTATGGGGAAATAATTCTGTCTTCTGTAGCATTCTGAAATCCACAGCAGTCCTCTCCAGGTGTCACAATCCAGTTTAAATCCTGTTGAAATCAGTTGTGATTGTGACTAACTTAAGACCTGTTAATTTCAATGGGACTTAAGTGCAGCTTTTTTAAAGTGCTACAGTCAGTTTGAAATTCCACCTTGGCAAAAAGCAGGGAACTCATAAAATTTGTAACAAAGATATAAAATAATATCAATTGAAGAAGTCTACACAAATCCTCTGAACAAGAGTATTTGTTTCTAATAGACATGCCTAGGATTGCTATGCTAGTCCTGAAGTTCAATTTAGACTTTCTTCCATGTGCATATCGCATTATAACCTTTTGTACTTTGCTTCTTGCAGGCTTTGCTAGAGAAGTGAATTATGAATCTTTATACTGCATTGTACTAGCAGAGAACAGAGTTTCTGGGGCCTTTTATTTTGGGAACACAAGAACCAAGACCAAAAGGTGACTTTTTATTTCAGTTTCCTTGATTCCCCTTCCTTTGCTGTTCTAAATTAAGGGTGGACAACACCCCCAGCCCCAACAGCAGGAGGGAAGCAGTAGCCAGACAAACTGCAAAGCAGGTAAAACTTTTGCTACTAGTTTCCTGTTTTGCCTTGCTACTGCTCCCTCCTGGAGAGAGAGGAGATGCAGGATCATGCCTGGAAGAGAAGGGTGGACCCACCCACTTCCAATTTGCAACAGCTGGCCTGATAACAGACTAACAGACTTCCAGGTGGGGAATTTCCAAGGGGAAAAATAGTTCTTTATCTGCTAATTAGTGGGAGGGAGTATTGTTTGTTTATTATT